>NC_143567.1:99775000-100392500 GCF_054136105.1 Typopeltis vanoorti
GTCATTGCCTGAATATAACATTTTGTATTTATTGCTCAGAAAGATCTCACCAGTTTTGGTCTTTTTTGTTTCAGTCACCCCTATTATGTCGATCTGGTACTTATCTAATTCCTCAGCTAGCTCCATTTCTTTGCCATTCAGGCTTCTTACATTGACAGTACCGATCTTTAACTCTGGTGATGTTGAGTTGGGGTTTGTTTTCAGATTTGTTCCAGTAGCTGACTTTTCGCTGTTCGCCCTGGTTCCCTGGCGAAAACAACGGGGGCCTTGTTTAACCGGGCGACGCCCCAGCCGGCATGAAATTTTGTCATGTTGTACCATCATTTTTTATTTTGGTTTAACCAATAGGAATACAATTTGGTCGGCTAAATCCCAAATTGCCAGCCCATCCTCGTTCGTTCAGTATCAAAGTAGATACCCAACAGGGTGCACCACGAGAAGGTGAGGATTGGACATTAGGTCAGAAGCCCTGGTCGGTTCTCTGCATTCCTTTAAAGGCTATGTGGAGGTCTCCTCTCAGTTATACAGCTTTGACCCTTAAGCACCCCTTACTGTTACTTCAATAATAATAAAAAAAATTATAATCATGCAAAGTATACCATTTCAGAGTGATACAAAAAGTTAATAAAATGGCCATTTGTTGAACTTGTATCTAATACTTTTCTAGAATACATCTGTTAATTCCGAGGAAAAATAGGAAAATTTAAAGAATACATCAACAGTCTTAGGAGAGGAAGCCAATGTTTAAGAAGGAAAAGGAATAGCAAGTACTGCAGAGAGACAAGAAAATTAGATGGCCCCTTAAGGCATACTTAGTTGATTGGGGCCTTTTAAGTCATCTTGTTTTTATATGTTTATTTAAACCAAGGATACTCTAAGATAGCGTAATGAAGACTATACACCATTACTTTTTAACCTTTTTCTCAATGTAGTCTAAAAATTGCTACAGGATGTTCCTATTGGCTTTGAATTATATTACATAGGAATTATATTTTGAACTGTTAAAAAAAAAAAGTATAATAATCAGAAAGAAATTAACAAAATAAGACTGAAGCTGATAGTATGTATACAAAGCAATGTTCAAGCCAATTTTAACTGATGAATGTGAGAGAAATATAATAGTTGATCAAAGGCTTGAGAGAAGATATGAGAGTTTTGAGGAAAATTAGAGGAATGAACAAGTGGCGTCAGAACTAGATATTAATACATCCTTTAATATTAACAATGTCAAGTTAATATTAAAGGATGTATAAGCAGAGTTGATCATGTTAGACATTTAATGAAATAAAAACAACACAAGAGAATGATTTAAACAATAGTTTACTGTTTCCAGCATTTTGTCTCTGTTGGCAGAAAGAAAATGAAAAAACTGATTTTTGTTGGAGATTTAACAGCAAAGTAAGAAAAACGAATCCCACTAGGCCATCAGACATATAAAAACGTTTTGGCAAAATGTGCAGAAAAAGGCCAAGGCTAATAATGTAAGTACCTGCTGGATCTCTGCTTATCATATAGACTAGTCATTAATAACATTCTGTTCTAACATTAAGATGTCCACAAGTTCGCATGGAGAGAAGATACAAGAAATAAGAAGACTCTCATTGACTGTGTCATTATTGATAGTGATATCTTCATGTAGGTTCAGTATACAAGAGATTACAGAGGATTCTAAATTGGAAATGACCATCTTGAAGTGTTAAATAGGATAAAAATGAATATCACATTAAAAAGAACGTTATATAAGAAAGTTGTAAAAAGAATTAAAGTTGTTGAAAGTTTTTTCACTTGGTTATAATATAAATTAAAGATACCAAGAAATTATATACTTGGTTTAACCCTTTATCCAAGTGTAAGCAAACCTGAAGTATTTTCAGGACTGGGTAACTCATATATCTAATGACTTCACATAACTTGCCTTAGTATCCCATAATGTAAAGCACATATCCTTGCAGACATGTATAATTGCTATGCATTATGGGAAGGGTCACCACTCAGACCAGTTTCGACCTTTATTGAGGTCTCATCAGTGGGAGCCATACCCGGAGGTGATACTAAGGTTGAAGTAATGCAGAAATCATATTTTCATGTACGAGTAGCCAAAAGATGTCACACATTATTATTAAAATACTATTATTAATAAAATTATAACCAATAAGTAGAAATGCTTATTATAATGAGAGATTCTAATATAAAAGTTGAATGCCGGCAAAGGTTGGTCGTGCCTCTGCTACTAATGGCTCATGCCAAAAGTTAAACAAGTTTGAGCATGGTTAGTAGTTGGAAGGGATCAATCATTCAATGCTGTTGGTACACTCTCCCTCGAGGAGTCTTTGGACTCCCTGGAGGTGTCACATAATAATAATAATATTATTATTATTTTAAAAGTAATGATAGGCATCATGGGAAAATTCAGTAAAGAAAATAAGTTGCAAACTACCTCATTTTCCCAATGACTATTACATAAATACTTCAGTCTACAGTTAACAGTAGACTGAAGTTTAGAGGGCATATTGCAAGACTACACATCATAGTGCCACTATGATAAAAAAATACTCTAACATGTAGGAATAAGGAGGCGTTTGTGCCACTGTATAAAGCTCTGTTCAGACCAAACTTTGACTATTGTTCTCAGATTTGGTAACCTGGTTTTCAATGTGATGTGGAAACATTGGAGAGGGTCCAGGGAAGAGTGACTAAGTCAATATCAGGACTATGGAATGTTGGCGATGGGGAGAGAGAGAGAGATTGAAGAAATGTGGATTGTAGAATTTGGTGGACAAGAGGAAATCAGGTGATGTGGTAGAGATGTTTAAGTTAGCAAGGGGATTTCATTGGATTAATACAGAGAGGATTATAAAATGAATTGAAGATGAGAGGGGAAGAACCAGGTCATCCCTGGAAGTTATTATTATTATTAATATTCAGGCCTCCATGGAGTCAAAAGACTCATCGTGGGAGGTCCTTTCTAAGAAACACAAGTCTATCAAGACTCATCGAGGACAGTCCCTCCTAGGAAACACAAAGTTTATCATACCACTCCTTAAATACATTGACCATTCTCGCTCTCACCACTCCATCAGGCAATGCATTCCATGGTTCAACCACCCTCCATGCAAAGAAACCACTCCTCAAACTCTTTCTCACAGTTAACTCTCACAGCCCCTTGTCATGACTCCTTCTCGCTGTTCAACCAAGCGAAAGAACTCCCCAGTGTCAACCCTGTAACCACCTCTCAACAGTTTAAAAGTCCCAATCATATCATCTCTCCTTCTTCTATCCACCAAACTCTGCAGTCCACGCTTCCTCAGCCGATCCCCATAACTAGCATTGTACAGTCCCGACACCATCTTTGTTATCCACCTTTGTACCCTTTCCACAGTTAATTTATCCCCTTCAAATCCTGGGGACCAGATGTGAGAACAATAGTCTAAGTGTGGTCTGATCAGAGTCTTATACAACAGAATGATAACCCTTTTATCTCTGCAGGTCAGTGTCCTTCTCATTGTTGCAGCAATCCTCTGCGTTACCTTCACTACCTTTGCAATATGTCCCCTGAAATTCAGGTTTCTATCAATCATCAACCCTAGATCTCTTATCTCCCCTACTTCCTCCAGTATAGCTCCTCCAATAGAGTATGCTGTGTCCCATTGATGTGTCCCAAACCTCAAGACCTTACATTTTGCTGCATCAAACCATAATCCCCATTCATTTGCCAATCTATCTCGCTTATTCAAATCCTCTTGCAGGGCTACCACATCTGCACTATTACTAATAACCCTTCCCAGCTTATCATCATCCGCAAACAACCGAATATCCCCTTGCAATCCACTGACAATGTCAGAGTATGGTGAAGAGGGGTGAGAGGAGTAGATTTTTTTACATGGAGAATTGTCAGTGACTGGAATGCATTACCAGAATATGTTGTTAATGCAGGGAATATTAATGATTTTAAGATTTTAAGTCGGCTGACTCCTGTGATGAGTCAGCTGACTCCATGGACGGTGTAATAATAATAAGCAGAATGAAATAGAAGAAAATCTTATAAGAAATGAAAATAAACATGATAATACTACAAATGGTTGCCCAGAAGAAAACAAGTAAACCAAATAAACCCTGGGTAACTAATGAGATTTTGGGAAAAAAAGAGAAAGATTAATATGTTAAATATGCTTGAATATAATAGTAATCAAAGTAAAGCTCATTACTTTAATAAAAAGTTACAAAATAATACCTTGTAATTGAAAGAGTAAGAAGGCATTATGGAAGTAAGGCATACGATTGAAAGGTAATGTGTTAGTTGCATGAGGGGTATAAAGAGAAAACCAGGAAGGTGACTGTCTCACTTGGTATTTCCTTGCTGTCTTTCACTTATGCACAGACCATGCAGGTTTTCAAAACCATATCCAACAGAAAATGTAGTTAATCATTATTCCTGTAATTTCCCATCTGTAAATTGCATGTGTTCCTCCTGGCTGTTTTGCAGAATGAAAAAGCTGAGTTTCTGAAAAAAAAACCAAAAAAACTGTTAACTCCATAACTCACCTTCAATTGAAAATATCTGATAAAGGTTCTTTGCAGCATAGATTTGAACTCAGGGCTTTCCAATCAAAGGACATTGTTGAAACCAACTGAGCTATGGAAGCTGTCGACTCACTTGGTATCAGAAGTGCAGCATAAGCAGCAGTTAAGAAATTCCAGAGAGCTCATAAGCTCATATATGGCCAGTATAAAAATGAATGATTATGGAAGGATGATACTGGTTTGTGAAAATGATAGAATGATTACCACTGCAGTGGAATTGCTGACTTATATAAAGATAAGTCAGCAATTCATAAAGGTATATCATCCTCATGACATCATGCAGAGCTTGAGAGCAGCAGGAAAGGAGGAAGTAATGGTGAGTGAGCAGGCAGTATATGGAATTTAAGGAAACTTGATGTTAATAAAGCAGTAGAACTTAATGACATATTACCACATGTTTTGAGAGAATGTTCTAGAGAGTTAACAATTACCTTGACCTACTAATTTAACATGGGTCTAGCACTGGAAGTTCCAAAGGATTGGAAAAAGGTCAAAATTGTTTTGTTTTATAAAGGTAGTGATAAGACTGGAGCTTTGAAATATAGACCTAGGCTTGTGTACCTGGAATTGTGGTTAAAGTGTTGGAGGGATAAGCAAGAGACTGTGATCCAAAATTGGGTTGATAGCAGCATTCTTGGTGATAGACAGCTTAGGTTTGCTATAAAATGATCTCCTTTCAGCACTACTCTTGCTAACTATAAAAAGGTGATGAATGCATTACACAAGGGATGCATATACAGTGGCATATTTAGATTTTGAAAAGGCCTTTGATAGATTGGTGCATGGCAAGTTGGTAATCAAATAGGAAAGTATAGGGTTGGATAATAGGTTAGTACATTGGATTAAACATTGGCATTCTGTTAGGTATCAGTGAGTTGTGAATGGGAATAATATCTAAGATGTTGAAAGTCACTAGTGGTGTTCCCAAGAATCATTTAGGGCCACTGCCATTTCACTTGTATCTTAATGATATTGGGGAATGTTCAAATAGGAATGTGTAGTTGTGTTTGCAAATGGTTCAAAGTTGGAAAGAACTATGAAGAGTGGAAAAAGTGTTGTGGCTTTACAAAAAGACTTGAATAGACTAGGTGAACAGGCAAGTGATTCGGGATAACAATTTAATTTTGAAAAGTGTAAGGTTTAAAAATTTGGGATGTGAAGATGGAATGCAGAGTATACAGTTGGTGGAAAAGATTAAGAGACCTGCAGGTAATTATGGATAAGGATCTAAAATTTAGGGGCAGTATTGCTAAATTTTGATCACACTTAATCACACCATATTTGTATTACTTAGGGGCAGAAGTGGTCACTTAGATTTCAGGAGGTTGAAAATATATTGGAGAGGATCCAGAAATTGTTAACTAAGATGAATTTTTTGGCTTTGGGATGTTGGATATGAAGAAAGATTGGGAAAATACAATTTGAGGAGTCTAGTGGATAGTAGAAGGGGACAGGACACGATTAAGACTTATTAGTTGGACAGGAATTTTTACTTGATTAATGTGAAAAAGGTTTTTCAGAGAATGGGAACCACACTTGGACTATTGTTCTCAGATTTGGTCCCCAGGATTTGAAGGGGATAAATTAACTGTGGAAAGGATACAAAGACGGATGACAAAGATGGTTTCAGGACTGTACAAGGATAGTTATGAGGATCAGCTGAGAGAATGTGGACTGCAGAGTTTGGTGGATAGAAGAAGGAGAGGTGATATGATTGAGACTTTTAAACTGTTGAGAGGTGGTTACAGGGTTGACACTGGGGAGTTCTTTCGCTTGGTTGATCAGCGGGAAGGAGTGATGACAAGTGGCCATCCCTGGAAGTTACGAAAGGAAACTGTGAGCAAGAGGGTAAGGAGTGGTTTCTTTGTGTGGAGGGTGGTTGAGCCGTGGAATGCATTGCCTGATGGAGTGGTGAGAGCGAGAATGGTCAGTGAGTTTAAAGAGTGGTATGATAAACTTTGTGTTTCTCAGGGGGGGGACCTTCCCTCAATGAGTCTTGACAGACTTTGTCTTAGGAAGGACCTCCCTCGATGAGTCTTTTGACTCCTTGGAGGCCTGAATAATAATAATAATAATAAAGATGCTGGGGGGGGGGGGCACTAGCCCTTTGAAATGAAATGCTAGAAAATTAATAAAACACCATACAGAATTCAGAACAAACGAAGAAATAATAATGTGTGTAATCTATTCAAATTAGATATGAATAGATAAACACACATTGATGGTGTTACAACATTTATGGTTTGGTCATGTCCTTAATCTGGAGAGGTATTATACTGTGCTGGTGGACAGATTATTATTATTAAACAAGACCTCATGGAGTCAAAGACTCATCTGGGAGGTCCTTTTATCACACACACACACACACATCTCATCATATCGTGTCTTAAACACACTCAAACTCCTTGCAGACACTACACTCTCAGGCAAGGCATTCCAATCATTCACAACTCTGCACGAAAAAACCTGCCTCTCACTCCCCTACTCACACCCTCTTTATACAGTTTCCAGGGATGACCTCTGATTCTCTCCTGATCTCCCACTATTCTCTGTAGAACTTCTCCACAATTGATCTTATAAAACCCCTTACCAACTTGTAGGTCTCTATCATATCTCCCCTCTTCCTTCTCTCCATTAGACACTGCAAATTACATCTTCTCAATCATTCCTCATACTCAACATTCCAGAAGTCAGAAACTACCTTAGTCAGTCGCCTTTGGACCCTTTCCAACATCTCTTCATCCTTCTGAAAACCCGGTGACCAAATCTGGGCACAATAGTCCATGTGTGGCCTAATCAAAGCCTTATACAATGGAACAAGAATCTCCCTACTTCTACACGTCAGTGTCCTCCGCATCATTCCCAGAAGTCTTTGTGTTGTCTTCACAATTTTGGCGATGTGTCCCCTAAACTTTAGATCCTTATCCACTATCACCCCCAGATCTCTGATTTCCTCTACTTCCAACAATATATTCTCACCAAGCATAAATTCTGCATCCCATCTTTGTTTTCCAAATTTTAAAACCTTACATTTTGCAACATTGAACTCACATCCCCATTTGCTTGCCCAATCACTCAATTTATTCAAGTCTTCTTGCAAGGCCACAACATCTTCACTACTCTTTATGGTTCGTCCCAACTTTGCATCATCTGCAAATAACTGAATATCTCCATCCAAATCTTCGCCAATATCATTAATATACAAGTTAAATAGTAATGGCCCTAAAACAGACCCCTGAGGCACTCCACTAGTGACTTTCCTTTTTGGATATCGCACCCCCATACACAACTTGTTGATACCTATCAGATAGCCAATCTCCAATCCAATGCACTAATCTAATATCCAACCCCATCTGCTCTAGTTTGACTGTCAACTTATCATGAGGTACTCTATCAAAAGCTTTTGCGAAATCCAAGTATATTACTGTGTATCCTTCTCCTCTGTCAAAGGAAGCAGTCACTTTATTGTAATAAGTAAGTAGATTACTAAAACATGACCTCCCTTTAGCAAATCCATTCTGTCCATCAAAGATTATACCATTGTTGTCAACCCAACTCTGGATCCTAGTTCTCACAAGCTTCTCCAACAACTTAACCACAACACCTGACACACAGATAGGCCTATAGTTTGATGCTTGAGTTCGATCACCTCCTTTATAAAGTGGCACAATCTTGCCCTCCTTCCACTCTTTAGGAACTTGACTAAGTGCAAGACTCGTATTAAAAAAAAAAAAAAGATGAAAGGATCATGTCTCAGAGGAAGACCGTAATTAATGTGTTTGCAAATGCTTAAGCTAATAAAACATATTAAGCCATAAGATGATGATAGATCTTGCACTCTCCCTTCTTTCTTAGATCTCCTCATGTCTGAGGACTCGTGACCTTCCTGATGATGCTTTGCCATTTCTTTCTCCCCTGTACTTCTCTTATTGCTTGTTCTAGTTTAAGTCCAGTGATACTTGATATTTGATCAATCCACCTGTTGGGGAGGGGGGGGGGGATTTCCTCTTTTTCTTTTTCCACACGGTTTACTCTGGATGATTATTTTTTCCAGGTAGTTGCCTTCCCTTCTACATATGTGTTCAAAATATTGCAATATTCTCTTTTCAATTATGTTTATCAGTCTTGTGTGGATATTCAGTTCTAGGATACTTTTGTTTGTTTGCTTTTCTGTCCAAGACACTCTTAACAATCTTCTCCAGCACCAGATCTCAAATGCCTCAATTCTTCTTCTGTCATCTTTTGTCATTGTCCAAGACTCAGAAGCATGGAGAAAGATCAAAAAAACTAAGGTTTCTACAAGCTCAATTTTTGTCTTTTTGGAGATGTGCCTGTCTTTCCAGATCTTAATTAAATCAGTCATCGCTTTCTTAGCTAGCGCTATTCTTCTTCTCATCTCTTTTTTACATCCATCTTTTTTTGTTATTATCACTCCAAGATAGTTGAAATGGTCGGCAATTTCAATCCCTTCTATATCTATCTATCTCTTCTGATGTTGTTTAAAATCATTATTTTGGTTTTATCTTGATTTATTCATAAATGGCTTAAGCTTTCCCATTCTAATTGATTTAGGATGGATTTTAATTCCTGTTTGCTTGTTGTTATTATCACTGTGTCATCTGCATATCATAGGTTAGTGATTGTTCATCCACCTAATTTAATGCCTCCATTCCACTTTTCTAGAGATCTTTTCATTATGGTTTTGCTGTAAAGATTGAATAGTAATGGTGAGAGTGTGCATCCTTGTCTTGATCCTTTTTCAAACTGGATTGCAGGGGACAATGACTTTTCAGTTCTTACTGTTGCTTCATTTCTTTGATATAAAGTTCTTTATGAGGGTTATTAGATGGTTTGGTATTCCTGATTCTTGCATGATATCCCATAAGATATCCCACCTCATGTAGTCAAAGGTCTTAGAGTAATCTACAAAGCATAGATAAAGGCTTAAGTTGAATTTCCTTGCTTTTTCAATTATTTGTCTGATGTTAGATATATGATCTCTAGTCCCTCGACCTTTTCTGAATCTTGCTTATTCTTCTAAGATATGATGGTCTATAAAACTTTGTAATCTCTCCTTAATAATGTGTAGTAAAATCTTGCTGGTATGTGAGATAAGGTCAATGGTGCAGTAGTTTTCACAGTTGTTATAATTGCCTTTTTTGTAGATTGGGATAATGGTGGAACTAGTCCAGTCATTTGGCCATCTTCCAGATTTTGTCACATAAATCATGTATCCAGTTGACTGCATTCTCTCCAAGGTTTTTCAGCATTTCAGCTGGTATTGAATCAGGACCTGGGCTCTGTTTTTCCTTAATTTTTTGATTGCTTGTTCTACTTCACTTTTAAGGATCTCCAGTTCCATTTCCATGTTTTCCATAGCTCCTTTGTCTTTTTGTTGAATAGCTGTTTCTTTGTAAAGCTTGGCGCAATACTCTTTCCATCTTCTGGATATGTCATTAGTGTCATTTAAGATCTTGCCAATTTCCTCTGCAATTATATTAAGTTTTGGTTTGAAATTTTTGGTTATATCCTTAACCTTCTTGAATAAATCTGTTGTTTCTTTACAGTTGGAGTGTCTTTCTATTTCTTTATAGATGTTTTGGATATAGCTATTTTTATCTTTTTGGCAAGATTTCTCAATATCTTTATTCAGGTTCAGGTAATTTGGGTTTTGCCAATCTGCTGTTTTAATTTGTTTCCTTTTTTTCAGTAAGTTCTAGGGTTTCTTTTGTAATCCACGGACTACCATTCTTCTTTTTTATTGGGGTGTTTTTGGCTGCAGATTTTGCAGTGGTTTGTTTTAGGTGTGTCCAATATGATTCAATGCTTTGTTCTTGAGGTGTGCTTTTTTGTTTCTTGAGCTCTGATTCAGTGTCCATTGTAAATTTGTTAATTAAAATGTAGTCAGTTTGATTCTTACATCAATTCTCAGGTGCTACTCATGTGTATAGTCTCCTCTTGTGCTGCAATCACCAGTCCGTATTTTTCAATGATTCCATTTAAGCGATCATCATGTGCATTGAATCTCACTTTAGCATTGAAGTCTCCTAAAACTATTAGCATATCCTTTCTTGGTATTGTATCCATAGTTTCATTTAGGTCTTTGTAGAATTCCTTACTTACTTCATCTTCTGCATTTGATGTGGGTGCATAAACTTCTATCAGCATTTTCATGCAGAGGTTTCTGTGGTTAAGAAATTCAGTTGAATCATTCTAGTTTTGTGACCACATTTTTATTAAAAAAGACTTTTTTTTAAAACTAAACAAGTACTAAAAAACAAACCCGACAAGTTTTATTAGTCATCAGACTAACATCTTCAGGGGTAAAGATAACTAACAGTTTAAAGCACAAACTATAAGAAATTACGAAAAAACAAGTTCATTTATTGGTATTATGAACATCAAAAAAAGTTCGTTAAAAAACCGAATAGCAGATCTATACAACTGTTACTACGTGTTAGTTGGAAACAATGCTATTTGATGGTGCATTCTGTGGTTCACTTTCATTCTGTCCAAAGTCTGAAGTGGGTAAATTTTTAATAAATGCTGACCAAACTTGATTTAAATTCAAACCTTGATTTTTATTGCATTGCATAGGAATTTTAATCATATTTGCTGCCTTTTGAATTTTCTTGTGAAACAGTTTTTATCAATATAGGACATGTTTGTTTTGTCCCAGAGTACATCATAACCAGTAGAAGCTGTGTGGAATGCCAAGCCAGACTTATTTTCTCTCTTTTTTTTGTGCGTCCTTTTAATGTTCGCTCATGCAGATTTCTCCTGATCTCCCCGTCTGGTCTACGTAGCAGATGCCACAGGACAGTGAATATTATAAACTCCTGGATTTTTCATTGGGTGATGTGGTGGTTTCAGAGGATGAAGAGATTTTGATATTTTTTCAAGTGTCAGGAAAGTCACTTTTATGTCGTACTTGTAGAGGAGTTTGGCTAATTTATCTGTTACATTTTTGATATAAGGAAGGGTGACTGCATTCTTGAAGTTTATTTAAGTTTCTTGTAGGTGCTGTATTGAGAATTTTCTTAATTGTCTTAGTTTTGAAACCATTCGCTTGTAGGATCTGTGTTAAGTATTGTATTTCTTTCACAAAAAGTTTCACAATTTGAGAAATTACGCATTAAAAAGCAGAACTTTATCATCCATTTGATATTTTTAATCCGTTGCAGAGACAATGAAATTGTTACCAAGTTCATAAAAATCAAATGCGCATTCAAATCCAATAAGGCCAACAGAATATACAAAAGGATAGAATTAACTATATTGAGAGAAAGAATTGCAGCTACTAGAGCAGAATTGTCCAAGATTAACCAGAATACATGTAATATACATAACGAACTGGCCACATCACTGCCGTCCGAACTATGGAATAACATAGACACTATCACGTACAATAAAGCTACAATGGTGTCTGAAAAGAAAAAACACAGCCTAATTAAAAAATTCAATTCCCTTCTAAAAGAAAAGCAAAGGAAACTTCTAGATCACTCAAAAGTAGTAATTAACCTCTCCTCAAGAGTTCTAAGAGAGATGAAACAAATCTTCTTATGAAAGGCTTTAATTTCGCTGTAACGTCACGACAAGTTCCGAAAATTGATATCATAGTCCAAATTGAAAAAAGAATAAGAAATGTACCAGGATATATAAAGCAGATCTGATCTGCATTCAAAGCACAGCATTACTATTAAATTGCAAATTACCACCAAAAAACCTACAAAAATCAGAATTTGTAGCCCTTAATAAACTCGAATAAGACAAAAACATAGTTATAATAAAAGCAAACAAAGGAAATGCAACAGTGATTTTAAACTCAGAAGATTATAACAAAAAAATAAAAAGCCTTCTTGAAGATTCCAACACCAACACAGCATTAGACAGAGACCCCACTTGGCAACTCACAACAAAACCAATGAACTTATCAAGAATATACCAAATTGGTCTGAGGAACTAAAAATAAATTTACAATCAAAACACCCACTAGTTCCTAGAATATATGGGGTTCCCAAAATTCATAAACGAGATATACCACTAAGACCAATAGTAGACAGAAGGGACTCTCCTACCTCAAATCTGGCAGAGCACCTTACAAACTTAATTTCACCACGTATAGGAAAAACGCCATCGTTCATTAAAAACAGCACAGATTTCATAGAGAAAGTAAAAGATATACACATCGATCTTTCAGACATATTAGCGAGTTTAGATGTGGTCAGCCTTTTCACAAAGATTCCAAGAAATGAAATAGTAAACATCCTAGAAAATCTCTTCCCACCGAACATTGCATAAAAAACGTTCTTCCTTTACCAAGACAAACTCTGGGAACAAAAAGAAGGACTAGCAATGGGTTCACCTCTCACACCAGCTCTAGCAAACCTCTATATGGAAAATTTTGAAAATAATGCTCTAAAAAACTGGCACATCAAACCAAAAATTTGGCTCCGCTATGTAGACGATATCTTCATCATTTGGCCAGGAACAGCACTAGAACTGACTGCATTTAAAGATTATCTTAATAACTTACATCCTAACATAAAATTTACTCTGGAACTAGAAGAAAAGAAAAAACAGATTATCGTTCTCAATTTATAGAAAACCAACAAATACAGGAAGATTTCTGCACGCTACTTCACATCACCACCCCAAGCAACAAATAGGCCTAATAAAAACCTTAAGGGATAAAGCATACAACATCCCCAGTACAGAAGAAAAACGGAAAGAAGAAATACAATACTTAACACAGATCCTACAGCTGAATGGTTTCAACACTAAGTTAATTAAGAAAATTCTCAATACAGCACCTACAAGAAACTTAAATAAACAAGACTTCAAGAACGCAGTCACCCTTCCTTATATCAAAAATGTAACAGATAAATTAGCCAAACTCCTCTACAAGTACAACATAAAAGTGACTTTCCTGTCACTTGAAAAAATATCAAAATCTCTTCATCCTCTGAAACCTCCACATCACCCAATGAAAAAACCAGGAGTTTATAATATTCACTGTTTCTGTGGCATCTGCTACATAGACCAGATGGGGAGATCAGGAGAAATCCGCATGAGCAAACATCAAAAGGACGCACAAAAAAAAAGAGAAAATAAGTCTGGCTTGGCATTTCACACAGCAGTGGCTTGGCATTTCACACATTTTATCAATGTCCTACATTGATAAAAGCTGTTTCACAAGAAAATTCAATGAGGCAGCAAATATGATTAAAATTCCTATGCAATAAAAATCAAGGCTTGATTTTAAATCAAGTTTGGTCAGCGTTTATTAAAAATTTACCCAGTTCAGACCTCAGACAGAGTGAAAGTGAACCACAGAATGCAACATTAGATAGCATTGTTTTCAACTAACATATATTAATGGTTGTATAGATCTGTTATTCGGTTTTTTAACGAACTTTTTTGATGTTCATAATACTAATAAATGAACTTATTTTTTCGTCATTTCTCATAGTTTGTGCTTTAAACTGTTAGTTATCTTTACTCCTGATGATGTTAGTCTGACGACTAACGAAACTTGTTGGGTTTGTTTTTTTAGTACTTGTTTAGTTTTAAAAAACAGTCTTTTTTAATAAAAATGTGGTTGCAAAACCCGAATGATTCGATTGTATCAGTATTATTGGAATTGGGTTGGTGTTTAGTCTTACTGTTATAATTCTGTCACTGACTGGGGGTTGTATCCTTTTACTGCTTTACTTATGTTTTTATTAACAATGATGGCCCTTTTCACTGTTATGATCTGAACCAGAGAAAAACACCTTGTTTCCCATATGTGTTATAAAATGACCATGTTCTTTCCAGTGAGTTTCAGTCAACCCTAAGATTAATATCTTATTGTCTTCTATTTCTTTCTGTATTATGTCTAGTTTTCCAGGTTGCAGGAGTCCTCTGGTTGTTCCATGTTCTTATCTTGAAGATCTTTCTGAGAGTTATTTTATGATGATCTGATTGGTGGTTTTGTGGGCTCGGATTGTCATCAATCTTATTGACGTCATTGTTCCTCAGCCTAGTCAAATTTGGTCTTTGTTGCACATTCCTTTCCCTTCTGTGCTTCGAGGTACCACCTTGGTGTGCTGGCTGGTGGCTGCATCTCTGTTATAAGTCTGCATTATCATGAAAGTTATCATGGGATAATAGGAGAGTGATTCTCGTTGCCTTTTAATCTTTGTTTAAGAGGTTACTAGTAGCGCTGCTGCCCACTACTAGTTATGTTAGTGGTTAGTTGGAAAGGAGGAAATACCCCTAGCCCTTGAATACTCTAGTAGCTCCGAGGAGAATGGAGGACTTCCTCCTAGTAAGAGAGAGAGAGACAAGAGATAGATAGAAAGCTTAAAGCAAAGAACCCTCATTAGGAGTAATATTAGTATGAGGGTAGAAGCAATAAGTGGATGAATAAGAGAAAAGTCTGACCAGAAACTTGAAATAGATCATACTTAGCTCTGGGACCCTGAGTTAGCCATGCCTGTGCCTGCAAACCCCATTGGGGGGGGGGGGGGGGGGAAGAGATCTTGCACAGGACAGTAGAAATTGAAAATTTCTACTGTCCTGTGATTTCTATCCATGAAACAATCAGTCTGTTCTCAGAAAGAACAGACAAGAAGAAACTTTTGCAGTTTAAAGTTACAACAGTTTTTTTTTGAAATGCTAAATTAGATTATGATTAATTACCTGCTTGGTTGGCTGAATGGTTAACATACCAACCATTCAGCCAACTAACAGGCTGTGGATTCAAAACTTCTATGAGAGAAGTCGATGTTTATGATTGTGTTTAGATGGAATATGAATTTCATCAGGTGTGAGACCACCATCCCATTATTTGAAACCTGAACTTGGTTGAAAAAGTATGCTTGGTTTCTAGATCAGAGTTTCAGAGTATATAAAAATAAATAAATAAAAATAATTAAAGGATAAAAAACTTAGTAGAAAAAATTCCTTCTCACCATAGTACTTGCGTAATAAAGAACTTGTGTGATTATTTCATTGTGGGAAGTCCCACTCACACACATACCATACCTTAAATGCATTCACCATCTCCACATCACCACATGTTCAAGTCATGCATTCCAATCACCCACCACTCTCCATACAAAAAACCTACTCTTATATCGCTCACATTTTCCTTATACAGCTTATAGGTCTCTTGTTCTCCACTTGCTTCCCACCATTCTATGAAAAACTTCACATTAATTTGATAATCCGTTACCAACTTATATGTCAATCATATCCCCCTCCCCTTCTTCTTATCCACTAGACTTTGCAAATTATATTTCTGTAATCTTTCTTTATACTCAGCATTCCAGCAACCACTTTAGTTGTTGTCTATAGGTCTTTCCAACAAATACCTCTTCATCCTTTAGAAAACTAGATGACCAAATCTATGCAAATTAATCCATATGTAGTCTGATCAAAACCTTATGCAACGGCACCATCACATACTTCTATACATCAGTGTCCTCTGCATCATTGCTATAATTTCTGTCCTCTGTTTTAGCACTGTGTCCCTGACATATTAGGTCCTTAATCACCCCCAGAATCCTGATGTCCTTCTGTGCCTTTAAGATATCCCCACTAGTTGTATACTCTGCATCCTATTTTTGCTTCCCAAATTTTAAAACCTTACAATTTACAGCATTGGACTGGTAACCTCACTCACTTGCATATTCACCCAGTCTCTTCAAGTCCTCTTGCAAAATGACATCTGCTCTACTCCTCGTAGCTCTTCTCAACTTTACATCAGCTGCAAACAACTACATACCACAATTGAAACCTTTCCCAATAGCATTAACACACAAGTTAAATGGCAGTATCTCCAAAACAGACCCTTGAGGCCACATCACTAGTGACTTTGCTCTTCTGGGATATTGCTCTCATATGCAATGTACAGATACTTGCCAGACAGCCAATCCATTGCACTAATCTGGTGTCCAATCCTATCCATTCCCACTACCAATTTGGCTTGAAGGAATCTATCAACGGTCTTTGCAAAATCTAAATATACCACTGTGTATTCATCTCCCTGTGTTTGCCATCTTTTTGTGATAAGTAAGTAGATTGCTAAACATGATCTCATTAACCTTTCCAATACTTTAATCACAACTCCAGGCACACAGATTACCTGTAATTCAAAGCTTTAGTCATATCACCTCCCTTATAAAGCAGATCAATGCTGCCCTCTTTCCAGTCCTTTGGAACTTGGCTCATATTAAGGCTCGTGTTAACACATTGACTGCTATAGTCCTGTTGCAACCAGTACCAATAAGTTGTTAGTATTTGCTCTTCAGAAATATAACATTGCCGTTACATTTTTCACTTTGTAACTATAAACTTTACTTTAGTAAGAAGAAAGTTTTTTGGAGCTTGTGAGGTTATATTACCAGTTGAAAATTTCTAGTCTTGTGCAGGAAGGGAGCTAGAGTCTTATTAGAAGCAAATTACACCAGCGTTGCATTAATTACACAGCTAGTGGTAGCTGAGTAGTTCAGCCAAGCTGTTCCTAATATTTTCTATTCAAAAATTTATGATTCCTGTTATTTTTTTCACTTTGTCCCTATATATACAAACTTATTTAGCAAAGTAACAAGAAACTAATTATCTCTAATAATTCTCTTCTATAAGCCATCTACAAGTTATCTCATATACTGGCTTCTAAAAAAAAATTAGCTTGCAAGTTGAAAAAAAAAATAAGCAACTTATGGTAACTGTGAAGTGAAGTTAGTGCAAACTTGGTGCTGCTTGCATCTAATGAGTCTGCACTACCTACTCCATGGTTCTAGAACTTTGAACTAGTTTTATAAACAAACAAACTCCGAAAACATGCTAGTGCAACTCCGATGCTCCTATTTTTATACACTGCACAAAACAATTAGGGGATATTTTAGTTTCTGTTGGATAATTATAAATTTCTGCAAATAATTATAACTATTGGGTACTTTATATATGAATAAATATTTCTTACTTATGGATAGGGTGTAATTGATGAGATATTGTTTAAATAATCGATATTTATTACAAATTTAACAAATTATACATTTCAGCATGAAATAATTTTAACAAGAATTGCCAACAAAAATGCTTTCGTTAATTTTTAATAGGGCGTATGGTCTCCATTAACAACCAAAACAATGGTACATCTTAATTGTATGGACCGGATAAGATGATCAAACAGTTCTTGTGGAATATTTCTCCACTCTTCTGTGAGAGCAATTTCGAGCTCTTGAAGCAATCGTGGTTGCACCAGTTGAGCAGAAATGCACCTATCTAAAGCATCCCAGCCATGTTCGATTGGCATTTTTATGGATGATGAGCATTGCATCCATAAAAATGAATTGAATTCTTAGCCAATTGCAGCAGCATATGGATGAACTATAGGTTCCAAAATCTTATTGCGATACCTTTGGGCTGTTAAGGAACCGTTTCTGATAAAATAGAGATTAGTATGGCTACCTATACTTATTCCAGCCCACCATCAAACTCCCCCCTTGATGTTGGGGTCATTCACGAACAAACTGTGAATTATTTTTTGTTCCACTTTCATGCCATATCAAGATATGTCGGCCATCTGGTTGCAGACTGAACCTGGATTCGTCACTAAAAAGTACATGAGCTCAATCCTCATTTGTCCAATTGTGGTGTTCCTGTGCCCAAATTCTTCAGGCTCTTTTGTGATTTGCAGTAAGTGGAATGCAAACCATTGGTCTTCAAGCATATAAACCTATGGTATGAAGACAATTTCGAACATTTCCCATCTCCAGAAAGTGATTCCAAAGTCACGAAATTATGCTTTGAGATGCACGACACACTTGAGTGACAATTTGCTGCATTTGTCCAGCTTCTAATTGACCAATGGCTATCCAAGCCATGGATTCCAGGATATCATGTTGCTCTGCCATTTTTAACAAAATAATGGGTGGTAGGTGACACAGGTTTACCAATTGAAGTGATAATTATGCACTGTGGAAGTGAGCGCAACAAGCCACGCTTTTATACCCCCCCCCACATGCTAATACGGCTAAGATACGTTTCAACAAGTCTTAACATGATTTTATACGTAATTGTGTGTTCTACACTGTTGTATGTTAAGAATATTTTAAATAAATGTGTTACATTTGTAAATTATTTTTATAACTATAATTTACAAGAAGACCAAAATATCCCCTAATTGTTTTGTGCAGTATATTTATTTTAAAAATAGGTTGTATTATGTCTCTCATTTATTTTCTTGTAAAAAGTATTTAGTTCGATTTCACTATATTTCCTGTATACAGCACTCTCCCCCCTCCCCCATTTGAAATACCTGAATCATCCATTAATTATGTTTTAATCTGTGATAATCAGCATGATAAATACAAGATAACTCGTAGTCAGTGTCCTAATGTAAATGGCCATCTATGACTTATCTTGTTAGTCATCATGTTAAACTAGTACATCAAAGTTTTTTGTTAACTCCCCTGGAACATTCCTTCAAAACATGCAGTGATATATCATCAAACCCTTCAGCCACATTACCATCACATTTATTTAGATCTCCATATACCTCCAGCTCACTCACCATCATTCCCTTCTCCACCTTTTCCACTACACTTGAGTTCTGCATGATGTCACATTCACCAGGATATACATTTATAAATTGCTCAACTATATCCTCTGCAGTGGTTATCGTTCTATCCTTTTCACCAAATATCCTTGCATAATTAATTGCTGGCATGGTTGGCTGATTGGTTAGCCTACCTCCTTTCCAACCCAAGGTGGATTTCAAACTTGCCACCTCATGGTTTAGGTAGGAGATGAATTTCATTGCCCAGTGTGAGACCACTGACTAGCTTATTAAGAGGCCTGAAGTGGCTTGAAAATTTTCATGTTTGGTCTCTAGAGAATGGTTCCCAAATTATATAAAAAATAAATTAAAAATACAAATATATATATATATATATATATATATAAAATTGATAAAAATAGAAAATAAATCCTTAGCCCATCCACTGTACAAAATGTACTATAGGTTTGCAAATAATCCTTCATGGGTGTGAAAAACAAAAAAAAGTCTTTTTTTTTTTTGTTTTGTTTTGGCTAACTGCTGCTGCTCATACTATATTTTTGCTACACTTATCAAGTGAGTCACTTTTCTCACCTGATCTTTGTACTCCACTTACAACTAATTATTTTGACTCATCTTGTACTGCCTCCATAATACATTCTTCCAGGTTCCATGCCTCACTTCTTAATTCATTCATTTCATACCTACCTTATTTAACCTCTTCATCTTTGGAATATTTGCAGACATTGCCTCAAACAGATAGTTCCTGAGTAGGGTCCAAACAACATTGATCTCCTTTCTATTCAATTCTTCATTCCATGATAAAGCTGCAGACTATCTCCTGAGTTTTTCAAAATCACCAGTCTTATAATTCCACATAATACCCCTTTCTCATGGAAGGTTTCATTATGGCTTGCTACCCAAGTGATCAATCACTTTCACCAAGTAGAGGAAGATTTGACACCTCACTTGCAATAAACCTTGTGTTGAAATGATCAAATTCAAAACCATTGTTCCTCATGTGTTATCTGTTACTTATTTCCTTAGGCAATATGTAACAAGCACACAAGATCAGCAGTCTCTCAAAAACTGAAGAAATTTATTGTCTTTGCCCTTTGATTCCATCTTTTTATTCCAGTATATTACCATAATTAAAATCACTCATAACTGATTTCCCATTTCTTATTTGCCAGGTTAATTTGCTTTTATATTCTCTTCTCACTGCCCTCCACATTGCCAAGTCTATAGCAACATTGAACCTGTCCACCATACTACCTCAGAACCACTGCCACTATTCTTTTTCTGCATCTGAACTTCATAATGGCATAACATGGCAGGGGGTAAAAGAATGCAAAGGTGTAGAAGCGAAAGTTACGGAAGAAGTTGCAAAAAATGGAAGTGAAACGAAAGTTGGAGAAACTGAAGGAGTGAAAGAATACAAAGATGTACAAGCGAAAGTTAGTGATAAGGGGGTGAAAGAAAGTATGAATGAGGAAAAGGAAGTGCGACCGAATGAGAGGTAGTGAGATAAAGAGCGAAATTGTTGGAATGCAAGATTTAATGAAACAGATTGAAAATGAAAAATATATTGAGTGATGTTAGGCATCTAGTGGAAAAATGAAAGTATGGAAGAAAACAGAATGAAAGAACAAAGAGCAAAAGAAGTGACGAGTGATTCCAGGATAGCAGTATATGGAGACTCCATAATTAGAGGGCTAGTTACTGACAGAGTCCATAAGGTCTGCTATCCGACTGGGAGAATGAGTATGATAATTAAGGCATTAGACATGAGGAGGAAACGAGTGAGAGGATTAGTTGTGATTGTAGGGACGAATGATCTAATTGGACATAAGAAGAATGTGAGGAAGAATATCAGGAGACTATGAAGAGTGAAAGATAACAGTGGTAGGAAAGGTTGTCGGTGTGTTATCCAGGTATGATGGAGTTGCAACGGAGAGCCAAAATCATAAATGGCATGCTGGCAGAGCTGTGTGAGGAGATGGGAGTGGAGTTTGTGGATGTATGGCATGTGCTTGAGGGAAGAATGAAATTATACAGGCATGATGGGTTGCATTTAAATGGCTTTGGAGTGAGTGTGCTGGAGAAAGTGTTGCTTGATGAAAGTATAGTGTGTGATGTGTGCCAGAGATCAGAAGGAAGAGATGAAGAGAAAAATCAGGAGAGTGGTACTGACGAGACAGAAGTGCCTGGCAGTGGAAACAGTAGTGGTGTGAGAGAGGAAGAGAGAACAGAAATACAAGTGGAACAGGGAAACTGGGGGGAGGGAGCTCAGGTGGACAGGGAGAATGGCGGAGAGAGAGAGAGCGTGAATGTTGAAAGTGGCAGTGAATGTGTGTGTATGAAGGTGGAGTTTTTGCAGTGTGAGTGAAGAAGTGGAGACTGAGCAGGCATATGTGGTAAGCAGTGATAAAAGTGATTTGGCAGGTGTAGTGGGGAAATCACAACCAACATATGGCTTGGATAGGACTGGTTATAAACCTAAAAACGAACTGTTATGTTTGTTTACAAATGCCAGAAGTATCAGAAATAAAGGGGGATGAAATGGTTTCAGTGATTGAGTTTATTTGTCTCCAAATCATTGGAATAAGTGAAACATGGTTGAATGAAGATGATATCGTAAAGGGAATAGAAATGGAAGGGTACAGTATTTTTCGTGAGGATAGAAAGGTCAGGAAGGGAGGGAAATTAAGTCCACATAAGGTAGAGATGAAAGGGGGAAATAGAGGCAATGGTTATGAGGCAGTGTGGTGTAACGTGGAGGTTGAGAGGAAGACATATTTAGTTGGATGTTGCTATAGGCCTGGGAATGTGGAAGGTGGTGATGAAGAAATGTATAAACAACTTGGATTATTGAACAAAGGAAGGGTAATTATTATGGATGATTTTAATTATGGTAGCATATATTGGAATGAAGAGATAGCATTGGGAATAAGGAAAATGAATTTCTTGAGTTCTTGAGAGATAACTGTCTCAGGCAGCGCGTAAAGAAAGGCACGTGAGGATCAAGAGTTCTAGATCTCATCATTTCATCAGAGGATGTAATTGTTAGAGGAGGTTTCACGTTTTCTTCCAGTTGGTGAAAGTGATCATGAAGTAATCGCCTGTTGTGGCTAGTCATATGCAGACTTTTGCAAGGAAAGGATATATGTGGAATTATAAGTACATCACATGATAAGTACAGCATTTTTCAGCAGGATAGGAAGGGAAAGCATGGTGGTGGTGGATGTTGGATCCTACTTCGTCTTAATCTACACTTTGGATCCGACATGATTATAATTACGATGTTCTTAACTAATTGATAAGTTGTGAGTTGATTTCTAATTCAAATATAGAGAAAATTTATATTTATAGACTGCGCCACTCTATATCTGGATTAGTTCAAAAATTGAAGATAAATCAACCCTCAACTATTACTCCTTAAAATATATACTGGCCGAGTATATTTGACTTACTTAATTTACCCGCTTTGGTTCGAATATTTTATGAATGGTGCAGTAAAAGAGATTCAGGCAAAATACAACTTTTCATTAACAAAAACAAACATTTAATTTTAAAATCATAAATTTTACACTTAACTTCAAATCAGTAATTAAGATATCACAAACATTTTAACTCCTCAGGTAAATTCAATCATTCAACTCATACAATGTTAAAACTGTTATCTCTAGTACAGTCTTCTTACAGTTCTTTAAGTTCCAAATACAACAATAATTGCAGTAATACCTCTTCACAAACAGACACTTTTAATTTTACGCTTCTTTTAATTCTCCGCAATAGTTACTGTTAACATCAGGGAATTCTAAGATGAAACTCGCACACTTCTCTGAACAGAAATATTAAAGTTGGAATAATCTTACCGTTAATCTTCTTCCTTCATCAACATACACACAAACACTTTTTATAACTGTAAACACTTTTAACAATAAACATTACTCATTAAAATAAATCTTCTAGCATTAACTGAATTAATTTACGGGCACAATACATATAATCAGATGTTCTTGTATGAAGCACTACTGATTACTCTTGAATTAGGGCAATACACAATAATTCTTTAACTTGGGGTTTTATATGTACAGATGTTCATTCCTCCGGCATTCAAATAATTTTTTAGGCACTATAATTCTAGACACCGCTATCATTAAACACAACCCTGTTGCCTCTATTTATTTTCTAGTTACTTCTTACTATGCTTCACTTTTCAGTGTGTCCTTGAAAGGTCGGCCTTGAAAATAAATCTCAACTAAAATATCGCTAGTCATTCAGTAGTCACTCAGCTATCTTCCGTTGGTATAATTGTTATTCTACAACTTATTAGCTAACCGCCTCTCGACTAGTAGAATTTATTTAGCTGCTCGAGTGACTTGCCGACTCGCTATTATCGCACTGTGATTCCCAAATGCCCGATTCCAACCTAATGCCAATCTCTCTCTAATAAATCTCTAATTTCCTAACTCCAGCGTTCGTCGCTTATATATCTGTTCTCCCCCCTAAATTGCTCACGTCATTTCTTTCTAAAACTCTTTTCAATAAACTTCACGTGGTGTTCCAAAACGTGCTCGCTCACTTACATACGTTTCCATGACAACAAAACAAAATATAATAAAATTGAGCTATTACATAACGTTAAACTTTTACAAACAGTAATAAATAGACAATATTTATATTTCAATAAATGCGCAGTTAAAATATCAAATACAAATTCTTATAATATTAACATAGTAATAATTAAAATAAACTTAATAATATTTAAATACAGTCTTCTCACTATTAATACATATATCCTTTATTAAATAATTAAATATTAGACAAAATTAAAGGTAGTTATATGAATATTAAATTATAAACAATGGATTTACATTAAATAATATTTACACAAGTCTTGCTTGGTATATGGTATATTATGTTAAATGTGAATGGAAAAAAAAACAAAAATATACAAAACAATTTCATTCACAGTTTAACAATGACCTATGTCCTCTAAGAGTGAAGGCTTTGGAAGGCTGTGACACTAATGATTTTGAAAGCATATGGTGTGAGGTGGAGGTGGGCAAGACAGGATATTTAGTGGGGTGTTGCTACAGACCGAGGAGCACAGAGGGTGAGAACCAGGAGATGTTGAGACAGTTGAACGTGACAAATGCAAGAAGAATGATTGTTAAGGGAGATTTTAACTACAGCAGTATAAATTGGGGAGAGGAAGATGCATGTAGCAATAAGGGAATGGAATTTCTAAAATTCTTCAGGAACAAATGTCTTAGGCAACATGTAACAGAGGGAACAAGAGGTTCAAAAGTTTTGGATTTGGTTATAGCATCAGAAGAGCTGATAATAACTGAGATGACATCTCTCCCACCAGTTGGAGAGAATGACCATATGGTTTTGACTTGAAAAATGAATAGACATGCAGGAGTATCAAAGAGACGGGAAAATATGTGGAATTATAAAGCAGGTGATTATAATAGTCTCAGATGTCAACTTGGAGAAGTTTCGTGGAGGGATGAATTGTAACGCCGGGATATCATTAGTGCTTGGGAAATTGTGAAGGAATATTTGTTAGCAGCAATGGTAAGCTGTATTCCACGAGTGAAGAAGAGGACACTATTTGGAGTAAAGTGGATGACAAACAATATTTAACAGGAACTGCATGTGAAAAAGAGGCTATGGAAGAGAAGATGCATGAAGAATATAAGACACAGGCCAGGACAGTGACTAATATGGTAGGGAAGGCGAAAATGGAATTTGAGAAAAAATTGGTCCTTAGATCCACAGAAAATCCTTGGATCTAAGAGGATTTTTTTAGCTATGTGGCCAGTAGAAGGAGAAATGACTTTGGAAGAATGACATTGTGGGATAAAAATGGGAATAGTAACTAATGCAGAGGACATAGTGGAATTGTTCAATTAACACTTTATTGGAGTATTTCATCCTGGAGGAGTCAATTTGAATACTAGAGGGATAGGGCAGGTTTGAGGTGCAGGAGGCGAGCGCATTCCAAATACTGAGTACTCTGGATGTCAGTAAATCTGTGGAACTGGATGGTATTTTGCCATGAGTTTTGAGAGAATGTGCTAGGGAACTGACAGTGCCCTTGACCTGGCTTTTCAATGAAAGTCTGGCTGTGGGAAAGGTGCCCATGGAATGGAAGGAAGGTAAGATAGTGCCATTGCATAAGGGCAGTAGCAGACTGGAAGTGTCTAATTATAGGCCAATTTGTGTGTCATCAGTAGTTGTTAAGATCTTGGAGAAGTTAGTGAGGGACCGTATACAGCATTGGGCAGATGAGGGTAATGTTATCAGTGAGAGTCAACATGGATTTGTTAAGGGGCGCTCTTGTTTTAGGCATATGCTAGCCTTTTATAATAAAGTTACAAGAGCATTAGATGAGGAAAAGGCATATACTGCCATTTTCCTAGACTTAGCAAAGGCATTTGAGAGGGTGTCACATGATAAGCTGATATTCAAGTTGCAGCACATGGGTCTGGATGTCAGATTGATCAACTGGATTCAGGATTGGCTCTCCGATAGGTATCAGAGAGTTGTGTATGGTGGAGCAGTATCAAAGTGGCAGAAGGTTACAAGTGGGGTTCCACAGGGCTCCGTACTGGGACCTATATTGTTTAACCTTTATATCAATGACATTGTCCGTGGATTGCAAGGGGGATATTCAGTTGTTTGTGGATGATGCAAAGCTGGGAAGGGTTATTAGTAATAGTGCTGATGTGGTAGCCCTGTAAGAGGATTTGATTAAGCTAGATAGATGGGCAAATGAATGGGGGGTGTCAGTTTAATGCAGCAAAATAAAATATAAGGTCTTGAGGTTTGGGACACATCGATGGGACGCTGCATACTTTATGGGAGGAGTTAAACTGGAGGAAGTAGAGGAGACAAGAGATCTGGGGTTGATGATTGATAGAAACCTGAAATTTAGGGGACATATTGCAAAGGTAGTGAAGGTAACACATAGGATTGCTGCAATAATGAGAAGGACACTGACCTGCAGAGATAAAAGGGTTATCATTCTGTTGTATAAGACTCTGATCAGACCACACTTAGACTATTGTTCTCAGATCTGGTCCCCAGGATTTTAAAGGGATAAATTGACTGTGGAAAGGGTAAAAAGGCGGATAACAAAGATAGTGTCAGGACTGTACAATGTTAGTTATGAGGATCGGCTGAAGGAGTGTGGACTGCAGAGTTTGGTGGACAGAAGAAGGAGAGGTGATATGATTTAGACTTTTAAACTGTTGAGAGGTGGTTACAGGGTTGACACTGGGGAGAGTTCATTCGCTTGGTTGAACAGCGGGAAGGAGTCATGACAAGGGGCCATCCCTAGAAATTACGAAAGGAAACTGTGAGAAAGAGTTTGAGGAGTGGTTTCTTTGCAGTGAGGGTGGTCAAACCATGGAATGCATTGCCTGATGGAGTGGTGAGAGCGAGAATGGTCAATGAGTTTAAGGAGTGGTATGATAGACTTTGTTTTTCCTAAGAGGGACCTCCCTCGATGAGTCTTGATAGACTTGTATTTCTTAGAAAGGACCTCCCACGATGAGTCTTTTGACTCCATGGAGGCCTGAATAATAATAATAATATAAGGCTGGTGATTATGACAAGCTTAGGAGACAACTTCAAGCTATAACATGGAACAAGGAGTTGAGCGGTAAGGAAATAAATGCTGTATGGTAACTTACAAAGAAATACATAACAGCATCAATGTACGAATGTATCTCAAATTCCAAAAGGCTAAATAATGTAGGTGTGAAATGGATGAATGTGGAGCTTAAGCATGAAATCTGGAAAAAGAAAGTACTTAGTGTAGAGGACATAGGAGAGGATTGCTTAATTGTGAGTGATCAGGAGGTATTTGAGGAAATAAATAACCTTGATGTTAATAAGGCGATAGGATTTGATGACATATTACCATGCATCTTAAGGGAATGTTCCAGCGAACTGGCAGTAGCATTGGCATGCCTGTTTAATAAGAGTTTTGCAACAGCACAGGTTCCAAGGGAGTGTGGAAGGAGGGTAAAATTGTTCTACTGCATAAAAGGCTGTAGCTTCAAATTATAGGGCAGTCTGTATATCTGGAGTTGTGGTAAAGGTCTTGGAGAAATTGGTGAGAAGTAGGATACAGGAATGCGTTGATAACAGCAGTGTTCTCTGTTGTTATCAGCATGGGGTTTGTTAAGAGGAGAACATGTTTCACTAACTTACTCATGTATTATAACAAGGTGACAAATACCTTGGACAAGGGAGATGCATATACAGTGGTGTACTTGGATTTTGCAAAGGCTTTTGATAGATTGTCACATGAGAAGTTCTTAAATAAATTGAAACAGATGGGATTGATAACAGACTTCTGTGTTGGATCAGTGACTGGCTGTCGGAGAGGTATCAGAAAGTTATATATGGGGTGCAGTATCTCGAAAGAGAAAGGTTACCAGTGGTGTGCCACATGGGTCAGCTTTGGGGCCATTATTGTTCAATTTGTATGTTAATGATATTAGATTGGGTTTAACTAGTGATATCCAGCTGTTTGTGGATGATGCAAAACTGGAGAGAACAATACACAATCAGTCTGATGTTAATGCCCATTCATGCAATCTATTCAAGAGGACTTGAATAGATTATATGAATGGGCAGGTAAGTGGAACTGTTAGTTCAATGTTGCCAAGTGTAATGTCTTGAGATTTGGTAAACAACGATGGGATACAAAGTATACATTTGGTGGGGAAACTTTAACAGAAGTAGAGGAGATGAGAGATCTAGGAGTGATGGTGGACAAAGACACCTGAAATTCAGGGGCCATATTGCACAAGTTGTGAAGACATCATATCAAATAATAGCACTGATACGGAGAACCCTGACATGCAGAAATAGAGAGGTTATGATTCCATTGTATAAGACCTTGATCAGGCCTATGGATTATCGTGCACAGATTTGGTCACCGGGTTTTCATAGTGACGAGGATATGTTGGAAAGGGTATAGAGAAGATTCACAATGGTAGTCAGTGGTCTTTGGAATGTGGAGAACGAGGACAGATTGAGAGAATGTAAGTTGCAGAGCCGCGTGAATAGGAGGAAGGGGGGGGGGTATGATTGAGACATATAAGCTGGTCAGGGGTTGTTATCAGGTAGACATGGAAGAGATTTTTCATAGAATGGGAGAGGGGTGTAGAACAAGAGGCTATTGCTGGAAACTGTATAAGGAGGGTGTAAGCAAAGGAGTGAGAAGCAGGTTCTTTGTATGGAGGGTGGTTCCACATCCACAACACATGCATTGTCTGCGTGTGTTGTGGATGTGGACAAATTGAATCAGTTTAAGACGCGGTTGGATGAGCATCGTATGCAATAGTGAGTACCTGCCACGATGAGTCTCTGACTCCATGGAGTTCAAATGTTAATAATAACATTTCCTCCTCCCCTTCTGCCTTATCTGTATTCACAAAAAAACATCATACTCCTTTATCTCTCTGCTTTCAGGATGCCATCCTCATCCAGCCACATTTCACTTGTTCCAGTGATTTTTGGATGAATGAATTTGAACAATGTAGCAGTTTTGCTACCCTTGTTTTGGGTACTTCTGGCATTTGTAAACAAACATATCAGCTCGTTTCTTGTTCTATAAAATTTGACTGGCACCACTTCACAAGTGTGAGTCTTCCATACCTCCCCATGGCCATTCCTCTCTCACTATCATACCTAGAATCTTCC
This sequence comes from Typopeltis vanoorti, assembly GCF_054136105.1. NCBI lineage: Eukaryota > Metazoa > Arthropoda > Arachnida > Uropygi > Thelyphonidae > Typopeltis > Typopeltis vanoorti. The sequence goes on from NC_143567.1 coordinate 99,803,868, forward strand.
TCCTTATCTCCAATATCCTTGGAAACTTAATCATCTTTGCACACCCACACATTCACTTCTGTTTTCACACTTCTCACACAGCATCTCGCTGTCCACCATTATCTCTCTGTCTCTCTCTTTCTCTCTCTATTCCCTATTTCCTAGTCTGTCTTACATTTCTGCTCTCTCAATCTTTTCACTTGTGATATTCAAACTACTCATTATGGTTTGTTTTTGTAAAGGTGTTAATATAATGATGAAATGTAGGATCTTTTTTCCAGATGATGACGTAGTAATTGACTCTAACATTCAGACTACTCAAAACCACTTTGATAATTTATGTGAAAATGTGACACTGATTAAGTTGGCAGTAAAATTAAAGTCCTAAAGAACAGAATAGAAGGAAATATTAGGCTAAATTACCATATTCTTGAAGCCCATACTTACCACATCTATATACAAGCCCCTAGTGTGGTTACGGTATGTTGATGATATGTTTGCCATTTGGCCCCATGTACAAGACACTTTCGATACATTTGCCACCTACCTAAATAGTCAACACCCCCACTTCACAGCAGAAAAAGAATCTAATAACTATTTACCTTTCCTTGATACTTTAGTCACCCACCTTTCAGATGGATCACTATATTTTGTCATTTACAGAAAACCAACACACATGGGAAGATAGCAGAAGATAAACAATCACATCATCACCCAGTCCAACAGTATGGAATTTAGAAACACTTACACACAGAGCCAGAGCCATTTGTTCTAATAATACAGCTCTGTCCACAGAACTCAAATACAGCAATCCCTTGATTAGTGCATCATTTTTTTTCTATACCCAAATTCGATTAGTGCACCTATATACATCTTAAATGTTTCAGATTTTAAAAATTTTCTATTTATACATTTTTATGACTAACTATTTTAAAAAATCACTCGCCAGGATGAAATAGTTTAGTTACCGATTTAAAACATTTTACAAAGTTATTTTTTAATGGCATATTACACTATTTCCATGTACACTATGTTCCAAATTTATTGCCAAAATTTACGTTGTCTGCTAATTACATAACATTTTGATGATCATATCTCATACCTCTTGGCAATTTTCCTTACTTTTTTTATTTTAAAGTATTTTCCCAAATGTTCGTCATAAGTAAAAGAATTAGTGAGCAAAAAAGTGGAAATGTGAAAAGGATTTGAAAAGTAATTGCATTGGGAAAAAAATGAACAAGGTAAGTCCAGAGCAAATATAGGACAAGAACACAAAAATGGGTGAATCAATTATACGAGCAGTTTTAAGCAAAGCTGCTGAATACAAAGAGAAAGATAAGGCTGCTTCAAGTTCATCATGTATGCATTCGAAATCAAAGTATTATAATGATTGAATTAAAGAGACTTCTTTCTACATGGATCGAAGATTGTAACCAAAAACTGATCCCACTAAGCACTGCCCTTATTAAATCAAAAGCATCAAGTCTCTTTACAATCTTGAAAGAAAGGGCTATCAATGATGGAAAAGAAGAATTCCATGCTGGGTGTGGTTTGAGCATTTCAAAAAGAGAAATTGCCCACATAATGTTCTCATCACAGGCGAAGCTGCAAGTGCAGATAAGGAGGTGGCCTCAAATTAACTAGAGATTTTGAAGAAAATTGTGGAAGAAGGGGTTATTATGACCAATAAATATTTAATGTCGATGAAACTGGCCTTTTTTGGAAGTGAAGTTAATTAAATTTCATTCTGAGAATTTGAGTGATTCCGATCTGCTAAATTTAGATGCAAAGTGGGAAAATTCTGAAGAATATTTAATCACTCACAAGCTCAAAGAGGTTTCACAGAAACAATTTGAAAATAGTTTTCGTACAATCGAAGTTTTTAAGCAGCAATGCTTAGAAACTGACCCTGGTGAAGAGAGAACCAGTAAAATTTGCAGAAGAGGCAATAGGGCCATACCGTCAGTTGTATGTAAAAAAGAAACAGAATGCCCACCAAACTATGTTAGCTCAATTCTTTGTTAAGAAATATAATAATAAATTTATATTCTGAATATCTTTTATTGTCTTTCCACTTCATGGTTTCCTTTAATTAGGCCGTGAGATATACCCTAATTCTTTTATATAAAAAATATATTTGAGGGACAAATTATACTTTCTCCCATAGGTTATTATATTTGATTGGTGCATTTTCGATTAATGCGCCTGTTTTAAAGAATGCATTAGATGCATTAATTGAGGGATTGCATCTGTGCCATACGTTCTTGGCCAACGGCTACAATTCCTTCAAAATTAGATAAAATCTTACATAGCCCCATTATCCCTCCTCCTAATACACAGGAACACAATATTACCATTTATAATCCTTATGTCAGAGGTACATCAGAAAAGATAGCCAAAGTACTGATGAAATATATGTCCTTCACACCACATTCAAGCCTCACGTTAAATTAGTAACTCTGATTCACTCACCTAAGGATAAATGTTACCCCTAGCAAATCCTGAAGTGTATGAAGTTCCTTGTGACTTGTCCTACTATGGGCTGATAGGAAAATCCATTAACATCCTCCTGGAAGAACTTAAAAAATACCTTTGCTGCCATTATTATGGCAAGTCAGGACTGGCAGACCACGCTTTGTGCAGTTTAGAAGTCGTTTCAGATCCAAAAGATTATTTTTTGAGTCATCCATGGCTATGAAGAATTCTTCTAACCTGAACAAATATGGATGCATTAATTTGCCAAAAATTTAGGAGACCGTTAAGAGCAACTCCCACATACCTGAAATTTTTTTTTTTTTTTTTTAAATTAGAGGGCACCAAATTAGGACTTTAGATCTTTTGTCCATTACAATTGTATTGTTTTACTTACTCAGTATCACGTATACATGCTGTGTTGTGCTCTGATGATGCTGATTTGAAATTCGGCAAAATATAAGCAGCTAATAAAACATCGTTTTATAAAACAGTTCGTTTGGTGTTGTTAATACCATTTAAAAAATAAGTCATGAATAACCGTCAATGCCTAAGCATATCTGTTAGACATTCTTGAAGAAGTAAATGATTTTCAGTACCTTAGTTTCTACATTGATAAGCTGATATAGTGAAAAGAAATCACAAAACTTTTTGCTTTCATAAAAGTCTGTAGAAAACCACTCAAGCCATATTTACATATGGTGCCCAGACATTGAACATCACTACTCATCGAGCAATTAATATCATCAATAGCTTTGAGACAACATGCCTTCAAACAGTACTAGGATATATATGACAAGATCACATTCCTAATACTATAATTCTTGATTTTAGTATTATTATACTATAATACTATAATCTAGAATAGCCACTAAAGGGTTATGGTGTGTAGTGTTTGTAGAGAGCTCCTGAACAGATAAGTGTTATTTTTAATAATTGGTAAATTTGCTTGAATCTTACGTAGTATTATTTACTTTTCGTATCTTAGCATGTCAGGGTGATTTTTGTGTGTTTTCTGAGTTTCCAATTAGTAATTTGATAGATACGATTATTTGTGCACATGACGCCAATAAGGAGGAATACAATGGCATCCAGGTTGCCATCTTTGTCTAAAACTTTTAATTTAAAGGATTTTATTCAGTGTACTGTTTGTGAAATGTATGCTTTGAGGAGAGCAGTTGGAGTCTGGTTAGGCAACGATAGTGGAGCGGATGTGTGCAGAAAGTGTAAGGAATGTGAGGATTTAAAGAGTGTTTCAGGTCATGAGAGTGATATTGTTGTTGAAAGTGAGAATGTAGAAAATAGTGATATGCGAGGTATGAATAGTAATATTTGTGAGGTAGTACCAGATAGCTGTGAGAGTAGCGTTGAAAGTGAGAATGAAGGTAAACATAAAGAACAAATGAATGAATTAATGGATAATAAAAATGATGAGACAGATGCAAAAACAGAGGGTGAAAGAATTGAGATCACATGGTTACGTGGAGCAATACACAGGGCAAATCAGCAGTTGGAGTGTTGGCAAAATGTTTACCGAGCGTACCAACTAATAAACGGCAAAAGTATGATAAGAAAAATAAGAGTATGATAGTGAGTTAAACAAAATGAAAGAGCGAGTGTTGTACAGAGATTCTTTAGTAAGACGTGTGATAGATGAGAGTTTAACAAAATCGTACCAACCTGGTGCGAATGTTAAGGATGTAAGCGAGTCAATTAGAATGCAAAAGCAAAGGGTGAAAGAATTGATAGTACTAGCAGAAATGAATGATTTGAAAGGAGACAAAATGCCTATGAGAGAGGATTTGAAGGAATTACTTGAGGTAGCAAAAGAGAAGAGTGAGAGAGTTAGGATGGTGAGTCTGTTTCCGCAGTATGGCAGTGAAGAGTATAGAAGGAGGGCCAAAATTGCTAATGACTTTATGCACAGATTATGCAGGAGGAGTAGTATGGAATTTGTGGAGTGAGTTTGATGGGCAAAAGGATTTATATAAGATGGATTGTTTACATTTGAATGGATTTGGTGTATAGAGACTTGAAAAGGTATAGTTGAATGAAGTGGAAGGAAGTGGATGTGCAGAATCAGGGAAACTAGAGTTGTTAAGGGTGGGGGGGTAGATATGCAGACTTTAGAGAGACAGTTGAGTGTATGAATGTGCATAATATGCCAGAGAGAGTACGAAGGACAACAAATCAGAATGGGATTTAGTATAAGGCATCAAAATAGGGATGGGACAAATGGGCTTCTGCAATTCATGTATACTAATGCCACAAGTATTAGGAACAAGAAGGAAGAATTTTTGACCTTGGTTGGCACTTTCAGGCCACAGGTTACTGGCATTAGTGAAACATGGCTCACAGAAGATGATATAGCTAGTGAGATTGAATGTGAGGGGTGTGGTGTGTTCAGGAGTGACAGGGAGAATAAAATGGGGGAGAGTGTTATTGATGATAGCTGATGAGCTACAGCCAAAGAGAATAGAATTGGAACTGCAGGATAAAGAAAAGAGCACATTTGAGGCTATTTGGTGTGAGATTGAGGCTAGTAGAACAAAATATACAGTTGGGTGCTGCTATAGACCAGGTGATGGAATAGATGGTAGAGATAGTATGCATAAGCAAATAGAAGAAATGAGTGGAAGGAGGATAATTATTATGGGGGATTTCAACTATGGTAACATTGATTGGAAGGAGGAGAGGACACATGGGAGGAAGGAATTGGAGTTTATGCAGTTATTAAGGGATAACTATCTGCAACAGCATGTAATGGAAAATACTATGGGTCAGAGAGTGCTTAACCTAGTAATTGCATCTGAGAATTTGGCTGTAACGAATATGACCATGTTGCCACCAATTGGTGAGAGTGATCATAGGGTCTTGAATTGGTAGGTGGCTAAAGGTGTGGAATTTACAATTAAGACAGGGTACATGTGGAATTATCGGGCTGGTAAGTATGACAAGCTTAGGAGTTCGATAGGTTCAGTGCCATGGTATGTAAAATTGCAAGGGCTGGATGTTGATAGTGCATGGGAGGCGGTTAAGAAGTGTTTACATGAGGCAATGGTTGACTGTATACCTAGAGTCCGAATAATAAATCAAGTGGGGGTTAAATGGATGAATAACACCATTAAGCTTGAGCTGCAAAAAAAAGAAACAACTATGGAGGGAATTTAAGGAGAAAGGTGACCGGCAGGCACATGAACAGCATAAAGCACAGGCCAGAAGGGTAACGAGTGTGGTAAGAAAAGCAAAAGCTTTTATGAAAGAACATTAGCCATGCAGGCTAAAGAGAATCCCAAACAGTTTTTTCGATATGATGCAAGTAAAAGAATTCCGATGGTAGAGAAGTAACCAAATCAGTTGATATAGTTGAATTACTGAGCAAATCACTTTGCAAGAATATATCATCCAGGTGGTGACATTGCAGGAATGAATGAAGTGGAGGTGAATAGCCTATTACAAAACCTCAATGTCAATACATCTGTGGGATTGGATGGTATACCAGCTCGTGTTGTACATGAAGTGGCGAAAGAATTGTCAGTGCCCATGACCATTTTGTTTAATTTGAGTCTCGGGTCTAGGTTAGTCCCAAGGGGGTGGAAAGAGGGGAAAATAGTTCCACTGCATAAAGGAGGTTCCAAGACTGCTGTTGTAAATTACTGACCGATCAGCATATCAGGAATTGTTGTCAAGGTCTGGGCAAAAATAGTCAAGAGAAAAATACAGGATTGGATAGATGAAAATGGGATACTGTATGGGGGACAGCATGGTTTTGTGAAGGGTGGATCATGCCTCAGTAACTTGCTCACGTTTTATAACAGAGTGACAGCTGAACTGGATAAGGGTAATGGGTTTACAGTGATTCTACTGGACCTTGCTAAGGCCTTTGACAGGATACCACATGGAATTCTAATCAGTAAACTGCAGCATATGGGGATGGATATAGGGTTGGTGAGATGGATAGGAGGGTGGTTGATGGAGAGATATCAGAGAGTAGTTTATTCAGGAGTAGAGTCCAAAAGATTGCCTGTCACTAGTGGTGTGCCGCAGGGTTCTTTTCTTGAACCACTACTTTTCAATTTGTTCATTAACGATATAGGAATGGATCTGAGAGGAAGTGTTCATTTGTTTGCTGATGATGCAAAGTTGGGTAAAACAATAGGGAGTGCACAGGATGTCAAAATTTTACAGGATGATTTGGATAGTTTGGAGGACTGGGCTAAGGAGAATGGATGTCAATTTAATGTGGCAAAGTGTAAGGGTATGCATTTTGGGGTGAAAAGATTAGCAGCAGTATATCACATTGGTGGAATCATACTCCAGGAGATTGACGAGGGCAGGGATTTGGGAGTGTTAGTGGGTAGGGAGTTAAAGTTTAGGGTGCACATCGCAAAAGTGGCTAAATCAGCTCATCAAATCATTTGGTTACTGAAGAATACTTTGACGAGCAGAGACAAGCAAGTTATTGCTCCTCTGTATCAAGCTTTGATAAGGCCCCATCTAGACTACTGTGCCCAGATTTGGGCGCCAAGGTTTCTTCTTGATGGGGAGGAGGTGGAGAGGATCCAGAGATGAGTGACCAAGATGATAGCAGGTCTATGGAATGAACCTTATGAGAACAGGTTGAAGATTTGTTGGTTGCAGAAATTGGTTGATAGGCAGAAAAGGGGTGATATGATTGAGACATTCAAATTACTGAAGGGTTTCTATAAGATTAATTCAGAGGATATTTTTGAGAATAGGACTGGTTTTGGGAGGACTAGGGGCCATACATGGAAGCTGGGCAAGAGTGTGGTTAGCAAGGGTGTTAGAGCTAGGTTTTTTACTTGGAGAGTGGTGAATGAGCGGAATAAGCTGCCAGAGTCTCTTGTGGGTGCCATGACTGTGAATGAGTTCAAGGCGAGGTATGATAGATACTCTGTGAATGTTGAATAGTTGTTCTTGACATGATGTTAGGGCCTCCCTCGATGAATCTAAGGACTCCTCGGAGTTGCCCGTAATAATAATTCTTGAGAAATCTCTTACTCATTCATACATTTATGAAACACAAATGTAGATTACAAGAATAGAATTGGGAGTACATGGGCTGCAGACACTGGTAGACAGGAAAAAGAGGGATGATATGATAGAGGTATATAAACTTTTAAGAGGGCATTATAGAATTCCTGTTGATAAAATGTTTCATTAAATGGTAGGTGGGGAGAGGACAAGGGAGCATCTGTGAAAGTTAAGTTTGTATGCAGTTAAGAAAGGGAGGCGGGATGAGAACTTGATTTTTCTCTCATGAAACCATGAGTGACTGGAACAGTTTCACTTTTGAAGTAGTGATTGGATCTAGTCTGAAAATGAGTTTAAGAGAAGGTATGACAGCTGGTATTGATGTGGTCTCCCTCAATAAGTTCTTGACTCTTTTGAGTACTACTAGTAATAATAATATTAGTCAACTGAGATTGTTGAGACACTAACTTAGACATCCACCTTCATCCATGTTCATTGTTCTTGCTCTCCACAGGCTAACTAATGCAGACAGAAGAAGACCATGGAAACACCAGTTTTGGCAATACATAAGCAAGCTTCTTTTTTGAAGATAAGGCTACATCTGACATTTGGCAAAAAATGACAATCTGTCTCAATTTCATCTAATAGACTTTAACTCCATGAGTTTTTGCTATATGAATATTTCTGTATATAATTCCCTATTCATACATGAATAAATGATGATGATCATGTAATCATCAGTTTATCTGTTACAGTCTTAATGTCTGAAGTGATCACAAGTTGTCAACCAGTTGTAGATGGTAAGTTATACATAAGATGGTCCTTTTTCAAATAAATTTCTCTCAAGAAGGATTAGTATTAGAAAAATATTATTCATTTTATATCTTTAGCCATATGTCATTACTATATTTTTTTTTTTAGTTGTATAATTTGTTAGTATACAAAACAATTGTTTTTGGTTTCCATTATTTAATAATTTCAATTTCTTTTATATTACAGACAAATTCTAGCTAGTCATCGGCAGTCATTGTTAAGCCAGTTAGCTGATACTACAGATGCAGCCCTTTGTCTTCATCTTACTGCACATTTGGTTTTTCAGTCACAGACTCATAACATACTACATGCATCAGGAAAGTTCGTACCACAGATAATTTATTTTCTTCAAAAGCAGATTTCGCAAGACTGCTACCAGCTGCTACTGGAATATCAAGGTATCAGTGAACATTACTAATGATTTTCAAATATTGACATTTTTATGTGCAGTGGATGTTCGCTTAACATGATTCCATACACCTTAACATCCACATTACTGTGATGTTTCTTTGAACACATAAAAACAAAATCAGTCAAATCTGCTTGACATTTGATTCAACGTGGTCCTGATGTTTTTTTTTCAATATTAGGACCACATTGAAAAAATTTCCAATACATAAGAAATTCCTCCAGTTTTGAAAGAATGTAGAGGAGATTGGAGATCTGGTAGTGGTGTTGGACACAGGCCTGAACTTTAGGGGTAACGTTGAAACAAGTTGCAACTATATTTTGTCTTATTGACTTTTAACATGCACTGAATAGGTTCAAATGTACTGCTTTCCTCAATTCTTTTACTTGCTTTTGCTGGTTGCAGTGAGTAGTAAAAACTTTTCCTCAAATCCTCCCTGAAAAAAATACAATATCCCTTTCAATATGATACACTCAGGATTTAATCTTTTGATGGGGGGGGGTTGAATAGTCGATTTGAGAATACGCTACGCATTGCGTATGACCTATGACTGAGCATCTGCAATGATCGCTAATATATGATACCTGTGATTTCCTCTAGTCCTGCTCATGCAAACAAAGTAGCGCTTGAGCACTACTTTGTTCACCTTGTGTTTACAGCAGCTGTGATTCCCAAGAGCTATAGGGTATTCCCATCTTATATGACTGCTAATTCATAAGCAGCATAGAAATAGAAGACACGACATAACATAAATAAAAAAAAATTAATTTTAATTAGGAAAAGATTTTTGGACAATTTTCTAGTGTTTTTTTTCTCCCTTTTTCTTTGGGAGGTGCCAGGGCTACCTCTCCCCACCCTTATGGGTGTGCCACTGATCCCTTTCAATATACTTCTGACAATATCTTCCTCTGTTAATCAATTCTCACTGATACATATAATTTTCGACCAAATCAAAAGCACAGGCTTTTGGCATTATACATGCATCGCAACATTCCCTTGAGCCCACAGGTACCCTTGAAACTTGAATGAGTATCTCTCTAAGATTTGAGATCCAAGAGACAGCATTCATAATTCTATGATTATTCTTTACCTCAAGAGAGCCTGCTTTTTCCCTAAGAGTTTATCAGGTTCCCTATTTTTGCACATTTATTTTCTCACCATACAAAACTTTCTCCAGACACCAAATTCCAAATCCATTCCAAGTATAAATCATCAGCCATATGCAGATCTTTTCATTGTCAGTGTTATTGACATTGTATGTTGCCTCATTTGCAATCCTAGCTCTGCCTTCATTCACTCCTATCATATCTTGGCAAGAGATTTACAATTTTCTCATCTTTCAGTAACTTTTTCTTACCTTTTTCTCTGTATTCTCTGAGGACTTCTTGCCTGGAACTTGCAATGTGATTTTTTTTTTGTTCTTTTCCAGGAGTCCCACTTTAACTGCTTGAATCTACACTGAAGTTCTGATTTTTCTATCCTTGCTAACACCTTCACCACATGCTTGCCTGCCTAAATCAATCAGAGTTTCCATTAGTTTGCCACTAAGGTTTGGTTTTAGTTTCGAAACTCTTTTGCTTGAACAGTATCTGCAGTGTTCACCTCTAAATGCTGCTTGACTTCAATTCTTTTTAAAACTTTTGTGCATAGTTTTATTTCACTGTGATACTCAACTTTATCCTCTTCAAAATGAAATGTCCATCTTATTTTAGATCTCTTGTTATATCATCATTACTTGATTGTATTTTTTCTTCATGTGATTTTATGTATATCTTTATGTTGGAACATACTGTTGGTAATGCTGTTGTATGTTCTAAAACAGTGGCGGCTCGTACATAAGCACTGCAACACTCCCAAGAAAAAAATGAAAAAATGAAATTTTGTTTGTATTTATAAATAATAACAATGCTGACAACATTATATAAATGCAATACAACATGTTAAAGGTTACAGCTTATGTTTTGACATTGATTGAATAGTTACTAATTGGAATTGTTTGATTAACGCTTTAGATTATGAAACAAATGCACTGCGATCTAACTCAGTGTCATAATTATCACATTCGGCCAATTGCAACTAGACTCGCCGATATTCATTTGCGCTTCTCATTGCACTTTACAAGTGATTCCGACACTGCTCATTTTGGCAGTGTATCATATGCTTGCACACGTTATTTCTGTGAGATATGAAACTTTTATTATTGGTGTGTGTTTGTGGTGAAGGTGAACTATTTTTTGTAAAATAACATATAATTATTTATTTATTATAGATACAAGGCTGAATTATGATGAGTGTCACTGTTGAAAATATGAAAAGAATTATATTTTTTCAATTATCATTACACGAAACAAATGCACTGCGATCTAACACAGTGTCAGAATTATCGCGCCAATTGCAGCTAGACTCGCCGATATTCGTTTACGCTTGTCATTGCACGTTACAAGTAATTCCGACACTGCTTGTTTGGGCAGTGTCATTTACAGATTAATTGTATGTATGTGCGCATGATTTCTGTGAGATACGAAACTTTTATTATTGGTGTTTGTTCGTGGTGAAATATTTTTAATAAAGCAATTTTTTAATATGTAAATTTATTTATTAATAAATTGGTTACTGATTTGGAAAAAAATAATTTTTTTTTTTAAATTTTTATTTTGTATATGCAGCATTTAAAATTTTCACTGACTGCCACGGGTTCTAAATGAAATCCAGCAGGTACTAATCCATGGTGTGTAAGATAGAATGCCTGAGGAGTTTTTGCCTGGAGGAATGATAGAAAGTGTGGCTATGGCAATTAACGAGGTAAAAGGGTGGATGAGATGATTATGGTGGTGGGCATGAGTGGGTGGCAAGAAATTAAGTTCATTCTCATCATCAGAAGGATACATGTGTATGGGAACCAAGCTACATGCTGTTGCACTCTATAAAGGTAAATTAAATCTACGTTGTAAACATAGATTTAAATTACCTTTATAGAGTGCAACAGCATGTTGCTTGGTTCCCATACACATTTATCCTTCTGATGAAGATCTCAATACAGGGGTCGAAACATCAAGTGTTATTTTATTAATAAGTAAAATAATCATTTCAACACGTGTGTTTTGTGTCCCTAAATTCTTAAATATGAATGATATGATTGAGACTTTTAAACTGTTGAGAGATAGTTACACGGTTGACACTTAGGCGTTCTTTTGTTTGGTGGAACAAGGATAAGGGGCCATCCCTGATTTCTTTGCATGGAGGGTATTTGAACCATGGAATGCATTTCCTGATAGAGTGGTGAGAGCACGAACGGTCAATGATTCATGGTGGTATGATAGACTGTGTTTTCTAAGATAGGCCTCCTACAATGAGTCTTGACTCTGTGGAGGCCTGAATCCTAATAATAATAATAATAATTTTAACTTTGCTCTTTTCTCGAGAGTTTTCTGGAATATTTCTGTGTCTAGGATTAATTTTCTACTCAGCTGTATCTCCAACGAGATCAGCTTTTACTTTACTACTTTCTTTAATGACACATTCTTCTACATCTTCTTTTCTACACCAACTCTCACTATAGAGAACTTCCGGTAATAGTTAGTTAGTTATAGTGGCTAGTCTTAGTGAAGAACTTACTTTAGAATAACATTTTTTGTAGGGACATTGGTCGGGACTTTTCTGCAGTTTCTTAGATGTAATGAGTTTGTTATAATGGTGTTTGCTGTGGTGAGAGTTGGCTGTAAGTCTCTTCTCAGCATCCAAAAAATTAGGTTTTCTCTTTCACTCAAGGCATTACTTTACCACTAAACAACTAACTATATGTACTGTTCTTGCATTTATGGTGGGGGGACTCCATAAAAGTACTTGACTTAGTGCAACTGAGAACAATTAGGTTGATTAAATGCATCATCTCTCACCAGTTCACTCTACTCCACATGACATAAACATTCAATGCTAGTTGCTTTCATCTTCAGATGGCATTATACATGCACTACAATATTCACTTGAGCCCACAGGTACCCTTGAAGCTTTTAATGTATATCTCTTTAAGATTTGAATCAGTTATCGATTCCAGTTTTGATGAATTTGCATCAATAATTCCCTTACTCCCTTCTAAATTTGTTAAGATGCACACAACAGATATTCATCACTGCTTCACAGTTCGTTTTCAAACTCGCAGAACAAATTTTACTTCATTCATTCATTCATTCCTTCTGTTGCTGCTGTCTTTTGGAACAGTCTCTTATATATTTTCTAAAGTGACTGTTCTAAATTTTCTAAAAGATATCCATGGTATATACTAATGTACTGTAGGTTGAACAAAGTCTTGCATATGAGATTAATGTAATTAAAAATAATAATAATAATAATGAATTTTGCAAGTTGAAATTTGTCCACATTAAGCAATTACTTGTAATTGGCCTAACATTCAAGAAGTTTGTCTTCATGTTTAATGTTTAATACTATAGCTACTTCTTTCTTTCGGTGATTACTGTTGCCTGAATATAACATCTTATAATTATTATTTAGAAATTTATCACCGATTTTAGTCTTGGTAACACCAATTTATATCAATACGACACAGTATGATGTTAATGATGTATCTGGGTTTATAAAACAACTATATACATAATAGTGAAGTAAATGTCAAGTTCATTAGTAATTATATGTAACTCTTTAAAAAATCCTTAAAACATTATGTTAAATTATTTTGTTTATTCTTTCCACAGAATTGGTAGTAAAGCATATCACTTTGGGTAATTCATGTGAACAGCAGGATGAAGTCGCAAATAAATTGGAAGAGCTTATGCCAAAGATTAAAGAAATTGGAGTAACTTACAGAAAATCATCTCTGTCCGAATCAGAACCTTGAACCAAGTATATTTTTTTATACTTGTGCCTTCCTTTATCATTAAAAAAACATGTACACTGGTGAATACTTTTATATGCAGAACAGTAAAAAAAAAAGTTGAATACAATCTATTATATGGAATTATTTGTTGAAGGTACTCAAATTTTATTCTTTCATTTTTCTCATAAACAAACCATTCACTTTCAATACTACTAAATTGCACATATAGATTTTCCTCCCATTAAATGGATGTTGTACTGACCTCTCTGTTACTGCTATATAATGCCATTGCTCAATGATGTTAATGTTTTTATTCAAAATATCAATATGTGGAATCTAAGCAGCATATTTTTGAAGTTCTAACTTCAACATATTTGTAAAACTGTGAATAATTATGATGATGATAACTTTGTAAAAATGGTTTAATCAGAATGAAATTTTGTAAAATGATGCAGTCATATCTATATTTTGTGCATTGCGACAGATGAGAGTAACTAATTGTAATTACATTTTTTTTAATACGTTAAATGAGAAGCAAGAAGGATACCATGGGTTTCATAGCAATCTGCCCTTCATTAAAATGAAGAAAACAGTTGTTTGCACAACTATTCTCTACTTACTGAGGTAGTCATTAATGAATGAATGTCATGATCCATTAATTTCATGTTGATCATATATGCCTCATTTCTAAATTAAATAAATTATTTAGCAGATTTTATTTCATGTATGAAGTATTTACTGTATTCATTTATTTGATTTATGAATATTAAAAGAGTCAATGTTTTTTTATCTACTGTGCTACAGCCCAGTTTAAAAAAATCCATTTTAATAGTGATATTTAGTTATTATTAATTATTACTACTACTAAAATGTTTACTTATTTATTTATTTTAAACTGGGCTGCAGCACAATAGACTGACTCAAAGTAAATTAAGTGTGATTAACTCAAACAGAATGAATGTAAACAGGCATCTCCATTTAATTTATATTCATTAAATATAATAATAAATTAAATTTATTATTATAATGTTATAATATTTCATTATATTAAATGAATTTAATATAATGAAATCACACCATCATCAGTCTTATCAATGAAGGCAAACTTAGCTAGAATTCATAACTGTTAAGACTCCAGGGTACAGTTATAGTTAAGGTGTTAAGTTAAGTATAGTTAAGTATAGAAAAATAAAAACTTCTTGATTGGTACAGATAAAAAAGCTATTCATTCAAAGAAAAAATACAGGTATCCCTTGCTTAACGCAGGATTTGATTAACCCAGCGAAATTAATTGAGACAATCCCTTTATATATATGGCAAGAGTTTTAATTGATGTGCGTTTAAATTTTATCATCATCATCAAATTCCTGCCATGTACCCTCAAGGGGGTGATAGTATATGATAGTACTACATGAAAAAATTACATCATTACTAATTTCCTATCTACAATTTTCCTCCAAATCAGTCTGTTACTTGTCAAGACTCCAACATTATCAGATCTTATATTTCTATCGTCTAAGGCACTTTATACCATATCAATCCACTTATATCTTGGTCATCCTCTGGGTTGTTTTCCTGCCAACCTGGCAGAGAACACTTGTTTTGCTAATCGTTCCTCTCCCATTGTATTTAAGTGACCATACCACCTGTGATTAGCTCTGCTAACACATTCCTGGATGCTGACAATGTCAAGTTCTTTCCTAATATCCTTGTTTTTAATATGATATTGCCATTGATGACATCTGTTCACGCCTCTAATCTTTCTCAGGACTCTCATATCTGCAGTCTCTAGTCTTTGGTCAAGTGTTTTACTTCTGACCCAGCTCTCAGATCCATAAGTTAAAACTGGTTTGAACACTGTCTTGTATACAGCTAATTTAGTGTTCCGACTAATTTCTCTCTTTAAATTTTATTATTATTATTATTCAGGCCTCCGTGGAGTCAAAAGACTCATCATGAGAGGTCCTTCCTAAGAAACACAGTCTATCAAGACTCATCGAGGGGTGGCCCCCCACTCAGAAACACAAAGTCTATCATACCACTCCTTAAACTCATTGACCGTTCTCGCTCTCACCACTTCATCAGGCAATGCATTCCATGGTTCGTCCACCTTCCATGCAAAGAAATCACTCCTCACCCTCTTGCTCACAATTTCCTTTCGTAACTTCCAGGGATGGCCTCTTGTCATCACTCCTTCCTGCTGTTCAACCAAGCGAAAGAATCCCCCGGTGTCAACCCTGTACCACCTTTCAACAGTTTAAAAGTCTCAATCATATCACCTCTCCTTCTTCTATCCACCAAACTCTGTAGTCCACGTTCCCTCGGCCTATCATCATAACTATCATTGTACAGTCCTGAAACCATCATTGTTATCTGCCTTTGTACCCGTTCCACAGTTAATTTATCCACTTCAAATCCTGGGGACCAAATCTGAGAACAGTAGTCCAAGTGTGATCTGATCAGGGTCTTATACTACAGAAAGTTTGGTTTGGACCTTGGTTTTGATGGTGTTGATGCAGAAGATGTTAAAGAATTATTGGATTCAAATTCAAAAGATTGAAATTTACCATGCAAAAACGTGTAAACCTCGAGGAGTGTTTCCTAGCCAAGAGAAAGAAAGTTGTGAACATGATGATGCACCTGGTCATCCAAATTCTATTAATGATCTGTGTGAGAATGCAAAAGTTGTATTTTTTTCCCACCAAATATGACATCATTGCTACAAGGCATGGACATGGGCATCATTGCAACTTTCAAAGGCAGTAGAAACAACAATAGGCAAAAATGCGATTACGCTCCAAGAATTTTGGAAAATTTTTAACGTTAAACACGCAATTGAAAACATTCATTACTCATGGGAGCAAGTGTCTTCTAGCTGCATGAGAGCTGTTTTGAAAAACCTTTTGCCAGAATGTGATAATGACTTAGGTGGTTTTCAAAATCCTGTGAGCAATGTGGTTGAAGAATTGTTGCATTTGGGGGAAGACCTTGGTTTTGATGGTATTGATGCAGAAGATGTTAAAGAATTATTGGATTCAAATTCAAAAGATTTCAGTAATAATGATTGTGAAATTGAATAACAGCGTGCATGAAGACAACGAATAAATGGAATGTGAAGATGAGTTTCCAAAAGAGATAACAAAGAACTGGATGAATATTTCCCAGTTTAGAATCGCTTAAGAAGTAGGTATTGGATATGGATCCAGATGTTGATCAAAGAATGTTTGTTTTCCGAGGTCTAGAGAGTCATTTTGCTTGTTATTGTAGAATTTATGCTGATAAGAAAAAAACTAAAATTGTTCAAACGACTCTTGATAACTTTTTTGATAAAAACAAACAAAATTGCAGTAACTAATGTAGTTACAAGAATTTATTAAATATTTACTTTGCATTCATTTTTTATCTTTCCTAAAAGAGATAAAATGAATTATTAATACAGTAATCAATCATGGACGAATTGTAATTTTCAGCATTGATTATTATACAAAAGTGGTCTGAAACGTTCTCGGTCTCGACCATAGATTATGTGACACCTCCAGGGAGTCCAAAGACTTATCTAGGTAGAGTGTGCCAACAGCATCGAACAATTGAACCCCTTCCAACTACTAACCGCGCTCAAACTTGTTTAACTTTTTGCGTGAGCCATTAATAGCAGGGGCTCTACCAATTGACCAACCTTTGCGGGCTAATGTGAAACTGTTCCTACTTTCTTAACAGTATCAAGGAGTAAACAGTGTTATTTCTGTTTACTCCTTTACTCTTTGTTTACCATTAAAACACATAATTGAATGCGATACTTTTATATAAAACGTGCAAAGTTGAATGATTAAACAATTAGAATGTTACCAACAGTTCTTAATATCTATTTCAGTGTAAGAAACTTCACAATGAGAACTTTCAGCAAGATTATAATAAAGTTCATGAGTGACATTGCACTGGTCTGATTTCCATTCAATTTAGAAGACATGCAAGCTCAGAAATAGAGTACAGTCATATCATTTCAGCAAACACTAGTGCCATTAATCATCAGAAACAATTGTTTTGTTATATAGGCAAGTTTATGTATTTTTCATTAAGCCATACAGAAATTATAGGATTTCTTCATTTTGATGTTTAAATACATGTACGTTCAATTACATCCAATACATAAAGGTTATTTAGTGACATTTCTGTTGACAGCATAGTAGTAAGTTTATCAGATAGCATTCAGAATTTTTTCTTTAAACAACAGTAATGATAACACTGATCTGGCAATTAATGGCAGTGCAGTTGTGCTAGTAAGTCCAGTTACTTTTTTATTATTGTTATTATTATGCCATGCAGAAACTACAGGATTTCTTCATTTCGCAATGTTTAAATACAGGCAAGATGAATTATATCTATAATCTTAGGCATAACAGTTAATGAAATTTTCATTATTCTTGTTGAGAGGCTTATACGCTGGTTAAACATGATAACTAATATTTAAGGAATTGACAGCGTATACTAGAAATATAAATTAAATAAACTTTAATATATACTTTCCGATATTTCGGCAAACGTCACGTTGCCATCTTCTTGGGAACTTAATACAAAGACACGTGGACACAAGTACTACATAACAGCAAATGAGAACTGAAGCTAGGAAGCTAACATTTTCCTAAAGCCCTTGTGGTGCCCCCTGCCGGGCTATATTGGTGGTTCTTGGCCTTTGGGCTAAAGTTCTTCTGATAATTGTTTCCCAAATTTGGGGCAGTCTCATGCATCCAAATTTGTTGAGGTTTGGCATGTTCCTAAGGGCTGAGGCTGATTCCATGAATAGTCTTTCATACTTGAACTTGCTGCGGTGTATGACTGTGGCTTTCTTCCATCTTATTCTGTGGCGAGTATCCAGAGCGTGGTCTGCAAGCCCAGAGTGGCTGTACTGGTGAAATCAGATGTAATCCTTGTGTTCTGAGATTCTGATATTTGCTGTCCTGCCTGTTTGGCCAAATTAAGACAATTTACAGCTGCAAGGGACCTGGTACACACCAGGTAGGTCTAGGGTAGTGGTTGGTCTTTAGTGGAGCGGATAAAGGATGCCAATTTTTCTATGTGGTCTATAACAAGTGGTTAAGTCGTGTTTTCTTAATCAACAAAATCTTAAGAAAACACGACTTAACCACTTGTTATAGACCACATAGAAAATTGGCATCCCTTATCTACTCCACTAAAGACCAACCACTTCCCCTAGACCTACCTGGTGTGTACCAGGTCCCTTGCAGCTGTAAATTGTCTTACTTTGGCCAAACAGGCAGGACAGTATCAGAATCTCAGAGCACAAGGATTACATCCGAAAGTCAGTTAATAATTATAAACATGTCATTTAACCATCAATTACTCTGTGTGTGTGTGTATATATATATATATATATAAGTCAGAGCATTAGGTGAAAATATTTGAATAAGAAACTGAAATTCTTCATTGCAGTATAGAACTATGTATTGGAAAACTAATAAAGGCTTCACTATCTTTATATAATTTATTCTGGAACCTTTTTGTTAAATGGAACCATTTATCCTTTACTACAAATTGTAATCAAGAATTGAAGACAGCCTGTAAATTAGTGAAGTAAAATATGAAAAGCTTTTTTTTTAAGTTATCAGATTCAAAAACACATTAGAGAATTAAAAGTATTTCATCATCATCAAATTCCTGCCATGTACCCTCAATGGGTGTACAGGATATGATAGTACTACATGAAAAAAATTACATCATTACTAACTTCCTATCTACAATTTTCCTCCAAATCAGTCTGTTACTTGTCAAGACTCCAACGTTATATCTTATATTTCTATCGTCTAAGGCACTTTGTACCGTATCAATCCACCTATATCTTGGACTTCCTCTGGGTCGTTTTGCTGCCAACCTCGTAGAGAACACTTGTTTTGTTAATCTTTCCTCGCCCATTCTGTTTAAGTGACCATACCACCTGAGATTAGCTCTGCTGACAATGTCAAGATCTTTCCTAATATCCTCGTTTTTAATATGATATTGCAATTGATGCCATCTGTTCACGCCTATAATCTTTCTCAGGACTCTCATATCTGCGGTCTCTAGTCTTTGGTCAAGTGTTTTACTTCTGATCCAGCTCTCAGATCCATAAGTTAAAACTGGTTTGAACACTGTCTTGTATACAGCTAATTTAGTGTTCCGACTAATTTCTCTCTTATTCCATATGAATTTATTCAATTGACTTCCCACCATACCAGCTTTGCTGATTCTGTTGTCTATTTCTATATTTAATTTACCATCTTCAGTAAAAATCGTGCCTAAGTAGTTGAAATGTTTCACTTGTTCCACAGGTTCTCCATTCACAACACAGTTGACATTTTCAATGATTCTGCCTATTTTCATTGTCTTTGTCTTTTTATTGCTGACCTTCATACCATATCTATTACAACAGCTATTCAATTTAGTCAGAGAATCTTGCAGACTTGTAGCGGATTTATTTAGAAGTATAACATCATCCACATAAAGCAAAGAGCTGACATTAACATCTCCAATTTTGATATCATGTTTAATACCACTTTCCTTCATAATGTGATCCATATAGATAATGTACATCCTTGTCTCACACCAGATTTAACATTAAACCATCTTCCTGTACTCCCTTCAGTTCTAACTGCTGACTTACAACTGAAATAAAGACTGAGTATTGCTTGATATAATGCCCCATTGACACCATATAACTGCAGCTTATTGAATAGCCTCTTTCTTGGCACCTTGTCATATGCCTTTTCCAAATCGACAAAACTTAAATACAGATCTCTGTTATATTCCCATGCTTTCTCAACTATTTGTCGTAAAGTGAAGATCTGATCCTGACAGCCTCTATTTGGCCTGAATCCAGCTTGTTCTTCACCAAGCTTTTCTTCCACAATTCTTCTCAACCGTTTCTCAAGTATACTTGCATAGATCTTGCCAGGAACACTCAGTAGGGAAATACCTCTGTAATTCTCACATTCAATTTTATTTCCCCTTTTATATATGGGTACTATTAGAGCTCTACTCCAATCATCAGGAATTCATCCCTCTGTCCAGGCTTTCTGAACTATGCAGTGCAGCCACTGTAAGACTCTTATGCCACCATACTTCAGCATTTCTGGTTGAATATCATCTACCCCTGCTGCCTTTCCACATTTCAAGCCTTTGATGGCTTTTTCTACTTCAAGTATGGATATGTATTCCTGACTGCATGCCTGGTCAGTGTTTTTTATCACTGTGCTGTCATCACTGCTTGTTTCATTTAGCAGTTTTTCAAAGTAATTACTCCATACCTCAAGGATATCTTTTTCTCCCGTTTTCATGTCACCTTTATCATCTCTAACTCCTTTTACAGCACTCTTTCCTCCATTCCTAAGCTTCTTCAACAACCTCCAGAATATTTTGCCACCTTCTTGATATTTATTTTCTATATTCTTGCCAAAATCTTCCCTTGACTTTTGTTTAGCTAGTTTTACACAGTGTTTAGCATTCTTACATTTGTCTCTATATTCTCTAAGAGCACAAACTGACTTATTTGCCAGGAACTTTTGACATGCTTTGTTCTTTTCCTTCACTGCCTCTTTAACTTCCTGTGTCCACCAGGGAGTTCTGATTTTTTTTTATCCTTGCAGACAATCTCACCACATGCCTCTCTGGCTGAATCAATCAGGCTTTTCTTCAAGGCTTACCACTGAATCTCCAAGGTTTGGTTCCTGTTCTCAAACTTTCATTTTTTCTTCAATAATCTTTGTGTATTTTAGTCTACAGTTCACATCTGAGAGCTGCTCAACTTTTATTCGCTTTAAAACTTTCTTACATGTTATTCTTTTCAATATGAAATTCAATTTCATCCTGCTCAAGACTAAATAGTGATTACTTCCAATTTCAAATCCTCTGTACACTCTGGTGTCCTGCACCAGGGAGAAAACATCACTATCATCAATAACATAGTCAGTGAGACTTTTCTTATTCCTAGCCTCTTCTCTCCATGTGAATTTGTGCACATTTTTATGTTGGAACATGGTGTTAGTAATAACCAGTCCATGTCCTGAGCAGAAATCGAACAGATATTTGCCATTATTATTAGCTTGCTCTTTTCTCCAAATTTTCCCAAAATATTTTTGTATGTCTCACAATCATTTCCTACTCTGCCATTTAGATCCCCAACAAGGACCAACTTTTCCTTTTTCATTGTGTCCATTGCTTTTTCTAAAGCATCAAAAAATTCCTCCACTTCTACCTTAGTAGAACCTTCTGTGGGACCATAGGCACAAATTAGTCTCATTGTCCAGTTCCCCATTCTCATATTTGCCCACATTACTCTACTTGAGATTGACTGCCATTCAAGAAGATTAGCCTCGTATTTTGTGTTGAATACTATGGCTACTCCTTCTTTTCCTTGATTGTCATTGCCTCAATATAACATTTTGTATTTATTGCTCAGAAAGATCTCATCAGTTTTGGTCTTTTTTTGTTTCAGTCACCCCTATTATGTCGATCTGGTACTTATCTAATTCCTCAGCTAGCTCCATTTCTTTGCAATTCAGGCTTCTTACGTTGATAGTACCGATCTTTAACTCTGGTGATGTTGAGTTGGGGTTTGTTTTCAGATTTTTAAAAGTATTTTACAATTAAAAAACATTCTCCTTGCATTTGCCAAACAGCTGAGCTTTTCAAGTGCAAGAAGAATGATTCTGGAGATAGTTTTGGGTATTGAGACCACATGTTTATTCTTCTTCTCCTCCTCTTGAGTATTCTGCAATTGAGCAGGTTCGTCTTTTAGTAGCAGAAACCTTCCACTCTCTTCTGTTTTGATCTTTCTCTTTCAAGGTTGTGTACCTGTCTTCATTCAGCATGTCATCTAGCATTGTTTTCCTAACTCTTCCTCTGGGTCTTTTTTCCGTCTATTTTTTCCTTCGATGGCATCTCTGATGATTCCATTCCCTCTCAGAATAAGTCCAATCCAGTTTCCCTTGCTTCATTTTATGCTCTTAACAGACTTCTTTCTTCTTCTACTCTTTTTAAGACCTCTTCATTAGTTATGTTATTTGTCCATTTGATTTTTTCCATCCTTCTCTAAATCCACATCTTAAAACTTTCCAAAATCATAATTTCTTCTTTCTTCAATGTTCAAGTTTCAGCTGCATAGAGGGCAACACTCCACACATAATTTTATTAGTATTTTCTTTAGGTTTCTATCAATTTTACTTCTGAATAACATGTTTATTAAACAATAAAAAATAAAAGAGGAAAACCCCAACAAGTTTTGTTTGTTGTAAGACTTACATCATCGGAAGTAATGGTGTATAAAAGTTGAAACAACAACCAAATTAAATAGTCAATTAGATGTCTTTTTAACTTCATAACTGTTCATACTGGCAGCAAAGGTTGGTCAATTGGTAGAGCCTCTGCTACTAATGGCTCGCAAAAAGTTAAGCAAGGTTGAGCACGGTTAGCAGTTGGAAGTGGAACAATCGTTTGATGCTGTTGGCACACTCTCCCTTGATGAGTCTTTGGACTCCCTGAAGGTGTCACATAATAATTAATTGAAGGCAGCCTGCAGATTAGTGAAGTTAAATATGGTCATAAAAATAAAGAAGTTACAAAAATTCTTAGAATCCCTACACAATGCAATAAAAATCAAGGCTTGATTTTACATCAAGTCTGGTCTGTCTTTATCAAAAATTTAAATGCCTCGGATATAACACCCGTAAAGGTGTCACATAATAATTAATTGAAGGCAGCCTGCAGATTTGTGAAGTAAAATATGGTCATAAAAATAAAGAAGCTGCAAAAATTCTTAGAATCCCTACACAATGCAATAAAAATCAAGGCTTGATTTTACATCAAGTCTTGTCTGGTCTTTATCAAAAATTTAGCTGCCTCGGATATAACACCGAACGTGACAACCAGCATTGTTCCAACAAGTATACAGTAACGACTGTATCATTTTGTATTTGGGTTCCCAATTAATGAACAGTTATTAAGTTAAAAAAAAAGACATCTAATTGACTATTTAATTTAATATGGTTGTGTTCAACTTTTATACACCATTACCCCTGATGAAACCTGTTGGGTTTTTTACTCTTTTATTGTTTAATAAACATGTGGTCTCAATACTGAAAACTATCTCCAGAACTGCTTCCCCATAGAAACCTTTTCTTACATAAGAAGAATGATTGTTATGGATGATTTTAACTATACTAGTATATATATAAAGAGGAAATTGCATATATAGTAATAAAGGAATGGAATTTCTAGAATTCTTGTGGGACAAATGTCTAAGGCTATGTAATAGAAGGAATACTAGGTTGAAGAGTTTGGCATTTTGTCATAGCATCAGAATAGCTGATTATAACTGAGATGGCATCTCCTCCCCTAGATGGAGAGAGTGACCAGGCGGTTTTGACTTGGAAGATAATTCCACCCGGAAACTCTGGTTTCATCCCGTAAACTCAAGAAAATCGACTGTAGTACCCACATTATTTCAGACAGTAACATATCCTGTTAGGGTTAGGTACCAATAGAGATGGTAGCACTTGTTTGCCAGCCTCTTCATCAGTGGCTGCTTAATTAATGATAGACATGGGCCAGCTATCTCTGATTGGCTACTGGTGGAGATTGAACTGCCCACTCGGTCTCCAAAAGCTAGATACTGGTATAACGGCCTCGCCTACTCCCTATAAGGAAATAAAAGGCTTTAACTGAGATAAATAGACATGCATGAGTATCAAAGAGAAAGGAATATGTGGATTTATAAGTTAGGTGATTATAATGGTCTTCAGTATCAACTTGAGACAGTTCCATGGAGGGAGGAATTGGAAAGGCAAGATATCATTAGTGCTTGGGGACTCATGAAGGAATATTCACTCACTATATGCAGCTTGATATTGAAGAAGAAAACATAATTTGGTGTAAAGTGGATAATACATCAAACAGGAACTGCAGGTTACAAAAGAGGTTATGGAAGTGATATAAGAAGAGGGGTGCAGAGCATATGCATGAAAAATATAAGACTTATCATACTAATCAATCTTCCCTCATCCAGGAGATTGACTAGTATGTAAGGAAGGCAAAATTGGAATATTAGAACAGATTGGTCCCAAGATCCACAGAAAATTGTAAGGAATTTTTTAGCTATGTGGCCAATAGCAGGAGAAATTATTGTGGAAGAATGACATTGAGATTAAATAAAAATGGGAATAGAGTGACTGATGCAAAGGACGTAATGGAGTTGTTCAATGAACGCTTTATTGGAATGTTTCATCCTGAAGAAGTAGGTTTTAATACTAGAGAGATAGAGCAGGTTCGAGGTTTAGAAGTGCAAGAGGTGACTGTCTCAAATACTGAGTACTCTGGATGTCAATAAAGCACTAGATGGAATTTTGCTATGGGTTTTGAGAAAATGCATTAAAAAGTCACAGCTCCCAACATTATATGATCACTCAATAATTTATCTAAGACCTTAACAACTACTGGTGAAACACAAACTGGTCTATAGTTTGACACTTCCGGTCTGCTACCACTCTCATGCAATATCACTATCCTACCCTCCTTCCACTAGATAAAAGTAATGTTCTCTCTGAGAGTCAGCATGGATTTGTTAAGGGATGCTCTTGCTTTAGTAATAATAATAAATAATAATAATAAACTATAATAAAGTGACAAAAGCAGTTAATGGTGGAAAGGCATATTCGGTCTTCTTTTTTTGAATTTTACAAAGGCATTTGACAGGGTACCATATGATAAGCTGATATTTAAATTGCAGCACATTTAAATGTCAGGTTAGTCAACTGGATTGGCTATCTCAGGGGAGCAACTTCAAGGAGGCAAAAAGTTACATATCAGATTCTACAGGGCTCAGTACTAGGAACTATTATTTAATTTTCATGTCAATTGTTTGCAGATGGTGTGAAGCTGGGAAGGGTTATTGGTTATAGTGCAGATGTGATAGCCATGCAAGAGGATTTCGATAAACTGGACAGATAGGCAAATGAATGGGGTGTCAGTTTAATGAAGTGAAATGTAAAGTCTTGAAGTTTGGGATAGCCAGACTGGCTGAGTGGTTAGCGCATCACCTCTCCAGTCAAGAGGCTGTGGGTTCGAATCATGCCATGGGCATGGATGTTTGCGATTGTCTGTGGAAATACTAGTGGTGGTGTTGGTGTAGTTGCGGGGAGTTGGTGGATTGTGAGTGGTGGAAGCAGAGTTGTAGGGTAGATGCCCTCCCTCAATGAGTCTGGACTCCCTGGAGGTGACAAATAATAATACATCGATGGTATGCTGCATACTCTGTTGGAGGAAGTAGGGGAAACAAAGGATCTGGGGGGTGATGATTGATAGACACCTGAAATTCAGGGAAAATACTGCAAAGGTGGTGAAGATATTCCAGAGGATTGCTGCAATACTGAAAATCATGCTGACCTGCAGAGAGAAGAGTTGCAATTCCATTGTATAAAACCCTGATTAGACCACACTTGGAGTATTGTTCTCATATTTATTCCCCAGGATTAGAAGAGAATAAATCAACTGTGGAAAGAATGTAGAGATGGATAACAAAGATGGTATCAGAACTATACAATGTTATGAAGACAGGCTGGGGGAATGTGCACTGCACAGTTTGGTAGATAGAATAAGTGGTGATATAATTGAGACTTTTAAACTGTTGAGAGGTAGTTACAGGGATGACACTGGAGAGTGTTTTCATTTGGTGGAAAACAGGAAAAGAATTGAGGACAAGGGGGTCATTCCTGGAAGTTACGAAAGGAAGCTGTGTGCAAGAGGGTGGTTAAACCATGAATGCATTACCTGATAGAGTGGTATGATAGACTATGTTTATAGGACAGGTCTCCTACGATAAGTCGTGACTCCATGGAGGCCTCAATCATAATTACAATAATCGTGCAAAAGCTGACATAATGGTTTGAATCCATGAATCAATTAAAGCAGAAATTAACTTATTATAAATACTGGAATAAAAGAATATTAGAAGTGTGATGAAAATTAAAGAAAATGTAACAGTTGACAGAGCTTGTGCTCCTGAAGAAGGAAAAGATGTAAAAAAATTGTTTTAAATGATTTTTACAAAGTTACAAAGAATGTACAATAAGTTAAATAAAACATATAATTATTTTGGGAGATCTTAATGCCAGAACAAAACGAGAACGAAAATAATTAATAATATAAAAAAATTTGGAGAACCAACCAAAATGGAAAACGACTCATTGATTATATAAATATAATTTAAACGTAATGAAATACTCTCGGGGGGGACCCTGTAACCCCTAGAGAGTGCGTCCCCTGGGTGACAGATAAGGGAGCCCGCCATGTATGGTGAGGTGGTCCGAATATACTGAATAAGGATTCGTGGACCAACAGAGCCATAAGGGGCAATCATTTGGATTGTAAGGGAAGTGGCACTCCCAGGACCCCGAGCTGGATCTATCCTCTTCTTCTTCTTTGAGAAAGATCCACTTGCTTTAATCTTTCCTATAAGGCCTTATCAGCCAACTCTTCTTATTTTATGACCCTTATGATATTAGGGCTCGAGGGCCATGGGGTCATTTCTTGCCTTACAACTATGCCCTCTCTATAAGCCTTACTATAATTCTTCTATAATCTACTCTTTCTCCCTTCAATATACCCTATTCCTCCTATGGGTTTAAATTTGGAAAGCTAGTTCAGAAGCCTTAAGGTAGCAGCCCTACCACTGAACTATTCCATCGTCAGGCTAGTCCCCTGACATGGAGAACATAATTCTACTTGTAAGCTGACAGAAAAAGATAATTGGATTGAATCTATGGAAAACGACCCAGAAATGGAAAAATTAAAACAAAAACGGAAACGACAAAACATAATACATATAGCAAACTGGAATGTAAGAGGAATAGCATATAAAGAAATAGAATTAGACCAACTATTAAATGAAAGAAATTTTAAAATAGCAGTAATCACTGAAACAAAAGAAATTAAAAGGAACTATGAGAACCGAAAATTTTAATGTGATATACAGTGGAGTCGACAGAGACCAAAGAGCACAAGCAGGAGTCATGATTTGGATTCATAACTTCCTTTCAAAACAGTTAAAACATTATAAATTATGAAATGTAAGAATAATAGAAGCTAGAATAAAAATAGATAGAGGCTATTTGACAATAATTGGTTTATATGCTCAAGAAGAAGGAAGAGAACAGGATAATATTGATTTTTATAATCAGCTACAAAACATATAATGAAATAAATAAAAATGATTACGTAATTTTAGCAGGAGACTTAAATGCAAGAATTGGAAACACAAAAATTAATAATAATATAGGAATACATGGCGAACATACTCTAAACAGGAATGGTAAAAAATTGATTGACTGTAGTTTATAATAACTTAAAAATAATGAATTCCTTCTATAAACATAAAGATATACATAAATATATTTGGTCAGCAAGAGGATGGAAATCAATATTAGATTACTTTATATTAAATGAATAGACATCAAATTTTTCACTAGATATTAAGAGTTCACAGAGGATATGAAATAAGCAGTGATCACTTCCTTGTTAAAATAAAATTAAGATTACCACCTAAATGGCTACAAGTAACAAGAACAGAAAGAAAAAATTGAAACATTTGTTTATAAACCTAGACTATTGAATGACACAAATGTACAATGGCTATATGAACAAAGAATTAACCAATATCTAGATAAAATAAAACAAAATGAAGACATAGAAATAGAATGGCTTAATATAAAAACGTTACTAAATGCAGTAACAAATGAAAGCTTAGGAAAGACCAAAAAATTCAATAAAAGGGAAAAAACTGAAGATCTGGGAAGATACAAGCAAAGAATTAATCAAAAAGAAAAAAAGAAGCCTATCACAAATGTTTAAGCAGTAAAAGATTAGAAGATGAAATAGAATATAAAAGAATAAGAGCCATATCTAAAAGAGAAGTCAGAAAAAGATATAGAGAATCATGGAACAAATTTGTTTCTAATTTAGAACATGATTTCTTTAAAATAAGACTCAATGTATATAAGATTTTGAAACATTTAAATACAGATACCAAAGAAAACATAAAATTAAACGTATAATTGAAATTAGAAGAATTTCTAAATTACTACACAGAATTGTGGACAGAAATATTTTAAAAAAGACAACTGGCAAACAATTAACGAAAATGAAATTTAAAAATAACTAAAGAAGAATTAGAAATCAGCCCGAAAGAAACAAGAAAATGAAAATCACCTGGAGAAGATAAACTAGGTTCAGAACTATATAAATACGCAACAAGATTCAAAGAAAGACACTTACTATTTTTAAATAAAATTTATTCAACTGGTACCCCCCCCAATAGAATGGAAAAAAGCAATTGTGATTCCTATCTTTAAAAAAAAGGTAATAGAGATGACCCTAATAACTATAGACGTATCGGTATACCAAATTCCTGTTACAAAATATATAGCAGAATCTTAAATAGTAAAAAATTTAAAAAAAATCAGCTAACGCCTTTTTATTCCCGTATACGGGAGTAGGCGAGGCCATTTAGCCCTATCTTAGTAAACTAATGAAATATTCCGAAAACTTTATTTTAGAAGTACAGAATGGATTTAGAAAAGGACGATCATGTATAGACATGGCCTTTTGCCTAAAATTAATAATAGAGAAAAGAAGAGAATACAATTTAGAAACACATATTGCATTTATTGACTTTGAAAATGAATTTGAGAAATTTAAAAGAAACATATTTAACTTATTAAAAGAAAGACAAATACCAAATAATATCCTAAAAGCTATCACAAGTATATATGAAAATAATCAAATACAAATAAGATTAAATCACGGGCTATCATATACGAGAGAGATAAACCAAGGGGTCTGACAGGGATGTCCCTTCTCAGCAACTCTTTTTAATATCTACTTAAATGAAATAATAATCAAATGGAATAAAAATTTACATCAAGGAATTAAACTTTCTTCTATAGTAAACTTAAACACTCTTCTCTTTGCCGACGACCAAATAATAATTAAAAATTCTGAAGATAACTTACAGAAAGCTATTTTAGATCTAAATGAGATAGCCAAAGATTATGTTATGATAATATCAACAGAAAAATCAAAAACTATGGCCTTTAAAGGACAAGATCCAGCAAGAACTAAAATAGTAATAGATAACAATATCTTAGAACAGTTGAATACATTTAACTACCTAGGATGTATGATCACATATGAAAATTAAAAAGATCAAAAAAAAAAAAAAATCAGCTATCGCCTTTTTATTCCCGTATACGGGAGTAGGCGAGGCCATTTAGCCCTGTCTAACATTTTGGAGGCTGAGTGGGCAGTTCAATCTCCACTGGTACCAATCAGAGATAGATGGCCCAAGGCTATCACTAATTAAGCGGTACACAGTGAAGAGTGATGGCTCAAATGTGCTGCCGCCATCTCGTGGTCCCTGACCCTAACACAATATATTTAATGTCTGAAATAATGTGGGTTCTACGGTCGATTTTCTTGAGTTTACGGGACGAAAAACCCGCTTGCCCGTGCCAGAGATCGACTAACTCGGGAACCGGTCGAAAAAAGGCTTAGGAAAATTTCCTCTAGTCGCCGACTAGACTCGAAACCAAGACTCGAAACCTTCCTTCGTGCGGCCAAGCGCCGTGGTATGCAAACGCCACATCCACTGAGCTACACAGGCTCTTTAATTAAAAAGATATAAACGTAAAAATCGCAAAATATCTAAAAATAACAGGTGTAATTAACTGTATATTTAAATCAAACCTAGTTCAAAAAAAAAACCAGACTAAAAGTATACAATGCATTAGCCCTACCAGCTCTAATGTATGGAAGCGAATTCTGGACAATAAAACAAAGAGTCAAACAAAGATTAATAACAGCAGAAATGAAGTTTATGAGAAAAACTGCAAAGTATGCCCAAAAGAAACGAAGAAATTATGAAAGAATTAAACCAAAAAATAAATAAAAAATCAGCTAACGGCTATTTTTTCCCGTATAGGGATTAGGCGGAGCCGTTTACTTTATCTATCATTTGGAGACTGAGTGGGCAGTTCAATCTCCACTGGTAGCCAATCAGAGAGAGAGATAGCTGGCCCAAGGCTATCACTAATTCATCGGTACACAGTGAAGAAGGCGGTAAGTTAGTGCCGCCATCTCCTGGTCCCTGACCCTAACACAATATATATATATATTTTTTTTTTATAGCTGGCCCAAGGCTATCACTGATTCATCGGTACGCAGTGAAGAAGGCGGCAAGTTAGTGCCGCCATCTTGTGGTCCCTAATCCTAACACAATATATATATTTTTTTTTAATGTCTGAAAATAGTGTATTCGATTGTCGATTTTCTTGAGTTTACGGGACGAAAAACCCGAGTTTCCAGGAGAATAAACCCGCTAGCCCATGCTAGAGATCGACTAACTCAGGAACTGGTCGAAAAAAGGCTTAGAAAAATTTCCTCTAGTTGGCGACTAGATTTGAACCACCAAATCGTTTTTCGTGCAGTCAAGCGTTGTAGAATGCAAACATCACTTTTACT
This sequence comes from Typopeltis vanoorti, assembly GCF_054136105.1. Taxonomy (NCBI): domain Eukaryota; kingdom Metazoa; phylum Arthropoda; class Arachnida; order Uropygi; family Thelyphonidae; genus Typopeltis; species Typopeltis vanoorti. Next base: position 99,834,926 of record NC_143567.1, read on the forward strand.
GAGCTACACAAGCTCCCAAGAATTAAACCAAAACCAGTAATAATAAAATAAAATTAAATTAAATTAAAAAAATGTAAGATCACATATGAAAATGAAAAAGATATGAACGTAAAAATTGCAAAATATTTAAAAATAACAGGTGTAATTAACTCTATTTAAACCAAACCTACTTCAAAAACAAACCAAGCTAAAAGTATACAATACATTAGTCCGACTGGTCTTAATGTATGGAAGCGAAATCTGTACAATAAAACAAAAAGACAAAGATTAACAACAGCAGAAATGAAGTTTATGAGAAAAACTGCAAAGTATACCCTATTTGATCACAAAAGAACGAAGATATTAAGAAAGAATTAAACCAAGAACCAGTAATAGAAAAAATTAAAAAATATAAACATAAATGGATAGAACACGTTCAAAGAATGAAAACAGAAAGATTACCAAAACAAGCTTAAAGTACAAGCCACTAGAAAAAAAAAAAACAGGACGTCCTCTTAAATGATTCAACGATGAATTCTAAGGCTGGAACAGGCCATGCTAGGCCTAAATCCTTGATACGCATTATGATGATGAAAAGTAATGAATACATTCTGTAAACAAAAATATACAAGGTGTGCAACAGGACAGAAATCAATAATAGCCTTCTTTACAGCAAATAAAAAAGCAGCAAACATCTTTCTAGATGTTAAAAGTCGGGAAGGTGGTAGAAATAGATACAGAGCATTATTAAAAATAAAGGAAAAAATCCTTAATCCACCCATGGCACGAATGTACTTTTAGTTTATAGAAGCCTTCGTGGTTGGGATCCACATAAATAAAAAAAAAAAATTAGCGGATACATTGTGTATCTTCCCTCAGCATTTCCAGAAATTACTTCTCATGCATTGGAAGTAAAATATATATAACAGTCTGTGTGGCTTGCTGGAAGTGGCATTCGAGTCCACAGCATTAGGCCTCTCGAACAAAGCGTTCTAATACTTGTCGCCGACCAGAACAACTTTTTCTAAGCCTTTCTCCGAACGGTTTCTGAGTTAGTCAATCTGTGACACAGAAAGTGAATTTTTCACCCCTCAAACCCAAGAAAATTGACTGCAAAACTATTTCTGACAATAAATATGATGTTAAGATTAGGGACAACGAGATGGCAGCACTTGACAGCCTCTGTTCAGCCTTTAGTCGTGAGCGAGCTATCTCTGAATGTTTACCGGTGGAGATTGAATTGCTCCCTTAGTATGCAAAAGTTAGATGGCGCTAAATCGACCTTACCTACTTTCTTTAAAGCAATAAAAGGTGTTAGTGGATTTATTAAATTTAAAATGAATGACGTCTCATACCTTTTTATTCCCACAATGGACTAGACAGCCCACCCTTCAACATTGATAAGCAGCTAATTCTACTATGGACTATAAATATAAATAATTGCATTCGCCTTTTCTTTAACGAACAGCAGAAATTGGTAGCTGTTTTCATTCTCCATATCAGGAACTTAAATTCATTTGGAGCCTCCATAGCTCAGTTCAGTATAGACGAAACCTTTCAGTCGCAAAGACATCTTTTCTATTCCCGTCCATAACGAGGAATATTTATCTGGTCTCTTTCGACTAAAGATGAGTTAGCCAGAAACTGTAATACCTCGTCCTCATACACCTGAGTTTCTTCATCCAGTGAAGAGGTGGCAGTTAGCTCAATGTTGTATACACCAGCTTGATAGCTTTTAACAAAATGGGCACTCATTAGTTTAACAACTCTTCTGCATCTGTAACACTTATGCCATCTGCATTTAGAAGAGTTAGTCTTCTTATTTGTTCTTTTTTTTTACTTGCAGTGTAGCGATATAATTCTTGCGGTTGTCTTTAGCATGAAGAGCCCGTTTCTTATTATACTCAAACTTTCCTTTTCGTACAATATTTATGACTATTCTGGCCTGCTGCTTATAATTTTCATAACGGACATCATCCTTGTGCAAACCGTATTCCTTCCACATCCTTTACTTATGAATCTCTGGCTTAATAAAATTATATTACACATCTATTTGACTCCTACATTATTTATTCTTCGAACTGTCGAGACACATTTTCTGATATCGCATCATTTCAGTATTGTTTAAATGTTTCTCATCCAGCAACCGATCCCATTCCACTTAATTTCTACTCCTCAGTTGATTATAAATTCCTGCTTTGTAGTTATTATTATTATTATTATTATTATTATTATTATTATTATTATTATTGTTGTTGTTGTTGTTGTTGTTGTTGTTGTTCCGGGCAACTTCAAGGAGTCCACAGACTCAGACCGAGGGAGGCCCTAACATCATGTCAAGAACAACTATTCGACATTGACACAGTATCTATCATACCTTGCCTTGAACTCATTCACGGTCGTAATACCCACAACAGACTCTGGAAGCTTATTTCACTCATTCACCACTCTCCAAGAAAAAAACCCAGCTAACACCCTTGTCAACCACGCTCTTTCCTAGCTTCCATAGATGTCACCTAGTTCTCCCACCACCAGTCCTGATCTCAAAAATATCCTCTGAATTAATCCTATAGAAACCCTTCAGCAATTTGAATGTCTCAATCATACTCCCCTTTTCCACCTATCAACCAATTTCTGTAACCCAAAATCTTCACCCTGTTCTCATAAGGTTCATTCCATAGACCTGCTATCATCTCGGTCACTCCTCTCTGGATCCTTTCCACTTCCTCCTCATTACGAAGAAACCCTGGAGCCCATAACTGGGCACAGTGGTCCAGATGGGGTCTTATCAAGGCTCGATACAGAGGAACAACAACTTGTTTGTCTCTGTATGTTAAATTGTTTTTCAGAAGCCAAGTGATTTGATGAGCTGATTTAGTCACTTTTGCAATGTTCCCCCTAAACTTCAATTCCCTATTCACCAACACTCCCAAATCTCTGGCCTCATCAATCTCCTGGAGTACGGTTCCACTAATGCGATATACTGCTGCTATTCTTTTCATCCCAAGGTGCATAACCTTACACTTTGCCACATTAAATTGACATCCATTTTTCCTAGCCCAGTCCTCCAAACTATCCAAATCATCCGGTAAAATTTTGACATCCTGTGTTCACTTGTTTACATCATCAGCAAACAAGTGAACACTTCCTCTCAAATCCTTTTCTATATCATTGATGAAAAATTGAAAAGCAGTGATCCAACAACAGAGCCCTGCGGAACACTACTAGTCACAAGCCGTCTTTTAGACTCCACTCCTGAATAAACCACTCTCTGGTATCTCTCCATCAACCACCCTCCTATCCATCTCACCAACCCTATATCCATCCCCATATGCTGCAGTTTACTGATTAGAATTCCATGTGGTATCCTGTCAAAGGCCTTAGCAAGGTCCAGTAGTATCATTGTAAACCCATTACCCCTATCCAGTTCAGCCGTCACTGTGTTATAAAACGTGAGCAAGTTACTGAGGCATGATCTACCCTTCACAAAACCATGTTGTCCCCCATACAATATCCCATTTTCATCTATCCAATCCTGTATTTTTCTCTTGACTATTTTTGCCAAGACCTTGACAACAATTCCTGATATGCTAATCGGTCGGTAATTTACAACAGCAGTCTTGGAACTACCTTTATGCATTGGAACTATTTTCCTCTCTTTCCACCGGTCCGGATTAACCCAGACCCGAGACTCAAATTAAACAAAATGGTCAAGGGTACTGACAATTCTTTAGCTCCTTCTAGTACAACACGAGCTGGTATACCATCGAATCCCTCAGATGTATTGACATTGAGGTTATGCAATAGACTACTCACCTCCACTTCATTCACCACAATTCCCGTATAATCTACTGGTTTATTCGTTTCTGCAATGTCACCATGTTCAGCATGTAATCCTTTCTGAATGGAACATTCATAAACTGAGTCACTTCTCAAGTGAACCACATGATTACTGTCACCAACTGGAGACAATAATTACGTCTTTAACTGAAACTTCCTCTGCTACTATAATCAAATCTAACACTCTTCGACCTTGAGTTCCTTCTTTCACATGCTGCTTGAATAAGTTGTCCCACAAGAGCTGAAATTTATTTTCATTCTCATGAGATTCTACTGCTATCCAATTTGGATAATTAACGTCTCCAATTATGATTACTCTTTTCGCACTCATTCTTTTCTATATTTTGATACATTTCTTTATCACGAGCAACCGATTCACCAGGTCTAACAACATCCCACGAGTTTCATGTGGCAATAATCACTGTCACACGAAATACTGCTAGTAGTAGTACTGCAATCATAGGTCTCAATTCTGACTTGATTCAAGTCATTAGCAGCATGACACCTACTCTATCCTTCCTAAAAATAGTGTACCGTTTACACTCGATACCAGTTCTTATGTCTGATTCCAATATCCAAGTCTCACTAATGCCTACAATCTGAGGTCCCAAATATTGACCAAGGCAAGAAACTCTACCCCTTTGTTTCTGATACTCCTGCCATTCGTGCACAGACATCATAATCTAGTTGCATGAACTTTTGTATACTACTTACTTTTGTAGAATATTATGTCTAGGGTGTATTCAGGAGGGACAGAGAGAATAAAATGGGGAGAGGAGTGTTATTGATGATAGCTGATGATCTGCAACCAAGGAGAATAGAAGTTGCATTGCAAGATAGTGAAAAGAGCTCATTTGAGGCTATTTGGTGTGAGGTTAGGAGTTTTAGGAGTCGTTGTCGAGGGTTTGTAGAAAGTAGTCAAGGGTAAAATACAGGAATGGATTGATGAAAATTAGATACTGTATAAGGGACAGCATGGTTTTGTGAAGGGTAGATCATGCCTCAGTTACTTGCTCAGGTTTTATAACACAGTGACGCTGAACTGGATACAGGTAATGGGTTTACAATGATACTGCTGGACCTGGTTAAGGCCTTTGACAGGATACCACATGGAAGTCTAATCCGTAAACTGCAAGATTTGGGAATGGATATAGGGTTGGTGAGAGAGATAGGAGAGTGGTTGATGGAGAGATACCAGAGAGTGGTTTATTCAGGAGTGGAGTCCAAAAGACGGCTTGTGACTACTGGTGTGCCACAGGGTTCTGTTCTTGGACAACTGCTATTTAATTTGTTCATTAAGGATATAGGAAAGGATCTGAGACGAGCTATTCATTTGTTTGCTGATGATGCAAAGTTAGGTAGAGCAATAGTGAATTCACATGATGTCAAAATTTTGCAGGATGATTTAAATAGATTGGAGGTATGGGCTAAGGAGAATGGATGTCAAATTAATGTGGATAAATGTAAAGTTATGCATTTTGGGTGAAAAGATTAGCAGCAGTATATCACATTGGTGGAACTGCACTCCAAGAGATTCCTACCCACCAATAATCCCAAGTCCCTGGCTCATTTCATGATGCCAGGGACTTGGGATTGTTGGTGGATAGGGAGTTGAAGTTTAGGGGGAACATCGCAAAAGTGGCTAAATCAGCTCATCAAATCACTTGGATGCTGAAGAATACTTTAACGAGCAGAGATAAGCAAGTTGTTGTTCCTCTGTTCGAGCCTTGATAAGACTCCAACTTGATTACTGTGACCAGATATGGTCATCTAGGTTTCTTCGTGATGGGGAGGAGATTAAGAGGATCTAGAAGCGAATGACCAAGATGATAGCAGGTCTATGGAATGAACCTTATGAAAACAGGTTGAAGATTTGTGGGTTGCAGAAATTGGTTGATAGGTGGAAAACGGGAGATATGATTGAAACATTCAAATTACTGATGGGTTTCTATAGGATTAATTCACAGGATATTTTTGAGAACAGGACTGGTGGTGGGAGGACTAGGGGACATCCATGGAAGCTGGGCAAGAGTTAGTAGGGTTGTTAGAGCTGGTTTTTTACTTTTAGAGTGGTAAATGAGTGGAATCGGCTGCCAGAGTCTGTTGTGGGTGCTATAACAGTGAAAGAGTTTAAGGCAAAGTATGAGAGGTACTGTTTGAATGTCGAATAGTTGTGATGGACATGATGTTTAAGACCTCCCTTGATGAGTCCAAGGACTCCATGGAGTCGCCCGTAATAATAATAATAATAATACTCATGTCAGCACTCTCCATGACTCAGTTGGACAACTTGCAGATCTCTATACTTCTGTAGTGCGTTATACATGTTACAAATCTTTGCACGCATTTGGTCAAAACCGGACGAACACCAGAGTCGAATTAGTTGTCTGCTTATCATAATTTTCATGATAAAGCCCATTCCCGTCGTTAGTGGAATGAAGTCGAGGACTTTTTCGAGTCACTAGAACAAGCAGTTGACATAAAGATAATGGAAAAGTAGTCTAGTTGATCAAAAGAGAGTAGAAAATAAATCACACCAAGTATGTAGAAACGTTTTGGAAAAATTTGGAGAAAAGGGCAAGCTTAAGAATGATAAGTACCACTCTTAGGTGAGCTATCTGTGATTGGCTACTCTCTGCACAGTGAACTGCTCAATCAGGCTCCATAAGTGAGATAGATCTAAAACAGCCCTGCCACCTCCCTTACAAGGGGAAAAAAGCGTTAGCTGATTTTTTTTCGTAATGATGGTGCGAAGATCATTTATGCAACAATGTTAGTAAAATTAAAGAAATATAAATTACCTTGATCTAATGCACCGATTTGAAATAAAAATAAGGTGGGAAATATACGATTGGTTAGTAAATACAGGGTGCCCCATAAGTTCCGATATATTTTAATTATTCATAAAAATCAGAAAAATTGTATATTAGAGGTATGAAATATACAACTAGAGCGCACTCTAATATACAATTAGAGGGGTGAAAAAATTTAGTTCACATTTTCACCAACAGAGGGCATTGTGTCAGATGCCTCATTTGCAAATGCGTACAAATTATAGTTCTACAAAATAGAAGGTGTACCGCTGAGAGCTCGTAATGAATGCCAGAGAATTCCGATGGCAGTGAGGTAACTCTAGAGAGTTACCTCACTGCCATCGGCATTCCTTAAAATTATTCGGCCATACACATTCTTTCTTTTACTTGCAGCATATTGAAATAACTGTTTAGGATTCTCTTTAGCCTGCACTGCTAACTTCCTTTCATAATCTGTTTTGCCTTTCTTACCACATTAGCTGCCATTCTAGCCTTTGATTTGTACTGGTCATGTAACAGCAGCTCATCTTTCTCCTCAAATTACCTCCACAATCGTTTCTTTTTTTTTTCTTTTTTGTAGCACCAGCGCACACTCCTTTAGCACTTCCCATATACTATCATTATCCAGCTCTTGATGTTTTATATGCCACGGCACCGATCCAAGTAATCCTCTAAGCTTGTCATACTTACCAGCCCAGTAGTATGGTAGGCGGTTTAGACAAAATGCATCCGGTGGGCGTGGCTTCCTGACGTCATTGTCAGTGACGTCATGAGTTTGGAATGTTTGGAATTTCCGTGTGAGCAACTGTGTCACTGGCTTCAGTTCTTGTGTTTTGGTTCGCGTATGGGATTATGGGTGATGGTTGAGATAAGGATTCGTGTTGTGATTGGTGGGACACTTTGAACAAAATGCTTCCGGTGTGCTTGGCTTCATGAGTCAGGAATATCCCTGGGAGTATATGTGGTCAATGGCTTCAGTTCTTGTGTTTTGGTTTGTTTGTAAATAAATGTCGTCATTTGTAAATAAGTGACGTTGTTGTTTTGAATGGAAAAGGGAGATATATTAGAGATAAGGATTCGTGTTGTGATTGGTGGGACAGTTTAAACCAAATGCTTCCGGTGTGCATGGCTTCATGAGTCAGGAATTTCCCTGGGAGATTATGTGGTCAATGGCTTCAGTTCTTGTGTTTTGGTTTGTTTGTAAATAAATGTCGTCATTTGTAAATAAGTTACGCTGTTGTTTTGAATGGAAAGGATGATATTAGTGGATAAGAAATCGTGTCGTGATTGGTGGGACATTTTGAACAAGATCAAGATCAAGATAAGATAAGGAAATATGACGTGAATATTTGTTGTTAGTTGTAAATAAGTAACGTTATTGTTTTGAATGGGAAGGATGATTTTAGTGGTTAAGTAATCGTGTCGTGATTGGTGGGACACTTCTGACAAGATCAAGATCAAGATAACATTAGGATTCGTGACGTGAATGTTTGTTGTTATTGAGTTTGGAATGATAATTTAATTTAACTATATTCTATGTCACACAAACATACAGTTTTTTTTTTCTTCTATAGATGGTTATACTAATTTACAATACATTTTGGGTATTTCTTTCCTGTTAAAGTGTGGGAATTCTTAGAGAAAGTCGTGATGGCTCTCGTGTTTCGAGTTTTTCTGAATAATTAATTATATACTTAAAAAACCTGTCCTTAAACACACACACACACACACATATACATATTAGATATAAAAAATCGATAATGTATCCATGTTGATACTTTAATATATACCCTATGATTATTCTTATGGAAAAAAAAAAACTATTCAGTATTAGAATTACGCTTACCAACAACATGCGATCAGTTATGTTTAAGTTAAAAAAGTACTTACAGCTTTCCAGATGACTCTTCTAAATACGAATATTCCAAAATAGTTCAATTTTATATCCACAACACAACACAAACACAAAAACCACAAAGAATGAAATTTCTGTAAATACTGTAACCTGAACTAGTTACTTCGTCCTTTAGATTACGGACCGTAGATGGTGAGGTTTCGTCATTGCAATATCCCCAGCGAGCGCTTTTCTTCAAAGGGGATGACATGAGTCACATCCGTAAATTGGGGTATTGTTCAAAAGGTAGCATTTCCTCAAGTTTGGATATTTCTCAAATACTTACATATGACTAAGGAATTAGTATCCACATGTTTGAATGAAAATTATTCATTCTTCGTTACCGTCGGCATTCATTGGTGTAGTAAATTAATGCTTACATTTAATGTTAATTTAGATTGCTGTTAGAGTATGGAATTCTGACAAGTGAAATTATTATTTTTTTTTTTTTCAAATTGATTGGTTATTTTCTGTATTTTACTTTTAAAAGTCATATTCTAACAGAATAACTGAGTAAAATTAATAAATATATAATGTATATGTGAATTTATTTTCCAACACTGAATATTTCTCATTAAGTCTTTTCTTAAAGTTGCCCAACCTTGGTGGGAAAGTCTATGCGCCGTTTTGTTTAGGGTAAGTGTTATTTCCGGTTTCGAATTCCGATTGCTGTTAGAGTATGGAATTCTGACAAGTGAAATTATTATTTTTTTTTTCAAATTGATTCGTTATTTTCTGTATTTTACTTTTACAGGTCATATTCTAACAGAATAACTGAGTAAAATTAATAAATATATAATGTATATGTGAATTTATTTTCCAACACTGAATATTTCTCATTAAGTCTTTTCTTAAAGTTGCCCAACCTTGGTGGGAAAGTCTATGCGCCGTTTTGTTTAGGGTAAGTGTTATTTCCGGTTTCGAATTCCGATTGCTGTTAGAGTATGGAATTCTGACAAGTGAAATTATTATTTTTTTTTTCAAATTGATTCGTTATTTTCTGTATTTTACTTTTACAGGTCATATTCTAACAGAATAACTGAGCAGAATTAATAAATATATAAAGTATATGTGAATTTATTTTCCAACACTGTATATTTGTCAGTAAGTCTTATCCGGTCGCCTTTTGTTGTAGGTAGGTGAGAAATCGTTTGTTTTGTTTCGAACTCTTGGTTTCCGTTGGAAATTACGAATATAACTATTAATTTTACCTTCGATTCCTTGTGCTCTCAACCTATTTCTGTAAGTAGAATTTATTTGTGAATTATTTTCCCACACTGTTAATTTTCATTAACCTTGTTTGTAGATAACGAACAAATAAGACTTTTAATTCAATGAATCAAAAAAAAAAAAATTCTCTGGTTACTTTGTGGCATGAAATTTCACAAGGAAAAAAAAAAAAAAAAAAATGTTATCTTCCTTCTTAAATTTGTATAACACATATACGACACCCAATTTGTTCATTTAAATTTACACATTTTATTGAACGAAATATTATTTACAAATTGTATTTACTGAATCTAACAATACAGAAAATAAATAAATTGAAAATACATCAAAGGTTCTTCCATGGTTGTGGAATTGCCATCGTATGGTTTTGACAATGTGACTCTCATCTGAAAGTTAATTTTTCGTTTGGCGTTCGTTGAGAATTTATTACTGTAGTAAAATTAAGGGTTGTGTATTTATTTCTTCGAATCCAATACGTATACTTCAGAGAATTATTAAAAGTGCAGAATCTTTCGTTATGTTTCCAAAAGCATTTAAAAGTACACGTTATGTTTTCATGTTTTGGACATCCAATTTCATTTAAATCAAGAACAGGCCTCCCTATTAACTTCGTTAATGTTTTTGATTTTTCTCTTCCTTTGGCAAGTAATATATGATATTTGCATGTTGATTCTATCATCCAATCTCTTAGTTTGTCCAAAGCTAGTGAACCAATTTCCCACTTCAGCTGATGGTTATATTTTATTAACCAAGAATTCTGTATTTTAACTCTTTCAGGTAATTCTTTCCAACTACAAGGTGATTTTGTCACTGCATATCTTACACTAATTCCATCAGAAATACAAATTTCTTTAGGAAATAAATTTGAACTCTTATTCAACAAAAATTGTACATCAATTATCCCAATGATAACTGAAAATTCGTATTTTTCACCCACTGTCGATTTTTCATAATCGTTTTCCTTCATTCTTCTTCTTCAATTACTTCATATGGCACCACAAATAAATAGTTATTTATTATTATTTCACTGATTATTAGCTCTCATTGTATACTTTATGGTAACATTGGTTTACAAAATTCTAAACAATTAGAACTTTTCACAAAGAAACTTTCAAAGAATTTGTGGCTCACCCATTATTTTTGCATTACCAAACACAAATCACAAAACAGCAGCTGCAGTGGATGAACGATTACCTTAAGTCCAAAGTCACTCGACTCTCTGGTATTTTCTTATAGTACTGTTTACACTTACCATCCCCTACCCTGACCGTTCCTTAAAAAATGAACCTTTTGTGCAGATGACTCAACGATATGTTTTCACATGCTGTTGGATATACTGTTGGTGTGTTTTTATCTTACTTTGTGTAGGGAAAGGTAAAATTTGTATATGTGTTATCTGTAGAGTACAAACATTTTCTCTATGCCAAACTTTAAAGAAGTGTTAAACTCACGTTTTGTTGGTTTAATTAGGTGCTTCTCTCTTTCTCTCTCTCTCTCTCACTCTCTGTAAAAATAACCAAATTCTATCAGTTCGGATTTTCGATTATGTGAACGATTTGTTTTCAGATAACTCAAATAATGTCAATAGGTAGCATTAGACAATTTCTAAAATAATCAATACATGGATTTTCGTTTTCAACACTTTTTTTTTGTTTTTTCCCTGTCCTGGCATTAATTTCACAGTTGTGATTTTTTTTAAATAATTAAACAGAATTGCATTAAGATATAAAGTTGTGGATTTAAATATCAAGATCTAATCAGAATAACTGAGTAAAAATTCACTGGGGAAAAACACAACAACAAAAACACACATCTTTGTTCATTTAAGTTTACAAATGCACATTTTATTTTGCTGAAATACTATTTACAAGTATATTCACTGAGAAAAATTCGAAACATGTAATTACCTAAAAATATTTCACAATATTTAGTTCAGACTCTTAACATTTTCCAAAGAGTTCAATGAATAAATTTTTTGTTTGAAGCCACGCCCACCGGATGCATTTTGTCTAAAGCGCCTACCATACTACTCAGCCCGGTAATTCCACGTATATCATTTCTTAACTGAAAATCACACACATTTAACCACGCGGCAACAAACTGACTATCTTAACTCTCTGTCTTTGTGTTCACAGGTGAAAATCATATGATTACTTTCACCAATTGGTGGCAAAGTGGTCATATTTTTTATAGACAAATCCTCAGTTGCAACTACTAGATCGAGCACTCTCGAACCCCTGGTATACTCTATTTCATGCTGTCTCAGGTAATTATCCCTTAACAACTGCATAAAATCCATTTCTTTGTCGCATGTATCCTCTTCTTCTTCAAATCATCTGTGGTAACAATGATACCATAGTTGAAATCCCCATAATAATTACTTGGCCTCCACTCATTGAATCTATTTGGCAATGCATACTATCTCCATCATCTTTTCCATCCCCTAGTCTTTATCAGAATCTAACTGTATACTGTGTTCTGCTGGCCTCAATCTCACACCAGATAACCTCAATTTTGTTATTTTCACTGTCCTGCCATCGAATGTCTATTCTCCTTGGTTGCGGTTAATTGACTGTCATCAATAACACTCCTTCCTCCATTCTTTTCTCTCACTCCTTCAGGAAGGATAGAGAGAAGAATAGAGGAAGGAGTGTCATTAATAATGGGTATAGTAACACACTAGGTTACTATACCGTTAGACTGTGAAGCATATAGTAAACACATTATACTCTTTACATTCTATCCCGCTAACTATATCATCTTCTGTTAGCAATGTTTCACTAATGCCAATAATCTTTGCTCGGGATCAGTCAACCAAGGCCGAAAATTCCTTCTGCTTGTTCCTAATGCTCCTTCCATTAGTGTACATAAAGTGCAAAACACTCTTTGGCCTACCTCTATCTTGACACTTTATGCTGACTATCCTATTCTTGTTTGTTCTCAGAACCGGCGCTAGGGTCTTAGGCGTCCGCATGCAATTTCTATCTAAGCGCCCCTGTAACTATCCGGGCATGTGTGGTTCTTTTACGATCATAAAAATTTAAATTATTTGAAATTTCTTAAATAAATTTGGACAGAATAGCCACACGTTGGTTCGCTAAATGTAACGAACCGGGGTTGTTGATTTGGCAGGATATTCGTTAAAAACCCGAATATTCATAAAATTCTTAAAAGTTAAAGCAAATTTTGACAAAACCACTTCCCTTTAATCGTTGAATATAATGATACAGGGATTATAGCCTTCTCACCGATCCGAATCGCTAACAAAATTAAAATGAATTTTAATTAAAGTTCAAATTTATTTGAACTAAAGTTTAGAAAATTCTTAGTAACTTGTAAAAATTTTTTAATAATTTTTATAAGTGGAACTATCTTTTAGGAAAATAAAAGAAACTCAAGATAGATGAGAAAATAAGAAAAGAATTCAGAAATAATTAGAACATTTAATATAAGTATTCAAAAAATAACATCTTTACAGAATGACAGAAAATAAATTAAATTACATAAATATATCACCATATACTAGTTGCCAATATATAATTGGTAGCATAGCCAAGTGAAAAAATTTCCATCAACTATCTCTAATCCAGAGAATTTTAATAATAAGGTGTTGACACCTTTTGGTAACTGGTATATGGTGATATGACTTCTGCATTAGTTCCTCCTTAGTATCATAACCTCTGGGTCTGGCTCCCACTGATGAGACCTCAATAAAGGTCGAAATCGGTCTGAGTAGTGGCCCTTCCCTTAATGCATGGCATTTTATGTCCACAAGGAGATGTGCTTTGCATTATGTGAGATACTAAGATAAGTGATCAGAACTTACTCCACCTTTACCACGAGCTGTCCCAGTACTGAAAATACTTCAGCCGAAACTTTGTTTGCTTACACTTGGATAGAGGATTAAACCAAATATATAATTGGAACTATTCTTTTGATTGACACTTTTCCTCTCACTTTCAACCGCGCCTCATTTAATCTCACTCTCAATGCTATCTGGCGTCCCATCATAATTGTCAATCGTGTTCCCTGCTTCATCCACTACTTCAGTCTCGTGACCTGAGACATAATTTTGTTCATGATTAGATACCTTCTAATGTTATTTTCCAGAATGTGTCATCCCGGTTTTTGTGGTTTTGGTGCTATCTAGAGCCTTCTCCTAATGTTGCATACCCATAGTGCATTCTGAACAATTGAATTTTTATGGTATCTAATTTATGATGGTCCTGTGGAAACGATCCAGCTGAATATCAACATGATAGTTGCTGAATATCAATATCTTGTCACATGTGTGAGAGAGAAAGAGAGAGAGAGAGAGAGAGAGAGAGAGAGAGAGAGAGAGAGAGAGAGAGAGCACGATTCAAAGCTATTGGGACAAAAATTATACTGGTGAGCATAGAATCCCGACATGAACTGTATAGAATCCCTTTGAAAGCATGAAACAGGACGAAGCTAACGCATCCAGCTTCCTTACAAATAATGCTTACCGTTTTGGTAGAGAGATGGGTGAAAATTCTCTGTCTCTTTGTTTGTTTAATGGATTTCTCTCCAGGAGAGTTCTATATCTTCATCACCATGACCGTACTTACACGTTTCACGAGGCAGACGGGAGTGGGGTTCCGATATCCCACCCCTTCATCGTTTGGGTGTTAAATTGTCCCTAATGTTTCGGTACTCCCCAGATATAGCCACGTGCGCCTGTGCATAAGTACGCCCTGATCATCACCAAAGGTTGAACAATGATCTATTCCGATTTGTTTAAATAATAAAGCACCTAACGCCTTTTTCTTTCCCTTTCCCTACAAAGGGCCGACGGAAGCGGGCATGCGGGCACAGCTATGAAGTGGGCCCCGCCGCTGGGGAACGGTTCATAAGTTCATTTTTAAGACACAAAATTGTTATTATAAAAACAAAAAATTCTTCGAATGATCAATATTAAAATAAATAAGGATGGATACACCGAATAAAAATTTAAAAAACATTGTATATTGCCGCCTCTTTGATCAGCCGGCTGTTTACAATTTTGCAGCGAGAGTAGGCTAAACCTGCCTCCAGAATGTTGTGTCTACTGTAGTCTATCTAAAGTGAAATGGTGAACGGTGCAGAAATGTGTTTTCGTACAAAACATTTGTTGCTAGTTAGGCAGTCATATGGTTCGCATCTCAGTAGGCTACTGAGAGCAGCGCTGTGCAGACTATTATTTCGTCTCTGTGTCGTGTTGTGTAATAATTTCTTGTGGGTATAAAATAAAAATGGAATCAAAAATTAAAAAAGTTATCTGGCGTACAAAATCGTAAGCGTCATGATGCGAAAGAAGCAGATATTAAGAAACAAACTAGGGCTCTTAATAAATTTGTTAAAATATTAAAATATTCTGATGCAGATTGTAACCAACTCGATACATCAGAACTCACAGTTGAAGAACCGTGCGTATCATCCAGTTTGTATGAAAGTACTATTGCGGCTATTGAACAAGATAACAAGACGCATGATTTAAGTGAAAAACAGTTAGAAGATTTAGTTGTAGCTGACCACGAAACTAACACATCGTTAGTCTCTGTAAATTTAGAAGATCCAGGTGAATGGGGAAATATTGATGAAAAAATACGGGTTGTTTTAATTGAAATGGGGCCTGTTCAAAAGAAAAATATAATATATCCCAGAGATACATATGGTCGTAAATTTGGCGACACGTATATTATAATAGAAAAATGGAAAACGGAGAGCTCGTGACAAGAACATGGCTCATTTATTCCGAAACTTTTAATTCTTTTTTTTTTTTTTTGCTTTTGTTGCAAACTTTTTGCACCTACTGGATCAAGTAGTCTTGTAAAAGGTTATAACGATTGGAGAAATGTAAGTACAACTTTGCATAGACATCAGACTAGTTTAACTCACATGAAAAATTTCTTAAAATGGAAAGAACTTCATAAAAATTTAATTATCAAAACTATTGATTGATTATCAATACTATTGATTGCCAGACTCAAAGCATATATGAAATGGAAAAGAAACCTTGAAGGAGTGTTTTAGAATGCTTGATTGAAATTATAAAATTCCTTGGTAGCCAAAATTTAGCTTTTCGCGGATCATCTGATAAATCATATGAAAGGAATAACGGCAATTTTTTAAAATTAGTCGAACTGTTTGCGAAGTTTGATCCCGTCATGGAAAAATCATGTTGAAAGGGCCCTACAATGAAACTATTTGAGTAAAGACAGACAAAATTAAATATTGTAAACTTTAAGTAACGCAATCATGGATACAATTTTATTATCAATTCGAAAATATAAATAATATTCCATAATTTTAGACCGCATACCTGATGCAAGTAAAACAGAACAAATGACTATTATTATTCGCTTTGTTTCCTGTGACAATGGAATTGCTAAGATCAGGAAAAACTTTTTATGTTTTGTAGATATGTCAGATTCCACAGGACGTGATTTATGTGCAACAATAATGGAACAACTGGAAAAATGGAACATCCCCATTGAAGACATGCAAGGTCAAGGGTATGACAATGTGGCAAATATGAAAGGGAAAAAAATATGGGCTCCAAAATTTCCTTTTGAATAAAAATCCTCGAGTTTTTTGTGTCATGTGATGCTCATACTCTAAATTTAACCATTAACGATGCAGCCAAAGTGAATGCAGATACAATTAGTTTCTTTGCAATTATTCAAGAAATATACAATTTCTTTTTATTCTCTTACAAACGTTGGGCAATCCTTTTAAAGTTCGTAAAAAATTTAACATTGAAACAGCCATCAAAAACGCGGGAAAGTAAAATTAATGCAATCCTCCCTCTACGATATCAGTTAGGTGAAATTTACGATGCACTTTTTGAAATTTTAAGTAAAGAAATTTTTAATAAAGAAACTCAACATGAAGCACAAACATTATATGCTAAAATAAACGACTACAAATTTATTTGCTCTCTTATAACTTGGCATGATGAAAAATGGAACATCCCCATTGATGTAAAATAAACACAAGTAAAATGCTTCAAGACAAAAATATGAACATTACACTTGTTTTACAATCTATTGAAAACTTAAAAATATTCTTACAAGAGTATCGATCAGATACAAATTTTAAAGAAGTTCTAAAAACGGCAAAAGAACTGAGTGAAATGATGGATGGAGAACAAGAATTTAAAACTGGTACGGAATTCGATGACAAAAGAAGATACGACAATTTGACTACGAGCATCATGACGAAACGCCACAATCGCCAGAAGATAAATTTAGAGTGAATGTGTTTTATACACTTCTAGACGTTGCAATGTGTTCGTTAATAGAACATTATGAACAACTAAAAACATATTATAATAATTTCAATTTCTTGTATAGATTACTACAAATTAATAACGAAGATTTACGAAATAATTGTGACGATTTAGAGATTCTCTTGAAGGACGGCGACAATAAAGATGTAAATGCAATAGAACTATATGACGAGTTATGTGCTTTCTGGGATATTTTTCGGAAGGTTAATTTAAATATTCAAAACCCTTTCGATATTCTTAATTTCATTGTGTCCAATAATTTATCTTTCCCTAACTTTTCAATTGCTTTAAGAATACTATTAACCTTAGTGTAGCGAGCGGTGAACGTTCGTTTTCCAAGTTGAACTTGATTAAAACCTACTTAAGAACAAGTATGTCACAAAAAGGGCTTGCTAGTCTGACGTTAATAGCTATTGAAAACGATATATGTGCGGAATTAGACGTTAAGACCATTATTTCTAATTTTGTGAATATGAAATCAAAAACCCTAAAATTTTATTTTAAAAAATTTCAAGTATATTTATGTAATTTAATTTATTTTCTGTCATTCTGTAAAGATGTTATTTTTTGAATACTTATATTAAATGTTCTAATTATTTCTGAATTCTTTTCTTATTTTCTCATCTATCTTGAGTTTCTTTTATTTTCCTAAAAGATAGTTCCACTTATAAAAATTATTAAAAAATTTTTACAAGTTACTAAGAATTTTCTAAACTTTAGTTCAAATAAATTTGAACTTTAATTAAAATTCATTTTAATTTTGTTAGCGATTCGGATCGGTGAGAAGGCTATAATCCCTGTATCATTATATTCAACGATTAAAGTGAAGTGGTTTTGTCAAAATTTGCTTTAACTTTTAAGAATTTTATGAATATTCGGGTTTTTAACGAATATCCTGCCAAATCAACACCCCCGGTTCGTTACATTTAGCGAACCAACGTGTGACTATTCTGTCCAAATTTATTTAAGAAATTTCAAATAATTTAAATTTTTATTATCGTAAAAGAACCACACATGCCCGGATAGCTACAGGGGCGCTTAGATAGAAATTGCATGCGGACGCCAAAGACCCTAGCACCGGTTCTGGATATTCCCTCCTTTTTTGTTATTCATCTTCAAATGTCTATATATATATTATACCATACTGTAACAATGCTTACGTATTGATAATAATAATAATAATAATAATAATAATAATAGTAATAATAATAATAATAATAATAATAATAATAATAATAATATTCTGGATATAATTCCATTAAACGATTAAAGAGACAGAGAATTTTCACCCATCTCTCTCTCTCTCTCTCTCTCTCTCCCAAAAAAGAAACAGAAGGATTTATTCTAGCAGCTCAAGAACACGCATTACAAACTAATGCAATGAAAGCAAAAATTTTGAACATCAAGCAAATGCAGATTATGCGATCAGAAAGTTGAGACTGTAGAACATCTAATCAGTGCCTGCAGCAAGGTATCGCAAACTGCTATAAATACCGCCATGATCAAGTGGCTAAAATAATTCATTGGCATGTATGCAAAAAATATGGCATTCCTATATTTGATAATTGGTGGCAGCATAAAATAGAGACAGAATTGGAAAGCGAAACAACAAAAATTCTCTGGCACTTTTGAATACAAACTAATCAATGGAACACAATAGACCTGACATCACAATTATCGAACATCGACAGGTTCGGATTATCGATATCGCAGTACACAGTGATAACAACATTAACAACAAAAAACTGGAAAAATGATTAAATATCGAGATCTGGTAATCGAAGTTGGCAGGCTTTGGCTTAAACACACTAAAGTTATCCCAATAGTTATCGGTGCACTTGGTGCAATTTCAAAGAAGCTATCCAACTATTTACAGCAATCAAACATCAACTAAGTGACCCCATATAACCTACAAAAAAAATAGCATTACTTGGAACAGTCCCTATTTTACGACGCTACCTGACAGACTATTCTTATATCTTCGATAGAATCTGAATTGTTCTGTATCACCAGTCAAATTGTTGTTTAAATCTTGTTTTGACTGTGTATCAATTATATGAATAAATAATAATAATAATAATAATTTGAAAAATATCTCTCAACATTAGGATTGTTTTCTAATTTATTATTTTTATTGAAGGATAGTGACGTGATTTAATCATATACACAGTGGCGCTACTGTTTGTGTTGTATTTCTTGGGTCGGGTCTGCTGTTTTGTGGTGTCATTCGTTTTATTCGTAATGTTACTAGCTTGAATATGTTTATTGTCATCTTTTGAAAATGGTATGAATTAATTGCATTTTTAAACAAAGTATTGAAACAATCCAGACATGTCTGCGATTTCACAAATTTTACTTCTTTCATGGTAACATTGACATATTCAATAATTTCATAAGCCAATTTGTGAAGGTTATAAAAACTGGAATATTATTATTTGGGATTATAGAAATACAATTTTATTAATACAGACCAGTATTTTACAATAAACATTTATTAAAACCTACCAGTTTGCTGGCGAAACTGGTAGGTTTTAATAAATGTTTATTGTAAAATACTGGTCTGTATTAATAAAATTGTATTTCTATTATAAAAACGACCAAAAATGTATACTTTATTTGGGATTATGTTAATTCTTAAGATAATTTTAAAACGGTCACTGTGTAATTGGAATTCCCATCATATTTTTCGGTGTTGATGCTTCTCGTCTCTTAAATACAATATGCACCTTCCTCTTCCCCCTTTTTTTTAAAAAAATAGTTATGTGTATTAAGAAAATTGATACCGCAGTGAGTTGCCGGACTCCATATAATGATACTACTAGTATGCATACCCCTTCCAAACATTGCTTCGTATCCTTTCACTCCTCCTACCATTACATTTTAAATGAGTGGATAATTTTCTTTTGCAGGAATTCATCAAATTCTTATCAATGTAGATATGTGGGAATTAGCAGGAGGACTAATTTTGGGGCCTTCTCTGACTCTTCCAATCCCTGTGCATGTACTTATAGATATTTATGTGCTATTATGGCTTCATTTAAATGTTTGTATTTCAATCTAAACTAAAATAAAACTTATCAAACTTAAAAATACTTCATTTTACTCGTCATCTGTCAATGAGTTTGAGGAGAGGTATGATCAATATAATTTGGGGTCTCCTACAATGAGTCTTCTGACTTCATGCATATGCCTGTATAATAATAATAGAGTTATGCATGTTAAATACTGAAAGAAATCATTGTTACTCTCTGACAGTTTATTTATCACATGTACAGTTTGCAAATTGAATATTTTGAAAGGATAGATAGATCTTCATTATATTTGTGATTTGTTAATAGTTTGACTATGTTTTCTCAAGGAAAAAGTGGATCAGAACTCATTATATTCAGCTGTTTGAGGATTATTATTCTCTGATGTACACCAGTTTCCAAAAAAATTATTACATGAGACCTGCAAGGACTCATCTTTGGAGTGCACCTTACTCAACCTACCATTTCGACTACTTGGTCCTCCAACTACACATAATGGCACAATCCACCTTTTAAATTGTATGAGTTGTCTGGTCATTTGCCTGCAGATAGGTAAATGGTAGATTGTCTATTTTTATTTATATATTTTTATAGTCTCATATAGCAGTAAAGCACAAACAATGGGTTATTTAAAATGTTGAGAGTTATGTGATGTTATGCATCGAACCACACAAATGAATAAGAGGAAACGTATCAGTTTGGTTAAAAAAAAAAATGTTAATGATGGGTGATTAGAATAAGACTCGCATATCTCCTCAATCTTATTTTGAATACTTCTGGCATTGGTATACATAAACTGCAATACCCCTTTCATCCCACAGCCTCCCTTATACCTTGTATTACTTAGCAAACTAAAATTAACTGGGGGTGATACATTTTGCATCATGTGATTACTCTCCCACTTACTAATTTCTATGTTGCCAGGACCCATGCTCCCCTACATCTCTTAAACATTCTGTAAGGCCACAACATCTTCTCTACACATCATGGTTCATCCCAACTTTGCATCATCTGCAAACAATGAATATCTCCATCCAAATCTTCACCAATATCATTATTATACAAGTTAAACAGCAATGGCCTTAAAACAGATCCCTGAGGCACACCACTAGTAACTTTCCTTTTCCTGGATATCACTCCCCCATACACAACTTGTTGATACTTATCAGATAGCCAGTCTCCAATCCAATCCAATGCACCATTCTAATATCCAACTCCATCCCCTCCAGTTTGATTATTATGCGGTAATCTATCAAAAGCCTTTGCAAAATCTAAGTATATTACTATCCATGGAAGCAGTCACCTTATTGTAATAAGAGTAGATTACTAAAACATGACCTCCCTTTAGGAAATCCATGCTGTCCGTGAAAGATAATACCATTGTTGTCAACCCAAATCTGAATCCTAGTTCTCAAAAGCTTCTCTAACAACTTAGCTACAGCACTTGACACACAGATATGCCTATAGTTTGATGCTTGAGTTTGATCACATCCTTTATGAAGTGGCACAATCTTGCCCTCCTTCCACTCCTTAGGAACTTGACCCAGTGCAAGGCTTGTATTATATTAAAAAAATGTGTCAAGGCCGGCATCAACTCCCTGGCATATTCCTTCAGAATACATGGTGATATATTATAAAGTCCCACAGCCTTATTTACACCTAGTTTGCTCAACTCCCCATACACCTTTTGCTCACTTACAGTCAATCTCTCCTCCCTATAAAATTTGGAAAACAAAGATGGGATGCAGAAATTATGCTTGTTGAGAATATATTGTTGGAGGTAGAGGAAATAAGAGATCTGGGGATGATGGTGGATAAGGATCTAAAGTTTAGGGTTAGGGGACACATCGCTAAAATTGTGAAGACAACACAAAGGCTTCTGGGAATGATGTAGAGGACACTGACGTGTAGAAGTAGGGAGATTCTTTTTCTGTTGTATAAAGCTTTGATTAGGTCACACATGGACTATTGTGCCCAGATTTGGTCATCGGGTTTTTGGAAGGATGAAGAGATGTTGGAAAGGGTCCAAAGGTGACTGACTAAGGTAGTTTCTGACCTCTGGAATGTCAAGTATGAGAAAGCTTTGAGAAGATGTAATTTGCAGCATCTGGTGGACAGGAAGAAGAGGGGAGATATGATAGAGACCTACAAGTTGGTTAGGGTGGTGTTATAGGATCAATAGTGGAGAAGTTCTACAGAGAGTAGTGGGAGATCATGGGAGAACTTGAGGTCATCCCTGGAAACTGTATAAAGAGGGTGTTAGTAGGGGAGTGAGAGGCAAGTTTTCTTCGTGCAGAGTTGTGAATGCCTTGCCTGGAAGTGTGGTGTTTGCAAGGAGTTTGAGTGTGTTTAACACACGGTATGATGAGATGTGTATGTGATAAAAAGACCTCCCAGATGAGTCTTTGACTCCTTGAGGTCTTGGGGTAATAATAATAATAACATTGCTGGTTTAACTAGTGATATGCAGTTGTTTGCTGATGATGAAAAATTGGGGGAGAACAATTCAGAGTTAAGCAGATATTATTGCCTTACAGGAGGACTTGCATAGATTGCATGAATGGGCAGGTAAGTGGAACCATCAGTTTGATGTTGCAAAGTGTAAGGTTTTGAAATTTGGTAAGCAACTGTGGGATGCAAAGTATACACTTGATGGGGAAACTTTAAAAGAGGTAGAGGAGATGAGAGATATGGGAGTGGTGGTGGACAAGAAGCCACAGCTGGAAGCTCTATAAGGAGAGAGTGAGCAGAGGAGTGAGGAGTAGGTTCTTTGCATGGAGTGGTTGGTGAGTGGAATGCATTGTAGTGCATTGTGAATGTGAACACAGTGATTCAGTTTAAGGCACAGTTGGATGAGCATTCTGTGAAATAGTGTGTACCTCCCACGATGAATTTCTGACTCCATAATAATAATAAAAAATTATAATAATAACCATAATAATAAAATAATATACTGTTGAGCAAGCCAGTCAAATAAGTTTTACTGGGAATGGATGTGCAGCTAGTAGCATGGATGGGCAGTGGGGAGTGGCTGACTGACAGACAGACACACCAGAGAGTAGTATATGGTGGAGTGAAATCTAGGAGAATGAGGTTGACTTATGGAATATCTTAGGGTTCTGTACTAGGGTCACTACTTTTTAATTTTATATCAATGATATACAAATAGGGAGGGCATTAGTTGATAAAGATGATGTAGATATCCTGCAGGGCGATTTAAATAAACTGGCATTGTGGACGAAGGATAACAATTGTCAATTTAATGTTGCAGAATATGAAATTATTCACTTTGAGATGAAAAGGTTACATACTATGTATCACATTGATAGTACTGGATTGAAGATTTGATGAGTGTTGGGACTTTCTTATAATGGTGGACAGAGAGTTGAAGTTCAGAGGGCATATTGCAAAAGTTGGTAAAATAGCTCAAAGGATTACTTGGATGTTGAAAAACAGGCTAAGAAGTAAAGAAAGAAATTTATTATCCCTCTTTATAAGGCTATGATTCAGCCACATTTTGACTACTTTGCATAGATTTGGTCACTGGCTTTTTATTCAACTGGCTCACCTGGGCATCTTGGATATCAGGAGGTGGTAGAGAGGATTCAGAGATGAGTGACCAAACTGGTGACAGTTGTGCAGAATGTTTCCTATGAGGATGGATTGAAGGTGTTGGGTTACGAAGTTTAGTTTGATAGGCAGAAAAGGGAACAGGACAGAAACTTATAGTAAAGGGTTTTTTATAAAATTGATGCAAAGGAAATTTTTCAACACATTGACAAATAGTTAAAGAACTAGGGATCATCCATGGAAGTTGTGTAAGAGTGTGGCTTGCAGACAAGAATTTTTGTATGGAGAGTGGTGAATGAGTGGAATGGATTGCCAGAATTAGTTGTGAGTTCTCTGACTGTGAATGAGTTTATGGAGAGGTATGATAGGTTTTATTATTATTATTTGACACCTCCAGGGAGTCCAAGGACTCATCGAGGGAGGGCACCTGCTCTCCAACTCCGTCTCCGCGATTCAATCACTAACTGACCACAACTACACCCATGCCATCTACTGCTGACCACCACCACTAGTATTTCCACAGACAATAATCACAAACATCCATGCCCATGGCGAGATTCGAACCCGCAACCTTTTGGCTAGAGAGTGAATACGCTATCCACTTGGCCAACCAGGCCGGCAATTTTGTGTGTATAAAAGTGAGTGTGGGGTCTCCATCGATGAATCTCCATATTCCATGAAGATACTGTATAATAATAATAAAATCTTGAATCACATTAGGAAGAGAATATACAAAGCAGTTCAAACCAATTTGAACTGATGTATCCGAGAGCTGGGTTAGAAATAAAATAGTTGATCAGACTAGACACTACAAAATTTTTGTGAAAAATTAGGAAATTAAACATACAAACTTATTGTTTTAATACTGACCATATTGTAATGCGTACAAACATCTTACATTCTTTGCCTACCAGTTTCACTAGCAAACTGTCTAGCTTTTTAAAGGCATTGATGGAAAAGCATAACAATACTAGTAAATGCAAATTGAAAGGAACATAAAAACGTTGTAAACAATCTAGTACCTAAGGTTACACGTTCGCGTGACAGAGAGGACTTATTGTTCTTATTCATTATCACGCATGCGTGTTTGTTGTAAACGCATAATGTGATTACTGGTTAGCTGTAGTTCAGATGGATTTAGAGAGAGGATCAGGTTTTTCCACGAACCATTCAGAATGGTGCCCTGATTTCTGTTGAGGTTTCTGCCAGTTATTAACACTATTGTGGCTTCCTTGAATAAATGATGTCTGTAGTCGTCATCCAAATATGACATGGAGCTGTTTTGCCACTCTATCGTGTGGTTAGACATACAGAAATGATGTGCTAAGCCGGAATAAATACTTCTGTTGTGGTTTACATCACCAGCATGTTCTTTTTGTCTGATCTCCAAACTCCGTGAAGTTTGTCCGATGTAGGCAAGACCACAGGAGCAAGGAATGTAATATACTCCTCGATATACTGCTAGTGAAACTGGTAGGTAGGCAAAGAATGTAAGATGTTTGTATTACAAACATCTTACATTCTTTGCCTACCAGTACGTATTACAATATGGTCAGTATTAAAACAATAAGTTTGTATGTTTAATTTTCAAACGACCAAATATGTTTAACTTTAACAAAAATTAGGGAAGTCAAGAGATGACATCAGTGTCAGAATCACAGAAAAAAAATGAAATTACTAGGGAGAACTGCTATGGACATGTGTAGGAGAGCTAATCTAAGTTGGTATGGTCACTTAAACAGAATGGGAAAAGAAAGGTTAGTAAAACAGGTGTTTGTTGCCAAGATAATAGGAAAAATGATCCAGATGAGAATTAAGATCTAGGTAGATTAATGCGTTTTGAATTGTTCTGAAAGATAAAAGTATATAACAAGTGACAGACTAATTTGGAGAAAAAAAATTGTTCATAAGAGATTAGTAATAATATCAACTTAATCATGTTGTATTCTATTCTGTACACTCCTTGATGATGGCAAATTACATATGGAAATAGTTAACAGAATAAACGAAGCTAGTATGGTGGTTTTGTCAGCTGAATAAATTTATATAGAATAAAAGAGAAATTAGTTAAAACACTAGTTGTAAAAGACTAGCTATATTAAAACAGTGTTCAAACTAGTGTTTTATTTTGAGTATGAGAGCTGGTTTAGATTGATCCAACTGAAAACCATAAATATGACAGTTCTGAGAAGAGTTTGGAAAGTCAGCAGATGGCAAAATTAAATTAGAAAGAAGATATAGCTAACACTTTGGTGTCTATGAGCAGAGATAATCTAAGGTATGGTCACTTAAACAAAAAAGGAGAGGATAAATTAACAATTCAGTTAATTTATTGAAAAGACCCAGAAGAAGAAGACTGGATGGAAGACGATATCTGGATGGATTAACCAGAATTGACGCAGTATGGATTAAATAGTCCACGCGGTTAGCCTAGTGGCTTTGCGCTTAGCAACCATATGACTGTGGAAGGAGTGTCCTAGGTTCGATTTCCGTCGACGACGTGAGGAGCTGAAGGATCTTCCTCAGCCATAGCCAAGTTAGCTGGTCTTGGGCGTGGACAGCAGGGTCCCCCCCCCCCCAGTTTATCTGGCATTTTTCATCCTGCAAGCAGGCAAACCGGCCCCGGATGGGGCCGGTTTGCCTGCTTGCAGGATGAAATAAATAAAACACAGGGATACAGACAGAAATACTTCGAGGTATAGGGGTGACCATTCTATCCTCATATTCGGTTACGAAATCCAAGCATGTTTCGACGGTTATGGGCCTTAAAGGCTTGTTAAAGCCATTGAGATAGATAGATGGATTAAATACCGGCCTGGTTGTCCGATCGGTTAGTATATCCGCTCTCCAGCCAAAAAGGCTGTGAGTTCGAATCCCGCCATGGGCATGGATGTTTTTGATTGTCTGTGAAAATACTAGTGGTGGTTGTTGTTGGTAAATGGTGTTGGTGTAGTTGTTGGCAGATTGAATGGCGGTGACAGAGAGTTGAGTAGGTGCCCTCCCTAGATGAGTCTGGGGCTCCCTGGAGGTGTCACATAATAATAATAATAATAATAAAACATATCACATATCATACACTTTGTATCCATCATATATTTCAATGTAATATCACTTCACATCCATGATAACCTTGACGTGTATATACATCATGACTGATTGGGTGGTTAAAGCAGTCAGCAGTGCCTAAGATAGTGGTAATGTAAACTTTTCATGTTGTTGTCTTAATAACCTGTACACCACTTGAGAGAACATATCAGGAATTAGATGGAATTACAGGATTTATCATAATCATATTTTCAAAGGAGTAGGCAGATCTTTTTAGCACTCAGGTGATAAGTAATAAGTGGAAAGTAATAAGTAATAAATAGGAAATAAGTGGGTAGATGGCCTTTAGCCATCACGGAAAGTTAAGCTTGTAGCTGTCAGTAATTTTGAAATCATCAAGGTGAGAGTATGGCAGTCAACTATCCTCCTGCGATGAGTCTTCGAACTCCTTGGAGGCGTCACGAATAATAATAATAATAATATTACATCTTGTGATTTTAAACCCAAAATCATATTGTCTGAAATAGTGCCAATTGCATGTTTTAAGTTGTAAAACTTAAAACATATAACTGGCATTATTTCTAGGCCTAGAAAAAAATTATTTAGTTGGTGTATAGAATTGAACTTTTCTGGCAGTCTAGCATTTTGGAACAAAATGTTGCCACGAGTCAATAGTTCTTTTTCCTGAAGAACTGAGTGTTGGTACAAAAGTAAGGGATAATGTGAATTGAGATTTTCTTATGGAAAATAAAACAGGACTGTGTTTTGAACATTGCATAAGAAAATGAGGAGATCATTGTTTAAAGTACTGGTTATGGAAAATCCCAAATGTATTTGCATAGTATATAACATTTCATGGTAGATATTAATTTACTACCTTTTCATCATGTGAAACTGAGTGAAAAACAAGTTTGCGAATTCAATTTTCACTGTTTCTTTCTTTCTTATTTTTTTGTTTGAGTTATCAGTGTAATTTTGATATGAGAATAGCAGTTATGAAAACAGAATATAAATGATAAGACAGGATTGGACAGCATGCTTACAACAAAAATGTCGGCAACTCTGTATATTCTGGAAGTGATGTTTTATGTGTTATAAAGAGTCGTCAAATCTTCCTCTAATTTGGTGAGAGTAACCTGAAGTGACCACTTGGGTGGTAGCCAGCCATATGAGGACTCATGAGAAGGGAGTGTGTGTAGAATTATAAGGTTGATGGTTATTGAAAAGTTTAGGAGATAGCTATCATAGAATGAGAAATTGGATGGAAAGGAGATTATTGTCACTTGGAACCTAACAAGAACTACCTATCTGGCAGAGGTAATAGCTGAGTGCATTCCAAGGGTCAGAAGGTTAAATAAGTTAAGTGTGAAGTGAATGAATGAAGAGGTTGGGCATGCATTCTGGAATAAGAAGACATTATGGAGGCAGCACAAGATGATTGGTAAGAATCAATTGCATGAGTGTACAAAGATGACTTCTTTGATAAGGGTAGCAGAAATGTAGCATGAGCATCATTTAGCTAATAAACACAACAAAAAAAAATTCTCGTGAGGTCTTTTGATACATAGCAAAATTTAAGAAAGGTCATTAGAAGGAAGATATTGGTTGGTGAAAATTAGCATGATAATCACAGCAAAGGAGATGGTTAAGATATTAAATGAGAAATTCATAAAGGCATTTCATCCTCGAATGTGATGCAGGTATCAGATATCATGAGTGCAGTGAGAGAGGTGGAGAGAATAATGGTGATTGAGGAGGAGATATATGGGAAATTAAGTAAACTTGATGGTAATATAGCTATAGGACTGGCTTCATGATATATCACTTTATGCTTTGAGGGAATGTTCCATGGAGTTAACAATAGCTTTCATGTACTTGTTTAACATGAGTATTACATTAGACCAAGTTTTCTAAAGGAATGGAAAGAGGACAGGATTGTACTGCTTCATAATGGAGGTGATAAGACTAAGGCTCTGAATATTATGAGGGTGGTTGGAAAAGTTCTCAGCCTAACAATGAAAAAACAAATAATTTCAAAATTATTTTTATTTTTCAGCATAATCTCCCTTAAGACTAATACATTTATTCCAGTGCCATTATCCTGTCCCTGTAGTGGTTCTCAATAAGATCTGCAAAATACCCCTCTACAGCTGCAATCACCTCTTGAGTCGAAGAAAAACACTGACCAGCGAGGAAGAGTTCTAGTTTTGGGAAGAAGTAGATGTCAGAGGGAGCCAAATCTGGGGAATAGGGTGGATGTTCCAACAATTCATAGTTCATAACCTGATGAAAGATGATTTTTTTCTTCTGCAAACCAGGTGTTTTCTCATGAATTTTTTCATCTAGTCTGGTTAAAAGATAAGAATAATATTCCCCAGTTATTGTTTTATTCTTTTTAAGATAATTAATAAACAAAACACCTTTAGTATCCCAAAACACCAATGCCACGAACCTTTCCTGCTGATGGAACCGACTTTGTCTTTGGCACTGAACAACCGGCTTCTATCCATTGTTTTGGCTGTTGTTTGGATTTTGGTGTGTAATAGTGAATCAAAGTGTCATCCATAGTATAAATCAACATCAGTTTTATTCTTGTTAAAATGCTCCAAGCACTGTTTATAGAGATTTTCACGTGAGTGTATTTTTGGTCTGCTGTGAGCAAGCCAGCACCCATCTTGCACAAAGCTTTTTCATTTGCAATTCTTCTTGCAAAATATGCCTATAGTCCCAGCAATTTCATGCACTTTGACTTGTCGGTAATCCAATACCATATACACTCGATCAAATTTCTGGTGTTGTTACACTTTTTGGACGTCCTTCACATGCATCATCTTCAAAGCTGGTATGGCCACGTTTAAACTAGGCAGCCCACTTCTTAATTGTCAAAACTTAAGGAGTAGAGTGCCCATAAACGTTTATGAACTTTGATGAATTTCTTTTGGTTAAACCTTCTTTTACAAAGAATTTTATAACTGCACGATACTCAATTTTATCCATTTCAAGGGATACAGACAACACTCTTGCTTCAGACAGCTGTATAAAATAAACTACTTGATAGAATGACTTGCAATTTCACATGAATGCTTATGACAGATGTACTAACTTAGAAAAAAAAAATCTTGCTGATGGTGTTGCTATCTAGGGTTGAGGCCGAGAACTTTTCAGACCACCCTCGTGGGGCAATTTGTATATTTGGGAGTTGTATTTAAAGAAATGGAGAGGTTAGTGAGATCCAACGTTCTGAACTGATTTGACAACTGCACATTCACTTTGTACAGCATGGTTTTACTGAAGGAGAATCATGTTTCATGACAAAGTGACAAATGCATTCAGTAAGGGATATCCATGTGCAGTAGTATGTTTAGATTTTGCAAAGGCTTTTGATAGACTGCCATATGACAAGCTATTAATTAAATTGGAACAGATTGGATTGATAGTACATTAGTGCACTGGATTGGAAATTATCTGTCTGCTAGGTATCAGGAAATTGTGTGTAGGGGAGCAATATTCCAGAATAGGAAAGTCACTAATGGTATGCCCCAGGATGTCTTTTGGAATTGTTGCTGTTTAACTTGCATGTTAATGATATTAGAAAGATTTGAATGGTGATATGCAGTTGTCTGTTGATTATACAAAATTGTGGAGCAGATGAGTGTTTACAAGAGGACTGGTATGGTCTAGATGAATCAGCAGGTAAATAGTTTGCCATTTGACTGTTGCCAAGTGTAAGGTTTAAAAATTTGGGGAACAAAAATGGGATGCTATATATATATATACAATTGGTGGGGATATTGTATGGAAGGTGGAGGAGATAAGGACCTAAATCAGAGGACAGCATAACAGATTATTGCAGTGATACAGAGGATACTGTTTGTGTAGAAGTGAGGAGATTATGGTTCCAATGTATAAGGCCTTGTTCAGGCTACGCAGATTTGGTCACCTGGTTTTTCGAAAGGATGAAGAGATACTGGAAAGAGTTCAGGGACAATTGATTAAAGTGGTTTCTGGTGTCTGGAATATTGAGCATGAAAGATCAAAGAAAGGCAATTTGTAGAGTCTAGTGGATAGGAGAAGGGAAGAATATGATTGAGACATATAAGGGGTTATTCTCAGATTTATGTGGATGAGATTTTTAATGGGATGGGAGGAACCAGAGGCCATGCCTAAAAGCTTCATGTATGAGCAGGGGAATGAGGAGTAGGTTTTTTGCATGGAGAGTAGTTGGTGGAATTCATTGCATGAGAGTGTACAGAGATGGAGAATACATTTAAGGCATGGTATGATGAGCTATGACAGTGAGACCTACCACTATGAGTTATTTTGACTCTATGGAGGTTACAATTATTATCCTTTCCTTTATAATTACACAGTGGTCAGAATACATTATGCAAATTATGGAAACAACTACCATGTTGGAGTAAAACTTTAGTTTAATATAAACCAAAACAAGCACTCACCGTTTCGACTTTCACATTAAGGTCATCATCCAGAGCATACACACACATATACAAAGAAACAAGCTGCATTACAATATACATAGCATGCTAAAGTTGCTGACATGCCATTACAACTATTGGCCTGACCTCTGGTGAAAAAAAAAAACCTTACTACATCAAAGCTAGAGTCCTATTATTATTATTATCCATTAGGTCAGGGCTGTCCAACCTTAGGTAATCCGAGGGCCTCATTAAAAAAAAAAAAAAAAGATTTATCCGTGGGCCACATCCAATAATTTTGTGAGCAGCAGTGACACAACCTCGATATCTGAACAAAATGTGAGCGCACTAATAGCGTGCTCACATTCCCCTTGAGCACCCGGAGCATGCGCATTCGAACAAAACAGTGTAAGAACACTTCTTTGATACATGTAATATTTGAAAAGCACATGGGTATGTAGGGACGTAAAAACACCAAATAAAATAACCAACATTGAGATTATCGATTAGTGATAGAATTAAAATATCTAATATGCACTCGGTTCAAATTATTTTATTTTTTTGCTAGTGAAAATCAAAACCCACGGGCAGGCCGCACGAAATCACACTGCGGGCCATGTTTTGGACAGACTTGCATTAGGTTACAAAATTAAATTAAATTAAATTAATTGGTGATTTTGAGAGAAAGTTTGCCAATATAAGGAATGGAGACCAAGGCTTCTATTAATAATAAATAAAAAAATATTACTTATATAAATTACAGCCAACTGGTATAGATAGTGGCCAATCAAAGTTGAAAAATTGCTTATAGTCCTAAAGTCAGAGTATGCTGGAAATTATGGCCTTGCTTACTAAGTGGACTGAATGTGTGCCATCCAAAATCTTGGGATTTTTATGCCAACATTATTGTTAAGATTGGGGTGGTTAATCAAAATTTCACAGGCTTCTTTAAATTTTTGTTCATACCAGTTATTTGTATGATGTAATGAGCAAGTACTTTTCCAATCAATTTGGTTAGGAGCATGATCTGAGAGGCCTTCTTCACCAAAATCGTTAAATTTAATGTGTCGTTTGTGCTCTTTTTTATGAATAGGGATTGTACGTCCAGTTTCTCCAATATAAGGTAAGTTACAGGTGCAATAGATGCAATTAACTCCAGGATGAGCCAATGGGGGGAAAGGATCCTTAGAGGAGTTGAATATGTTTTTTAATTTTAAAGGTGGTTTAAAATTGGCATTAAGATTGTAATGCTGTAGGATTCTATTAATTTTCTCTGATAACCCTTTAATGTATGGGATAGCAATAGTTTTACTATAATCAATATTTTTTGATGAAGTTTTATGAAGAATTTTATTAATAGTATTTTTGCTATAGCCATTATTTATAAATGTATTGCTAATCATTCTTAATTCTTGTTTAACAGCTTCTTCTTCATATCACCACCCTTCACAAAAATTTGGAGTCATTAACACCCTCAAAAACAAAGCTATAACAATTTGATCTGAAAGTTGCACCGAAGTTGTCTTTTATGTAAAGCTCTTTGTCCTATTCAGTATTGTGGCGAGTGTGGGAGAAGTGGAAAACAATGTCTGAGCTGTCTTCTCTATTATTAACATCTCCAATGTGCTCTTTTTTGTCTAATTTCAAAACTTTTAGATGTTTGCCCTATGTAAGCAAGGCCATAAGAACATGGAATATTGTAAACTCCAAGATGTTTGTTGAAAGGATTGTGGTCCTTAGGTGGATGTAACAATGAGCTTGAAAGCCACTCCTACGTATGTCATGAGATTTAAGGAGATTGGTGATTTTGAGAGAAAGTTTGCTAATATAAGGAATGGAGACCAAGGCTGTGTAGTAAATGTCAGGGATCTGTTGTGGAGCAGAAGTTTTTACAAACCTGTTGCTCTTCTTTTTTTTTTTTTGCTTCTTCCAACAACTCTCTGACATTCTCAACCATACAATATTTCTCACCTCTCTGATCATTGGTTCCAGCCAAAACGATTCTTTCACTTTCCTTTTCTGCATTCTGACAGCATTTTTATCTGATAGTAATTTTTGCACCAGGAAAACAAGATTGTGTAGTGCTTTCTTGAAGAACTCCCCTTATCATATGTCACCACAAATAATTATTTGCTTATTCTCATTCTCTTGATTATTCTTACAATTTTCTTTTAGTCTTCAGACCTCTTTTTTTTTTTTTTTTTCTGTTTTCAGTTCTGCTGATATCTTGTCGTTTTTCAACTTTCAATCTTGCACTTTGTCCTGTGAAGGACTCAATGCAAGTGTTCAATTTCTTTATTCAGGTCTTCTAATTCTCCTGACCCCCCCTCCAGTATCAATGACCTCCACTCTACTATCACATAATTTGTTCTCTGCATATTCACTTTCAAACCATTTATTATACAGTTGCTAGTTTTTCTATTCTTCCACAAATCTTACAATTTTTGTGACAAGTACATCTCACAAATTTTACACTGCATGAAATCATGCAAATTTAGCAAACCCAACAAAGACATCGGGGTGCTTAAGGGTCAAAGCTGTATAACTGAGAGGAGACCTCCACATAGCCTTTAAAGGAATGCAGAGAACCAACCAGGGCTTCTGACCTAATGTCCAATCCTCACCTTCTCGTGGTGCACCCTGTTCGGTATCTACTTTGATACTGAACGAACGAGGATGGGCTGGCAATTTGGGATTTAGCTGACCAAATTGTATTCTTATTGGTTAAACCAAAATAAAAAATGATGGTACAACATGACAAAATTTCATGCCAGCTGGGGCGTCGCCCGGTTAAACAAGGCCCCCGTTGTTTTCGCCAGGTAACCAGGGCGAACAGCGAAAAGTCAGCTACTGGAACAAATCTGAAAACAAACCCCAACTCAACGTCACCAGAGTTAAAGATCGGTACTATCAACGTAAGAAGCCTGAATGGCAAAGAAATGGAGCTAGCTGAGGAATTAGATAAGTACCAGATCGACATAATAGGGGTGACTGAAACAAAAAAGACCAAAACTGGTGAGATCTTTCTGAGCAATTAATACAAAATGTTATATTCAGGCAATGACAATCAAGGAAAAGGAGTAGCAGTAGTATTCAACACAAAATACGAGGTTAATCTTCTTGAATGGCAGTCAGTCTCAAGTAGAGTAATGTGGGCAAATATGAGAATGGGGAACTGGACAATGAGACTTATTTGTGCCTATGGTCCCACAGAAGGTTCTACTAAGGTAGAAGTGGAGGAATTTTTTGAGGCTTTAGAAAAAGCAACTGACACATTGAAAAAGGAAAACTTGGTCCTTGTTGGGGATCTAAATAGCAGAGTAGGAAATGATTGTGAGACATACAAAAATATTTTGGGAAAATTTGGAGAAAAGAGCAAAGCTAATAATAATGGCAAATATCTGTTGGATTTCTGCTCAGGACAGGGACTGGTTATTACTAACACCATGTTCCAACATAAAAATGTGCACTAATTCACATGGAGAGAAGAGGCACGGAATAAGAAAAGTCTCATTGACTATGTTATTGTTGATAGTGATGTTTTCTCCCTGGTGCAGGACACCAGAGTGTACAGAGGATTTGAAATTGGAAGTGATCACTATTTAGTCTTGAGCAGGATAAAATTGAATTTCATATTGAAAAGAATAACATGTAAGAAAGTTTTAAAGCGAATAAAAGTTGAGCAGCTCTCAGATGTGAACTGTAGACTAAAATACACAAAGATTATTGAAAAGAAAATGAAAGAGTTTTAGAACAGGAATCAAACCTTGGAGATTCAGTGGCAAACTCTGAAGAAAACATTGATTGATTCTGCGGGAGAAGCATGTGGTGAGGTTGTGTGCAAGGATAAAAAAATCAGAACTCCCTGGTGGACACAGGAAGTTAAAGAGGCAGTGAAGGAAAAGAACAAAGCATATCAAAAGTTCCTGGCAAATAAGTCAGCTTTTACTCTTACAGAATACAGAGACAAATGTAAGAAAGCTAAACAGTGTGTAAAACTAGCTAAACAAAAGTCATGGGAGGACTTTGGCAAGAATATAGAAAATAAATATCAAGAAGGTGGCAAAATATTCTGGAGGTTGTTGAAGAAGCTTAGGAATGGAGGAAAGAGTGCTGTAAAAGGAGTTAGAGATGATAAAGGTGACATGAAAACGGAGAAAAAGATATCCTTGAAGTATGGAGTAATTACTTTGAAAAACTGCTAAATGAAACAAGCAGTGATGACAGCACAGTGATAAAAAAACACTGACCAGGCATGCAGTCAGGAATACATATCCATACTTGAAGTAGAAAAAGCCATCAAAGGCTTGAAATGTGGAAAGACAGCAGGAGTAGATGATATTCGACCAGAAATGCTGAAGTATGGTGGTATAAAAGTCTTACAGTGGCTGCACTGCATAGTTCAGAAAGCCTGGACAGAGGGACGAATTCCCGATGATTGGAGTAGAGCTCTCATAGTACGCATATATAAAAAGGGAAATAAAACTGAATGTGAGAATTACAGAGGTATTTCCCTACTGACTGTTCCTGGCAAGATCTATGCAAGTATACTTGAGAAACGGTTGAGAACAATTGTGGAAGAAAAGCTTGGTGAAGAAAACAAGCTGGATTCAGGCCAAATAGAGGCTGTCAGGATCAGATCTTCACTTTACGACAAATAGTCGAGAAAGCATGGGAATATAACAAAGAACTGTATTTAAGTTTTGTCGATTTGGAAAAGGCATATGACAAGGTGCCAAGAGAGAAGCTATTCAATACGCTGCAGTTATATGGTGTCAATGGGGCATTATATCAAGCAATACTTAGTCTTTATTTGAGTTGTAAGTCAGCAGTTAGAATTGAAGGAAGTACAGAAGTATGGCTTAATGTTAAATCTAGTGTGAGACAAGGATGTACATTATCCCCTCTGTTATTCATTATCTATATGGATCACATTATGAAGGAATGTGGTATTAAACCTGATATCAAAATTGGAGAAGTTAATGTCAGCTCTTTGCTTTATGCGGATGATGTTATACTTCTAAATAAATCTGCTACAAGTCTGCAAGATTCTCTGACTAAATTGAATTGCTGTTGTAATAGATATGGTATGAAGGTCAGCAATAAATAGACAAAGACAATGAAAATAGGCAGAATCATTGAAAATGTACTGTGTTGTGAATGGAGAACCTGTGGAACAAGTAAAACATTTCAGCTACTTAGGCACGATTTTTACTGAAGATGGTAAATTAAATATGGAAATAGACAACAGAATCGGCAAAGCTGGTATGGTGGGAAGTCAATTGAATAAATTCATATGGAATAAGAGAGAAATTAGTCGGAACACTAAATTAGCTGTATACAAGAAAGTGTTCAAACCAGTTTTAACTTATGGATCTGAGAGCTGGGTCAGAAGTAAAACACTTGACCAAAGACTAGAGACCGCAGATATGAGAGTCCTGAGAAAGATTAGAGGTGTGAACAGATGGCATCAATATCAATATCATATGAAAAATGAGGATATTGGGAAAGAACTTGACATTGTCAGCATCCAGGAATGCGTTAGCAGAGCTAATCTCAGGTGGTATGGTCACTTAAATAGAATGGGAGAGGAAAGATTAGCAAAACAAGTGTTCTCTGCCAGGTTGGCTGGAAAACGACCCAGAGGAAGACCAAGATATAGGTGGATTGATACGGTACAAAATGCCTTAGACGATAGAAATATAAGATCTGATAATGTTGGAGTCTTGACAAGTAACAGACTGATTTGGAGGAAAATTGTAGATAGGAAGTTAGTAATGATGTAATTTTTTCATGTAGTACTGTCATATCCTGTACACCCCTTGAGGGTACATGGCAGGAATTTGATGATGATGATGACAAAGACATCTTGGCTGCAATTATCTTTATCTAATTTATTATTATTAAGGGAGGCCACCAGGGAGTCAGGAACTCATCAAGGAAGACCATACTATTCGCACCAGGTGTCTTGCCTGTTCTTGAATTCATTCAGGTTACTTGCATAAACATCAAACAGCAATCCATTCCACTCATGTATTACTCTATAAGAGGAAAAATCTAGCTTTTGCTCCCCCTTCCTATTCATTCTCAACTTCCAAGGATACTCTTACATCCTTTCCCCATCTTTCATAAAATTAAAAAATTCCATCTTCTAAAATTTTGTATAACCCTTTCAGAAATTTTTAAGTCTCATTCATGTCATTCCTTTTTCTCTTGTTTGCTAGTGTCTGCAGCCTACTAATTCTCGATCTGTCTTCATAATCAGTATTCCACAACCCTGATATCATTTTTGGCACTCTCCTTTACACACACACACACACACACTCTTCACTGCATCAGAATCACCATGGAAACCAGGAGACCAAAACTGTATGCATTAATCCTAGTGAGGTCTTATCAAGTCCATGTAAAGAGGTAAAATGACTTATCTTTACATGTTAAGGTTCATTTCAGCATTGCAATTATTCTCTGAATTGTATTTACAATCTTTGCTATATGACCCTTGAACTTCAGCTTCCTGTCTACTAGAACCCCAAGATCCATAGCCTGATTAGTTTCTTCTAGTATAATCCCACCAATAATAATACGGCATTGAATATCTAATCACATCAGATTGAGGACTTCACATTTACTACATTGAACTGACATCCATTTTCCCATGACCACAGTTCTAGCCTATTCAAATCATTCTGCAAGCACTATATATCAGCAGAACTCATGATTACCTTAAGTGTCTTTGCATCATCAGCAAATAACGGTATGTCACATGTTAAATCCTTCCCAATATCATTAATGTACAGACTGCATAACTTTTTGATATCTGTCAGTGAGCCATCCTCTTATCCATGCCAATAGTTTATAATCCAATCTCATATTCTCCAATTTATTCAACAGTCTTCCATGCTGTATTCTGTCAAAAGCCTTAGCAAAATCCAAAAGTATCATGGTGTATCCATTCCCCTCGTCTAACTCAGTTGTAACATTATTATTAAATGTGGCAAGTTGCTAAAACATGACTTTCCCTTTGTCAACCCATGCTATTCATTGCAATGTAGAGATTCTCTGTCAACCCATTTCTGAATGTGAGCCCTAACCAGCTTTTCCAAAATCTTCACCACCACTCCTGAGACTCAGTTTATATGGCCTGTCCAAGAAATAGCCAGCTCAGCTGAACAGTCTTAGCATCTGTTCTGTCTCATCAGTTCCTATTGTAGAAATCTTATTCAGTTTGTGCAACAGCTCTAGTACTTCCTCCTGATGCACGTTTCCTCGTACAGTGAAGTGGTAGTGTTGAGTTCACTGTTGCATATACTAGGTTGATAGCTTTTAGCAAAATGGCTATTCATTAGTTGAACAATCTCTTTTGCATCAGTCACCTGCATGCCATCTGCATTCAGTAGAGTTATTCTTTCAAATTCATTCTTTCTTTTACTTTTCAGCATAATGATAGAATTCATTTGGGTTGTCTTTAACTTGCAGAGCCAGTTTCTTTTCATACTCAGACTTAGCTTTCTGGAAAAATTTAAGAAAATATAATGTTTTTCTTACATCTAAATAACTCAGTCTATCTTGCACATGCATAAAACAATAAATTCCCTCAGTATTGTTAACAAAAATTTGAAAAAATTGCTCATCTTTCCAGTGTTATGAATCAACTACGTTCACCAAATATTCTTGAACCTGATATTTTATGCTTGGATAAAATATAGATGAAAACAAACATATAGTTTATTAGGTCAACAGTTTAAACAAGAAAAGACAATTTAAAAATAGCTCCTTGATTTAAAATGGAGTTAATTTTTTGGGGGTGGAACCATCTGGCACCAAAATTAAATAAGAAAAGGTTAACTTTAAAAAAAAAGAAAAGATTAGCTCTAGATTTCCTAAAAAGGACTTGAGGAACAGTACCTTCACAAAATTATAGAAAATCATAAGCAAGGAAGAAGAAAATAGCTTTTGATTTCATTTTATATTAAAAAATTTTTTTTTTGTTTTCTCCATCCGCAAATGTTTGAGAATCAGTTGTACATTAGTACCATTATTTTAAACAACCAATCAAATAATTATTGCAGAGCTGAGGGGAGAACATATGCACAAAGCTGAAGTTATGAAAGTTGCTTGAAGATGTAGTGAACAAGTAAAAGAGGAAGTTTTTTTTTTTTTGTGGAGATCGGCAAATGAATTACGATGCACTGACTTATAATCACCTCTTGCAAATGATCTATCTACTATTACTGAAATAAGAGCCAACAGACTTCACTTCTGCAATGTAAAATGATTCAAAATTAAGTGGATATTGAATACCACATTATTTCTTAGCCGAATAAGAAACTCAAAGATAGGAAATCTAATCTAAGAGTTTCATGCCGAATATAGAAAACTGTAAAGTTCGGCGAGTCCAAGCGTATGCCAACACCTGGTAGTACAATGCTAGGGCAACTTGTAGTAAAGGTAGAGCAAGCTCCAATCACTGTCCTTAGTATTTACCCATAATGTAAAACAACAGCTTCTAGGAGATGTATTACTGTTCTACATTATGAGAGAAGGTCACTACCCAGACTGGTTTCGACCTTTTTTGAGGTCTCATCAGTGAGTAGGTAGACCTAGATGCAGTATTAAGGTCTCAATAGTCAGAGCTTATTTCTTTACTGTACGAGTTGCCAAAAGGTGCACAAATACAATTACTGAAATAAGAGCCAACAGGCTTCACTTTGGCGACATAAAATTATTTAAAATTAAGTGGATATTGAATACCACATTGTTTCTTAGCCTGAATAGGAAACTCAAAGATAGGAAATCTAATCGAAGAGTTGGCTTATGCTTGGACTTTCCAAACTTTATAGTTTTCTATATTCGGCATGAAACTCTTAGATTAGATTTCCTATCTTTGAGTTTCTTATTCGGCTAAGAAATAATGTGATATTCAATATCCACTTAATTTTAAATAATCCACCTACATTGCATTTGGATGCCAAGATGTTTCAGGTCACTGAAGTATTCTCAGCATTTGTTCCTTGTAATAAGTCATGTTATTGTGATGCCTAGAAAATTAGACCAAATGTGTCATTCTTTGACATGTATCATCTGTATTTCAATATTTATTTCTATGATGTTTATTATTATTATTTATTATTTTACAATTAGGAGAGTGATGATGCTTTGTTTGTTGAAAGCCAAAGAGATGAAACATCATTGTTTGAGGGAAGGCGAAGAAAGCAAAAAAATAAGCTGTTACTACATTTTCGGCCATCATATTGGACACTCAGGCAAGTTGCACATTGTTTTGTATAGTCTTTATTGCAATCCCAATTTTGAAAGTTATCCAAAATTTATAATACATACCCAGAACCCTCTCCTCATAAACCAGATCAAAAATGACCAAGCATGGTCTTTTTTGATCCGTTCAGTAAGCAGGGTTGTAAAGTGTGAGACTGTGAAACTTCATATTTTTTATTTATCTTTTTTTAACACGTTCATTGCCAAGCTGAAAATTGGAATTTCGT
Source organism: Typopeltis vanoorti (assembly GCF_054136105.1). Taxonomy (NCBI): domain Eukaryota; kingdom Metazoa; phylum Arthropoda; class Arachnida; order Uropygi; family Thelyphonidae; genus Typopeltis; species Typopeltis vanoorti. The sequence continues at coordinate 99,875,556 of NC_143567.1, forward strand.
GTGGTGGCCAAATTTTTTTTATTTTTTTATTTAGTTTTTATTGTGCTCAAAATAAGTTCATCATCATCAAATTCCTGCCATGTACCCTCAAGGGGTGTACAGGATATGACAGTACTACATGAAAAAATTACATCATTACTAACTTCCTATCTACAATTTTCCTCCAAATCAGTCTGTTACTTGTCAAGACTCCAACATTATCAGATCTTATATTTCTATCGTCTAAGGCACTTTGTACCGTATCAATCCACCTATATCTTGGTCTTCCTCTGGGTCATTTTCCTGCCAACCTGGCAGAGAACACTTGTTTTGCTAATCTTTCCTCTCCCATTCTATTTAAGTGACCATACCACCTGAGATTAGCTCTGCTAACGCATTCCTGGATGCTGACAATGTCAAGTTCTTTCCCAATATCCTCATTTTTCATATGATATTGCCATTGATGCCATCTGTTCACGCCTCTAATCTTTCTCAGGACTCTCATATCTGCGGTCTCTAGTCTTTGGTCAAGTGTTTTACTTCTGACCCAGCTCTCAGATCCATAAGTTAAAACTGGTTTGAACACTGTCTTGTATACAGCTAATTTAGTGTTCCGACTAATTTCTCTCTTATTCCATATGAATTTATTCAATTGACTTCCCACCATACCAGCTTTGCTGATTCTGTTGTCTATTTCCATATTTAATTTACCATCTTTAGTAAAAATTGTGCCTAAGTAGCTGAAATGTTTTACTTGTTCCATAGGTTCTCCATTCACAACACAGTTGACATTTTCAATGATTCTGCCTATTTTCATTGTCTTTGTCTTTTTATTGCTGACCTTCATACCATATCTATTACAACAGCTATTCAATTTAGTCAGAGAATCTTGCAGACTTGTAGCGGATTTATTTAGAAGTATAACATCATCCGCATAAAGCAAAGAGCTGACATTAACATCTCCAATTTTGATATCAGGTTTAATACCACTTTCCTTCATAATGTGATCCATATAGATAATGAATAACAGAGGGGATAATGTACATTCTTGTCTCACACCAGATTTAACATGAAACCATCTTCCTGTACTTCCTTCATTTCTAACTGCTGACTTACAACTCAAATAAAGACTAAGTATTGCTTGATATAATGCCCCATTGACACCATATAACTGCAGCATATTGAATAGCTTCTCTCTTGGCACCTTGTCATATGCCTTTTCCAAATCGACAAAACTTGAATACAGTTCTTTGTTATATTCCCATGCTTTCTCGACTATTTGTTGTAAAGTGAAGATCTGATCCTGACAGTTTCTATTTGGCCTGAATCCAGCTTGTTCTTCCCCAAGCTTTTCTTCCACAATTGTTCTCAACCGTTTCTCAAGTATACTTGAATAGATCTTGCCAGGAACACTCAGTAGGGAAATACCTCTGTAATTCTCACATTCGGTTTTATTTCTCTTTTTATATATGGGTACTATGAGAGCTCTACTTCAATCATCGGGAATTCGTCCCTCTGTCCAGGCTTTCTGAACTATGCAGTGCAGCCACTGTAAGTCTTTTATACCACCATACTTCAGCATTTCTGGTCGAATATCATCTACTCCTGCTGCCTTTCCACATTTCAAGCCGTTGATGGCTTTTTCTACTTCAAGTATGGATATGTATTCCTGACTGCATGCCTGGTCATTGTTTTTTATCACTGTGCTGTCATCACTGCTTGTTTCATTTAGCAGTTTTTCAAAGTAATTACTCCATACTTCAAGGATATCTTTTTCTCCTGTTTTCATGTCACCTTTATCATCTCTAACTCCTTTTACAGCACTCTTTCCTCCATTCCTAAGCTTCTTCAACAACCTCCAGAATATTTTGCCACCTTCTTGATATTTATTTTCTATATTCTTGCCAAAGTCCTCCCATGACTTTTGTTTAGCTAGTTTTACACACTGTTTAGCTTTCTTACATTTGTCTCTGTATTCTGTAAGAGTAAAAGCTGACTTATTTGCCAGGAACTTTTGATATGATTTCTTCTTTTCCTTCACTGCCTCTTTAACTTCCTGTGTCCACCAGGGAGTTCTGATTTTTCTATCCTTGCAGACAACCTCACCACATGCCTCTCTGGCTGAATCAATCAGTGTTTTCTTGAAGGCTTGCCACTGAATCTCCAAGGTTTGGTTCCTGTTCTCAAACTCTTTCATTTTTTCTTCAATAATCTTTGTGTATTTTAGTCTACAGTTTACATCTGAGAGCTGCTCAACTTTTATTCGCTTTAAAACTTTCTTACATGTTATTCTTTTCAATATGAAATTCAATTTTATCCTGCTCAGGACTAAATAGTGATCACTTCCAATTTCAAATCCTCTGTACACTCTGGTGTCCTGCACCAGGGAGAAAACATCACTATCAACAATAACATAGTCAATGAGACTTTTCTTATTCCGTGCCTCTTCTCTCCATGTGAATTTATGCACATTTTTATGTTGGAACATGGTGTTAGTAATAACCAGTCCATGTCCTGAGCAGAAATCCAACAGATATTTGCCATTATTATTAGCTTTGCTCTTTTCTCCAAATTTTCCCAAAATATTTTTGTATGTCTCAAAATCATTTCCTACTCTGCTATTTAGATCCCCAACAAGGACCAACTTTTCCTTTTTCATTGTGTCAGTTGCTTTTTCTAGAGCGTCGAAAAATTCCTCCACTTCTGCCTTAGTAGAACATTCTGTGGGACCATAAGCACAAATCAGTCTCATTGTCCAGTTCCCCATTCTCATATTTGCCCACATTACTCTACCAGAGACTGACTGCCATTCAAGAAGATTAGCCTCATATTTTGTGTTGAATTCTATGGCTACTCCTTCTTTTCCTTGATTGTCATTGCCTGAATATAACATTTTGTATTTATTGCTCAGAAAGATCTCACCAGTTTTGGTCTTTTTTGTTTCAGTCACCCCTATTATGTTGATCTGGTACTTATCTAATTCCTCAGCTAGCTCCATTTCTTTGCCATTCAGGCTTCTTACATTGATAGTACCGATCTTTAACTCTGTTGATGTTGAGTTGGGGTTTGTTTTCAGATTTGTTCCAGTAGCTGACTTTTCGCTGTTCGCCCTGGTTCCCTGGCGAAAACAACGGGGGCCTTGTTTAACCGGGCGACGCCCCAGCCGGCATGAAATTTTGTCATGTTGTACCATCATTTTTTATTTTGGTTTAACCAATAAGAATACAATTTGGTCGGCTAAATCCCAAATTGCCAGCCCATCCTCGTTCGTTCAGTATCAAAGTAGATACCCAACAGGGTGCACCACGAGAAGGTGAGGATTGGACATTAGGTCAGAAGCCCTGGTCGGTTCTCCGCATTCCTTTAAAGGCTATGTGGAGGTCTCCTCTCAGTTATACAGCTTTGAACCTTAAGCACCCCTCAAAATAAGTTAAATATATTATTTATATGCTTTTATTATTATGTACATAGGATTTATGTACTCTAAATATCTATTACGCGATATCGCGTGATATGTAATTCGGTCAAATAAGTTATATATTTTACAAATAAAAACATTTAAATATAATAATTATAACTTTAATTATCAGTCTTTTATAATCACATAGAATTTTCAAAAATAACGTACAATTAGAAAAAAATAATTATCAAAAATCAACATTTATAGGGAACTTACTTAAAAAAAAAAAAAAAAAAACAATACTCAAAATAAATAAAAACCAAACTTCAAGCACGCTAAATCAATGAATAACTAAATAAAATCGTCGCGTCGTTGCCTTCTCCGAACGCCCACTGTGCACACTGGCTAACATAAACAGTAGACAATGGCTGACGGCCATCCCCACTCCATGAAAGTCGATCCCTTCCCTAGTGGCCAATATAAATATTACGCACCATTTCGCTGTGGCCACTACACTATTCCGCTTAGAAACTTGATAGTGACGTCCACACGATAATGCGTGATTGTCCGAACGATGAGAACTCGCATCACGCGATATCGCGTGATCGCCAATGAACGTTTTGGCAAGAGAAATGTCCTCACAAAACTCTGTATGAATCAAATGCATAGAAAACTAGAAGACTGTAATTTGTGCAATATAAGGAAAAATAGGTCCATTCTTAAACGCTGAACTTTGATAGCTCTTATTATATATATAAAAAAAAAACACTTTTAGAATATTTGGTTTTTTTGCCACTGTAAATTAGTTCCACTTTTATTGGTAATATGGTGAGCACAATCACGTTTGCAATCATATTTTTTCTAGTCCAGGCCTGTTGAAACAGTTTTGGATGTCCCTTTTTGATTTATTGAATGCATTATAGCTATATTGATTGTTTTCATTAAAATCATTCATTAATGAAGTGTGGCTTCATTTATGAGGAAATAGAAGTTGCATAAGGAAAGTGGTGAACATGAAGGGTATTATGTAGTTTTTAATCGGCCCACTTTTCCATTCTTTTTTGTTTCCTGCTAGCAGTGGTTAAATTCACCTGGGCTCTCCGGGGCAGGCCCCAGCAAAACAGACAGCAATGGCAAGTTATTAAGACCTGCATATGATTCGTGTGGTATTAACAAAAGGTCACGCAACTGAAAGATAAAAGCATAGCAGACAATTGAGTTGAAATGCTAGCTCTCTTCAACAGAATTCCACATGTGAAACTGCCATAACAACATTCACTATATATATATATATATATATATTTCTTAGTTTTAACACGTTTACGAATTTTAACACGTTTGGTTGAATTTTATTGCTGTTATGCAGCAGGCAAACAGCACACATCTAATTAATAACATAGTTTTTAGTTAGATACTGTGTTTGCCAGTGCATCGTATGGTTTTGCTTGAGTCTATACAGCATAGTTTCTATATGATGCCACATGTGATTCAATTAGTGTTGTTTTTATTCCAGTTGTCTCTAATTGCATTATTTGTTGAGAAATATATTACACAGACTGCTCATACCTTATTCAGTGGCATAATAAAAATACTTGTTTTTCTTGTCTCTGCAATATAGTGGCTATTGGGAGGGTGTGTTGTTTACCGCTGCAAGCGAGTTACTTTCGCCCCAATGTAACTTAATGTTTAAGCTTTTTTTCATGTGCGAGAAATGCAAAACTTTTTAATTTCTTTTTTCAAAAAGTAAAATCAGGGGTGTGAGTTATATGCGAGGGAGAGTTATATTCGAGTAAGTATGGTATTTCAACTATGGATAAGTAAGGTATCTTCTTTAAATGGAAAAATAGCATGGACTACAGTGATAATGCAAAACGAGTTTGTAATGACAGTTTGTGTGTAGTTTCTGAAGAGAAAAAGGTCTAACGAATCCACAGAAATACAGAATTCCTATCAGTTGCAATGCGATAATATTAATACGCTGAACGAAAGGAAAGATTTTCTGGCTTGCTGGACACTCGACCAGTGGATTGCATTCAAAGGTAAATACAATTGGTTATTTTGTAGGAACATTTTCTGTTTTGTGACTTTTCTTCCTTAATTGTAATTATGCCTACATTATTGTTATTATTCAACAGTTATTTACAGTTTTGAATGTGTATACAAAGTCATTATCAGCAGTCGCCTGATTATGAACGCATGATGAAAGGCACAGGGAGGTTTGGAGCTTCCCCTGATAGCTTTCAAAGGTAAATACAATTGGTTATAGGGGCCCCGGAACTTATTTGTTTAGAATTTATCCACTGCCTGCTAGGGTTAAGGACTTTCATTATGAGATGTTTGCAGTGTGACACTTTTAAAAATCTTCGAGGAGCACTGGCTGACTACACTGTAACTACCTCTTTATTAGAGTAAAATTTTCTCCTAAGTATCATAAGCATTGTCAATACTGGATCACAGACCAGCAATTAACAACTTTTGACTGATCCATTTGAAAAATACAAAGTTCTTTGTTAGCCAGTTGCAATCAAAATTACCAAGTTTTATATATTATTATTATTCATTACTTCCATGGAGTCACAAGACTCATATTGGGAGGCCCAACCTAGAAAACACAATCTTTATTATTATTATTACGTGACATCTCATTGAGGGAGGGCACCTACTCTACAACTCTTTGTCTCCATCACTCAATCCACCAACTACAACGAACCACAACTATCATCATCATCTACACTGCCATCTACCGTCCACTACCACCCCCATTAGTATTTTCATAGATGATCGCAAACATCCATGCCCAAGGCAGGATTTGAATCACAGCCTTTTGGCTGGAGAGCAGATATGCTAACCACTCGTCCAACCAGGTCTTTCATATCACTCCTTGGACACATTGACCATTCATGCTCTCACCACTATCAGGCAGTGCTTTCCACAATTTAACCACCCTTCATGCAAAGAAGTCACTCCTTACCCTCTTGCTCACAACTTCCTTTTGCAACTTTGATGGAATGGTCCCCTTGCCCTTGATCTTTTCCCATGTTCCACCAAACAAAAGAACGCCAGTGTTAACCCTGTAACTGCCTCTTTATTAGTGTAAAATTTTCTCCTAAGTATCATAGGTATCATCAGTACTGGATCACAGAACAGCAATTAAACAATAACAGACAATTCTAAAAAGTTCCACCTGAATAACTAAATTGAGGTCAATAATTTCCTAACTTATTAAAAAAATTATATAACAATACAAATAAACAAAATAAAATTAGGAAAGATTTGCAGGTTTAAAAACTACTATCTCCCACAAAGGCAATACACATAGACTACATAGACTATTGTATCTGTTTAAGTTTGGACAGTGAAATTCCTTATGAAGAAACCATGTTTCTTTATAAAGGCATTCTGTGAGGAACCAACTTTTATGATGGACTCTTGTTTTGTTCCAATAAACTCCATGTTTAGTGTCAATAGCATGCTTTGCCAGTTCAGGCTCGTGGTATTTAATACAAGACTTATGTTCTTTTAGTTGAATAAAAGCAGATCTTCCAGTTTGTCCAAAATAAGATAACCCACAAGAACAAGGAATCTGGTTGATGCCTGGATAACTGAGAGGCAGAAACTTGTCCTTTTCTGATGGAGTGAAAGGCAACAAAAATATTCAGTGGTTTTAAAACTTTCAGTAGTGTTCAGTAATACTGTGCACATAAGGGATAGGAGTGAGAGTTATTTCTTCTGTACTGGAAGAGGTGTAGAGATACCACAAATGTTAAAAGCTTTTTTGATGTAAGAATCCTTAAAACCATTAGATAAAAAGGTGGAATTAATATGGAATTAATTAAGAAAGAATGAATTCGAAAGAATAACTACTGAATGCAGATAGTATGCAGGTGAGATTGTTCAACTAATGAGTAGCCATTTTGCTAAAAGCTTGGTGTATGCTATGCTATCAGCTTGGTATATGCAACACTGAACTCACTGCTACCTCTTCATTGTATGTAAAAACTCATGTGAGGAGGAAGTACTAGAGCTGTTGCACAAACTGAATAAGAATTCTATGATAGAAACTGATAGGATATCATCATGGATGCTAAAAGACTGTTCAGCTGAACTGGCTATTCCTTTGACCAGGATATATAATTTGAGTCTGAGAACAGGAAAGATTCCATAGGAATGGAAAGAACATATAGTAATTCCATTACACATCAGTGGTGCAAAGACCGATGTATCCAACTTTCAATCATTCAGTATCTCAGGAGTGATGGTGAAAATTTCGGAAAAATTGGTTAAGGTTCCCATTTAGAAATGAGTTGACAGAGAATCTCTACTTTTCAATGAACAGCATGTTCATTGAAAAGGGAAGATCATGTTTTAGCAACTTGATAACATTATAATAATGTTACCACTGAGTTAGACAAGGGGAATGGATGCACCATGATACTGTTGGATTTTGCTAAGACTTTTGACAAAATACGGCATGGACAAGTGTCGCATAAATTGGAGCATATGAAAACAGATTATAAACTATTGGCATGGATAAGAGGATGGCTGACTGATTAATATCAAAAAGTTGTATATTGAGGGTGTGAATCTGCAAAATTCAAGGTAACCAGTGATGTGCTTCGAGATTCAGTCTTTGGTCTATTGTTATTCAATCTGTCTATCTAATTGTCAGTCTAATGACAGTGAAAAGGATTTGACATATGACATACTGCTATTTGCTGATGATGATGCAATGGTAGATAGGGTAATCAGGAGTGTTGCTGATATGCAGTACTTGCATAATGATTTGAATAGGCTAGAATTGTGGTCATGGGAAAATGAATGTCAATTCAGTGTCAGTAAATGTGAAGTCATGCAATTTGATGTGATTGGATATTCAATGTCATATTATATATGTGGGATTATGCTAGAAGAAACTGATCAAGCTATGGATCTTGGAGTTTTATTAGACAGGAAGTTGAAGTTCGAAGGCTATATAGCAAAGATCACAAATACAACTCAGAAAATAATTCTTCTTATTCTTCTTCCTTTTCCCCTCTTTTTCCTTGCGGTGTCGACGGTTTTCTATTCATTTAACCTCAGCCGTACACAAAGTGGTTAGTCCTATGCCTCCTGGTGTTTCCTATGTCTGTAGAGGCATTGAGTTCTCAAGACCGGTTTGCCTGCTTGCAGAATGAAAACCCCAGATAAACTGGGGAGAAAAACCCTGCAGTCCATGCCCAAGACCAGCTAACTTGGCTATGTCTGAGAAAGATCCTAAGCTCCTCATGTCAGCAACAGGAATTGAACCCAGGACACTCCTTTCTCATGCATATGGTTGCGAAGTGCATAGCCACTCAGCTAACCACGCAGACCCTCAGAAGATAATTATAGTGCTGAAACAAACCTTTACATGCAAAGATAAAGAAGTAATTTTGTTTCTTTACAAGGCCTAGATAGGACTTCACTTGGACTATTGTGTGCAAATCTGGTCTTGTAGTTTTCATGGTGATTCTGATACATTGCAGAGTGTGCAAAGGAGTGTGTCAGAAATGATATTAGGGATGTGGAATACTGATTATGAAGAAAGACAGATTGAGAATTTGTATGCTGCAGACACTAGCAAACATGAGAAAGAAAGGTGATATGATTGAGACTTACAAACTTCTGAAGAGGCTATACAGAATTTCAGTAACTGGAAGTTTTCATTTTATAGAGGATGGAGAAAGGATGTGAAGGCATCCTTGGAAGTTGAAAATGAGTGCCATCAAGAAGGGGGTTATGGCTAGATTTTTCTCGCAAAGAATTGTGCATGATTGGAATGGATTGCCATTGGATGTTATGTGAGCAAGTAGCATGAATGAATTCATGAAGAACTGGTATGACTGCTGGTGTAAATAGTATGGCCTCTCTTGATGAGTTACTGGTCTCTCTTAATAATAATAATAATAATTAAGTGGTATCTTATGATAAATAGTACATGAGCAATTTGCTGATATTGCTCATTTACATGTGTATAGCCCAGCTCAGAAGGTCTCTGACCTTCTGAGCTGGGCTATAAATAAATCATTTGATCAAAGACTGGAGACTACAAATGTGAGAGTTCTGAGAAAACTTAGAGCAGTGAAAAGTTGAGAACAGTGGCAGATTCATATTAGAAATGAAAGTTTAGGAAAGAACAATGCATTGTTAGCATTCTGAGATTGTGCAACCAGAGATGATTTGAAGTAGAATGGTCACTAAACAGAATGGGAGAAGAAGAAAGATTAGCAAAACAGGTTTTTGATGGTGGATGCAGGCAAAAAGACCAAACAGCTTGGTGGATCGATGCAGTTAGAAGTGCATGCGTTAGAATACTGAAATATAAGGTCTGACAGTACTTTCGTGCTGACAGATAAAGAATAATATCTCCAAAAATTGTCAACCTGAAGTCAATACTAATGTAAAATTTTCATGTAGTACTGGCATAGTATTCGGTACTCTCCTTGAGGATACATATCAAGAATTTGATGATGAATTTAAGTTTTTATTAGATGTTAAAATAATATACAGATAATATTCCAGAAAAATTAGTTTAAAAAACAGGAATTAAACCTTGCACTCAGTTTCAAACTCTGAAAACTGATTTATTCAGCTACAGACATGTTAGAAGTTATTTAGAAGAATACAAAAATCCAGACTTAATGATGGACTTCAGAAAATTTTCCTAGAAATGCCAAAAGTAAGTTGAAAGTTCTTAGTAAGTTGGCCTGTGCCAGAGAATCCAGAGGAACTTAGAAACTAAGTGTGAAAGTAGCAAAATAAAAGTCGCAATCAGATTTTTGTTTGGCCACAGTAAGAATATAGATGATGATAAATATCATAAATGTGCCAGTATGTTCTGAGGGTTATTGAAGAGGCTTAGAAAAATATCCAGAGTAATTATCCTGAAAGATTGATAAATTAAACTGTGATAGAACAGTAGTAGAAAATGTTCAAGTGGAATGCAATCAGGAGTACATATCATTACTTGAGATAGTAAATGCCATTTAGAAGCTGAAACGTGGAACTGTTTGCAAATGATGCAAAATTGGGGAGAACAGAGTCAAAGCAGATGTTATTGCCTTACAGGAGGACTTGAATAGATTGTATGAATGGGAAAGTAAGTGGAACTGTCAATTCAGTATTGTAAAGTGTAATGTTTTGAAAGTATACACTTGTGTGGAAACTTTGAAGGAGATGAGAATTCTCAGAGTGGTGGCAGATAAAGACCCATAATTTAGGGGCCACATTGTAGCGAAATTGACACATGGGATAATGGCAATGATTCGGATGACTTTGACATGCAGAAATGAAGAGGTTATGATTGCATTGTATAAGGTGGAGAAATGATTAGGCATCATATAGATTATTGTGCACAGGTTTGGTTACCTTGTTTTCATGGCAATGAAATGAAAATTAACAAAGGTGTTAACTGGTATTTGAAATGTGGAGTATTGAAGACAGATTGAAAGAATATAATGTTCAAAGTCTCATGAATAGGAGGAAGAGTGGAGATATGATTGAGACATATAAGTTGGTCAGGGGTTGTTACCAGATTAACAATGAAGAAATTTTTCATAGAATGGGAGGAAGGGGCCATCTCTGAAAACTGTATAAGGAGGATGTGAGCAAAGGAGTGAAGAATAGGTGTTCTTTAATGAAGGTTTATTTTCTTGATCATGAGAATTAATAATAATATTTTTGGTTTACAGATCAAGTGTTGATCAATTTTATTAACTTAACCAACTAGTTTCGCCACACTTTAACTGTTGGCGTCTTCAGGGCACTTACTTATAGGCTGAAACAATTTCACAATTTAGTTATTCCTGTCAGTTTTATAGTTACACATAATTGTGAGATTGTTTCAGCCTATATGTAAGTGCCCTGAAGATGCCAACAGTTAAAGTGTGGCGAAACTAGTTAAGTTAATAAAATTGATCAACACTTGATCTGTAAACCAAAAATATTATTATTAATAAGTGTAAATAAGTGTTCTTTGTATGGAGAGTGGTTGCTAAGTGGAATGCAGACTCATTGAATTAGTTTAGGGTATGGTTGGATGAGCTTTGTGTGTAATAGTATGTTACCTCCCATGATGAGTTTCTTCTGATGACTCTGTGGAGTCAAATGTTGATAATAACAACACATGACTAAATGAACATAGAAAATATGTTATCTACACTACAGCTGTTCTGGGATGACAGATTGCCAGAGTAGTAAAAATCTTTAGTAGTAAAATGTAGTAGTAAAAATCTGCTAAACTATTTCTGGCTGCTAGAGCTCTATAACAATCCCAGAATCTAAAATCTGGGAGGAAGACTATCATCTTGAGATCCTCATTTGAATTCATATTGCCACCCATGATCAGCTTAAGTCTCCCAGTGGAATGCTAATAACAATAATGATAAAAATGCTTATTACTTATTATTACTAAGAGTAACTCAGCTTATCTTAATATTGTTTTCAAATCATACATCTCAATATCGGCAGTCATAATTTCATATAATAATAATTTACATAATTTTCAATATTTGTTTTCAATATATATTTGGCTTTCAGAGAGAAGAAAGCTTTGCTTCAAGGCCTGAAGAAATATGGGTTTGGTGATCATGAAAGTATAGCAAAAGAAATTGAAACTAGAAATGCCAATGAAGTGTGGTATGTAATTATTTTGTTAATTTTATGTATAATAATAATAAGTGAACTGTTATTCTTTTGATTAGAAGCTAAATTGTCTTTTGCAGTCTCATAGGAATCCCTCCCTGTCCAAAAAAAAAAAAAAAAAAAACCTGTGAAATATAAATGCCTTTTCTTTGGCTTTCTATTATTATTATTATCATCATCATCAACACCTGACCTCTATGGAGTCAGAGACTTATCGTGGGAGGTACTCACTATTGCATACAATGCTCATCCAACCGCATCTTAAACTGATTCAATGTGTCCACATCCACAACACGCTCAGGCAATGCATTCCACTCACCAACCACCTTCCATGCAAAGAACCTGCTTCTCACTCCTTTGCTTACACCCTCCTTATACAGTTTCCAGCAATGGTCTCTTGTTCTACTCCCCTCTCCCATTCTATGAAAAATTTCTTCCATGTCTACTTGATAACAACCCCTGACCAGTTTATATGCCTCAATCATATCCCCCCCCCCTTTTCCTCCTATTCACGAGGCTCTGCAACTTACATTCTCTCAATCTGTTCTCGTGCTCCACATTCCAAAGACTTTTGGAATGTGGAGCACGACTACCTTTGTGAATCTTCTCTGTACCCTTTTCAACATATCCTCGTCACCATGAAAACTCAGTGACCAAATCTGTGCACAATAATCCATATGAGGGCTGATCAAGGCCTTATACAATGGAATCATAACTTCTCTATTTCTGCATGTCAGGGTTCTCCACATCATTGCCATTATTCGATGTGATGTCTTCACAACTTGTGCAATGTGGCCTCTGAATTTCACGTCCTTGTCCACCATCACTCCTAGATCTCTCATCTCCCCTATTTCTATTAACACGTTCGCTGCCAACTACAAGTATACTCGTAGTTGGTATATGAGCCTCACAAGCCAGATACGAATATACTTGTATGATGCTTACTGCCGGCAATGAGATTACCCGTACTGACCTTGAAAAAGTGAAAATGCTTGGCTTGTGTAGCTAGCAGCAAAAGTGTGTATACTCGTAGATGGTATATAAGCCACACAAGCCAACTACGAATATAGTCATATGTCGATTACCACTGGCAACGAGATTACCCGTACTGACCTTGAAGAAGTGAAATTGCTTGGCATATGGGAACAAACTATGCCCGAGTAGTGTGGCAGCGAACGTGTTAAAGTTTCCCCGCCAAATGTATACTTTGCATTCCATCGTTGCTTACCAAATCTCAAAACCTTACACTTGTCACTATTGAACTGATAGTTCCACTTACCTGCCCATTCATGCAATCTGTTCAAGTCCTGTTGTAAGGCATTAACATCAGCCTGACTGTGCATTGCCATCTGCAAACAGCTGGATATCACTAGGTAAACCTAACCCACCCAATATATTATTAACATACAAATTGAACAACAATGGCCCCAAAATTGATCCCTGTGGCACACCACTGGTAACCTTTCTCTTTTGAAATACTGCACCCTTGTGGCTCTCTCTTTGGCTTTCTGTTGTCCTGACCGCATGTTTCTTTCTTTGGATACACTAATCTGGTTCAAGTTGATGTTCTATTTCATTCCAGAGGTATTTTGTTGGTTTCTGTTAGGGATTATATAGGCCAGTTGTGCTTTTCTACATTTTCCTCAAACTATTTTGTAGTAGCCTGTAGTCTGAGATGCTAAATAGTGCTGTGAAAGAAATGTGACTTTTGTAAAGCCCCACAATATGTTGCATATGTCACCATTCATCCTCCCAGGCATTAAAGTCCATGTGTTAAGGCTTAAGTGTTGGATAATTAATTATTTATCAAAATGTGGATGAAAGATTGAGTCTTTTGTCCACTTGTTTCAAGAGCAAGTCAGTGTTCCACATATTTCTCAAGCATCCACCACAGTAGCCCATCTGGTCAGAAAAGGGTGTAGCACAATTTGTCCCTCATGGACTTTACACTACAGATCAGTTACAGCCCTCACATCAGTGCAGCCTGTGTTGATTGCTATGGTTTATGTTCAGTATAAATAGCAAATATTTTATTATCATTGATTCTAACAGGCCCTATGCATATAACTATGCTTTCTATGAAATGTGCATGTGTTCTCCTGGCCTGACTGTGGGATTCAAAACTTAGGTTTATGTGAGAAAAACCTTTGCCCCTTTGTATGAGACCAGCTAACTCACCTTCAGTTAAAAAGCCCTGAATAAGGTTCTTCACGTCCTGGAGAAGAATTAAATCCAGATCTTTCCAACTGAATAGTATTCTTGAGGGGTGCTTAAGGGTCGAAGCTGTATAACTCAGAGGAGACCTCCACATAGCCTTTAAAGGAATGCGGAGAACCGACCAGGGCTTCTGACCTAATGTCCAATCCTCACCTTCTTGTGGTGCACCCTGTTGGGTATCTACTTGGATATTGAACGAACGAGGATGGGCTGGCAATTTGGGATTTAGCCGACCAAATTGTATTCTTATTGGTTAAACCAAAATAAAAAAAATGATGGTATAACATGACAAAATTTCATGCCGGCTGGGGCGTTGCCCGGTTAAACAAGGCCCCCGTTGTTTTCGCCAGGGAACCAGGGCGAACAGCGAAAAGTCAGCTACTGGAACAAATCTGAAAACAAACCCCAACTCAACATCACCAGAGATAAAGATCGGTACTATCAACGTAAGAAGCCTGAATGGCAAAGAAATGGAGCTAGCTGAGGAATTAGATAAGTACCAGATCGACATAATAGGGGTAACTGAAACAAAAAAGACCAAAACTGGTGAGATCTTTCTGAGCAATAAATACAAAATGTTATATTCAGGCAATGACAATCAAGGAAAAGAAGGAGTAGCCATAGTATTCAACACAAAGTACGAGACTAATCTTCTTGAATGGCAGTCAGTCTCAAGTAGAGTACTGTGGGCAAATATGAGAATGGGGAACTGGACAATGAGACTTATTTGTGCCTATGGTCCCACAGAAGGTTCTACTAAGGTAGAAGTGGAGGAATTTTTTGATGCGTTAGAAAAAGCAACTGACACAATGAAAAAGGAAAAGTTGGTCCTTGTTGGGGATCTAAATAGCAGAGTAGGAAATGATTGTGAGACATACAAAAATATTTTGGGAAAATTTGGAGAAAAGAGCAAAGCTAATAATAATGGCAAATATCTGTTGGATTTCTGCTCAGGGCATGGACTGGTTATTACTAACACCATGTTCCAACATAAAAATGTGCACAAATTCACATGGAGAGAAGAGGCTAGGAATAAGAAAAGTCTCATTGACTATGTTATTGTTGATAGTGATGTTTTCTCCCTGGTGCAGGACACCAGAGTGTACAGAGGATTTGAAATTGGAAGTGATCACTATTTAGTCTTGAGCAGGATAAAATTGAATTTCATATTGAAAAGAATAACATGTAAGAAAGTTTTAAAGCGAATAAAAGTTGAGCAGCTCTCAGATGTGAACTGTAGACTAAAATACACAAAGATTATTGAAGAAAAAATGAAAGAGTTTGAGAACAGGAACCAAACCTTGGAGATTCAGTGGCAAGCCTTCAAGAAAACACTGATTGATTCAGCCAGAGAGGCATGTGGTGAGATTGTCTGCAAGGATAGAAAAATCAGAACTCCCTGGTGGACACAGGAAGTTAAAGAGGCAGTGAAGGAAAAGAAGAAAGCATATCAAAAATTCCTCTCAAATAAGTCAGCTTGTGCTCTTAGAGAATATAGAGACAAATGCAAGAATGCTAAACACTGTGTAAAACTAGCTAAACAAAAGTCATGGGAGGACTTTGGCAAGAATATAGAAAATAAATATCAAGAAGGTGGCAAAATATTCTGGAGGTTGTTGAAGAAGCTTAGGAATGGAGGAAAGAGTGCTGTAAAAGGAGTTAGAGATGATACAGGTGACATGAAAACTGGAATAAAAGATATCCTTGAAGTATGGAGTTCTTACTTTGAAAAACTGCTAAATGAAACAAGCAGTGATGATAGCACAGTGGTAAAAAACACTGACCAGGCATGCAGTCAGGAATACATATCCATACTTGAAGTAGAAAAAGCCATCAAAGGCTTGAAATGTGGAAAGGCAGCTGGAGTAGATGATATTCGACCAGAAATGCTGAAGTATGGTAGTATAAGAGTCTTACAGTTCAGAAAGCCTGGACAGAGGGACAAATTCCCGATGATTGGAGTAGAGCTCTCATAGTACCCATATATAAAAAGGGAAATAAAACTGAATGTGAGAATTACAGAGGTATTTCCCTACTGAGTGTTCCTGGCAAAATCTATGCAAGTATACTTGAGAAACGGTTGAGAAGAATTGTGGAAAAAAGCTTGGTGAAGAACAAGCCGGATTTAGGCCAAACAGAGGCTGTCAGGATCAGATCTTCACTTTACGACAAATAGTCGAGAAAGCATGGGAATATAACAAAGATCTGTATTTAAGTTTTGTCGATTTGGAAAAGGCATATGATAAGGTGCCAAGAGAGAAGCTATTCAATATGCTGCAGTTATATGGTGTCAATGGGGCATTATATCAAGCAATACTTAGTCTTTATTTGAGTTGTAAGTCAGCAGTTAGAATTGAAGGAAGTACAGGA
The DNA here is from genome assembly GCF_054136105.1 of Typopeltis vanoorti. Classification (NCBI taxonomy): domain Eukaryota; kingdom Metazoa; phylum Arthropoda; class Arachnida; order Uropygi; family Thelyphonidae; genus Typopeltis; species Typopeltis vanoorti. The sequence continues at coordinate 99,892,183 of NC_143567.1, forward strand.
AGATGGTTTAATGTTAAATCTGGTGTGAGACAATGATGTACATTATCCCCTCTGTTATTCATTATCTATATGGATCACATTATGAAGGAATGTGGTATTAAACCTGATATCAAAATTGGAGATGTTAATGTCAGCTCTTTGCTTTATGCGGATGATGTTATACTTCTAAATAAATCCGCTACAAGTCTGCAAGATTCTCTGACTAAATTGAATTGCTGTTGTAATAGATATGGTATGAAGGTCAGCAATAAAAAAACAAAGACAATGAAAATAGGCAGAATCATTGAAAATGTCAACTGTGTTGTGAATGTAGAACCTGTGGAACAAGTAAAACATTTCAGCTACTTAGGCACGATTTTTACTGAAGATGGTAAATTAAATATGGAAATAGACAACAGAATCGGCAAAGCTGGTATGGTGGGAAGTCAATTGAATAAATTCATATGGAATAAGAGAGAAATTAGTCGGAACACTAAATTAGCTGTATACAAGAAAGTGTTCAAACCAGTTTTAACTTATGGATCTGAGAGCTGGATCAGAAGTAAAACACTTGACCAAAGACTAGAGACCGCAGATATGAGAGTCCTGAGAAAGATTAGAGGCGTGAACAGATGGCATCAATGGCAATATCATATTAAAAATGAGGATATTAGGAAAGACCTTGACATTGTCAGCATCCAGGAATGCTTTAGCAGAGCTAATCTCAGGTGGTATGGTCATTTAAACAGAATGGGTGAGGAAAGATTAGCAAAACAAGTGTTCTCTGCCAGGTTTGCAGGAAAACGACCCAGAGGAAGACCAAGATATAGGTGGATTGATATGGTACAAAGTGCCTTAGACGATAGAAATATAAGATCTGATAATGTTGGAGTCTTGACAAGTAACAGACTGATTTGGAGGAAAATTGTAGATAGGAAGTTAGTAATGATATAATTTTTTCATGTAGTACTATCATATCCTGTACACCCCTTGTGGGTACATGGCAGGAATTTAATGATGATGATAGTATTCTTGAAATTGACCACTGCATGGTTTTACAATATTTGAAGAACCTTGCATTAGTCAGTTCCAAACTTTAAGACTACAATCAATGTCTTAAATTATGATGTTTATATCATTCTCCAGTGTGGCATGGACAACCTTCTTTGGTCACATTAGATGCTGTATGATCACTTCTGTACTTCATAGTTTTGGGAGTGAAGTTTTTGCTTGAAGAAGATCTAATTGGATTGCAACTCTTTTCACACAGAATTAGTAAGACAATTACAAACACCCATGCCCAGTGGTGGGATTGGAACCTGCAGCTTACTGGTTGGAGAACAGATTCATTACCACCTGCCTAGCCAACCAAGCCATCAAGGACAGCATAAGCAACTTTATGTTGTCAAAAGACATTACTGTCTGCTCTGTCACAAAAAGATCTCACTTCACCTTTGTTTACATATAATGATAATACCTAGATCCTCAAAACAGATTAGATTTCTTTTCTTCAGCTTTGCACCTCTTCATCCAAAAAAAAAAAATTTATTTTTTTCTGCTTTAGATGTCATTCTCACTTGTACATGTACCAAAGCTTTCCAAAATTAGTACTGTTTGCACATTTGTGATGATTATTACCTTCAGATTAGCCATCAAGTCAAAGACTCATTGTGAGAGGTTTCTGTCACATAAACAGTGCAACATAACATGCCTTAAATACATTCACATTCTCTGCAGTCATTACACTCTTAGGCAATGCATACCAATAATTTACCACTCTCCATGCATAAAACCTGCTTCTCACTTTTTTGCTCACACCTCTTTTCATACAGCTGCCAGAGATAGTCTCTTGTTTTTACTTATCTCTCACCATTCTGTGAAAAACCTCTTCAACATTAATCTATAAAAAACCCTTATCAACTTATATGTCTTTATCACATCCCCTCCTCCTCTTATCCACTAGACTCTGTGAATTGCATTTTCTCAACCTTTCTTTGCACTCAACATTTCAGAGATCAGAAACCACCTTTGTGGGCCTATCTGTGGACCCTGTCCAATATCTATTTGTTTTGAAAACTAGGCGACAAAAACCATGTACAGTAATTCATGTGGTCTAATCAAGTCCATATACAGAAACCAAAATCTTCCTACTTCAGTAAGTTGGTGTCCTCCACATCATTTCCAGAATTCTTTGTGCTGTTCTTACAATATTAGCAGTGTCCTCTAAATTTTAGGTCCCTATCTACCATCACCTCAATATCTCTTATTTTCTCCACTTCCTCCAGTATATCTGTACCAATTGTATACTCTGCATCCTGTCAGTTTTCTTACAATTTGTAACATTGAACTTGCCCAATTCCCATGTCTATTCAAGTACTCTTGTAAAGCCACAACATCTGCTCTACTCTTTATACCTCTTTGAAAGTTCACATCATCTGTAAACAACCGAATATCTCCATTCAAACTTTTCCCAATATTATTAACATATAAGTTAAATATCAGTGGTACTAAAACAGATCTTCAAGGCATACCACTCATGACCTTCCTCTTCTGGGATATTGCTTTCCCATACCTATCAGACAGCCAATCTAGCACACTAATCTGATATCCAGTCCCATTAGTTCCAATTTAATGATCAATTTATCTTGAGGGAGTCTGTCAGAAGTCTCTGCAAAATCTAAGCTATGCATCTTCCTTGTCCACTGCACCTTATTGTAATAAGTAGGGGTTTCAGGTTCATGGCTATTTGGTGAATGTCATCAGTTCACAGTGTTGTGAAAAATAAGTTTTTTCAAATTGTTGGTAATAATACTGAGTTAAATTATGGTATTTAGTTGTTTTATAAGTATGCAAAATAGACTGGGTTATATATTATTCTATTATTATTATACTTAACACTTCCAGGGAATCCAAAGAGTCATCGAGGGAGGGCACGTACTCTACATCTAACTTTCTCTCTCCACAAACTGCAACTACCTTCATCAGCTACACTAACGCCATCTACCGCAAACCACCACCACTAATATTTTCAGAGACAATCATAAAACATCCTTATTGTTCCTCTGTTCGTGTCTTATCAAGGCTCGTCAATCTCCTGGAGTACAGTTCCACCAATGTGGTATACTGCTGCTAATCTTTTCACCCCAAAATGCATATCCTTACATTTTGCTACATTAAATTGACATTCATTCTCCTTAGCCCAGTCCTCCAATCTATCCAAATCTTGATTACTGTGCCCAGATCTGGGTGCCAGGGTTTCTTCTTGGTGCAGAGGAGGTGGAGAGGATCCAGAGGCGAGTGACCAAAATGATAGCAGGCCTATGGAATAAACCTTATGAGAACAGGTTGAACATTTGTGGGTTGCAGAAATTGGTTGATAGGCGGAAAAGGGGTGATATGATTGAGACATTCAAATTACTGAAAGGTTTCTATAATATTAATTCAGAGGATATTTTTTAGAACAGAACTGGTGGGAGGACTAGGGGCCATCCATGGAAACTGGGCAATAGTGTGGCTAGCAAGGGTGTTAGCTTTGGTTTTTTACTTGGAGAGTGGTGAATGAGTGGAATAAGCTGCCAGAGTCTGTTATGGGTGCCATGACTGGGAATGAGGACAAAGCAAAGTATGATAGAGTGTTGATGTTGAATAGTTGTTCTTGACATGATGTTTAGGGCCTCCCTCGATGAGTCTAAGGACTCCTTGGAGTTTCCAGTAATAATAAGACATGCACTACCTTGGTCCCTGGAAATTTACATTATAGGATATCATAGGCAACTTGTGAAGTCAGCTTGCCTTAATAACATAAAACTCACTTGTGATGTGAAAAATATTGTTGGCTTGCTCTTAAATATCATACAGATAAAATATGTATGATAGCAGCATTTCCTGTTAATAATATGCAGTAATAAGGCATTAAACTCACTGTAATGTAGTAGGCCCTGATGCTTTTCAACATTTAAATTCAAAATTTATTCATTAATGTAAAATAGAATACTAAAAAAAAAAAAAAATTAGATAAGTGAGGTACATTATTATATATAAATAGTAAAAATATCATTTGTTTGTTTTTGTCCTTTGAAAGCGTATTTTTTAAATTCTTTTTATTGACATATTCCAATAGTTCTACCATATTTACAATAGTAATAATAATCTGCAGTAATTATTGCTCACAAACTATCAAGTGTCTTCAGCTTTTGTAACTATAATTTTAGGATAAGTTGGTTGGTCTTACATCTGAATATGTGTGCTTTTGTGTAAATTGCATGTATTCATTCTCCTGGCTAGTTTTGCCTGGTTGTGTGATGAAAAATTTGATATTCAAAATGGGGTGGGGATATTAACTGCCATCTCTGTCTGTGACCGGCTAACTCACCTTTAGTTGAAAATTCATGATAAAGAGTTTTTGCCTAGATAGGATTCAAACCTAATTCTTTCCAAGAACTTTGTTGAAACCTACTGAACTCTGGAGTCACTACTGTGATATAGGTTTTGTGATTTGAAAATGTGATTGCTTTTATGTGATATAAATAATTATTTCCTGAGTTAAAGTAGTTTACAAAATATAGAAATTTGATATCTTAAATGGCACATGGGGTGCTTAAGAGTCAAAGCTATATAACTGAGAAGAGACCTCCACATAGCCTTAAAAGGAATGCGGGAAAGCGACCAGGGCTTCTGATCTACTGTCCAATCCTCACCTTCTCATGGTGCACCCTGTTAGGTATCTACCTGAATACTGAATGGACAAGGATGGGCTGGCAATTTGGGATTTAGCCAACCAAATTGTATTCTTATTGGATAAAACCAAAATTTCAAATGATGGTGTTACACCTGATATCTTGAGAATATTATTCTCAGTTATCATGGTGTAACATGAAAAATAAATAACATAAATTAAAACCCCTGCATAAAAGTATGAATTAATTAAAGAAAAATTCTTGCATCCAGTATAAAATGAATAAAATGTAAGATTTTTTGTTTAGTTAAAATAGCAAAAGAAAAGAATGTATTAACATGTATTATGACTAAACAAGGAATTTGTATTAAATAAGTAGCTAACTAAGAATTAATGTTGTAATGCGATTAAGAATGAAAGAGTTAAGTACATAAGTAGAAAAGAATGAGTCATGAAACACGCTATGTGAGAGGCCACAGATTAAGCTTTAAGTAGAATTCTGAGAAAAGGTTTGAAAGGGGGTTAAGATAGAGGCTAACAAGAAAAATAACAGAATATCGTTTAGGGCCTATACCCGGATAGAAACTTCATTAAGAGTTGCCGATCAAAATGACGTATGGTGGCCAAATGCTACCCAATTGGCAGAGAGACGGAAAACTAGTAGGAGGTGGGAAAAAGAAGTAAGAAAGGGCGCCGTTAGGGTAGCAGCTATAAAAGGGTTGGTAACCCCCCCGGGGGGGGGGGGGGACTTGGCTTTTGATTTTTTTTTGAGGAGTAGGCTCTCTTGGGCTTTAGTTTGGTTTTCGAGTGGACCTCACGGTGTTCATGAGTGGAGAGATATGGCTTATATCCTCATGCCACAACAAGGAATCGAAGGTGAGCGGGAAGGCTATTCCCGTATTCCTATGTAGGAAGCGAAATATAACAAAGAATCGTAGGAAGCTGTGAAATTATCGATGTACTCGTTACGGATAGTACAGCCGGCAGCGCAGATGTTCATACAGCCCTGAATTGCAAAGAAGTTATGCAAGCAAGTCCGTTCAGTTGAAGGTAAAGGCCCGTAAGTGAAGCTAAAGAAAGGTATTGTGAACTTTGTCTTATGTTAACTAAAAGTTGTGATAAGTACCATTGTCATAATACGGAACTGTTAAAGTGATTAGGGAGAAATTATAATAGGACTTTGGAATCTGATAGAGGGTGTTAAAAGTAAACTAGCTAGTGTTGATAATTTGTGAATATTTAATCGACTAAGAATCTTGAGTGCCTACTACTTTGTAAAAGGAAAGTTAATGACATAGTTGTGTGTTAATGAAGTAAATGGTTTGCTAATATTGAATTAGATTAGTGTGAATTGAGTAATCAAGTAGCCTGAGGAATTTGAATGCCTAATGTGATGTGTAGAGAATTGGAATTGTCATAAGTATGTGCTAGAATAGCTAATGTCTTTGTTAGTATACTTGAAGTTGAATAACCTAATAATGTGTGGTGATCTAATTATTCCATGTTAAGTGAATTCATGTTTTGTATGAAATTTTGTGGCGGCATGATCGTAGTAACTCTTGTCGAATCATAGCCCAACTACTTGTATTAAGCTAATTTTAGTGTGTAAGTAATTTAGTTGAGTGTTTCGATATGTAATATGTTTAGAGAGATAATAAACCTTTGTTTAATGATGAAGAAAGTTGTCTGATATTGCTATATCCAATGCACCACTTAGAAATATTCGAGCCTAACCAAGCGGGGAATTAATGTTAAGAACGGGAAGCTTAAGGAATTAATGTTGAGTAACAAGAGATAGTGTCATGACTGCAATAGTTACACTTTCAGATATTTGAGTTCCTTTTCTCTGTTTACGTATAAATTATATTAAACTAAATATCCCAAAGGGCGCAGTTAAAATACAAATACTAGGGATACTACGGGGAACAATAGCTCAGATATAAACTTTGGTGATGTTTTGAGGGTAGTAGTTAAAAGAATATAGACGAAGGCAGTTTGTAAGATAAACAAAATCGTAAGATAGGGACATAACAATGGTACAACATGACAGAATTTAATTCCGGCTGGGACGTCGCCCGGATAAACAAGGCCCCCATTGTTTTTGCAGGGAACCAGGGCAAACAGCGAAAAGCAGCTACTGGAAAAACCCTAAAACTTACCCTAACTCAACATCACCCGAATTCAAGATCAGTACTATCAACATAAGAAGCCTGAATGGCAAAGAAATGGAGCTAGCTGAGGAATTGGATAAATACTAGATCGACATAATAGGGATGACTGAAACAAAAAAGACAAAAACTGGTGAGATCTTTCTGAGCAATAAATACAAAAGTTTATTCAGACAATGACAATCAAGGAAAAGAAGGAGTAACCATAGTATTCAACACTAAATACGAGGCTAATCTTCTTGAATGGCAGGCAGTCTCAATTAGAGTGATATGGGCAAATATGAGAATGGGGAAATGGACAATGAGACTTATTTGTGCCTATGGTCCAACAGAAGGTTCTATTAAGGTACAAGTGGAGGAATTATTAGAGAGTTTAGTGAAAGCAACTGACACAATGAAAAAGGAAAATTTGGTTCTTGTTGGGGATCTAAATAGCAGAATAGGAAATGATTGTCAGACATACAAAAATGTATTGGAAATATTTGGAGAAAAGAGCAAAGCTAATAAGAATAGCTAATACCTGTTGGATTTCTGCTGGACATGGACTGGTTGTTACTAACACCATGTTCCAAGATAAAAATGTGCACAAATTCACATGGAGGGAAGAGGCAAGGAATAAGAAAAGTCTCATTGACTATGTTATTGTTGATAAGTGATGTTTTCTCACTGGTGCAGGACACCAGAGTGTACAGAGGATTTGAAATTGGATATGATCACCATTTAGTCTTGAGCAGGATAAAATTGAATTTCATGTTGAAAAGAAGAACATGTAAGAAAGTTTTAAAGAGAATAAAAGTTGAGCAGCTCTCAGATGTGCACTGTAGACTAAAATACACAGATATTATTCAAGAAAAAATGAAAGTGTTTAAGAGCAGGAACCAAACCTTGAATATTAGTGGCAACTAATCTCCACTGAAGAAAACACTGATTGATTCAGCCAGAGAGGCATGTGGTAGGGTTTTGTTCAAGGATAGAAAAATCAGAACTCCGTGGTGGACTCAGGAAGTTAAAGAGGCAGTGAAGGGAAAAGAAGAATCATACCAAACATTCCTGGTAAATAAGTCAGCTTGTGCTCTTAGAGAATACAGAGACGAATGTAAGAAAGCCAAACATTGTGTAAAACTAGCTAAACAAAAGTCATGGGAGGACTTTGGCAAGAACATAGAAAAGAAATATCAACAAGGTGGCAAGATATTCTGGAGGTTGTTGAAGAAGCTCAGAAATGGAGGAACAAGGGCTGTAAAAGGAATTAGAGATGATAAAGGTGACATGAAAACAGTAGAAAAAGATATTTTCGAAATCTGGAGTAATTACTTTGAAAAACTGCTAAATGAAACAAGTAGTGATGATAGCACAGTGGTAAAAAACACTGACCAGGCATTCAATCAGGAATACATATCCATACTTGAAGTAGGAAAAGCCATCAAAAGCCTGAAATGTGGAAAGGCAGCAGGAGTAGATAATTTCGACCAGAAATGCTCAAGTATGGAGGTATGAAAGTCATTCAGTGGCTACACTGCATAGTTCAGAAGGCCTGGACAGAGGGACGAATTTCAGAGGATTGGTATAGAGCTCTCATAGTACCCATATATCAAAAGGGAAACAAAAGTGAATGTGAGAATTACAGAGGCAATTCATTGCTGAGTGTTCCTGGTAAGATATATACAAGTATACTTGAGAAACAGTTGAGAAATGGAAGAGAAGCTTGGTGAAGAACAAGCTGGATTCAGGCCAAATAGAGGCTATCAGGATCAGATTTTCACTTTATGACAGATAGTTGAGAAATCATGGGAATATAACAAAGATCTGTATATAAGTTTTGTAGATCTGGAAAAGGCATGTGACCAGATGCCAAGAGAGAAGCTATTCAATATGCTACAGTTATATGGTGTTAATGGGGCATTATATCAAGCAATACTTAGTCTTTATTTGAGTTGTAAGTCAGCAGTTAGAATTGAAGGAAGTACAGGAAGATGGTTTAATGTTAAATCTGGTGTGAGACAAGGATGTACATTATCCCCTCTGTTATTCATTATTTATATGGATAACATTATGAAAGAAAGTGATATTAAACCTGATATCAAAATTGGAGGTGTCAATCTCAGCTCTTGGCTTTATGCATATGATGTTATACTTCTAAATAAATCTGCTACAAGTCTGCAAGATTCCCTGACTAAATTGAATAACTGTTGTAATAGATACGGTATGAAAGTCAGTATTAAAAAGACAAAGAAAATTAAAATAGGTAGAAACATTGAAAATGTCAACTGCATTATAAACAGAGAACCTGTGGAACAAGTAAAACATGTCAGCTACTTAGGCACGATTTTTAGTGAAGATGGTAAATTAAATATGGAAATAGACAACAGAATCAACAGAGCTGGTATGGTGGGAAGTCAACTGAATAAATTTATATGGAATAAGAGAAAAATTAGCCAAAATACTAAATTAATTGTATACAAGACAGTGTTTAAACCAATTTTAACTTATGGATATGAGAGCTGGGTTAGAAGTAAAACACTTGACCAAAGACTAGAGACCTCCAGATATGAGAGTCCTGAGAAAGATTAAGGGCATGAACAGATGGCATCAATGGCAATATCATATTAAAAACGAGGATATTAGGAAAGAACTTGATATTGTCAGCATCCAGGAATGCAATAGGAGAGCTAATCTCAGGTGGTATGGTCACTTAAGCAGAATGGGAGTGGAAAGATTAGCAAAACAAGTGTTCTCTGCCATGTTGGCAGTCAAAAGACTCAGAGGAAGACCACGATAGAGGTGGATTGATACAGTAAAAAGTGTATTAGAAGACAGAAATATAAGACCTGATAATATTGGAGTCTTGACATATAATAGACTGATTTAGAGGAAAATTGTAGATAGGAAGTTAGTAATGATGTAAATTTTTCTTGTAGTGCTCCAATATATTTCTTGAAACGTTATGTGGACCTTGTCAGGGAGACATACAGTTAACTACATTCATAAGATGAATCACAATAACGGGTCATAATTCATGCACATGTTAGCTCGTGTGCATTAAGTATATGATATTACACTATTAGAGTTCAAAGAAACAATTGTGAAAAGTTGTGTATATTAAAAAAATACAAAAATAAATTATGAACAGTTAATAGTGATCACTTTCCAAAACTTGGATATTGGCGTGCATTCAAAAATCATCCAAATTGTTCAAGCTTGAACTGATCAGGCTGTATCCAGATATCCAAATTTTGAGAAGTGATCACTATTAACTGTTTATAATTTTTTATCTGTGCAACTTTTTACAGTTACTCGTTTGAACTCTAATAGTGTTTTATCAGGTAACTGTGACCGAGACATGGCTAATGGGCATGAATTATGACTCGTTATGATTCATCTTTTGAATATAGTTGATGGTCTGTCTCCCTAAAAAATAAAGATTTATTGTTACATAGACCATATATTTACAACGTACTTAAGCTCTTACAAATTGCCTACCGGTTTCGCTAGTAACTGACCAGCTTTCTCAAGGCTTGCATAGTACAAAAAAGAGGTAAATGCAAAAAAGGTTTCAAAATACAAAGAACCGTTAGTACCTGTTAGGTAGCTAGGGTGACACGTTCGCGTGACATAACTACTCAGCATCATGAACACGCGTTACATGCAAACGCGTAATATGATTATTTGCGTACTGTAGCTCTGTTGAACTGAGGGAGTTAATTAGATTTTTCCAGGTATCGTTCAGAATGGCCGTTTGATTTCTGTTTAGGTTCTTAGTACAACTGCCGCTTCTTTAAATACTCGATGCCTGTAATTCTCGTCTATGTAGGGCATGGAGCTGTTATTCCAGTCTATAGTGTGGTTCGAAGTTGAAAAGTGATGTGCCAATCCTGAGGTGATCGTTCTGTTGTGATTAACATCGCCTATATGTTCTTTCTGTCTTATTTCCAGGCTTCTCGAAGTCTGCCCGATGTAGGAAAGACCACACGTGCATGGAATATTATACACACCTGGATATTTATAAAATGGCACACTGTCTTTAGGGGATCTTAGGACCTGTCTTATGCTATTTGTTGGTTTAAATACAACCCCGATGTTATGTGTCTTTAACAATTTTGCCATTTTTGTTGAAGTTGAACCTATAAAGGGGATGACTGCTGTTGAGATATGCTGGGCGACTGTTCTTTCTTGTTGGTTATCTTTGTATAGAAATTTGTTGATGATGTGTCTAGGATAACCATTTTGTGATAGAGTTGTAGCTATTTGAGACAGTTCTGTTTGAACTTCTTCCTCGTCAGAGATAAATTTTCTAGCTCGATTTCTTAGCATGTGGATGATGCTGTGTTTCTGTGACCTATGATGGTTAGAAGAGTAATGTAGATATCTTCCAGTGTCCGTTGGTTTTTTGTAAATTGACAGTTTGATGCTGTTTCCTTGTCTTTTTACTAGTAAGTCCAAGAAGTGTAGCTGTTCGTTATTTTCTACTTCTAGAGTAAATTTTATTTTATTGTGGAGTGCATTGATTCTGTTAACAAACAGATGTAGGCTTTCTAAGTTGTCTTTCCATATGATGAAGATGTCATCCACATATCTCCACCATATAGGAGGTTTAGGAGTAATGTAATGTTGGTGAATATTTCATCTTCAAATTTCTCCATGAAAAGGTCTGCACATGGTGGCAACAGAGGGCTGCCCATGGCTAGGCCTTCTAATTGTTTGTATATCTTGTTGTTAACTTTGAAAAAATGTGCAGACCTTTTCATGGAGAAATTTGAAAATGAAATATTCACCAGCATTACTCCTAAACCTCCTATATGGTGGCGATATGTGGATGACATCTTCATCATATGGAAAGACAACTTAGAAAGCCTACATCTGTTTGTTAACAGAATCAATGCACTCCACAATAAAATAAAATTTACTCTAGAAGTAGAAAATAACGAACAGCTACACTTCTTGGACTTACTAGTAAAAAGACAAGGAAACAGCATCAAACTGTCAATTTACAAAATCCAACGGACACTGGAAGATATCTACATTACTCTTCTAACCATCATAGGTCACAGAAACACAGCATCATCCACATGCTAAGAAATCGAGCTAGAAAATTTATCTCTGACGAGGAAGAAGTTCAAACAGAACTGTCTCAAATAGCTACAACTCTATCACAAAATGGTTATCCTAGACACATCATCAACAAATTTCTATACAAAGATAACCAACAAGAAAGAACAGTCGCCCAGCATATCTCAACAGCAGTCATCCCCTTTATAGGTTCAACTTCAACAGAAATTGCAAGATTGTTAAAGACACATAACATCAGGGTTGTATTTTAACCAACAAATAGCATAAGACAGGTCCTAAGATCCCCTAAAGACAGTGTGCCATTTTATAAGTATCCAGGTGTGTATAATATTCCATGCACGTGCGGTCTTTCCTACATCGGATAGACTTCGAGAAGCCTGGAAATAAGACAGAAAGAACATATAGGCGATGTTAATCACAACAGAACGATCACCTCAGGATTGGCACATCACTTTTCAACTTCGAACAACACTATAGACTGGAATAACAGCTCCATGCCCTACGTAGACGAGGATTACAGGCATCGAGTATTTAAAGAAGCGGCAGTTGTACTACGTACGATAAGTAACCTAAACAGAAATCAAGGGGCCATTCTGAACGATACCTGGAAAAATCTAATTAACTCCCTCAGTTCAACAGAGCTACAGTGCGCAAATAATCATATTACGCGTTTGCATGTAACGCGTGTTCATGATGCTGAGTAGTTATGTCACGCGAACGTGTCACCCTAGCTACCTAACAGGTACTAACGGTTCTTTGTATTTTGAAACTTTTTTTGCATTTACCTCTTTTTTGTACTATGCAAGCCTTGAGAAAGCTGGTCAGTTACTAGCGAAACCGGTAGGCAATTTGTAAGAGCTTAAGTACGTTGTAAATATATGGTCTATGTAACAATAAATCTTTATTTTGTAATACTTTATGACCAAAACATGTACAATTTAAATGGTCTGTCTCTCCCTGATGAAATCCATGTAATGTTGGATGAAATATATTGGAGTTTTTAAATAAAATTCTATATAATTTTTTATTACATGTGTAAGCTGTAAAGTTACTTTATAATATAGAAATTTGATTAATAAGTATCTGTGAATTCTAGTACTTGTTATCATATTTTAATATATATATATATATATCTATATATATCTTTTCTGATTAAAATGTGTATGATTTCAGCCAGTATATTAAAAATAGAAAACACAAGGTACAAAGATATCTTAAGCATGGCAGAATTGAAACAGAAGAATTCACTGCTTTCAGACACCTACAGAATGCTCCTATAGAACTATGGTTTCAACAGCTAATGTATGTAATGCATCACACTGCAAAGAATAGAGATCAGTCTTATGTTTTCAGTCAGGTAAGATGTTTATAGTTTGATTAAAAAAATACCTATAATGTTATGCTTAGAATAATTCTTTAACTGAATACTATTTTGCACTGGTGAAAACCATACAATGAGATAGGCTTCCAGAATTATTTGTATTATTCATAAACCTCTTGTGGAGTTAGTAGACTTACTGTGTTAGGTATTTCTCATTTAGTGAACATCTGTCACGTATTGTGCCATAAACTCATTAATCACATATTAGTCACATATTGTGCTGTAAAATTATGGAGACTACAACTGTGTTAGGAATAATTACTTTAATTTCCCAACATTTAGACCATCATCTGGAGTATGCATATATATATATATATATATATACACACACACACACACACACATATACACAGGGTTTCAGAGTTTTTAAAGAATTCATCCCATCTCACTGAAATTAGCTATCTATTTCAGTGAGATGGGATGAATTCTTTAAAAACTAATTTTTGTCATGTTTAATATGTGTTATAATTATTAATTGACTTAAGGAATTCACAACGTACAATAGAATATAAATTAAATTAAACTTTAATATATATTTCCAATATTTCGGCAACGTCACGTTGCCATTTTCAAGGAACTTACAATAAAGACACGTGCATGCAGGCACTACATACAGTAAATGAGGACGAAGCAGGAAGCTATCATTTTCCTAAAAGTCCTGGTGGTGACCCCTAGCGGGCTATGTAGGTTTTCTTGGCCTGAAAATATCTTCAGGATTGAGGCAAGGTGGCACATCTGCTGGCAACACGTAGCAAAGGTGGACCATGCTTTCATCACTGTCTTAGTGTATCTCCCATAATGCAAAGCACATCTCCTTGCGGACATGTATAATGCTATGCATTAAGGGAAGGGCCACTACCAAGACTGGTTTTGACTTTTATTGAGGTCACGTCAGTGGGAGGCAGACCCAGAAGTGGTAATACTAAGACAAAAGCAATGGAGAGGTCATATTTACTTATACGAGTTCCTTGAAAATGGCAATGTCACGTTGCCATGTTCAAGGAACTTACAATAAAGACACGTGCATGCAGGCACTACATACAGTAAATGAGGATAAAGCAGGAAGCTATTGTTTCTCCTAAAATTCCTGGTGGTGACCCCTAGCGGGCTTTTTAGGTTTTCTTGGCTGTTGGGCTGAAGATCTCATGATGTGTGTCTCCCAAATTTGGGGCAGTCTCATGCAACCAAATTTGTTGAAGTTTGGCATGTTTCTTAGGCTGAGGCTGATTCCATGAAAAGTCTTTCAAACTTGATCGAAGTTTATTTTGCATTTGGTGAGAATATAATAAATTTAGTTTAATCCTTTATCCAAATGTAGGCAAACAAAGTTTGTGCCTGAAAATATCTTCAGGACTGAGGCAAGGTGGTACATCTGTTGGCAACTCGTAGCAAAGGTGGACCAAGCTTTCATCACTTCTTGTCTTAGTATCTCCCATAATGCAAAGCACATCTCCTTGCGGACATGTATAATGCTATGCATTAAGGGAAGGGCCACTACCCAGACCGGTTTCAACCTTTATTGAGGTCACATCAGTGGGAGGCAGACCCAGAAGTGGTGATATTAAGGCAGAAGCAATGGTAGGGTCTGGATAATGGCCCTTCCCTTAATGCATAGCATTATGCATGTCCGCATGGAGATGTGCTTTGCATTATGGGAGTGATGAAAGCTTGGTCCACCTTTGCTACAAGTTGCCAACAGATGTGTACCACCTTGCCTCAGTCTTGAAGATATTTTCAGGCGCAAACTTTGTTTGCCTACACTTGGATAAGGGATTAAACTAAATTTATTATATCCTAACCAAGTGCAAACTAAACTTCCAACATCTTTCTCTAAATCCAGAGTAATTTAATAATAAGGTGGTACACCCTTTTGCAACTCGTATAGGTAAATATGAACTCTCCATTACTTTTGCCTTAGTATCACCACTTTTGGGTCTGCCTCCCACTGACGTGACCTCAATAAAGGTCGGAACTGGTCTGGGTAGTGGCCCTTCCCTTAATGCATAGCATTATACATGTCCGCAAGGAGATGTGCTTTGCATTATGGGAGATACACTAAAACAGTGATGAAAACATGGTCCATCTTTGCTATGTGTTGCCAGCAGATGTACCACCTTGCCTCAGTCCTGAAGATATTTTCAGGAGCTTCTGAAACATTTCAAGGTAGATGGTACCTGTTAGATGCTTCCCGAAAGAAGAATGGGCCATAAATTTAGGATTTAGTCATTCCAAGCTACACATTAAATTTTGAATAGTCAGTTTGCTATTCTATGACTTCAGATGGTTTTTCAATAGATGAGATATGGCAATTGTCAATTAACTTTACCACGCGTGTGGAAAGTCACCTCATCACTGAATAAGATGTTATCCAATAAACCTCTGTTTTTGATCTGATCCACAAATTCTGCACAACTTGCTGCTCGATTTGGATCATCCTCTTCATTTAGGGCATGTAGTGCCTGAATGTGATAAGCCTTTTTCATCAGTGTCGAACTCAAGATTCATGCTGTCCTTGAGCATCCTCTTCCCATGTACCTTATCATGTACAGATACATTTCTTGTAAATTTGTTCACAAGTTCACGAATAATTTTGTCTGTAGGACTGGTTCTGTGAGTTTTCCTTTTAAATCTTTCTCTGAAATTTTCCTTTTAAATCTTTCTCTTTCTCTTTAAATCTTTTTTGGAATTGTCAGTTAATGTTTAATTTTTGTGCCTAATTGTACTGAAGATGCCTGTGACACACAGGTGAAAATTATACTATTAAATAATATTTCTACGTGAGTTTTTCCGTTATTTATTATGTATAGTTATGTCTACTCACGGTTTACCTCTTTTAAAACTTATCTTTCTCTGATTTCATTACATCGCACTCCTTTGATATACAACAAAAATGCGTTCTTGTGTATTCATTATTAGAGTAAGGGTCTGAAAGGAGATGAAAATAACATTATGAAATAATTTAGAAAGTTTTACATTTATAACACATTTAATGTGATAAACATCAATAAATGAGTTTTTACAAAAATTGTCCCATTTCACTGAAATAGATAGCTAATTCTGGGATTGTCTTTGTAACCCTGTACAAAGACAATAATACATTTCAAACAGTTCTAAAGCAACAATGATTTGGTCAACTGTTATTCTATTGGCTTGACCTCTAGTGAAAAAAAAAAAAAAAAAAAATTCAAAGTTACATTCTTTATAACATCATCAGAGAACAAATTCATGTAGATAGTTTCAATACAGCAAAAGTGGTGGCCAAATCCATAATTTAACAAGAGTGTTGTTATATTAGATTTAAGATCCTAGATTACTTACAATCCTAATTATAATTAATTCTTGGACAAAAGGTTAAGTGAGTAGAACATGTGCCATCCATATTCTAGGGATTTTTAGACCATCGTTATTGTTAAGGGGTGGTTGATAACAATCTCGCAGGCCTCCTTAAATTTACGTTCATAGCACGTTTTGGTGAGATGTAAACAATAGGTGCCTTTCCAGTCAGTTCTATTTAGAGTATTCAGGACATGATCAGAAAGGCCAGATTTACCATAGTTATTAAATTTATTCAGCTGTTTATGTTCCTTTTTTTTTTTTTCACTAGAGGTCAGTAGAATAACGGTTGATCAAATCATGGTCACTTTGGCATACTTTTGAAATGTAATACAGCTTGTCTTTGTGTATATATGTGTGTGTGTTCCAGATGATAACCTTATTATGAAGGTCGGAATGTTGGGAAATTAAAGTAATTATTCCTAACATGTTTGTAGTCTCCATAATTTTTTTCTTGTTCTCTTGTTCTTCTCTGTCCTTTGACTCTAATCCCTTATATATCATCATCATCAAATTCCTGCCATGTACCCTCAAGGGGTGTACAGGATATGATAGTACTACATGAAAAATTTACATCATTACTAATTTCCTATCTACGATTTTCCTCCAAATCAGTCTGTTACTTGTCAGGACTCCAACATTATCAGATCTCATATTTCTTCCAAGGCACTTTGTACCGTATCAATCCACCTATATCTTGGTCTTCCTCTGGGTTGTTTTCCTGCCAACCTGGCAGAGAACACTTGTTTTACCAATCTTTCCTGGGTTAGTCCCGAGCGGGTGGAAAGAGGGGAAAATAGTTCCACTGCATAAAGGTGGTTCCAAGACTGCTGTTGTAAATTACCGACCGATTAGCATATCAGGAATCATTGTAAAGGTCTTAGAGAAAATAGTCAAAAGGAAAATACAAGATTGGATTGAAGAAAATGGGATACTGTATCTGGGACAGCATGGTTTTGTGAAGGGTAGGTCATGCCTCAGTAACTTGCTCACGTATTATAACACAGTGACGGCTGAACTGGATAAGGGTAATGGGTTTACGGTGATTCTACTGGACCTTGCCAAGGCCTTTGACAGGATTCCACATGGAATTCTAATCAGTAAATTGCAGCATATGGGAATGGACATAGGGTTGGTGAGATGGATAGGAGGGTGGTTGACGGAGAGATATCAGAGAGTGGTTTACTCGGGAGTAGAGTCCACAAGACGGCCTGTGACTAGTGGTGTGCCACAGGGATCTGTTCTTGGGCCAATGCTGTTTAATTTGTTCATAAATGATATAGGAAATGATCTGAGAGGAACAGTTCATTTGTTTGTGGATGATGCGAAGTTGGGTAGGGCAATAGTGAATGCAGATGACGTCAAAATTTTGCAGGATGATTTGGATAGATTGGAGGTCTGGGCTAAGGAGAATGGATGTCAGTTTAATGTGGCAAAATGTAAGGTTATGCATTTTGGGGTGAAAAGATTGGAGGCAGTTTACTGCATTGGTGGAACCCTGCTCCAGGAAATTGATGAGGCACGAGATTTGGGAGTGTTGGTGGATAGGGAATTGAAATTTAGGGGACACATTGCAAAAGTGACCAAAACAGCTCATCAAATCACTTGGTTGCTGAAGAATACGTTGACAAGCAGAGACAAGCAGGTTATTGTTCCTCTCTATCGAGCCTTGATAAGACCCCATCTGGACTACTGTGCTCAGATTTGGTCACCTAGGTTTCTTCTTGATGGGGAGGATGTGGAGAGGATCCAGAGGCGAGTGACCAAGATGATAGCAGGTCTGTGGAATGAACCGTATGAGAACAGGTTGAGGATTTGTGGGTTGCAAAAATTGGTGGATAGGCGGAGGAGGGGAGATATGATTGAGACATTCAAATTACTGAAGGGTTTCTATAAAATTAATTCAGAAGATATTTTTGAGAACGGGGCTGGTTGTGGGAGGACTAGGGGACATCCATGGAAACTGGGCAAAAGTGTGGTTAGTAAAGGTGTTAGAGCTGGGTTCTTTACTTTTAGAGTAGTGAATGAGTGGAATGCGCTCCCTGAGTCTGTAGTGGATGCTGTGACAGTGAATGAGTTTAAGGCGAGGTATGATAGATACTGTATGAATGTCAGATAGTTGTGATGAATATGATTTGGGGCCTCCCTCGATGAGTCTAATGACTCCCTGGAGTTGCCCGTAATAATAGTAATAGTAATAATAGTAATTTCCTCGCCCATTCTATTTAAGTGACCATACCACCTGATAGCTCTGCTAATGCATTCCTGGATGCTGACAATGTCAAGTTCTTTCCTAATATCCTTGGTTTTTAATATAATATTGCCATTGATCCCATTTGTTTATGCCCCTAATCTTTCTCAGGACTCTCATATCTGCAGTCTCTAGTCTTTGGTCAAGTGTTTTACTTCTAATCCAGCTCTCAGATCCATAAGTTAAAACTGGTTTGAACACTGTCTTGTATAAAAGACAGTCCCTTATATATTAATTGTAAAATTCTGACTGTAAACATATTTATCCTATCATCTCTTCTCTTTCTTTCTGTGAAGATCTGTAATATATATTCCCTCAACCTCTCTTCATATAACATTCTAGAATTCTATTATTGCCATTGTTACTCATTACTTGATCCTCTTCAGGTTTTCTAAGCAGCATGGTAGTCTATGAGATGAATATTAGTCTAATGTGATTAAAGTCTTGCTCATTTGAACTTCTTGGAATCACCTTAACATCAAGCCTCTGTTTGTGTCCTCAGTTTCCTCATTGCATCCTCAGCTTCTAAATAAACTAGGATTTCTCTTTTGCTCAAGTGGCTTGAAAAAATTTAATACAATTTTTTCAAGCCATTTCAAGTTTCCAATAAGTATAATAATGGTATTGAATAATGCTCTCACATTTGGAGTGAGGTCCCTAAGAGCTCCTTCAAAATCCTTGATTTAATACATAGAATGGCAGTTAGGTTGATTATAACCCATCTCATACCAACTCACTCCTCCCACTTTCACATAGGCATTTGGTTTCTGCAGTTTGTGTATTCTATAAATAATTCCATGGCAAAGGCTTATTTGAATTAGTATCAATAATTCCCCCACTCAGTACTAAGTCTGTTGGAACATACGCCATCCAACATCCCTTCACAATACACCTTGAAACCCACAGAACAAGTTTCTTTTCCTCCTTCCTTCATCCTTGCTATTGCTGTATTGTAGAACAGCCATCCCCTTATGTATTTCCCAAGGAATACAATATACAAACTTTTAAATCAAATATAAAGGTTTTTCCTTTCCTAACCCACTATCTATATAGTACTAACGTACTATAGGTAGATTAACCAACCTCTTGTGTATATAAAAAAAAAAAGTGTCATCTGCCTGTTAGAACACACTTCCACCAAGATTACATAGCATTAAACTTGCTCACACTGAAGGGCTTACCTTGCACTTAGGATCATTAAAATAGTTACTCCACTTATCTGACAAAGCTGCCAGCTTTGTCAGATAAGTGGAGTAACTATATCATCATCATCATCATCAAATTCCTGCCATGTACCCTCAAGGGGTGTACAGGATATGACAGTACTACATGAAAAAATTACATCATTACTAACTTCCTATCTACAATTTTCCTCCAAATTAGTCTGTTACTTGTCAAGACTCCAACATTATCAGATCTTATATTTCTGTCGTCTAAGGCACTTTGTACCGTATCAATCCACATATATCTTGGTCTTCCTCTGGGTCGTTTTCCTGCCAACCTGGCAGAGAACACTTGTTTTGCTAATCTTTCCTCTCCCATTCTATTTAAGTGACCATACCACCTGAGATTAGCTCTGCTAATGCATTCCTGGATGCTGACAATGTCAAGTTCTTTCCTAATATCCTCATTTTTAATATGATATTGCCATTGATGCCATCTGTTCACGCCTCTAATCTTTCTCAGGACTCTCATATCTGCAGTCTCTAGTCTTTGGTCAAGTGTTTTACTTCTGACCCAGCTCTCAGATTCATAAGTTAAAATTGGTTTGAACACAGTCTTGTATACAGCTAATTTAGTGTTCCGACTAATTTCTTTCTTATTCCATATGAATTTATTCAATTGACTTCCCACGATACCAGCTTTGCTGATTCTGTTGTCTATTTCTATATTTAGTTTACCATCTTCAGTAAAAATTGTGCCTAAGTAGCTGAAATGTTTTACTTGTTCCACAGGTTCTCCATTCACAACACAGTTGACATTTTCAATGATTCTGCCTATTTTCATTGTCTTTGTCTTTTTATTGCTGACCTTCATACCATATCTATTACAACAGCTATTCAATTTAGTCAGAGAATCTTGCAGACTTGTAGCGGATTTATTTAGAAGTATAACATCATCCGCATAAAGCAAAGAGCTGACATTAACATCTCCAATTTTGATATCAGGTTTAATACCACATTCCTTCATAATGTGATCCATATAGATAATGAATAACAGAGGGGATAATGTACATCCTTGTCTCACACCAGATTTAACATTAAACCATCTTCCTGTACTTCGTTCAATTCTAACTGCTGACTTACAACTCAAATAAAGACTGAGTATTACTTCTATAATGCCCCATTGACACCATATAACTGCAGTGTATTGAATAGCTTCTCTCTTAGCACCTTGTCATATGCCTTTTCCAAATCGACAAAACTTAAATACAGATCTTTGTTATATTCCCATGCTTTCTCGGCTATTTGTCGTAAAGTGAAGATCTGATCCTGACAGCCTCTATTTGGCCTGAATCCAGCTTGTTCTTCACCAAGCTTTTCTTCCACAATTCTTCTCAACCGTTTCTCAAGTATACTTGCATAGATCTTGCCAGGAACACTCAGTAATGAAATACCTCTGTAATTCTCACATTCAGTTTTATTTCCCTTTTTATATATGGGTACTATGAGAGCTCTACTCCAATCATCGGGAATTCATCCCTCTGTCCAGGCTTTCTGAACTATGCAGTGCAGCCACTGTAAGACGTTTTATACCACCATACTTCAGCATTTCTGGTCGAATATCATCTACTCCTGCTGCCTTTCCACATTTCAAGCCTTTGATGGCTTTTTCTATTTCAAGTATGGATATGTATTCCTGACTGCATGCCTGGTCAGTGTTTTTTATCACTGTGCTGTCATCACTGCTTGTTTCATTTAGCAGTTTTTCAAAGTAATTACTCCATACTTCAAGGATATCTTTTTCTCCTGTTTTCATGTCACCTTTATCATCTCTAACTCCTTTTACAGCACTCTTTCCTCCATTCCTAAGCTTCTTCAACAACCTCCAGAATATTTTGCCACCTTCTTGATATTTATTTTCTATATTCTTGCCGAAGTCCTCCCATGACTTCTGTTTAGCTAGTTTTACACACTGTTTAGCTTTCTTACATTTGTCTCTGTATTCTGTAAGAGTAAAAGCTAACTTATTTGCCAGGAACTTTTGATATGCTTTCTTCTTTTCCTTCACTGCCTCTTTAACTTCCTGTGTCCACCAGGGAGTTCTGATTTTTTTTATCCTTGCACACAACCTCACCACATGCCTCTCTGGCAGAATCAATCAATGTTTTCTTTAGAGTTTGCCACTGAATCTCCAAGGTTTGATTCCTGTTCTCAAACTCTTTCATTTTCTTTTCAATAATCTTTGTGTATTTTAGTCTACAGTTCACATCTGAGAGCTGCTCAACTATTATTCGCTTTAAAACTTTCTTACATGTTATTCTTTTCAATATGAAATTCAATTTTATCCTGCTCAAGACTAAATAGTGATCACTTCTAATTTCAAATCCTCTGTACACTCTGGTGTCTTGCACCAGGGAGAAAACATCACTATCGACAATGACATAGTCAATGAGACTTTTCTTATTCCGTGCCTCTTCTCTCCATGTGAATTTGTGCACATTTTTATGTTGGAACATGGTGTTAGTAATAACCAGTCCATGTCCTGAGCAGAAATCTAACAGATATTTGCCATTATTATTATTAGCTTTGCTCTTTTCTCCAAATTTTCCCAAAATATTTTTGTATGTCTCACAATCATTTCCTACTCTGCTATTTAGATCCCCAACAAGGACCAACTTTTCCTTTTTCATTGTGTCAGTTGCTTTTTCTAAAGCGTCAAAAAATTCCTCCACTTCTACCTTAGTAGAACCTTCTGTGGACCATAGGCATAAATAAGTCTCATTGTCCAGTTCCCCATTCTCATATTTGCCCACATTACTCTACTTGAGACTGACTGCCATTCAAGAAGATTAGCCTCGTATTTTGTGTTGAATACTATGGCTACTCCTTCTTTTCCTTGATTGTCATTGCCTGAATATAACATTTTGTATTTATTACTTTTACTTGTTCATTGTGTCAGTTGCTTTCTCTAAACTCTGTAATAATTCCTCCACTTGTACCTTAATAGAACCTTCTTTTGGACCATAGGCACAAATAAGTCTAATCGTCCGGTTCCCCATTCTCATATTTGCCCATATCACTCTACTTGAGACTGCCTGCCATTCAAGAAGATTAGCCTCGTATTTAGTGTTGAATACTATGGCTACTCCTTCTTTTCCTTGATTGTCATTGTCTGAATAACCTTTTGTATTTATTGCTCAGAAAGATCTCACCATTTTTTTTTTTTGTTTGTTTCAGTCACCCCTATTATGTCGATCTGGTACTTATCTAATTCCTCAGCTAGCTCCATTTCTTTGCCATTCAGGCTACTTACGTTGATAGTACCGATCTTTAACTCTGGTGATGTTGAGTTGGGATTTGTTTTGAGATTTGTTCCAGTAACTGACTTTTCGCTGTTCACCCTGGTTCCCTGGCGAAAACAACAGGGGCCTTGTTTAACCGGGCGATGCCCCAGCCGGCATGAAATTTTGTCATGTTGTACCATCATTTTTTATTTTGGTTTAACCAATAAGAATACAATTTGGTCGGCTAAATCTCAAATTGCCAGCCCATCCTCGTTCGTTCAGTATCCAGGCAGATACCCAATAGGGTGCACCACGAGAAGGTGAGGATTGGACATCAGGTCAGAAGCCCTGGTCGCTTCCCTGCATTCCTTTAAAGGCTATGTGGAGGCTTCCTCTCAGTTATACAGCTTTGACCCTTAAGCACCCCGAGTAACTATATTGAAATATTTAAAGCTTCCTGAAGGGGCTCAAAATCACCTTATTTATGACTCTCCAACTTTGTAGCATCAGTAAATCACATGAAATATCATAAACAAATAGGTTGAACAGTAATGATCCAAGAACAGAACCCATAATTTTCTGGGAACATTTCTCTCTCATATACAACTTATCTGAAAACCAGTGTCCTATCCATTTCATTAATCTATCATTCATTACATCTTCCTCAACTTATATACTTCATGTAGCAGTCTGTTACATGTTGTAAATGTAACAGACTGTTGTAAATGTATGGCACTTTAGTACCAAGAATGGAGTAAGAATTCATCATCATAATCAAATTCCTGACATGTACCTTCAAGGGGTGTATAGGATATGATAGTACCACATGAAAAATTTACATCATTACTAACTTCCTATCTGCAATTTTCCTCCAAATTAGTCTGTTACTTGTCAAGACTCCAACATTATCAGATCTTATATTTCTATCGTCTAAGGCACTTTGTACCATATCAATCCACCTATATCTTGGTCTTCCTGTGGGTCGTTTTCGTGCCAACCTGGCAGAGAACACTTGTTTTGCTACTAATCTTTCTACTCCCATTCCACTTAAGTGACCATACCACCTGAGATTAGCTCTGTTAATGCATTCCTGGATGCTGACAATATCAAGTTCTTTCCTAATATCCTCATTTTTAATATGATATTGCCAATGATGCCATCTTTCATGCCCCTAATCTTTCTCAGCGTGCTCATATCTGCAGGCTCTAGTCTTTGGTCAAGTGTTTTGCTTCTGACCCAGCTCTCAGATCCATAAGTTGAAATTGGTTTGAACACTGTCTTGTATACAGCTAATTTAGTGTTTTGGCTAATTTCTCTCTTATTCCATATAAATTTATTCAGTTGACTTTCTAACATTACAGCTTTATTGATTCTGTTGTCTATTTCATATTTAATTTACCATCTTCAGTAAAAATCGTGCCTGAGTAGCTGAAATGTTTTACTTGTTCTATAGGTCTCCTTTCGCAATGCACTTGATATTTTCACTGTTTCTGCCTATTTTCATTGTCTTTGTCTTTTTAATGCTGACCTTCATAACATATCTATTACAATAGTTATTCAGTTTAGATTTTATCTTGCAGACTTGTGATGTTGTTGTTTATAGTATTTTGCCTTATGGCTGTCTGGCTATATACTCAGCTATATATATGCAACCATCTGTGGAAATGATCATGAGCAAGGTGGTTTCCCGTTGCATTCCTTGCTGTACTATATCCTATGACTGTAGCCTGTGTGTTCATGGACCGGTTTGCTGCTTACAAGATGAAAAACCCCAGATAAACTGATGGAAAAAACCCTGCTGTCTCCACGGGCAAAACTGGCTAACTTGGCAGTGGCTGAGTAAAATCCTTAAGCTCCTCACGTCATCGATGGGAATCGAACCTAGGACACTCCTTCCCCAGACGTATGGTTGCGAAGTGCAAAGCCACTAGGCTAACCACATGGACAAATGCTAATTTAGAATAGCAAATCCAGCTGCAGACTTGTAGCGGATTTATTTAGAAGTATAACATCATCTGCATAAAGCAAAGAGCTGAGATTAACATCTCCAATTTTGATATCAGGTTTAATACCCAGAGAAACAGATTGTATGATCTTTTGCAGAATACGAGCAAGTAGGCACATGGAAAACAAGGGAGAGGTCTTTATTGTCAAGCATATGCTCAATGATATGGTCTCGTCCATCTGTGTTGGCACTGTCCCCTCAAAGTGTTGAGTCCATTAAAGTCACCTATAAGAAGTATAGAAGGATCAAGCAGTATAAAATTATCAAGGTCAATTTCATTTTAATCAGAACCTGGTGGTAAATAAATGGAACATATTGTAAGAAAAAATCCATAGCCAGGTTAACGTTGCTGTTTCTAGAGTAGTATTTAGATGGTAGTTTATTGACCACTAGGACAGTGACTTCACCATGAGCAGAACCATCTCCAGTTCTGCCCTTATGAACAACAATGATATTCCATAAGATTCTCACTTCATTTTAAATATATTTCCTGCAGACAGAAACAGAATGTCTTGTGTTTTTGCAGCAGAATCTTGTAATATTTTCTTCTTGTTTTTGTCTTTACACACACATCCAATTTTTTAGAGATTGAGGACTTATCTTTCTCGGTTTTTTGTGTTGAGTCTATACACAAGAGATTGAATAATTGACCTATAGTGTGTTATTTTTTTTTTATCATAAAATATTATTACCGGAATCACTTACATTTAATTTAAATGTCTTTATTTATTTAAAATAAAGAGCCAATAGGCTTCATTTCGGCGATGTAAACACTATTTAAATTAAGGGGATATTAAATCCCATATTGTTTTAAAGCCGAATAAGCAACTCAAAGATCGGAATCAAAGAGTTTCATGCCGAATATAGTAACTATAAAAGTATCGGCGACTACTAACGAGTTGCCCTAGTTTGTACTACCTACTTGAACTATGTGCTTTAGCTTACGCTAGTAGTCGCCGATACTTTTATAGTTACTATATTCGACATAAAACTCTTTGATTCCGATCTTTTAGTTTCTTATTCGGCTTTAAAACAATGTGGGATTTAATATCCCCTTAATTTAATAAGTGTCTTTATTTATAAAATTTTCAGCAAAGTTTCTCAGCCAAATTCAATATAATTATAGGAAAACACAAAAAAGAGAACAACAATTCAATTGAAAGAGCATGATATTATGTCCATTATTGACTGCAGGAGAATAGCTCCATTTGCATTAATAGATATCTAAAATAAATTACAATAAAATTACAATCTTAAAGCACATTAGTACCGTATATGGATAGTGGGTTGGGACAATAGAAATGTGTTTGCTTGATTTAAAAGCCTGTATATTATACTCCTTGGGAAACACACAAGGGGGAAAACTGTTCCACAATATAGCAGTAGCAGTGATGAAGGAACAGGAAAAGAAACTTGTTCTGTGGATTTTGAGTTGTACTGTGAAAATCCTAGTTTTTATGGAAATTGAGGAGGTGGTGGTTGTGATTTGTTAATGCCAGGAGATTTGATGTAGTGATTCCAAGAAGAGAAATCTCACCTTATCATAGAAATTTGAGTGGTGTCAAAGATAATATTGGAAGATAATAGTCCTTTTTTTTGTGGGAAATAAGGCAGAACTAGGTTTTGCTAGTATTGATCGTAAGGGTCTTGCAAGTTTCCGATGCAGTGCTTGCATACTGGTCTCCATGGTGGTTACTAGTGACATCACTTTATTTCTGCACTAATTTAACTTGTTTGTAGTCAATGTCCCAACTGTTGTTGTCTCCATTTTGGCACTTTTCTTCAAGTTTTTTTCCGAAAGTGGCATCCTTGTTCTGATGCCTTTTTTCATCATCAGAACATGATGAAAAAGGCATCATCATAACTGAGTGAATGTTAGGTCAGGTCAAGCACGTATATGTGATCGAGAACAGGTGCCTTTGAACTTGTTAATAGGCACCTGTCCTCATTTAGAAGTGCTTGTCAGTATATTGCGGGTCACTTTCATGAGGTGTGAAAAGTTCTTTCTGCTCTTTTTTTTTTTTTTTTAGCCCGAAACAATGGCACTTGATGATAATATTTCTGGGATCAAATTTGCATTCTCCTGCTAACTTACTGTCATCTTTTAGCGATTTGCCTGTTTCCTTTGGAAAGTTCAGAATGATAGCATTGAATTCCTTATTTTTGGCCCTGGTTGAATCATGTACTGTTGACACAATTATGTCATGGAGTTCATTGGCTTTGTCAGGGGAGGGTACACTTGCATTGCAGCACTGATTGTCGCATAGTTCAATCTTGGATTCCAGTATTCAGATTTTGGAGGAGAAAGTTTCATCCATAATGTTAATGCATTGTTGGAGGTTTTTTTCCCAAGTTCAGAAGCTACTTTATGAGGAGAGGTGCAGTGAACAAAAGAAAGGCTAGTTGAGGTCAGTGAGTAATTTGTGTGCCAATTCCTCTGTTTTTGCATATGAAGCATGCAGTCAGTGGCAATAGAAATCATTCATTAGACCTTTTTTTTCTTGTAAGTAATATCAATTTTGTAACTGCAGCACTCTTTATTATCATTAGGTTTGTCAGTGATTGACAGTGTTGAACTACTGAGACCTAAGGAGCTGCCTTGTTGCCATCATCTTTGTTCGCATGGTAGGCATAATGAGCGCTTGCAAGTGGCTAATATTTACTTGAATAAATAACTGACGAAGCACTCTAAGTACTTACAGGTTGTGTTGAAGTAATCAGCTCCTCAGTACTTGCTGTTGTGATTTCCATTTATTTGAAATCAACACTTGGCTTATATAGGTTTATATTTATCAGTTGATTTTGGAATGTATGGATGGTTAGTGCCCATCTCTTCTAGTTGTTCAATATATCATATGATGTATCAGAAGCATTTGTTGAGTTTAACTCATTTTGGTGGATGCAGAAGTATCTATTTTGCCTTTGGCAGTATCTGGTGATTTATCTTTCAGTGATATCCCTATTATAATTTTCTTGAAAAGTGGATTATCTACTGGGATCATTTTTGGAGTTGTTTCAGGAATCAAACTGTAATAGGTCATGCAACTGATGTGCTCCACATAGAAGCACTCATGAACATAAAGTTCAAGTATGTTGAAATTTTCAGATGGTGGAATAGACATGTGTTTGAGATGCTTTTGATATGTTTTTTTAATTGCTAAATTCTCTGCTTAAGCGGATTTAATGATAGGTGTGTTGATGGTGGCTAACTTCCAAGGGTCTGGTCATATCCAAATTTCATAGACTTAAAGATCGACAATATTCAGAAAGCCAATGGACAAATTTGAATTTCTCCATAATGAATGGAAACAGCCAGCAGTAACAACCAACTAGAAGGAAGTGATAGCAGGAGCCACCAACTGCCTTCAGTGAACAATCATGTGATCAACCTATCTAACCACGTCCTGAACAATGATGAACTCTCGCTACTCAACAAAGGCTTAAATTTACTGAGGCACCCAGGTCGATTAACAAACTAGATTTCATATACCATATTGAAAGAAACTTAAGATTTCTCCCAACCACCATAGCTGATAAAATACGTTTGGAAACCTCAAACATTTTAAATTTAAATAATAAGAAAACAATAACTAGCAACCTAACCAAATGTGAAATTGCTAAAATCAAATCTGGATAAAGGCAGTGCCACAGTTATTTTAAACCAAACAACATATTTGGAAAACATGATCAATTAATCTCAGACCACGGCACGTATCAACTTGTTAACTATTACCCAACCAACTGGATAAAAAAGAAAGAGGAAAAGTTACTTAAATCAGTCACTTCTTGGACCAAAGATACAGTTAAAGAGTACTTCCACACTATGCTTGTTCCTTGAGAATTTACACTTTACCAAAGATTCACAAAAACAGAATGTACCGCTCCGGCCGATAGTTGAAGGTATACTTAGTCCCAATTATCATGTAGCCAAGACACTAGTGTCAACACTCAAGAAGTTTGTAGGTCATTCCCCCCCCCCCCCCATATTAAAAACACAACACTTTGTAAACAAAATCAAAGACATCATACTGGAAAAAAGTGATTTATTGGTTAGTTTTGACATTTCTGCCCTCTTCACAAATATCCCAATCAATGACACAATTCTTCTGTTACAGAACAAATTCCCTCCCAATATCACAGCGCTCTTTGCACATGTACTACATTCTGGGTATTTTGTGTGGCAAAACACTTTATATCTACAAAAAGAAGGCACAACCATAGGCTCACTATTACCCCCCCCCCCCCAATTGCTTTATATGGAAGCTTTTGAGCAACATGCTCTAGATTCCTCTCCTTTTAAACCCAAAGGTCTGGCTTAGATATGTTGATGATCTTTATGCTATCTGGTCCCATGGCCGCATGACATTAGACACCTTCCTCAGCCACCTAAACAAACAATACAAATGCATAGAGTTCACAATTGAGATTGAAAGGCAGAACACACTTCCCTCACTGTTTAGTATGTGTAAACTTCACAGAAGTTTACACATACTGGCCAATATATACACACAAACTCTTACCACCACCGAACACAAAAACTAGGTGTCATTAACATACTAAAAAACAGGGCTTTGAAGATTTGCTTGATTTAACAAGCACTTAAAGATGAATTAAAAGTTATCAGCAGTACCTTCCTAAAAAACTGGCTACAGCCAAAATTCTTCAGAAGACCTCATCTCAAAACAAAAATAAATTAGACTACAATAAAACTTAAACCATTTCATACATGAATATCAGAGAAAATGAACAGAATTTTACAGAAGTGCAACCTTAAAGCCACCATTAAATCTCTGCAAAATTAAAGAACTTACTCAACTTATGCAAGGATCCACTTCCTCCTCTGGCCCACCCTGAGTATACCATATTCATTGCACTTGTAATTTGTCCTATATATATATGGGAACCAGGATGCACAGTTCCTGTCCAAAAAAAGGAATGTAAACAGAACATTAAATTTAATAACTATGATAAAGCTGGCTTTTCTGATTCTTCCCTGAGTACCCAACATAGAATTGACTAGAAAGGCACCTGTTGTTCACATCACACCAGAACATAAATTTAAAGTGTGAAATTCTTATAAACCACCCTAATCTTAACAATAATGATTGTCTAAAAATCCCAAGAATATGGAATGCACATATTCTACTTACATAACCTTTCTGCCTAAGAGTCAATTATAAATAGGACTATAAGTGATCCATGATCTTCACTCTAATGTAACAACACTCATGTTAAATTAGGACATCACTTTTCTGTAATAAAACTATCAATATGAAATTGTTCTCTGATGTTGTCATAAATAGAATATAACTTTGATGTAGTTATTTATTTATTTATTTATTGTTATTAGTTATTTTTTATTTTATTTTTATGAAGATCAAAATGTTAGAAATAATTATTTTAATTTCTCAACACTGTTGTAGACTCCATACTTTGTCTGGAGTCTACAACTCCAGAAATGAATGCTGATCACCATGTAACTCTAAAGGAAAGGATTCTTACACATTATTGCCTGAATATATTTCTTATTTAGCAGAATGTTACCTGTCTTACTAACAACAGTTGTGTCCTTGTGGTACTTCTCTAGTTTTACTATCAGTTCAATTTCCTTTGCATTGTACTCCTTGTGTTGATGGTGCCTATCTTTGATTCTTCTGATCTTGGTTCAAGGAGCTGACTTTTTATTGTTTGTTCTGGTTATTTAATGAAAACCACAGGGGACCTTCTTTAACTAGATGATGCTTCAGCTGTATAAAATTTTATTGTGCTGTACAGTCATGCTTGTTTCTAGTTTGTCATTACTGAATACAATTTGATCACCTGTCTCAAATTGCCAGACTATCCTTGTTTGTTTAGTATCCATTGAATACCTACTAATGAGTCATACCACGTGTAGGTTGAGGATTGGACACTAGTCAGATGCCCCAGTCAGTTATCTACATTCCTTAAAGACTATGTGAATTCCTCCTCTGTTATCTGGCTTTGACTCTTAAGTGACCTCCCA
Source organism: Typopeltis vanoorti (assembly GCF_054136105.1). Classification (NCBI taxonomy): domain Eukaryota; kingdom Metazoa; phylum Arthropoda; class Arachnida; order Uropygi; family Thelyphonidae; genus Typopeltis; species Typopeltis vanoorti. Next base: position 99,923,493 of record NC_143567.1, read on the forward strand.
AAGAAAGAATATACATAGTTCTAAAAAAAGCATGCCAGTGCAGTAAAAAATAAAAAATAAAAAATAAATTATTCCTATGCCACGAGTGGCTTAAGGCTCCAGCTGCTCGCTCTGCCTGTGCTGCAGCTTGCAACAGCTGTAAAAGAATGATCTATAATCCAAATCAGAGTTTGAAATTGTCAAATGCTTCAAACTCGCCTTCCTTCTAAATGGCAGTCTAGCCATCTTTCCCCTTTCCAAAGCCATTGGACATACCTTTTGTACCTTGTTTCCACCAATCTCACATCAGAGTACTATAGTCACCTCACCTAAAGTCACTTCACCTTACTGATGGTATACTCTGGGGTATACCATCAGTGTTCAGGTTACTAAGGATTCTTTGAATTTCTTTCTAGCAGAAGACTGAGGGTGCTACAGAGTGAGCAATTATTGTTAGAGTGGGGAAACTTTGCCCAGACCATCAATGCAGAAAGAAATTCAAAGAATCCCTAGTAACCTGAACACCGATGGTATATCCCAGGGGCCTGCTTAGTGGTATCCCACTGAGTTTAAAAACTTACCTTGTGTCCCAGAACTAAAAACTATCCTCTGTTGCCTCTTAAATCTACCCTACAGCATGGAAAAAAGCTCCACATTCTACTCATCCAAAAAGAAATGTGATTAAAGTCAGTCAACAAACTACCTTCCAGTTGCTCTTACTTCTGTTCTCTATCGCTCTCTAAAACTATGAAGAAGGTCATGAACAGCCAACTCCTGTACCACTTGGAGATGTGCCAACTAATCAGTGCTCAGCAATATGGATTCCACCGCTCCTGATCCGCAGCTGATCTAGCTTTCACCATCCACCTCTGGACTGAAGCTATTGAAAAATTTGGAGAAACTGATATACTCACTCAACATTTCAGGTTGAGTGACTATGTCAGATAATGATAATATTGGGCTCTTGAACTGACCTGTACCTCCAGCTTTCTGGCATAAACACATTTCAGACATATCTTCTGCAGCTACCAAACAGCTGTAGTTTTCTGCACAAGATGCTACCTCACACCTTTACAGCTGCTAAATATGTAAAAATCCCAAATCTGTGACACATAATCATCAAATTCCTGAATGTACCCTCAAGGGATGTACAGGATATGGTAGTACTACATGAAAAATTTACATCATTACTAACTTCTTATCTACAATTTTCCTCCAAATCAGTCTGTTACTTGTCAAGACCCCAATATTATCATTATCAGATCTTATATTTCTATCGTCTAAGGCACATTGTACCGTATCAATCCACCTATATCTTGGTCTTCCTCTGGGTCGTTTTCATGCCAATCTGGCAGAGAACACTTGGTTTGCTAATCTTTCCTTGCCCATTCTGTTTAAGTGACCATACCACCTGAGATTAGCTCTGCTAATGCATTCCTGGATGTTGACAATGTCATGTTCTTTCCTAATATCCTCGTTTTTAATATGATATTGCCATTGATGCCATCTATTCATGCCTCTAATCTTTCTCAGGACTCTCATATCTGCGGTCTCTAGTGTTTGGTCAAGTGTTTTACTTCTAACCCAGCTCTCAGATAAATAAGTTAAAACTAGTTTGAACACTGTCTTGTATGCAGCTAATTTAGTGTTCTGACTAATTTCTCTCTTATTCCATATGAATTTATTCAATTGACTTCCTACCATACCAGCTTTGTTGATTTTGTTGTCTATTTCCATATTTAATTTACTATCTTCAGTAAAAATCGTGCCTAAGTAGCTGAAATGTTTTACTTGTTCCACAGGTTCCCCGTTCACAACACAATTGACATTTTCAACAATTCTACCTATTTTCATTGTCTTTGGCTTTTTAATGCTGACTTTCATACCATATCTATTACAACAGTTTTTCAATTTAGTCAGGGACTCTTGCAGACTTGTAGCGGATTTATTTATAAGTATAACATCATCCGCATAAAGCAAAGAGCATACATAAACATCTCCAATTCGGATATCATGTTTAATACCACTTTCCTTCATAATGTGATCAGTATAGATAATGAATAACAGAGGAGATAATGTACATCCTTGTCTCACACCAGATTTAACATTAAACCATCTTCCTGTACATCCTTCAATTCTAACTGCTGACTTACAACTCAAATAAAGACTATGTATTGCTTGATATAATACCCCATTGACACTGTATAACTGTAGTGTTTTGAATATCTTCTCTACTGGCACCTTGTCATATGCCTTTTCAAGATCGACAAAACTGAAATACAGATCTAAGTGAAGATCTGATCCTGACAGCCTCTATTTGGCCTGAATCCCAGCTTGTTCTTCACCAAGCTTTTCTTCCACAATTCTTCTCAACCGTTTCTCAAGTATGCTTGCATAGATCTTGCCAGGAACACTCAGTAGGGAAATACCTCTTATTTCTCACATTCAGTTTTATTTCCCTTTTTATATATGGTACTATGAGAGCATTGCTGCAATCATCCGGAAATCGTTCCTCTATCCAGGCTTTCTAAACTATGCAGTGCAGCTACTGTAAGACTTTTATACCTCTATACTCAATCATTTCTTGTCGAATATAATCACTCCTGCTGCTTTACCACATTTCAGGCTTTTTCTATTTAAAGTATGGATATTGTTCCTGACTGCATGCATGTTGAGTATTTTTATCACTATACTGTCATCAATGCTTGTTTCACTTAGCAATTTTTCTAAGTAATTACGGCATACTTCAAGGATATCCATTTCTCCCATTTTCATGTCACCTTTGTCATTCCTAATTCCTTTTACAGCACACTTTCCACCATTTCTGAACTTTTTCAACAACCTCTACAATATCTTGCCACCTTCTTGATATAAATTTTCTATGTTCTTATCAAAGTCTTCCCATGACTTTTGTTTAGCTAGTTTTACATAGTGTTTAGCTTACTTACATTGGTCTCTGTGTTCTCTAAGAGCACAAGCTGACTTACTTGCCAGGAACTTTTGATATGCTTTCTTCTTTTCCTTCACTGCCTCTTTAACTTCCTGTGTCCACCATGGAGTTCTGATTTTTCTATCTTTACAACCTCACCACATCCTCTCTGGCTGAATCAATCAGGGTTTTCTTCTGGCTTGCCACTGAATCTCCAAGGTTTGGTTCCTGTTCTCAAACTCTTTCATTTTTCTTCAATAATCTTTGTGTATTTTAGTCTACAGTTCACATCTGAGAGCTGCTCAACTTTTCTTCGCTTTAAAACTTCCTTACATGTTATTCTTTTCGATACGAAATTCAATTTTATCCTGCTCAAGACTAAATAGTGATCACTTCCAATTTCAAATCCTCTGTACACTCTGGTGTCCTGCACCATGGAGAAAACATCAGCATTAACAATAACATAGTCAATGAGACTTCTCTCCATGTGAATTTGTGCACATTTTTATGTTGGAACAATGTGTTAGTAATAACCAGTCCATGTCCTGAGCAGAAATGCAACAGGTATTTGCCATTGTTTAGCTAGTTTTACACACTGTTTAGCTTTCTTACATTTGTCTCTGTATTCTGTAAGAGTAAAAGCTAACTTATTTGCCAGGAACTTTTGATATGCTTTCTTCTTTTCCTTCACTGCCTCTTTAACTTCCTGTGTCCACCAGGGAGTTCTGATTTTTTTTATCCTTGCACACAACCTCACCACATGCCTCTCTGGCAGAATCAATCAATGTTTTCTTTAGAGTTTGCCACTGAATCTCCAAGGTTTGATTCCTGTTCTCAAACTCTTTCATTTTCTTTTCAATAATCTTTGTGTATTTTAGTCTACAGTTCACATCTGAGAGCTGCTCAACTATTATTCGCTTTAAAACTTTCTTACATGTTATTCTTTTCGATACGAAATTCAATTTTATCCTGCTCAAGACTAAATAGTGATCACTTCCAATTTCAAATCCTCTGTACACTCTGGTGTCCTGCACCATGGAGAAAACATCAGCATTAACAATAACATAGTCAATGAGACTTCTCTCCATGTGAATTTGTGCACATTTTTATGTTGGAACAATGTGTTAGTAATAACCAGTCCATGTCCTGAGCAGAAATGCAACAGGTATTTGCCATTGTTTAGCTAGTTTTACACACTGTTTAGCTTTCTTACATTTGTCTCTGTATTCTGTAAGAGTAAAAGCTAACTTATTTGCCAGGAACTTTTGATATGCTTTCTTCTTTTCCTTCACTGCCTCTTTAACTTCCTGTGTCCACCAGGGAGTTCTGATTTTTTTTATCCTTGCACACAACCTCACCACATGCCTCTCTGGCAGAATCAATCAATGTTTTCTTTAGAGTTTGCCACTGAATCTCCAAGGTTTGATTCCTGTTCTCAAACTCTTTCATTTTCTTTTCAATAATCTTTGTGTATTTTAGTCTACAGTTCACATCTGAGAGCTGCTCAACTATTATTCGCTTTAAAACTTTCTTACATGTTATTCTTTTCAATATGAAATTCAATTTTATCCTGCTCAAGACTAAATAGTGATCACTTCTAATTTCAAATCCTCTGTACACTCTGGTGTCTTGCACCAGGGAGAAAACATCACTATCGACAATGACATAGTCAATGAGACTTTTCTTATTCCGTGCCTCTTCTCTCCATGTGAATTTGTGCACATTTTTATGTTGGAACATGGTGTTAGTAATAACCAGTCCATGTCCTGAGCAGAAATCCAACAGATATTTGCCATTATTATTATTAGCTTTGCTCTTTTCTCCAAATTTTCCCAAAATATTTTTGTATATCTGACAGTCATTTCCTACTCTGCTATTTAGATCCCCAACAAGGACCAACTTTTCCTTTTTCATTGTGTCCATTGCTTTTTCTAAAGCATCAAAAAATTCCTCCACTTCTACCTTAGTAGAACCTTTTGTGTTACCATAGTCATAAATAAGTCTCATTGTCCAATTCCCAGTTCTGGTATTTGCCCACATCACTCTACTTGAAACTGCCTGCCATTCAAGAAGATTAGCCTCGTATTTTGTGTTGAATACTATGGCTACTCCTTCTTTTCCTTGATTGTCATTTCCTGAATATAACATATTGTATTTATTGTTCAGAAAGATCTCACCAGTTTTTGTCTTTTTTGTTTCAGTCACCCCTATTATGTTGATCTGGTACTTATCTAATTCCTCAGCTAGCTCCATTTCTTTGCCATTCTGTTTCTTATGTTGATAGTACCGATCTTGAACTCTGGTGATGTTGAGTTGGGTTGTGCTTTCAGATTTGTTCGAGTAGCTGACTTTTCGCTGTTTGCCCTGGTTCCCTGGCGAAAACAGCAGGGGCCTTGTTTAACTGGATGACACCCCAGCTGGCATGAAATTTTGTCATGTTGTACCATCATTTTCTATATTGGTTTAAGCCAATAAGAATACAGTTTGGTTGGCTAAATTCCAAATTGCCAGCCCAGCCTCGTTTGTTCAGTATCCAGGCAGGTACCCAACAGGGTGCACCACGAGAAGGTGAGGATTGGACATTAGGTCAGAAGCCCTGGTCGGTTCTCTGCATTCCTTTAAAGGCTATGCGGAGGTCTCCTCTCAGTTATACAGCTTTGACCCTTAAGCATCCCTTGGAACCTAAAGAAGTCAGATAAGAAAAGGATAGTTGCTTTTGAGATTTGGTGTTACAGAAGGCTGTTGAGGATATCATATACTGAAAGGCATACAACGATTGAGTGTTAGAAAAGATTATTAAAACATTACGACTCTTTAAGGATATTGACAGAAGAAAGTTAAAATATTTTGGACACGTTGAAAGGATCGAAGGAGGACTTCTTAGAACAGTAATAGAAGGCAGAGTTCCTGGAAAAAGCGCAAGGGTTAGACCGTCAGTGAGTTGGATGGATGGTATGTGTGCGGAGTGACTGATCTTCAGAGTTGAAGTCTCCTTCTCTTCTAGTTTCTGCATCGATGACCTGGGCAAAGAGTTTCTCCCACTCTAACAAGAATTGCTTTCTCTCTGTCACCCACAGTCTTCTGCCAGAAAGAAATTCAAAGAATCCTTAGTAATTCCCATGGGCCTACTTGGTGGTATCCCACTAAGTTTAAAAACTTGTGTCTTGATCTTCAGAGAGTTGAAGCCTCAAGAAAAGCATACAATAGGCCCACATGGTGAGGCCTGGTATTGCACATCACTGAGCATCAGAGTGACCATACAGCGTATGTGGATGCCCAGTGAATGGATGATCATAGCAGTGTTCTGCTGAATTGGCCACTTTTATCCTGTGCTTTTCTCCAAAATTATAAGAACAAAAGTTGCTGCTAACCAACACCCTTATACAGTCTTGCCTGTAACTTTCTGAATCAACTTTTTTGCTCTTTCATTTCAGCTACTTTTGTTCTTTGAAACCCCACTCTGCTTTCCCCAAAGTATACCTTCAGTTGTTGAAAAAAATGTAAAGATTCCTTTGTTCAGCATGCACATAGTTCTGATATGTTATAGGTCTTGTGACCATTCGTGTATGGTTTAGATAAAAAATAATAATAACAATAATACAAATTACACTTTTAAACTTCCCATATAACTTCAAACTTTCCAATTACAAAATTGTCTTTAACAATAATAATGAACTATGAAACCTTGTAAAACATAAAACTACAGTAATACCATCTGATATTACTATGTCATAATGTTGTCCACAAATTCAGCCCTTAACCTACTGCAATACCAGCTACATCAGATGCACTATCTGTTCATTAAAATCATGCCTTATTGATCATTACTGTGATTGCAGCATTCTCTATACCTGACAAACCACAAAGAAAAAACACACAGCAACATCAACAAAAATCTCACCACTGAAATATCACTACGTGCTACAGTCAAAACATATTCCTTATATTAAAAATTGACTCATTGATTTTCAAGAAAATGAATGCAAATTACATTGCTCAGTCTTAATTATAAGAACTGACCAATATGCTTTAAGCATGCACAGACCCAAAATGATCTTGCCTATATAATATTAATTATTATCATAATCCCAAGACTCAGAATCATACGTACAGCTCATCATACTGATCTTAAATGCAATCAAATTCTCTGCAGGCAACACACTCTCAGGCAATGCATTCCATTCACAACTTTCCATGCAAAAAACCTGCTGCTTGCTACCTCCTTATACAGTTTCGATCTTTCTTCCACCGTTTTATGAAAAACCTCTTCAATGTTAATCCTCTTCCTTCTATCAACCAGACTCTGCACATTGCATATTCTCAACCTTTTTTTTCATACTCAACATTCCGGAGACCAGATACTACCTAAGTCAGTCTCTCCTGAATCCTTTCCAATATTTCTTCATCCTTTTGGAAAAAAAAAAAAGCAGGTGATGAAATCTGTGCACAGTAGTCCATAGTGACCTAATCACAGCTTTATACAATGGAACCAGAATCTTCTTGCTTCAGAGTCCTTGTCCAAATTCATTGTTTTGCCCTCATAATTTTGGTAATATGTCCTCTAAATTTTAGATCCTTATCTACTATCACTCCAAGTGGTGTGAATAAGAAGGGAAGAAACGGAGTTGGAATTGTCATTGATAAGGAGCTGAAGGGTGGAGTCTGCGAGATGTGCCGGAAGAATGATTGGATTATGAGCGTTGAGCTTGAGATGGGAGGAAGTGTGGCTACGCCCCACAAGTAGGTTGTGATGAGGAGGAGAAAGAGACATTCTGGAGAGAACTTGACCAAGTAGTAATGGGAATCCCTGATGGTGAGAGAGTGATCTTCGGAGCAGATCTGAATGGGCATGTAGGAAGGCGATGAAGCGGTGAAGAAAGGGTACATGGAGGTTGGAGTAGTGGTGAAAGAAATGAAGAAGGTAAAAGAATCATAGAATATGCTGTGGCCTTCGATCTGGCGGTTCAAGAAGAGAGAGTTGGGCATCTGCTAACCTATAAGAGCGGAGTTAGGAGTCAGATTGACTATATTATGTGCCATAGGAAACATCTGAAGGAGGTGAAAAACTGTAAAGTGATTAATGGAGAAAGTGTAGCGGCACAGCACGGGTTGATTGTGGTAGACTGTGATATAAAAGGGGGAAAGAAGAATAGACGGAAGTGGTGGATACAGAGGAGAATAAAGTGGTGGAAATTGGAAGAGGAAGGCCCAAGGAATAAGTTTAAAGAAAAGGTATTGAAAGAAATGAAGTTACCAGAGGATGTGGAAGAATGGTGGGACGTTAATAGTCGGAATATTAGAAAAATTGGAGAAGAGGTGCTTGGTATAACATCAGGAAAGGGACCACCTGAGGTTAAGGGGGCATGGTGGTGGAATGAGGAGGTGCAGTTGGAGATCAAGGAAAAGAAAGAGGCAAAGAAAAAATGGGACATGACTGGAACTAGAGCCGACAAGGAGGCGTATAGATTACCGAAGAAAAATGCAAAGAGAGCTGTGGCAAGGGCAAAAGCGAGGGCAGTTGATGAGGTTTATGAAGAACTGGAGAGAAACGGTGGTGAAGCGCAGATGTTGAGAATAACGAAAGCCAGAGATAAGGCCTCGAAAGACATAACATCAGTCAAGCAGATAAAGGATGCCTCAGGAGTAGTATTACAAGAGGAGGACAAAATCAGAGGAAGATGGACAGAATATTTCCGTAAACTACTAAATGAGGAGAATCCGAGAGAGAGGTATGAGGATGGAGAGGCAAATGAGAGACCGGTGCAAGACATAAGTAGAGAGGAAGTGGATTGGGTACTGAGAAAAATGAAGAATGGAAAGGCTGGGGGCGAAAACAGAGAAATGTATTGGGGGAGAGAGGCATGAAAATTAACCGGGAGAAGACTGAATATATGTCAACTGGGAGTGACGAGGATATGATCATACGACTTCATGGTGAAAGGCTAATTTCAGGGAAGAAATTCAAGTACCTTGGGTCGGTCGTCGAGAGGAATGGTGACCTGGATGAGGAAATACAGCACCGAATAACATGCGGCTGGATGAACTGGAGGAAGATGAGCAGGGTCCTGTGCGACAAGAGAGTGAGTTGTAAGAGGAAAGGAAAGCTGTATAAGATGGTGGTGAGGCCCGTGATGCCTCATGGCGCGGAGACGTGGCCTATAACAAAGGCAAGGAGAGGAAGATGGAGGTAGCAGAGATTCGGATGTTGAGATGGATGAGTGGTGTGACAAAGAAGGACAGGATAAGGAATGACTACATCAGAGGCGGGGTTAAGGTTGGACCAATTGGCAAGAAGATACAAGAAAGTAGGCTGAGGTGGTTCGGACATGTAGAGAGGAAGGGTGAGGAGTATGCTGGTAAACGAGTGGAGTATATGGAGTTGGAAGGAAGGAGGAAAAGAGGCAGGCCCAAGCTCAGGTGGAGGGATAAGGTGACAGAAGATCTTAGGGAGAAAGGGTGGAGTCCGAAGGACACCCTGGACCGGAGAACTTGGAAGAGGAAGGTTAAAGATCGGTGCGCCGACCCTGTTTAACATGGGATAAGGCATAGTGAAAGATCTACTATCACTCCAAGATCTCTTATTTCCTCCACCTCCAGCAATATATCTATCATCAAGAGAAAATTCTAAATCCCATCTTTGTTTTCCAAATTTTAAAACCTTACATTTTGCAATATTGAACTGTTGTCCTCAATCATGTGCCCATTTATTCAGTCTATTCAAGTTTTCTTGTAAGACCACAACATCTGCTCTACTCCTCATAGTTCTTCCCAATTTTGCATCATCTGCAAACAACTGAATATCTCCATTCAGAGATGACCCTATATAATTAAAATACAGGTTAAACAGCAATGGCCTTAAAACAGACCCCCCCCCTAAGGTGCACCACTAGTGACTTTCCTCTTCCAGGATATTGCTTCCCCATACACAACTTGCTGATACCTATCAGATAGCCAATTTCCAATCCAGTGCACTAGTCTAATATCCAACCCCATCCACTCTAGTTTGACTATCAACTTATCATGTGGTAATCTATCAAAAGCCTTTACAAAATCTAAGTATATCACTATGTATGTATCTATCTTCCTCATCCAATGCAGCTGTACCTTATTGTAATAATTAATTAGATTACTAAAACGTGACTTCCCTTTAGCAAGCACTGCTACTGTTTTTTCCCTTGCATCTCTACCTTGTAGTGACATAATTCTTTTTTCAATCATCAGTAGCACTCCATCTCCCTTTTTATCCTTTCTATCTTCATGAAAAACATCATATCCTTCCATCTCGATTCCTGTCAGATGTCATCCTCATCTAACCATGTCTGTTATTCCAACAGAAAGAGTGAAGGACTTTCAATATCTTGGATTGCACATTTGGGTGAACAAACTCAATCAATGCAACCATTTAATTTCCTTTGTTTCTGATATTTCCAGCATTTACATACAAACATAACAGCTCATTTCTGATAGATACCACTTATTAGATGTGACGTCTCCATAAATTCCTTGAGCCATTTCTTTTTCTTACAAAATTTTTTTTTTATATTCCCATCCCAGAACTTTTAATTCAAATCCAACTGTTCTCCCAAATATCTCACCATAACACTCAACTACAAATTAGACAATATCATCATATATTAAATAAGTAAATTTTATATCTTTTTTGTAGCCTCATGCCAATCTCAAAACTTGTTTTCAGCCTTTACTCTTCATAAAGTCCTGGTGAGATGGTTCAGTTCTAGACTGGCATAATTCAGTCTAGAACTGAAACATAATTCAGTCTAGAAGTTGACTTTCTGAATTATGGCTGTTAACCATTGTTAAATGTTTAACCTCCAATTGTACCATTTCAGTTGTATATGACAATTTTTTTTTTTTTTGTTGTTTATTTAAAAAAAAAAACAGGTACATAAAATTATCATTTTTGTTTATTTATTTTGTGTACCATTAATTCTGAAGGAACTACAGTTGACTTTTACTATAGTAAACATCATTATAACAAACTACTGAGAATGCCTGATCCATGTCCCATAGACTCAATGCTGTGTTAAAGGAAATTTACTATAACAAATTACTCATTGTAACCAACTATTCATATGATCCCCAGGAGTTAACTTTAGTGAGAGTCAATTCTTCTTGTGCAAAAAAAAATTGTCAGTTATATTTTGCTATCTTTTGTTAATTATGACAATAAACCTAGTTCATCATCATAGTTTATTCATAATATGATACAATGTAAAAAAGGGAAAAGAGATTTACATTAAAAATTATAAAGATTGCAAATTATGGTCTTCCAAGTCTCTCTATCTTTTGTTGTGTGAAACCTTTATACACCATTATCTCAGATGATGTAAGTCTTATGTTGAACAAAACTTGTTGGGTTTTTTAATTGTTTATTTTTAATAAATTCTTTATATTAATATGTGGTCTCAATACTAAAATACAGAACTGCTTAACCACAGAAACCTACATCTAACTGGTAGATGTCAGATGGAATTTTACAATTCAGCCTATTTCACAGGTGCATTCACAGATGCATTGCCAAAATTGTTTGCATGGTCTTCCTCTATGGCAGATGTAATCTTCTGGTTTGTACAGGATGAGGGATTCCAAAAAGAGTGAGACTTCAGGATGTCTGAGTTGCTGTCCAAGCCATCTGAGTTGTAGTTTTTTGACTATACTGACAAGAGGTTCTTGCTTAGCCAGATTTAGCACAGTAGAGTTAGTGACAGTCCATCCAAAATTATCCAAGGATCAATCTGAGACATGTAGTTCCAAAGGAGTTAATTGGATCTGTAATTTTTTTGGGTGCTTATTGTCCATTTGAGAATCATACAAGAAGATGAACATACTGGTTGCATGGTATAGTCTTAATTTTGTCTTTAATGATGATTTCTAAATGGGATGGAGTTTGTTATGAAAGACTAGAGCCAACTGTTTATGTTTCTAATATCATTTTCTGTATTGCTGATGTACGATCCAAGATATTGAAAGTCCTTTAGTCTTTCTAAGGATTTATTGTTGATGTGAAGTATAAGGTTTTCAGAACCTATTGAGAATACTTTGGACTTTTGGATGTTGATCTGCAGCCTCTAGTAGACCGAGATATTTTTGTGTATTTGTTAGTTCTGTATCAATAAGTACAACATAGTCAGCAAAGCTAAGATCAGTTATTTTCATAGTGTGGGTGGATGTTCTAATGTTAAAACCAAGATCTTCTGTTTTGATGGTCCGGAAGATGTAGTCCAAACATACCAAGAACGAATAAGGTGCTATTACATCACCTTGCAGGACTCCAGTTATCACCGGAAAGGATTCAGATATTTCTATTTTAAAGATTACTGTGGTATTGTCATCTTTATAAGGTGCTGAGATTGTGTATGATTATGTATGATTTTTGAGTGTAGACTATAGAAGCTGACTATTTTAAACATTGCTCTCTATTAATGGAGTCAAAGACTTTTTTTTTTTTTTTAAAGTCTATAACCGTTAAAATGAGTGTTAAGTTTTTACCACATGAACTTTCTATGATTCTTCTGATGCAATGTATCTTTTCTATTGTACATCGTTTTTTTTTTTAGAAATCCAGCTAGGTTTTTTCTTAAAAGTGGTGTTAAGTATGGTTCTATTCTATTGAGTATCATCTTATTGTAGATTTTAACTGTGGTTGATAGCAGAGTAATACCTCTGTAGTGATCCATTCTATTAAGACTGCCCTGTTTGGGTATAGGGACAATAAGGCCTTGTTTCCATTGTTGAGGTATTATTCCTTGATTCGATATGGCAAGGAGATTGGAATATGTGTTATACCCAGCATTTTTGAAAGCTTCTGCTCTGATTCCACCAATCCTTGGGAATTTTCCTGCTTTTGTTTGGTCTGTTGCTATTTTTAGTTCCTTTTCAGTGAAGTCTTCACAATTTATTGATAATTAAACCTAGTTACTAAAACACATAAACACATGCACATGCTTTTAAACCAGCTTTGTAAATGAAATAGTCCTAACAAAAATTAAGTAACTCATTTCTTAAATGCATTTAGTAAATTCATGTTGAAAAAAATAGAAAAAAAAATCTTCAGAAATTAAATATGTTTCATGTGTGCATTCTAACAAACTGCTGATTGATGTTGGCATCAAAACTTTCTTCCCATAAACTTAATTGCTGCTTAGATCTTATGAAGAGTATGTGTTTGTAATATTTATTTTGAAATGTTGCAGTGTAACATCTTTGTATGCATGTATTTCGTATACAGTGAGGTGATGCTAATATTCCCTTGAGTAATACTTGAACACCCTTAAGAAATGTTTTTCCTTCAGATATCATAGATCTCCTTTCCTTTGCCATCATTTCTGGCTATTTTTCTTGGAAGAACAAAATTTACAAACAGAAAGGGGGAACTGCTGTGAGTCCCCTCCCTCTAACCTCCACTTGCCAATTTTTACATGGAATATTTTGAAAAATGATCCTCTGTCATCTCAGTAGTGTACATCCAAGAATCCACTTTACAATAGAAAAGGAAATTAATAATAGTTTACCCTTCCTTAGACACCGTAGTGACATGCCTTCCAAATGGTAACCTCTCCTTTACTGTATAGAGAAAACCCACTTACACAGGTAGACACATTCACAAACTTTATCATCCCCTCTCAACAATATGGCATCATTCAAACTCTACCTAATAGAACCTACAATGTGTTCCAATGGAACCGCTCCTTCAATTGAATTCAACCAAATACGCAACACCTTCCTATTCAATGGCTACAGTGTTTACAGAATTACAAAAAATAATCAAATCCCCTCCCCAATCCTCAGCCATCCCTTCAGGAGGATTTCAGAAATGCCATTGCCATCTCATATGTCCAGGGTACATCAGAAAAAATAGTGAAGTCTTAAAAAAAGTACAATCTACCTCAGCTCCCTCCTCGCACAATGCCTGGAGTATATAAAGTATGATATTCCTGCAAATTGGCATACTTCGGACAGACAGGTAGCCACTATCCATTTAGATGAAACACAACTTACATCTGCAATTGTGACTATGGTCGATCTGATCTTGTAGACCATGTATTAGATACCACTCATAGGATCTTCTGAGTGAAGATAAACCATGATACTCCATTGCAGTAAATTTAATAAAGACTGTTTTTGGAATCTGCAGTGACACTCAGAAATCAACAAAATTTAAACAAATATGGATGCAAAAAACTTCTCAAAATTTGGGAAACATTAATTGTCAAGGTCCAATTTATATCATAGGCCTCCTACATACACCATAGAGGACACGCAACATAGAAACGACTTTAGAATCATAGCCATATGTTTCAGTGAGTATTGTGTTGCCTTTTTTTGTGTGTGTGTGTGTTACAAGTGTTAGCTGTACTCCCTGAAGATGAAGATGTTTCAGTAACTAAGAAAAAATATTGAGTACATTAAAAATAGTTTTAATCCTTTTTTTTCTTTTCTTAGTGCTGTCAATACTCCATTAAACCTCCAACATGATGTCTTCCCAGCACTTAAGCCTTAACACATAGAAACCATATTTTCTATTCAGGCCTCATTGCAAACACCATTCTAAGCATATTCACTATCACAAAACTTCTGCTGTAATAACGTTTTAAGACCTAAAGAATATATTATTATCTTTAGGGTCTTTCAGTTAACTATAGGGAGATTTGATTTGCTCATAGTGAAAATTTGTGAATTTTAGAAACTTGCACATCTTATTAGAATCTTCGTTTCAAAGCACAGAAAAATTAACCATTCCTAGACAATTAGAAGTAATTTTTGATATTAAAAACAGTCAGATTTCTAATAATATCAAACTCTTTCAGATATTCAAATCAATCTCTAAGAGTGGCACACTTTCAACACCAGAGACAACTGAAGAACCCAATTTTGCTTCTATAAACAACTTCTTTAAGGAAATACTTATGGGAAATATACCTCCTGATTTGAGTCCAGTAGACAGTTTGATAGTTTTACAGCTTTTACAAAATTTACAAAGTGTAATGAAAAATATCAATATGAACAAGGAGGAGGAATTTCTTAAGGGTAAGTTAAATTTAATTGAACTATATATAAGTATTTTGCAGATTGTTTTGAAAAGTCGGTTACTTATGTAGTATGTGAATATAATTAGAATCAAATCACACAGCTCTGCAATTTTTTTTCCCGTATTCCAAGTACTAATTATTATAATAAAATAAATGCTGAACTTTTTTTTTTTTTGCCTTTGCTAAGTGAATATTGTTGCCTTAAAAGCATAGCTTCCCTAACTGCAAAATGCCAGCTAGATCCCTAGATATTTGTTGTTTCTAAAAAGTTTGGTATTCATTTTCATTTTAAGCATTATTTCTTTATAAATCCCATATCCACCCAATCTTGAAGTATTGCTCTCACATCTGGAGTACTCCCTCAGAATGCTGGTTGTATCCAGGAGAGAGAGCTATTCACTTAATAGATGATGATCCTTCTCTCAATGACTCCCTCCAGTTGCATTCCCTTAGAAGTTTTGTGTCTGCATTGCATCTTTTCTATTTACAAGCATGGGCAACTTCTGGTCAGCATTCATGTACTTTTCAGCTCTAAACTCAGCAAGTCATTTTCTCCTTCATTTCATATAGTTCTGTTCTTTGGAACAGTCTTCTAATTAACGTTTACCTCCATACATACAACCTCTTTCATCTCTTCAAGAAACACATTAACAGATTTTTTTCTTCTCTCTAATCACTTGATTCCACACTGCACTGTCATGTTATAGGTCTTGAGACCTCTTGTGTGTAGAATTGATATGATAAAAAAATAATAATAATACCAGTTGTAAGATATACACAACTTAAAGAGAAATATTCTATATACTGTCAATTCTCCTGTAGTAAAGGCTACAGTGTTTTTTTATTGTTAATCATTTCATTATAGCAGTATGTGCTATAAGCCATTGTGTATTATCTATCATACAAGTATTAAACTAAATTAAAGCAATGGGATATAAATTTAAAATATTTTATAGCCTTTAACTAATTTATATTTTTAAACATGCAGTCCATTTTCAGTAGTAACATGAAAGTTTTTTCTTATAAAGTCTGTAACTGGCAGAACTCAAATTAGTATTGTTTCTTAAGGTTAGAAAGCTTTGTTTTTAAATCTTTTGTATATCTAACTTGGCAGCACATCTTTGCTTTCATTCAACATAACATAAAAATCAGTTTCTGTTTACATGATCTGAGAAATAATGTACAGGAATATTTTAGTCCTGTCATGAGCCCTCATCTTTCAGCATGTACTGTAGACTTGTGATCTTTAACACATTCGCTGCCAACTACGAGTATACTCATAGTTGGTATATGAGCCTCACAAGCCAACTACGAATATACTCATATGTCAATTACTGCCGGCAACGAGATTACTCATACTGACTTTGAAGATGTGAAATTGCTTGGCATGCGGTAACAAACTATGCCCGAGCATGGCAGCGAACGTGAAAACCTCACATAGCCTATTATTGGTGACACACCATTCTTTTATTTTATTTTATTTTTTTTGTGTGCTAAATACCATATATTGAGAAATTTAGATTATTATTTTTTGGAAGTTAACAAGTTAATTATTGAAACATCAAATTCCTGATATGTACCCTCATGGTACATATCAGGGTACATTACAGGATATTATGACAGTACTGCATGAAATGTTTAAATCATTACCAACTTCCTGTAGACAATTTTCCTCCAAATTAATCTGTTATCTGTCAAGACTAATTTAGTCAGATTATATATCTGTCTTCTAAGGTACATCTTACTGCAATGTATCAATCCACATAGACTTTGGTCTTCCTCTGAATGTTTTTCCTGCCATTCTGGCAAAATGCACAGGTTTTGCTGACCTTTCCTCTCCCATTCTGTTTAAGTGACCACACCTGAGATTAGCTCTATTAATACATTCCTGAATGCTAACAACATCAAGTTCTTTCCTAATATCCTCATTTTTAATATGATGTTGCCTTTGATGCAATCTGTTCACTCCACTAATTTTTATCAGAGATCTCTGGCTGGTTTTCATTCTTTGATGAAGTGTTTTATTTCTAACCTAGTTTTCACATCTATAAGTTAAAAATGGTTTTTACACTGTCTTGTATACAACTAGTTTAGTGTTTGACTGCTGCTTTTTTTCTCTCCCTCTCTCTTATTCCATATAAACTTATTCGTTTCACTCTCTACCATACCAGGTTTACTAATTCTATTTGTCTATTTTAAAATTTAATTTCCTATCTTCATTAAAATTTGTGCCACAAAGAGTCAAATTATTTTACTTGTCTTGCCAATTCCTCATTCAGGCAAATGATGGTTTCATACCATTTGCATAAAATAAAGAGCAGCATTGGATATCTCTAATTCGGATATCAAGTTTAATGCCACTTTCCTTCATAATAATCTGATCTATGTAGATGACGAATAACAGTAGAGATAACGTGAACCCTTGTCTTCTCACACTTGGTTTTACAGCTTTCTATACTTCCTTCAATTCTGAATGCTGACTTACAACTTAAATATAGACTATGTTATTACTCGATAAAATTGTAGCGTTTTGAACAGCTTTTCTTTTAGGTCTAGTCAGATGTCTTTCTAGATCTACAAACTCAAATACAGATTCTTGTTATATTTCCATGATTTCTCAACTATGTCATATCATATTTGATGTTCAAAGTTACATAGATCTGAAAACAAACCCCAACTCAACATCACCAGAGTTAAAGATCGGTACTATCAACGTAAGAAGCCTGAATGGCAAAGAAATGGAGCTAGCTGAGGAATTAGATAAGTACCAGATCGACATAATAGGGGTGACTGAAACAAAAAAGACCAAAACTGGTGAGATCTTTCTGAGCAATAAATACAAAATGTTATATTCAGGCAATAACAATCAAGGAAAAGAAGGAGTAGCCATAGTATTCAACACAAAATACGAGACTAATCTTCTTGAATGGCAGTCAGTCTCAAGTAGAGTAATGTGGGCAAATATGAGAATGGGGAACTGGACAATGAGACTTATTTGTGCCTATGGTCCCACAGAAGGTTCTACTAAGGTAGAAGTGGAGGAATTTTTTGAGGCTTTAGAAAAAGCAACTGACACAATGAAAAAGGAAAAGTTGGTCCTTGTTGGGGATCTAAATAGTAGAGTAGGAAATGATTGTGAGACATACAAAAATATTTTGGGAAAATTTGGAGAAAAGAGCAAAGCTAATAATAATGGCAAATATCTGTTGGATTTCTGCTCAGGACATGGACTGGTTATTACTAACACCATGTTCCAACATAAAAATGTGCACAAATTCACATGGAGAAAAGAGGCTAGGAATAAGAAAAGTCTCATTGACTATGTTATTGTTGATAGTGATGTTTTCTCCCTGGTGCAGGACACCAGAGTGTACAGAGGATTTGAAATTGGAAGTGATCACTATTTAGTCTTGAGCAGGATAAAATTGAATTTCATATTGAAAAGAATAACATGTAAGAAAGTTTTAAAGCGAATAAAAGTTGAGCAGCTCTCAGATGTGAACTGTAGACTAAAATACAGAAATATTATTGAAAAGAAAATGAAAGAATTTGAGAACAGGAATCAAACCTTGGAGATTCAGTGGCAAACTCTGAAGGAAACATTGATTGATTCTGCCAGAGAGGCATGTGGTGAGGTTGTGTGCAAAGATAAAAAAATCAGAACTCCCTGGTGGACACAGGAAGTTAAAGAAGCAGTGAAGGAAAAGAAGAAAGCATATCAAAAGTTCCTGGCAAATAAGTCTGCTTTTACTCTTACAGAATACAGAGACAAATGTAAGAAAGCTAAACAGTGTGTAAAACTAGCTAAACAAAAGTCATGGGAGGACTTTGGCAAGAATATAGAAAATAAATATCAAGAAGGTGGCAAAATATTCTGGAGGTTGTTGAAGAAGCTTAGGAATGGAGGAAAGAGTGCTGTAAAAGGAATTAGAGATGATAAAGGTGAAATGAAAACAGGAGAAAAGGATATCCTTGAAGTATGGAGTAATTACTTTGAAAAACTGCTAAATGAAACAAGCAGTGATGACAGTACAGTGATAAAAAACACTGACCAGGCATGCAGTCAGGAATACATATCCATACTTGAAGTAGAAAAAGCCATCAAAGGCTTGAAATGTGGAAAGGCAGCAGGAGTAGATGATATTCGACCAGAAATGCTGAAGTATGGTGGTATAAGAGTCTTACAGTGGCTGCACTGCATAGTTCAGAAAGCCTGGACAGAGGGATGAATTAATGATGATTGGAGTAGAGCTCTCATAGTACCCATATATAAAAAGGGAAATAAAACTGAATGTGAGAATTACAGAGGTATTTCCCTACTGAGTGTTCCTGGCACGATCTATGCAAGTATACTTGAGAAACGGTTGAGAAGAATTGTGGAAGAAAAGCTTGGTGAAGAACAAGCTGGATTCAGGCCAAATAGAGGCTGTCAGGATCAGATCTTCACTTTACGACAAATAGTCGAGAAAGCATGGGAATATAACAAAGATCTGTATTTAAGTTTTGTCGATTTGGAAAAGGCATATGACAAGGTGCCAAGAGAGAAGCTATTCAATACGCTGCAGTTATATGGTGTCAATGGGGCATTATATCAAGCAATACTTAGTCTTTATTTGAGTTGTGAGTCAGCAGTTAGAATTGAAGGAAGTACAGGAAGATGGTTTAATGTTAAATCTGGTGTGAGACAAGGATGTACATTATCCCCTCTGTTATTCATTATCTATATGGATCACATTATGAAGGAATGTGGTATTAAACCTGATATCAAAATTGGAGATGTTAATGTCAGCTCTTTGCTTTATGCGGATGATGTTATACTTCTAAATAAATCCGCTACAAGTCTGCAAGATTCTCTGACTAAATTGAATAGCTGTTGTAATAGATATGGTATGAAGGTCAGCAATAAAAAGACAAAGACAATGAAAATAGGCAGAATCATTGAAAATGTCAACTGTGTTGTGAATGGAGAACCTGTGGAACAAGTAAAACATTTCAGCTACTTAGGCACAATTTTTACTGAAGATGGTAAACTAAATATAGAAATAGACAACAGAATCAGCAAAGCTGGTATCGTGGGAAGTCAATTGAATAAATTCATATGGAATAAGAAAGAAATTAGTCGGAACACTAAATTAGCTGTATACAAGACTGTGTTCAAACCAATTTTAACTTATGAATCTGAGAGCTGGGTCAGAAGTAAAACACTTGACCAAAGACTAGAGACTGCAGATATGAGAGTCCTGAGAAAGATTAGAGGCGTGAACAGATGGCATCAATGGCAATATCATATTAAAAATGAGGATATTAGGAAAGAACTTGACATTGTCAGCATCCAGGAATGCGTTAGCAGAGCTAATCTCAGATGGTATGGTCACTTAAATAGAATGGGAGAGGAAAGATTAGCAAAACAAGTGTTCTCTGCCAGGCTGGCAGGAAAACGACCCAGAGGAAGACCAAGATATAGGTGGATTGATACGGTACAAAGTGCCTTAGACGATAGAAATATAAGATCTGATAATGTTGGAGTCTTGACAAGTAACAGACTGATTTGGAGGAAAATTGTAGATAGGAAGTTAGTAATGATGTAATTTTTTCATGTAGTACTGTCATATCCTGTACATCCCTTGAGGGTACATGGCAGGAATTTGATGATGATGATGATGAGTTACATAGATGCGATTATTAAAAATCTGGAGCTATGTATGCCTTAATCTTGGTGAATCTGATTCTTTCTCATCTTTTCATGAGTTAATATTAAATTCTACTCGCAGATGTGTTGTAAAATATGAATCAAAATCTAAAAAGCATGCAGAATAGTCTTCATAAATACTTCTCTGAGCCAGACAGCAGTGGATAAGAAATCCTTCCATTATCAGTGCGAAATAATCTGTCATGCTCAGAGTAAGAAAAGCTCTTTGGACTGGCTTCAAATGGATTCCTGAAACTGCAATTTGAACAGGCTGCATTAACATCATTCTGAATATCAATCCATATCACACAAAACATTATGTACCCTCTGCTTTTCTTAATCTTGTATATGTGCAAGTTTGGATTCTTTACACTTGTTAATAAAAGTTTTTATAAACATAAAAGCAAAACCCATTATTGATGTAAAATCCCATCTTCGTATTGAACGTGCAAATATCAAACCTGGTATCTCTATCCTAGTCTGGTCACAAATAGTTCTATTCCTCACATTATTAATTTCTTTTATTTTCAAATTAATTTATTTTACTATGTTAACCTCATTAGTTTTCCTATAGGCCTGATTTTCCCACTGTGTACCTAATAGGGACATACATACTGTCTATGTCCATATGGATGATTGTAGCTAAGCTATTGAGGTCATGTCTCAAAAGTACATGAATACTATGACTTTGGGAAACTCTGCTATAGGGCATTTAGGATTTCACACAAAACTGCAATCTTTACTCACCCAGTGAATCAGTTTTGGAATAGTTATAATTATTTGTGGCCTTGCATATTGTTACAAATTGTTTGTAACATTACAATTACGTTATGTCTATCAACATGATGTATATGCAATAATAAAATATTTGAAAAATTATTTTATTAATATTTGACTAGTGATTTTTTTTTATTTCAGGGTTTTGTGCAAATCGTGATCCTATGATTTGGTTTTCAAAAAGTAAATTTTTGAGTAAATTTAATACATGCAGAGGACAAATGAACAAGCAGAAGAATGCAGTTTCAAATGGAAATGAAAGGATGAACACAAATGAAGAAGAAACTATTTCAAATGAAGAAAATACTAATGATTCTTCAACTACCTGTAAGGATGATCAAAATGCAAATTCGGGTAGTTCAATGGTAGATAGTTACCTTCAGTATGATCCTAATGAAATAACTGTTGAAGAAGCTGAACTTTATTATGATTTCAGATTACTAATAGGGACTTTAAATCCACTTCGTATACCAGTTTCCTTACTGAATGAAGAAAATGAAAAACTGGGAGAATTCTTCGAAAATCTGTAAAAGTCGCACTGAAATTTCCTTTCTTTATGATGAATCTTATTGCATGTTTCTTATAGTTACCATATGTTGTGTAATCTAACTTCATATAAACTATTAAAGTTAATTAAAAATTAGTTGTAAAAAGTGTATTCTTGTGGAAAAAGTGCTATATCAGTTGGGGGGGGGGGGGGGGATTCACAGAAACAAACAGAAGTTGCTTTTGTGGAATTATAAAATATTAATGTGAAAAAAGAAAAAAAACATTAATAATTCAAATTATTTATTATACAAGTATACAATGTAAGACAAACAGATAATATAAAACTAATTTCATCTTTCTGAAATGAGGAAATTATCTTCTTATAGTGCTGCTTTTTTTTTCATTACAATACCTGATGAAATAACAGAACAGATCAGGTTCACATAATTAGAACATCTTTTCAGTAAAGTTGAAATTAGAATTAAACTATCAATGGGTAAAGAATAATTTATGAAATGCATGAATATCATTATCATATACCTCAAAGGGAACTATGATAGCCTAACACAAGGATTCATTATTAACTTTTATTAGCAGATTTTGTTTTTTCAAATTACTCTATTGCTACTTAAGTCCAGTAAAGTCGCCTCTTTCATTTTTTAATCTTCTAATAGGTACACTAATTCCTCTTCATCAAGGTCTTCTCACTACCATTTTTACATCAAATACCCATCTTTTATCTCCCATTCTGTTTGTATGTGATTTTACCTTAATACTGATATTAGAAAGAAACCGGATTATCTAGATTTTCAATGTGATTTTGATAGTGAATTCATCTGTCCACTCATGTAATTTTCTAAGAACTCTTATCTGTGGTTTCTAACTGATGAATAATTGCAGGCGTAGACTTCTGTGGCTATTTGTTTCAAAAGATATATTTTGGTGATTAAAGAAGCTGCTAATATGCTAAAAAACCCAACCCAATGCAATAAAAATCAAGGTTTAATTCTCCATCAAGTGTGGTCAGCTCCAATAAAAAATCTACCTCAATCTGAGCTCGGACTGTATGCACGAGAACAAGAACACGTGGCATCGTCCAGTGTTGTTCAACGTCAATAACGTTATATATCTGCATTCTGTTATTTGAGTTTTATGAATAGCCAGACGGTTATGATTTGTATTTATTAATTCTCTTGTTTAAACTTTAAGTTATACTATTTACCCCCTGAAGATGTAAATCCTACGATTTACGAAACTTGTTGGGAACTTATATTTCAGTGTTTTATATAACTGAATAAAAAAAAAAATGTGGTGTAATCACCGAAATATATCTTTTGATGAATAATTTTTTGTGTGTGCTATCAATATATCCTGCTGGTTTTGCTGATTTTTCTCCATTTGATTTATTATTATTATTTTTTTGTTTTGTTTTTGGGTCATTTCAATCTTGAATCAAAATCACTAACAAAAGGCAAATATACAGAACTCTTGAATAGGCTCAATTCCTTTATTTTAAGTAGTCTAATAACTAAATTTTCTACTTATGTCAAATCTGTTCTTCCTGAAATAAACTATTTAGAAGATAAATATTTTAAGAAGGAAAAAAATGAAATATATTTTCTTGAAATTGACTTAAAGTCAAAAGTTATTATAACTCATATAAAGCATCCTATTGAGTTATTTCAATTTTTTAATCCTCATCAGTTTCCTGATATACACCTTCAAAGGGTGTATAAGATAATATAATAAAACTGCACGATTAGGTTTTCATTATTACTTTCCTGTAAACAATTTTCCTCCAAATTAGTCTATTGCTTGTCAGCAGTTAAATAGTGTCGGATCTTATACTTCCATCTTCTAAGGCATTTTGCACTGGATGTTGTTCACATCGAATACCTGTTTTGTTAACCTTCCTTCTTCCATTCTGTTTAAGTGATCAATACCACCTGAGATTAAATCTGCTCACACATTCTTAAATTCTAACATTGTCAAGTTCCTTCTAATATCTTCATTTTTAATATGATTCTGCCATTGATGTTATCTGTTTACTCTCCTAATTTTTTTTAGAACTCTCTCAGTATTCTGTAGTCTTTGATCAAATGATTTATTTCTAACCCAATATTTGGTTTGAACAGTGTTTTGGCTAGGTTTTCTCTTATTCCATATAAATTTCTTCAGCTGGCTTCCAACTATATTAGTGTCTGGTTTGTTCTCTTCTCCATTCCCATATTTAATTTGTCATCTTCATGATGTCAAAAGACTCATCATGGGAGAACTACACTAAACATTATTCGCATAATATCTTATCATACCGCCTTGAACTCATTCATTGTTGGGCACTCAGAACTATCTCTGGCATTCCGTCCCGCTCAATCACCTTCAAACAAAAAACTATTCTTTAGATCCTTACTAACCACACTCTTACACAGCTTCTAAGGGTGCTCCTCTTGCTGCTCATCATGTATTGAAAATTTTCTTTTGTGCAAATCTTATAGAATCCTCTCAGTAACTTATAAGTTTGTCATTATTCTTTTCTTCCACCTGTCAGCTAAACTCTGCAGTTCACACACCTTTAATCTCTCCTCTCAGAGAGCATTTCATGAGTCCCCAAAAGTGACTCTTTGCACGGTAGTCAAGATGCGGCTGAATCATAGCCTTATAACTTCCCTATCTTTTACTTGTTAGTGTGTTCTTCAACATTCTAATAATCCCTTGATCATCCTGCAGGATATCTACAGGGTGTTCGGGATAAATTTGACATATTTATAATTAATTATATTTTTCCGTAAGTTACATGTATTAACACACACTTCTCTTCATTTAAAAGTTTGGACCCTTCTTCATTCATATACAAGATGTCAGAAAGGATGGATAGCTGGAACCCACCTGAATCATGGAAGAGAATAACTTGTATCATGATGATTCGTGCCCGCCATCAAAATAAGGATATTACGACTGCTGCCCAATGCTCCCTGAATACAGTAAAAACAATCAGGCATGAACTAGAGACTTGCAATGGTGACTACGAGGATGTAGCAAGAAGAAAGATCCCTAGCAGACGATCTGATTGCGTTCGTACAGCAGAATTCCTCGCAAATCTGCAGGAACAGGTGTTGAAGAACCCTGGCATTGGAATTCGGGCTTTGTTCGTGGAGTTGCTAACTGTAGTCAAGCCCTGGATAACAAGGGTAGCCAATGGTAGGCCGTATGTATGGCAGCAGGATTCGGCCCCTTGCCACACCTCTGGGAAAAGTCAAAAATGTTTGTCTGAAAATTTCTACTACTTCACCAGTCCAAATGTTTGGCCTCCAAACTCCCCAGACCTTAACCCCATGGATTATTTTGTATGGGGCGCAGTTGAAAAAGACACCAATCGCACTTCCAGTAATACAAAAGCCCAGTTAATGGATAAAATTAAAACAGTTTTTGCGGCCCTTCCCAGGGAGACTGTAGCATCAGCTTGTTCGAGGTTCCGAAGCAGAATTGAAGCTGTGATCGATGCTAATGGTGGTTATTTTGAGTAAATCTTGTTGATAGTATTGTAATTAACTCTGCCTGTAATGTTTTTTTGTCAATTCATTAAATTTAATAGATACAAAGAAGATTTTCTTTTTCCTTACGAAACTGTCAAATTTATCCCGAACACCCTGTATATCACCTTTATCAGCAAATAACTGAATATTTCTCCCCCATTCTGCATATCAATAATATACAAATTAATGAGTATTGGCCCCCATTACAGAGCCCTGAGGCACTCTACTAATCACCCTCATTTGCCATAATTCCACTCTGCCATATACTACAGTGTCAGTGAACCACCTCCCTCCCATCCATGCTACTAGCTTTGTATCCATTCCCATTTGCTTCACTTAGGTAGCAGCTTTCCATGTGATGTTCTGTCATATTGTCCAGCAGTATCATAGTCTAACCATATCCTTTATCCAATTCTGCTGACACTATTATAAAATGTGAAATACTAAATTACTATTAATAAAAACCTACCTTTTACAAAGCCATGCTGACGACTGTAGAGTATCATATTCCTCTCCACCCATTACTGAATTTTGCTTTTAACCAACTTCGAACTCACACCCGAAATACTATGGTCTGTAATTTGCTACTACTGTCTTAGAGCCAATTTAATGTAATGAAACTATCTTACACTCTTTCCACTCCTTTTTACTACATAGCAAAAAAATTTATTTACTTTTCCCTCCATTGCTAATTTTCTCTTATCTAATTTAGCCTTCCATTGATAATGCAGGGGATGCTTAAGGGTCAAAGCTGTATAACTGAGAGGAGACCTCACCATAATCTTTAAAGGAATGCGGAGAACTGACCAGGGCTTCTGACCTAATGTCCAATCCTCGCCTTCTCATGGTGCACCCTATAGGGTATCTACCTGGATACTGAACAAACGAGGATAGGCTGACAATTTGGGATTTAGCCAACCAAATTGTATTCTTATTGGCTTAAACCAAAATATAGAATGATGGTGCAACATGACAGAATTTCATGCTGGCTGGGGCATAGTCTGTTTAAACAAGAGCCCCCCCCCCCCTTGTTTTTGCCAGGGAACCAGGGCAAACAGCAAAATGTCAGCTAATGGAACAATTCCTAAAACGCACCCCAACTCAACATCACCAGAGTTCAAGATCGGTACTATCAACATGAGAAGCCTGAATGGCAAAGAAATGGAGCTAGCTGAGGAATTGGATAAGTACCAGATCGACATAATAGAGGTGACTGTAACAAAAAATGCAAAAATGGGTGAGATCTTTCTGAGCAATAAATAGTAAATGTTATATTCAGGAAATGATAGTGAAGGAAAAGAAGGAGTAGCCATAGTAATTGACACTAAATACGAGACTAATCTTCTTGAATGGTAGTCAGTCTCAAGTAGAGTGATGTGGGCAAATATGAGAATGGGGAACTGGACAATGAGACTTATTTGTGCCTATGGTCCCACAGAAGGTTTTAATAAGGTAGAAGTGGAAGAAAATTTTTTTGTCTTTAGAGAAAGCAATGGACACAATGAAAAAGGAAAAGTTGATCCTTGTTGGGAACTAAATAGCAGAGTAGGAAATGATTGTCAGACATACAAAAATATTTTGTATGTCTGACAAAATATTTTTGTATTTTGGGAAAATTTGGAGAAAAGAGCAAAGCTAATAATAATGGTAAATACCTGTTGGATTTCTGGTCAGGACTTGGACTGGTTATTATTAATACCATGTTCCAACAAAAAAATGTGCACAAATTCACATGGAGAGAAGATGCAAGGAATAAGAAAAGTCTCATTGACTATGCTGTTGTTGATAATGATGTTTTCCCACTGGTGAAGGACACCAGAGTGTACAGATGATTTGAAATTGGATGTGATCACTATTTAGTCTTGAGCAGGATAAAATTGAATTTCATATTGAAAAGAATGACACGTAAGAAAGTTTTAAAGCGAATAATAGTTGAGCAGCTCTCAGATGTGAACTGTAGACTAAAATACACAAACATCATTCAAGAAAAAATGAAAGAGTTTGAGAACAGGAACCAAACCTTGAAGATTCAGTGGCAACCCCTGAAGAAACTGATTGATTCATCCAGAGAGAGATGTGGTGAGGTTGTTTGTAAGGATAGAAAAATCAGAACTCCATGGTGGACACAGGAAGTTAAAGAGGTAGTGAAGGAAAAGAAGAAAGCATATCAAAAGCTCCTGGCAAGTAAGTCAGCTTGTGCTCTTAGAGAATACAGAGACAAATGTAAGTAAGCTAAACACTATGTAAAACTAGCTAAACAAAAGTCATGGGAAGACTTTGATAAGAACATAGAAAATTTATATCAAGAAGCTGGCAAGATATTGTAGAGGTTGTTGAAAAAGTTCAGAAATGGTGGAAAGTGTGCTGTAAAAGGAATTAGGAATGATGAAGGTGACATGAAAATGGGAGAAATGAATATCCTTGAAGTATGCCGTAATTACTTAGAAAATTTGCTAAGTTAAACAAGCAGTGATGACAGCACAGTGATAAAAAAATACTCAACATGCATGCATGCATGCAGTCAGAAATGCATATCCATACTTGAAGTAGAAAAAGGCATGAAATGTGGAAAGGCAGCAGGAGTAGATGATATTCGACCAGAAATGATTGAGTATGGAGGTATAAAAGTCTTACAGTGGCTGCACTGCATAGTTTAGAAAGCCTGGACAGAGGAACGATTTCCGGATGATTGCAGCAAAGCTCTCATAGTACCATATAATAAAAGGGAAATAAAACTGAATGTGAGAATTACAAGGGTATTTCTCTACTGAGTGTTCCTGGTATGATCTATGCAAGTATACTTGAGAAACGGTTGAGAAGGATTGTGGCAGAGAAGCTTGGTGAAGAACAAGCTGGATTCAGGCCAAATAGAGGCTCTCTGTCAGGATCAGATTTTCGCTTTATGACAAATAGTTGAGAATATAACAAAGATCTGTATTTAATTTTTGTAGATCTGGAAAAGGCATGTGACAAGGTGCCAAGAGAGAAGCTATTCAGTATGCTACAGTTATATGGTGTCAATGGGGCATTATATCAAGCAATACTGAGTCTTTATTTGAGCTGTCTCTGAATTTTTTTTTAGTGAAGACGGTAAATTAAATATGGAAATAGATAACAGAATCAAGAAAGCTGGTATGGTAGGAAGTCAAGTGAATAAATTTATATTGAAGAAGAAGAGAGAAATTAGTCAAAAGACTAAATTAGCTGTATACAATATAGTGTTCAAACCTATTTTAACTAATAGAGCTGGGTCAGAACTAAAACACTTGAGCAAAGACTAGAGACAACATAAATAAGTCAGCAGTTAGAAATGAAGTACAGGAAGATGGTTTAACATTAAATCTGTTGTCAGACAAGGATGTACATTGTCTCCTCTCTTATTCATTATCTATATGGATCACATTATGAAGGAAATTGGTATTAAACCAGATATCAAAATTGGAGATTTTAATCTCAGCTTTTTGCTTTATGTAGATGGTGTTATACTTCTAAATAAATCCACTACAAGTCTGCAAGATTCCCTGACTAAATTGAATAACTGTTGTAATAGATATGGTATGAAGGTCAGCATTAAAAAGACAAAGACAATGAAAATAGGTAGAATCGTTGAAGATGTCAACTGTGTTGTGAATGGAGAACCTATAGAACAAGTAAAACTTTCAGCTACTTAGGCACAATTTTTAGTGAAGATGGTAAATTAAATATGGAAATAGATGAGAGAATGAACAAAGCTCGTATGGTAGGAAGTCAAGTGAATAAATTTATATTGAAGAAGAAGAGAGAAATTAGTCAAAACACTAAATTAGCTGTATACAATACAGTATTCAAACCTATTTTAACTAATAGAGCTGAGTCAGAAGTAAAACACTTGATCAAAGACTAGAGACAGCAGATATAAGAGTCCTGAGAAAGATTAGGGGCAGGAACAGATGGCATCAATGCCAACATCATATTAAAAACAAGGATATTAGGAAAGAACTTGACATTGTCAGCACCCAGAAATGCGTTAGCAGAGCTAATCTCAGATGGTATGGTCACGTAAGCAGAATGGGAGAGGAAAGATTAGCAAAACAAGTGTTCTCTGCCTAGTTGGCAGGATAAAGACCCAGAGGAAGACCAAGATATAGGTGGACTGATACAGTAAAAAGTGCCTTAGAAGACAGAAATATAAGATCTGATAATGTTGGAATCTTGACAGGTAACAGACTGATTTGTAGAAAAATTTTAGATAGGAAGTTAGTAATGAT
Source organism: Typopeltis vanoorti (assembly GCF_054136105.1). Lineage (NCBI taxonomy): Eukaryota > Metazoa > Arthropoda > Arachnida > Uropygi > Thelyphonidae > Typopeltis > Typopeltis vanoorti. The sequence goes on from NC_143567.1 coordinate 99,953,186, forward strand.
GTAAACTTTTTCCTGTTGTACTATCATATCCTGTACACCCCTTGAGGGTATATGTTAGGAATTTGATGATGATTGAGAATGCAGTTGAAGTTTTCCATGTTCTTGCTATTTTCATAGTTTGGGGGACTTTTAATTGCTGATTTTCATGCTAAATTTATTACAGCTGTTATTCCGTTTAGTTAAACAATATTTGAGACTTCTACTGGATTTGTTTAGGAGTACATATACTTAAAGCACAAAGTTAAGTCTTATATCCCTAACTCTGACATCAGGTTTAATGTCACTATTTTTCATAATGTGATTCATACAGATGATGAATAAGAGTGGAGATAGTGTACTGTATGTTTGTCTCATATCTAATTTGACATCAAACCATCTTCCTGTACTTCCTTCACTTGCAACTCAAGCACTGACTATGTATTTTTGATATAATGTTCCATTTATACCACATAACTGTAATTCTGGACTAATTTTCTCTTGACTACTTATCGAATGCTTTTACCATATCTACAAATATGGTATATTTAAAAATTCCTCAAAAAGAACAAATCCACAAACCAGACTATATATGCTAAAGACTATATTTTTACCCTACATCAAAGGAACAGATAAACTGGGCTCCATCCTGAAATAACACAGAATCAGAACAGTATCTAAATAAAGTAATTATATGTCTATGACAAATCAAGGATCTCCTGAACCCTCTCTCCTTCCATCACCCCCTGCCAGTGTGGAACCAAATATTTCACACAGATAGGAAGAACTACTTTGGTCAGGAAAAAAGAACACGAAAAAATACATCTGGAACAGAGATTCAAAATGCTGCCCCCCCCACACACACAGCACGCCTTAGAGAAAGAACACTTCATAAGATGGAAGAAAGCCAGGCTACATCACAAATCTGCTTTAAATCAGAGAGAGACTGTTCCTGGAAGCAACAGAAGTTCTACAAACCCAGTTAACTGTAATAGAACACATGGTATGATTTTACATAGCTTTTGGCCCACTGCCTTATCCATCCACCAGCATTAACAATAGGAATAACCATGCATGTGACTGTCCTTAGGTCATTTTGATTTATGTCTTCAACAAGCGTCTAGTTCAATTTAGCTTAAATTACTTATTTACTAGCTAAAATTTAGGACAGATTGAGAGAATGTAAGTTGCAAAGCCTCATGAATAGGAAGAAGAGAATGGGGGATATCATTGAGACATATAAGATAGTCAGGGGTTGTTATCAGCTTGACATAGCAGAGATTTTTCATAGAATGGGAGAGGGGGGGGGGGAATAGAACAAGAGGCCATTGCTGGAAACTATAAGGAGAGTGAGAGCAGAGGAGTGGGTTCTTTGGAGAGTGGTTAGCAAGTGGAATGCATTGCCTGAGTGTGTTGTGAATGTAGACACATTGAATCAGTTTAAGGCATGGTTGGATGAGCATTGTGTGCAATAGTGTGTACCTCCCATGATGAGTCTTGGACTCCATGGAGGTCGGATGTTAATAGTAATAAATACACCCTTTAATTTTATCTCAAATATCCAAATATTGAAGTGAATGTTTGCATAAGGAAAAACTGAGAAACGTTGCTACATAACCACTGAAGTATGTGTGTCCCACCATCAAAAAGTTAACCTTATGATACTTGCAGTCCGTATTAACTAAATTTAAAGATTTTGTTTCGAATCTGCCAGATCTAGAGTTGTTAAAAATTTACAAGGGATGAAGACGTCGACTTTTTCACTTTTTTAAGCATATTTTACACAATTGAGACTTATATGATCTGCTTTGATCTCCCAAAGATTTAGGTCTGAGAAACCTACAGGACACATAGCTATGTCAAACTTTCCTACATTTAAAGGCTTTAATTCCATCTATATGCTATGCTTTTTGTGTGTTTAATATGCTACCTTTTCCCCCTTTTCACATTAACTGTAATTCAAGTTTTAAAAGTGACTTCAAAATTTCGTGTCATGTTCTCTTGTTTAACTCAAATTTTAATTCCACCAATTGAATATTGAATTTTGGTATTTGAGAGTCGTCATTAGAAGTAGCATAGAAGTTTTTTTTTTTTTTGCATGGCATGGAAGTTTGATTCATCAAAAGATTTAACAGATTTAGGCAAGTTTCAATGCATATTCTGAATCAGTCATCATTAATCCTTATGAGCATTCTCAAAAGCTATTTCAATATCTATAATTCCTTGTTTATAAAACAAACCTTTTTAATTCAGATTTCAACCCATTTCTAAATTGAGGAAAATAATTCTTACAAAATTTCACAGTGCTTTTTTCATCAATTCTTTTTTCACAAAGATGTTTTATTAACGCTTATATTTCGCTGATTTTCAAATCGGCATCATCAGATATTGACATATTTCACAGATATTGACATATTTGTTAAGGTTGGGAGATTTCTTCCAACCTTAACAAATATGGTTGCACTAATTTGCCAAAATTTTTTGAGACGGTTATCCCAAGAAAAACTCCTGTATAGCTGTTTTTTTTTCGTTAGAGGATGCCAAAAATAGGACTTTAGATCTTTTGTCTTTTGCAATTATATTGTTTCACTCACTCGCTGTTGCGTGTACAAGTGTGTTGTGCTCTGATGATGCTGAGTTGAAAATCAGCGAAATATAAGCGTTAATAAAACATCTTTGTGAAAAAAGTGTGTGATGTTGTTAATACCGGGAAAAATAAGTCATGAATAACCATCAACACCTAAGCTTATCTGTTAGACTTTTTTCATCAAGTTTATAAACGTATAACAGCTTAGTTAACTGATAAAATTGGGAAGCAAATTATTTTGGCTTTCTTTCTTAGTCACATGGTGATCAGCATTCATTTTTAAAACTTATGGAAACAACTACACTACTGTGTTATTGTAAAACTTTAATCATCTGATGTTTCGACCTACTTACCAAGGTTACCATCTGGAGTATACACATATACAAAGAAACAAGTTTTGTAGATTGTTTTTGATTGCTTCAAATATCACTTGGTCATCTGCAAAGAGTGTGAATAAATTTACATGGAATAAAAGAGAAATTAGGGAAAACATTAAACTAGCTGTATACAGTTCGATCTACTGTGGCACTCTGGAGTGTCTTGGTTAGATTTCGTGCTCTAATTTTACTATAAAGTGAATTACCCAATTTTACATCCCATAGATCAGTGCAGCAGTAGATGTAAAGGAACTGAAGATATGTAAGTATGGTGAACTTTCCAACCAAAAAGATTTTTTTCTGCTTTAAGCAAGTGCCCGTGCACTACACATTGATAGGCCTGCAGAGCATGAAACAAAGATGATGGCAACAGAGTGGTATAAATCTCACTAACTCTGACAAACCAGCTGGATATTATGGACAAAATAAAATAAGAGCCTTCAGTGCAATTTTAGCTGCCAGTCTATGCGCACTAAGTGTGCAAAGATCGATGAATCGGCAGCAAAACTCCTGATCAACCTCAGCCAGCCATTGTCTCCTGTCCTTCCCTTCTTGTGAAACAGTTTTTAAAACTCAGAAAGTGCATGGACAGCCTAGAACAGCAGCTTATTATGCTTAATAATACTCGCATAAATTTGACATACTAGAAAAAAACTAAAAGAGATTCATAGTGACTCGTCATTAACTTGTCCATTGCCAAAAATGCCAGTGAACTTAAGTCTTGTTGCCATGTCAGTCTAAGATACTATAGAGGCAGAAAAAGAAAAATACAATGCCACTGTAGTGAACTTTCATTTCTAAACAGACATGATGCGAAATAACATCTGCAAGCTCGCCGAACATTGCAAATCTGACCGTGGGAAAATCGTTATGTTCCACTGCTTCAGGCCCACAAAGTTATGGAAGAAATCTCTAACACCTAGTCTAAGTGACTTGCAATATGCCGGTGATCAGATCAGCATTCGTAACTGCCTTGAACAACATGTCAGAAGGCGCCATCATCATATCACGTAGGTCAGGCCAGGCTTGACCTACGTGCAGCAGGAACAAAATAGAAAATTACGGAAACAACTGGAAGAAAAGAGATAATGGAGGCAACACATGGACAATTAACTATTAAAAAGGAGAAGTACTGCAAAAATGCAGTCATACTACTAGCCAGCTCGGAAACTCAAATTCTATCACTGTATAGGGAATGTGTGTGACTGATGCGGTCAAAAAGCAAACCTTGCAGAGTCTTCCTAATACACTACACAATATACATGATTGCCATTAAAACCTCAAAGATGTCCATTTCTTTCTCTAGTCTACAAAAGTCGACCTGCTTTTCCTGAGAAACCTAAATTTCTGTCATGTTGTTAGTGCTATTATACTGCTGAAATTTCAGAGAATTTACATTCTGGACAATTTGCCAGAATAGCGTATATGATCTCCAACAATAGGCTGTGGATTTAAATCTCACTTTGTGCATTTAACCTGTTAACATACCAATTAAAAATCAGAAAGCGGTCGTTTTCTGCCAATTTTTTGGGCGAGGGTGATTTGTGCAAACGCAAACGAAATAGCCAATACACGCCGTTGGCAACTTTTCTCGGCTGAAAGGAAATAGGCACAAGATTGTTTAGCATCTATATTCGGTTGTATTTATATGTGAAACCAAAATTCAAAATCAATTTTAGTGCAAACAAAAGACGTTTCACAGACGTCTTTGTATGTTAAGGAGTTAAGTCTCACTTTTGACTTCCATGAGTATCAGGTAAAATTAGGGGATCAAAAATATAATTTCACGTCTCCTTTCTGTGGCATATATGCTTTTTTATTTATTTTTATAAAACATATGCATACTTTTTTCCCACCCTATCAACAAAAAACGTAGTACCATCAAGAACTAGCTAATCTACCTGTTTTGTGTCTACTGGTAGTTTTACAGATGCGATGATTTATGCGTGTCAAGTCACTCTTATGTATTGCCATGTTCTATTAGGGTGGTCTGAAAAGTTCTCGGCCTCGACCATAGATGACAACACTATCGGCAGGATTTTTTTTCTAAGTTGGTACATTTGTCATAAGCTTCCATGTAAAATTGCGAGTCATTCTATCAAGTAGTTTGTTTTAGATAGCTGTCTGAAGCAGCTGTATAATCATAACCGCACGATACTCAATAAAATTGAGTATCGTGCGGTTATAAAATTCTTTGTAAAAGAAAGTTTAACGGCAAAAGAAATTCATTCGAAATTCATAAAAGTTTATGGGTACTTTTCTCTTTTGTTTTCGACAATTAAGAAATGGGCTGCCGAGTTTAAACGTGGCCATATCAACCTTGAAGATGATTCACGTGAAGGACGTCCAAAAAGTGTAACAACACCAGAAATCATTGATGAAGTGCACGATATGGTATTAGATGACCAGCTAGTCAAAGTGCGTAAAATTGCTGAGACTATAGGCATTTCAAAAGAACGTGCAGGATATATTTTGCATGAAGAATTGCATAAAAAACTTTGCACAAGATGGGTGCGCAGTTGCTCATAGCAGATCAAAAATGCACTCGCATGAAAATCTCTGAAGAGTGCTAGGAGCGTTCTAACAAGAATAAAACTGATTTTGTACATCGATTTATTACTATGGATGAGACTTGGATTCACCATTACTCACCAAAGTCAAAACAGTGGACAGAAGCTGGTTGTTCAACGCCAAAGAAGACAAAGGCGGTTCCATCAACAGGAAAGGTCATGGCATCAGTGTTTTGGGATGCTAACAGCATTTTGTTTATTAATTATCTTGAAAAGTGCAAAAACAATAACCGGGGAATATTATTCCGATCTTTAAACCAGTGGCGTATTTAGGTACAGGGCCTAGAGCGGCAAATTTTGAGGGATGGCGGAAATTTCCAAGCTCTCATTTTTTAATTATAACATGTTCCTTATATGCTGCATCCACTCACAAGTAGAGAAATATTTTTATTTTCCTCATTGTAAGTTTAGTCTGCAAGCATATTGGCATGTAATCAGATTCTACATAACTATACAGACAGAGACACGTGCACGGAAAGTTACCGTATTTTTATCTGTAACTTGACGCAAAGGCAATAGGGATTAGTCAATTTGATCCCTTTCTTGCTGAGCACATTGCCAAAAGCAGGGGAAAAAAAAGGAAAATGTTTCGTTTCCTATCTTTCCTTTGCCACGCATGAGGAATTTATTAAAATAACGGACGAGAAAGCAATCAGATTTATTGTGGAGGAACTTAAATTAGCTAAGCACTATTTCATAAGTGTTGACTCAACACTAGACTTGTCTCATGTTGATCAGCTGTCCTTCGTTGTACGATATGTGAAAGAACGTGGAATTCCTGTGGAGCGCTTCTTGCGTTTCATTCCTAACGTAAGTCACAAATCTGACGAGTTACAAGAGACGGCTTTGACTTCACTAAACGAGCTTGGAATTGATGTATCAAATTGCAGAGGGGAGGCATATAATTGTATGTCAAGTACACAGGACTGCAAGCAAGAATTCTTGAAATAAATCTAGCGGCAGAATTCACACCATGTTCTGGACATTCTCTGTCTCTAATTAGTATTTGCGCTGCCGAATCCTCTCGGGACTCTTCCGCAATTTTTGATGTCCTTCATAAACTGTATGTATTTTTCACATCTTCAGCACATCGGTGGAGTGTTCCAAGAAAGCACTGGAAACTTCTGCAAAAGTAATCAAACGTCCTTTGCCTACTCGTTGGTCAGCTTGTGACCATGCCTGTCGGAGGCTTCGTGAGGGATTGACGGAAATAATTTCCACTTTGTCCGAAATTGAAATGACACCAACCAGAAGAAAGTTACGCGATGTGAAGCAAGTGGGATTCTATGGCAACTTCAGTCACTGGAGGTTGGGATCATGACCTGCCTATAGGCAGGTCATGAGGGGCGGCACTTTCTGCGGGCCTAGGGGAGGGAAATACCTAAATACGCAACTGGACTAGACGAAAAAATTCGTGAGAAAAGACCCGGTTTGCAAAAGAAAAAAATCATCTTTCATCATGACAATGCACCTGCCCACAAAAGTGTTTTGGCAATGGAAAAATTAAGGGATCTGCAATATGAATTGTTGGAACTCCCCCCCCCCCTCTCATATTCCCCAGATTTGGCTCTCTTCCCAGAACTAAAAAACAAATTCTTCCTCGCTGGTCAACGTTTTTGTTCTTCGAATATCAAGAGGTGATTGCAGCTGTAGAGGGATGTTATTATTATTATTATTATTCCTGATACCTCCAAGGAGTCCAAAGACGGGAGGATACCTACAACAGTCTCAACCACTACATGTTTTGCAGATCTTACTGAGAACCACTACATGGACGGGATAATGGCGCCGGAGCATCGCTGGAATAAATGTATTAGTCTTAAGTGAGATTATGTTGAAAAATAAAAATAATTTTGAAATTATAAATTATTTTTTTCATGGCTGGCCGACCTAGCAATTCTGCTAGAATGTATGAGGGTGGTCTTTTCAGACAACCCTCATACCAAAAAGGTAGTATATTGTACCTTTTTTTTTTGTCATTATTTAAAAAATATTTTGTGCATAATTTTTGTTATAATTTATTCTAATTCAATAGTTTTATAAATCACTGCAAATTGTTTCGCTGTACACTGCTTTAATAATACATACAGTTGATAAAACTTTCTTTTAAAAATTAGGGGTTCATACTTATTTCTAGCATAGGGACACAAAATGTAAATCCAGCACTATCTTCACAAACTTCATTTTGTATGGAACAAATGGATCCATTTGTTCCCTTGTCCCAATTCAGCATTTGTTCCTTCACTTTAATAAAGGCACAAATGGCTGAATTTTTCAGAGAACATGTGCACATGCAGAAAATAACTATATTCAAAATTCTGTTAAATCAGTCGAGCGATACATTAGTGATTTCAGTTATGGCAATATTGAATGGAATGAAGAGATAGCATTATGTAATAGGCAGAATGAATTTTTCTTAAGGAACAACACTCTTAGGAAATATGTAATGGAGGGAACACTATATCAGATTATATCATCTGAGTATGTGATTGTCAATGAAGTGTCTAATCTTCCCCCAGTTGGTGAGAGTGACCATGATGTGACACCTAGGTTGTAGCCAATCATATGAGAATTTCTATAAAGAAGAGATATGCAGAACTACAAGGCTGATGATCATGAAAAGCTTATGGAAGATATCAAAGCTTAGTGAAAAGAACTTGCATACCTTCACTATACAAATGCCATAAAGGTGTAATTATATTTTAGTTAAGATAAAAAGCCAAATGGCTAGTTTTCTGGCACCGTAATAGAGAAAATAAGGGGATAAACATCCTTTGTTGTTTTCCAGGTCTACCTACTCACTGATGAGACCTCAAAAAAGGTTGAAACCGGTCTGGGTAGTGACCTCTCCTCATAATGTAATGACAGTATTACATCTCCTAGGAGCTGTGTTTTACATTATGAGAAAATATCAATAGTGAGGGAGCTTGCTCCACCTTTACTTCAAATTGCCTTCGCCGATAGTTTTTCGGCATGAAACTTATAGATCGTAGTTATCGATCTTTAGTTTCGCTTACTGGCTATAAAACAACAAAGGATGTTTATCCCCTTATTTTCTATATTAAGGTGCCAGAAAACTAGCCATTTGGCTTTTTATCTTAACTATCTATTTACTACTTTAGTTCTTGCTGGATCTTGTCCTTTAAAGGCCATAGTTTTTTTTTTTTTTTTTGTTGATATTATCATACCATAATCTTTGGCTATCTCATTTAGATCTAAAATAGCTTTCTGTAAGTTATCTTCAAAATTTGTAATTATTATTTGGTCATCAGCAAAAAGGAGAGTGTTTAAGTTTACTGTAGAAGAAAGTTTAATACCTTGATGTAAATTTTTATTCCATTTTATTATTATTTCATTTAAGTAGGTATTAAAAAGAGTTGCTGAGAGGGGACATCCCTGTCAGACCCCTTGGTTTATCTCTCTCGTATATGATAGTTCGTGATTTAATCTTATTTGTCATCATCATTAAATTCCTGCCATGTACCCTCAAGGGGTATACAGGATATGATAGTACTACATGAAAAATTTACATCATTATTAATTTCCTATCTACAATTTTCCTCCAAATCAGTCTGTTACTTGTCAAGACTCCAACATTATCAGATCTTATATTTCTATCGTCTAAGGCACTTTGTACAGAACATTAAAGAACATCAATATAATATTGATGTTCTTTAATTCTTTTTTCCACAGAACGGCCAGTTTGTCAAAATAAGAAACATCACATTCACAAGGAATTTTGTAAACGCCAGCCAAAGACAGAGATGACAGTTTATCTTTTATAGAAGGCAATAAGGAAGAAATTTTGTTGATAGGAATATAAGTGGGAATCAATTGGTACTTTTTTAAAATTCTACCTATAGGTTTCTGAGATTCCTGGAATGTAGGGGATTGGAACTCTGTGAACTGTTGAAGAAACTTTAGGTATTGGAACATAATCCAATCCAACAGATAATTGGAAGATTCAATTATCTGTTGGATTTGATTAGGGTGGTAATTATTAGATACCATTAACTTTTTAATGATGGAAAGTTCTTATTTATAAGATTTCTGGAGAAGAGCAAACTTTATGTGCCCTATTAATTAGAGATTTAAGAATGCCAAAGTTTTAAATTTCGGTCTCCCGAAAATCCATAAAGAAGGCTATCCAGTATGACCAATCGCGAATTGCATTGATTCTCCTACTTACCGAATTGCAAAAGTCTTGTCTCGTTCTTTAAGTGCTCTCACTGGACATTCAAGATCCTACATAAAAAATTCAACAGATTTCCTGGAAAAAATCAAGGATTTAAAAATCAGAGTCTGAGTTATTAGTCAGTTTTGACATTGTATCTCTGTTTACCGATATCCCATTAGCCGACACAGTCAATTTATTATATGAAGATTACCCTCCAGATATCGCAAAAATTTTCGAATTTGTTATTCATTCAGGTTATTTTAGTTGGAAAAACAAGTTCTACAAACAAGTTGAAAGTACTGCCATGGGTAGTCCTTTGGCTAACTATTTTTTGAAACAATTCGAAGAGACTATGTTTTCATCCATTCACCCTCAACCATCTCTTTGGTATCGTTATGTCGATGTTGTTTTTGTCATTTGGTCACATACTGAAGATGAGCTTTCCACCTTTCTACAACAGATAAATAGCCTTCATCCTCGTATCAAATTCACCATGGAAAAGGAAAATTCTGGTACTTTATTATTTTTGGACATCCTACTTACTCAAACTTCTTCTGGTACCTTAACTACAAGCATCTTTCGAAAGCCCACATTTACTGGCAGATACATTTATAAAAAGTCTGCTCACCATACATTTCAAAAATTTGGCATTCTTAAATCTCTAATTAATAGGTCACATAAAGTTTGCTCTTCTCCAGAAATCTTACAAGAACTTTCCATCATTAAATAGTTAATGGTATCTAATAATTACCACCCTAATCAAATCCAACAGATAATTGAATCTTATGTTCCAATACCTAAGGTTTCTTCAACAGTTCGCAGAGTTCCAATCCCTTACATTCCAGGAATCTCAGAACCTATAGGTAGAATTTTAAAAAAGTACCAATTGATTCCCACTTATATTCCTATCAACAAAATTTCTTCCTTATTGCCTTCTACAAAAGATAAACTGTCATCTCTGTCTTTGGCTGGCGTTTACAAAATTCCTTGTGAATGTGATGTTTCTTATTTTGACAAACTGGCCGTTCTGTGGAAAAAAGAATTAAAGAACATCAATATTATTGATTACAGCAAACCTCAGAAGTCTGGTCTAGCACAACACAGTATTACCACTACCCATAATATCCAGTGGGATAAAGCTATTCTACTTCATAGATGCAGGTTCAAATATGAACGCCTCTTTAAAGAAGGTTGTGAAGCTTTTTTACACCGACCGAATTTAAATCAAAATGATTGCCTCTCTCTCTCTCTCTCTCTCTCGAAGATCTGGGAGACTTTTATTTTTTGTAATCATTAAAATATCTTAAATATTAATTATTTATTAATTTCTTTCATTTCCTAGCTCGCGACAACATTGTATTTTAATAGGTGATCCACCGAATATTCGTTACTTGTATTCTATTCCTATCTGTTTGTAACACTGAAGATGTACTATCATTTTTAGTACGAAATACCTACCTTATTTATTAATTAACATTATTACTGTGGACTTACGTGTTGTTTTTAATAATTATACTATGCCACAGGTCCCTCTAAAAATAAGTTCTGAACCTAGCTTATCTTCTCCAGGTGATTTTCCATTTCTTGTTTCTTTCAGGCTGATTTCTAATTCTTCTTTAGTTATTTCATTTTCATTAATTGTTTGCCAGTTGTCTTTTTTAAAATATTTGTCTATTTACAATTCTGTGTAGTAATTTAGAAATTCTTCTAATTTCAATTCGGTGTTTAATTTTATGTTTTCTTTGGTATCTGCCTTTAAGTGTTTCAAAATCTTATATACATTGGGTCTTATTTTATATAAATCGTGTTCTAAATTAGAAACAAATTTGTTCCATGATTCTCTATGTCTTTTTCTGACTTCTCTTTTAGCTATGGCTCTTATTCTTTTATATTCTATTTCATCTTCTAATCTTTTATTGCTTAACCATTTGTGACAGGCTTCTTTTTTCTTTTTGATTATTTCTTTGCTTGTATCATCCCAGATCTTGTTTTTTCCTTTTATTGAATTTTTTGATCTTTCCTAAGCTTTCATTTGCTGCTGCATTTAGTATCATTTTTATATTAAGCCATTCTATTTCTATGTCTTCATTTTGTTTTATTTTATCTAGATATTTGTTAATTCTTTGTTCATTTAGCCATTATACATTTTTTGTCATTCAATAGTCTAGGTTCATAAACAAATGTTTCAATTTTTTCTTTCTGTTCTTGTTACTTGTAGCCATTTAGGTAGTAATCTTAATTTTATTTTAACAAGGAAGTGGTCACTGCTTATTTCATATCCTCTGTGAACTCTAACATCTAGTGAAAATTTTGATGTCTTTTCATTTAATATAAAATAATCTAATATTGATTTCCATCCTCTTGCTGCCCAAGTATATTTATGTGTCTTTATGTTTATAGAAGGAATTCATTGTTTTTAGGTTATTATAAACTACAAAGTCAATCAATTTTTTACCATTCCTGTTTAGAGTATGTTCCCCATGTATTCCTATATTATTATTAATTTTTGTGTTTCCAATTCTTGCATTTAAGTTTCCTGCTAAAATTACGTAATCATTTTTATTTATTTTATTATATATGTTTTGTAGCTGATTATAAAAATCAATATTATCCTGTTCTCTTCCTTCTTCTGGGGCATATAAACCAATTATTGTTAAATAGCCTCTATCTATTTTTATTCTAGCTTCTATTATTCTTTCATTCCATAATTTATAATGTTTTAACTGTTTTGAAAGGGAGTAATGAATCCAAATCATGACTCCTGCTTGTGCTCTTTGGTCTCTGTCGACTTCACTGTATATCACATTAAAATTTTTGGTTCTCATAGTTTCTTTTAATTTCTTTTTTGTTTCAGTGATTAATGAAACAAAGAAAATGCAAATAGTTCATATCTGATTAATGCAGAATTTATTTTAATTCTATATTAATTAAAATTATATTTTAGTTATATATAACTTGAAAGTAAAAAAAATACTACATAGCTTTGGTTTTTCTGGAAAGCATATGTAATTTGTTATGTGTTTGCCAGATATGCACACTGGAAAGAGATGACTCATCCCAATTGCAAGTACACAACAATGCAAATTATCGAGGATCTGGCATGAACATGTTAACTGGATTTAATTCTTCACAGTTGGCAGTCTATGTCCTGTTCATTTGATGTCAATTCTTAGTTTCAATATACAAAATGAAACATCAACTCTTCCTAAATATTTTATTTTCTATCAAAAATAAATACAGATACTACATTTCAATAACAGCAATTTTGTGTAAATTTTTTTCGTGGCTGTTCGTTTCTAAAAACTGCTTAGGAAATTAATGCTTTAATAATTTAAGTGAATAACAGCACATATATATACATAATAATCATTACCAGATATAATATCCAGTAGCATTTTGTTTGTTATTCTCGGCCTATGGTTGTGTAAAAATTACTATAATGAACAAAATCATCATTTTACTTATGGCTCTTCTATTTTTGATATTAACAACCCTTAAATAAATCAGCCAAACCAATGAATACTCATACATTCTCTGCTCCATTCTGTTTGGCAAACCCAACACCAGTGGAAACCACACTGTGAACGTGAACATATCATATGCATACATCCTCCTAAATATGGGGAGATAAAAAAAAACAAAACATAATAATATATACTGTGTTGCTAATCATTTATAAAATAAAAGTAAAAACTGGTCTAAGTAAGCTATTGCATTATAAATTGCAGTGGAGGATATCATCTCATTAACAATGCTGATATTTTGTGAATAAACCAATTTATGAATGATTTGTGGCTGCCTGACAACATCACCAATTTTATGTAGTTCTGATAACACCAACAACAAGGCTATTTTTTTTCAGAATACTATGCTAGAACATAAGGTTTTGTTTGAATGATGAATATTCACCTATGGCTGTTTTTCTAGCACTGAAGGAAAAGGTTAAGAGGGGGCTCTTAGTAGACTCAGTCTAAAGACTGAGAAGCAAGAAAGAAAAGGAAACACTGTGAACATCCATCTATGCTATAAGACCTTACCAAGAATCTTAAAAAAAAGTATTCCATTAAGACTTGTAAATGGTTTAAAAAAAAAAAAAATATATATATATATATATAAAGGAAAGTCTTATAATTGCAAGGAGCTCTACAAGCTCCTGGAAGTTATAAGCAGTGGTAATTATAAGAAAGCTGAAACAGACACATTGAAAAAATGGAAGGAAGACTTCCATAAACAGCAATAAGTGGTAAATTTCCTGGAAAAGAGAGAAATGGTAGATTCTTAGTGAGATAGATGATTTCCTAGAGTGACTGGTCTTCAGAGAGTTGAAACCTCCAGAAAAGTATAAAACAGGACCACCTGATATGGACTAGTGTGGCATATCACAAATGAGCATAGTGACAATATGGCATCTGATGATGTCCAAAGCTCCTTCAGAGAAGACATCTATGTCTTATGCAAGATTTGAACCTGAGCCTGTTGCAGAAGCAATAGCTTTTATCAGGTGAAGCACTGAGCAGACTTCTTAATTCTGTAAAAACATGTTCTCTAGTCAACATACATCCACAGAGAGAGTTCAACTTCAAACTTAGTAAACCAACTTCTCATCTTCTGTTTCATCTTTTTCTATTTTTTGGAACAGTTTTCCTCACAATTTTGCTCAAGAACTACAACTTTCAGCTTTTCAAGAAACCCACCAACAGGTTTATTCTTCTGCCTTAGCATCTCTCTCCTATTATACTCAAACATTGTGCTCCAGAGCTAACACCTGTCTTCTAATGTCTTTTCAATCTTCTATACTCAGATGACACCTATCCCAATAGATGGAAGAAAGCATATATCCAACCCATTCCAAAAAAAAAAGGGAGATAAAAGCCTTTCATCCAAATGACAACCAATTGATATCACTTCAATTTTCTCCAAAATAATGGAGAAAGTTACCCACAGTCAACTTCTTTGCTATCTAGAAGCTCACCAGTTAATCAGCAACTACTAGTATCGATTTTGCAAATCTAGATGTATGGCTGATCTCTCAGCCTACATCACTCATCACCAGACATGTGCTACAGAAAAGTACAGAGAAATGTGCACTGTCATCCTTGATATTTCCAGGGCTTTCGATTATGTTTGGCATCGAGGCCTGCTTTGCAAATTGCCTTCCCCTTGAGTTTACCTGCCACATTCTGTAACTGGATAGCTAGCTTTCTTTCTGGTCACTCATTGCATATCTGGAGGATGGCACCCTCTCTTCGAGCTTTGCCACCAATGCAGGAGTACCTCAGGGCTCTGTTCGATCATCTACCCTCCTTCTCTTACACACTGGATCAATTGATAGTGATGAAGAAATTGCATTAACAAATAAAGATGATAGGTGCAAAATGAGTAATTATAATGGCAGACTTTAATTATCTGAAAACTGATTTGGTAGCAGTGAAATCTCATGAGAAGTACAAAACTGAATTTATTGAGCTGTTGCGAGGCAACTTCCTCAAGCATCATGTGACAGAAGAAAGTCGAGGTCAAAGAGTTAGATCTGATTATAGTGTCAGAGGAGATGGTTTCAGTTAAATGTGTAATTATTCTGATCTGATTGGCAACAGTTATCATGCAGAAATAATTCTGGGAGAGAAAACGTTTATGAATGTTTCATTCAGAAAAGGTTACATGTTGAACCACAAAGCAGAAAATTATGACAAACTGAAGAGTATGCTGGTTTCTGCACCCTAATAACAGTTTTTGGATGGGAAGGATATCAATAGTGTATGGGAAGCATTTCAAAAATATTTAAATGATGCACTATCAGGATGTGTCCCTAGGGTTCAAAGAATAAGGGTAAGAGTGAAATGGATGTGCAATCTTATTAAGCAAGAAATTCATCAGAAAAAAATTTTATGGACGAAATACTGCATGAATAAGGATAATGTTAGTCATGAAAATTATAAGGTGTAGGCCAGAAGAGTTACAACTATTGTGTGGAAGGCTGAGTGTGAGAAGAAACTGACTCTACAAGCAAAGACAACCAAAATGAGTTCTATCATTATGTTGTAAGTAAAAGAAAGAACAAATATGAAAGAATAACTCTACTTATTGCAGATGGTGTGCGAGTGACATATGCAGCATTGAGGTCACCACTGCTACCACTTCACTAGAAGTACTAGAGCTGTTGCACAAATTGAATAAGAATTCTGCAATAGGGAATGATGGGATATCAGTACATATGCTAAAAGAGGGATTAGATGAACTAGCTATTCCTTTCACCAAGGCTAATATAATATGAGTGTCATAACAGGGAAGATTCCACAGGAGTGGTAAAAACGTATGGTAATTCTATTGCACAAGAGTAGTGCAAACAATGATGTACCGAACTATCAACCTATCAGTATCTCTGGAGTGGTAGTGAAGATTTTGGAAAAGTTGGTTAGGGTTTGTATACCAAAATGGAGTGAAAGAGAATCTATACTTTGCAACAAACAGCATGAGTTTACTAAGGGGGGGGTCATGTTTGAACAACTTGCTCACATTCTATAATAATTTTACCACCGAGCTAGACAAGGAGAATGGATATACCATGATACTTTTAGATTCTGCTAAGGCTTTTGAGAGAATACAGCGTGGAAGACTGTTGCATAAATTGGAGAATACATAATTGGATTACAAAATATTAGCATACATAAGAGAATGGATTACTGATATATATCAAAAACTGGTATATAGGGTATGTGAAACCGCAAGATTTAAAGGTAACTAGTGATGTACCATAAAGATCAGTCCTTGGTTCACTGATGATGCAAAGATAGGCAGGATAATAAGCAATGTGGCTGATATGCAGTATTTGCAGAATGATTTGAACAGGCTAGAATTATGCACATGTGAATATGGCTATCAATTCATAAATGTAGTCATGCACTTTGGTGTAATGAGATATACAATGTCTCATTGTATATCTCATTACACCAAACATCTGTTACATAAGAACACATTCCAAAATGTGTCGAACATCCTCTGTGCATAACTCAACCCATGTCCACTGTGGCAACTCCGTTAGTTCACGCTCATTCTGTGCAGGAGGATCAGTAGTTCTCACACCCTGTTCTAGCATATCTCACACATGTTCAATTTAGTTACAGTCAGGGGAGTTTGGGGGTGAAGGCAATGTGGCGAATTTGTTGTTGTCTTCTTCTAACCACTCTGTAGTTGTCTGAGCTCGATGACGATGCATTGTCCTGTTGAGAGATGGTCAGCTAATAGGTTCCTATAGCATTCACCATTCAGTGTTTGTGAGATGATAACCAATGGAGCTAGGGTATGCCAGGAAAAAGCTCCCTAGACCATAACACCACCTCCATCAGCCTATTGAACCCCCAACTGTACAACCAGGGGGAATAGGGCTTCATGCTATTTACACCAAATGCGAACCCAGTCATCAGCCTGGCGCAGCAGGAAACGGAACTCATCACTCCAGATAACCTTCTTCTATCTGTCGAGGGTCCATTGCTGACATTCTTTGAAACATGTGTCATTGTTTATGATGCTGGCTGTCATAATGGATACCATAGTTGTTCCTGGCCATTTCCACATTCACCATTTGCATACCTTGCTTTGTCTGGGGAGCTGTGTGACTGTTGCATGCCGTTGCTGAGATGCCAGTCATGATAACCAATACTCACTTCGAGGATCAACCACGCATGGCTAACCAATGTGAGTCCTTCTGCTGGATGTCTGTTCATGGTTAATCCAGTCCTGGTACACACCCTTGATATAGTAGTATGGGAGCAACTAATAAGTGCAGTTGTTTTTAAAAATACCAGCACTTGCCTCCAGGTCCCAATTATCTACCTGCAGTCAAATTGGCTTTATTGGCAGATGTCTGCCAGTAATGGCAGACATTTAATGATTACACAAAGAGGATAGTTTGGCCCATTTATAGTAGCTACACGTGATATAGTAGCTACACTTGATATCATGTAGTACTTTGTTATTGTGCCGAATATGTAAATCGAGGGAGGGTGTTCCTAATGCAAAGCTAACTCATTGTATATTGGTGGGATTATGCTAGAAGAAACTGATCATGCTAGGCATCTTGGAGTTTTAGCAGATAGGAAGTTAAAGTTTGAGGGCTACATAGCAAAGATGGCAAATACAACTCAGAGAATAATTGCAATGCTGAAATGAACCTTGCTATGTAAAGATAAGGAAGTCATTTTGCCTCTTTACAAGGCCTAGATAAGCTCTTACTTGGACTAACTACTGCACACAGGTGTGGTCTCCTGCTTTCAATGGTGATTCAGATACACTAGAGGGAGTGCAAAGAAGAGTGTTATAAATGTTATTGGGATTGTGGAATAGAAAGTATGAAGAGACTGAGAATTTGTGGACTGCAGACACTAGCAAAGAGGAGAAACAGAGAGGTAATATGATTGAGACCTAAAACTTCTGAAATGGTCATCAGTAGATAGAATTTTTCATTTTGTGGTGGGTGAAGAAAAGATAAGAGGACATCCTTGGAAGTTGAAAGAATGTTGTCGGGGGGGGGGGATAGCTAGATATTCCCCTCATAGAGTGGTGCATGACTGGAATGGACTGCAGCTGGTTGTGGTGAGTACTAGTAGTGTGAATGAATTCAAGAACAGGCATGATTAAAGATGCCCAGAAATGATATTCTTAGTTTAATTCTTTATTCAAGTGTAAGCAAACAGTTTGTGTATGAAGTATCTTCATAACTGGGCTATTTGTATATAGAAGCTAATTACTTCACTTCAAATTGCCTTAGTAGAACACTCCATTCATCTTATTCTGTTGACAAACCACATAGTTCTCAGACTTCCCAGGCATCAAAACCATAGAAGCTAATGACTTCACATCAATTGCCTTAGTAGCATACTCCATTCATCCTAATTGTTGACAAACCACATAGTTCTCAGACTTTCCAGGCATCAAGAACAACTGCAACCAGTGCCTTAAACACTAATCTCCATACCATACTTCAGTAGGGTTAAGGATAACCTGCTCACCTTCAATGCCACCAAAACAAGTCCTGCCTTTTCTCTTGCAAAAGGGATCTTAGCTCACCCTCCCTTATCCTCAGTAATACACACATCCCCAGACAGGATGAGATCTCTCTCTTTAGACTGACATTTGCTCCAGCCTCTCTTGACATAAACATATGACATCAATAGCTTCCTTAGCCTCTAAAAATATACGAATTTTTTCCATTCAAGAAACTATTTTACACTAACCTAGCTACTGACCCTATATAAATCCCAAATTCAATGATCCTAGAATACTGTTCACACGTTTGGGGATAGTGCCCCTAAATGCTGTCCAGAGGAGAGCAATTCAGCTAACAGATGACCCTTCCATCACAGGTTTACTTCAACCCCTGCATCTCACAGACACAATGTTTCAGCTCTGTCTCTTCTCCAGGTACTTCCATGAACATTGTTCTAGTGACGCTTGTCTTTTTACCTACTTCTCCTCTTCATTTATTTCATCCATGTCTGTCCACTAGAACAGCGTTACTCATAATGTGTTCCACCACAGAACTGATGTGCTATAGGTTCTTGTATCTCTTGTGTGGAAAAAACTTTCCTATACACAGAACTGATTGTTATAGGTTTCAAAATTTCTCATTTGTGGATTGATATTACATATGCACACAAGGGTAGATATAGATCTATAAATAGTACAAAATTTTCCTGAAAAAAAACTTTAATTTAATAAGCTCTCCTATTTCACACAAAAATGAACATATTTATTACCTTAATAAAAAAAAAATATTACCTTAATATTTTTTTATTTAAAAAATATTTTTTAAGATAAACAGTGTAGGTAAATTATATCTCTTAAAAAATTACCATCTCTTTCTGTGGGAGTCCTACATTTGGGACAAGGTTTAGTTGTGCCTTGAATAGTTTTTTTGCTGTCTTCATCCCATCTTGAGTGTTCTGCCCGAGCATCATCAGTAATGTTACAAACCTATGGAATTCCATTTTAATAAATTAGTGAAAAATATATTAAATGTATAGGTACAAATCATATGTCATACGTGTATGTCATTCTTCCTCTCTCTCTTCATAACTTCCTTGGAGTGTGAGAGAGGGGATACTTTTGTGCAATTTGAAAATAAAAGAGGTCATTCAATTACAACAAATAGACATATACAATAACTACATTGCATAGACATATATTGATGTTTGTTGGAATATTCAATATATACAAGGGGATAACTTCCTTGGAATGTGAGAGAGGGGATACTTTTGTGCAATTTGAAAATAAAAGAGGTCATTCAATTACAACAAATAGACATATACAATAACTACATTGCATAGACATATATTGATGTTTGTTGGAATATTCAATATATACAAGGGGATAACTGCCTTGGAATGTGAGAGAGGGGATACTTTTGTGCAATTTAAAAATAAAAGAGGTCATTCAAACTATTACAACAAATAGACATATATTGATGTTTGTTGGAATATTCAATATATACAAGGGGGAGGAAAGTGTTGGAGAGTTCTGATAAACACCTAGAACAAAAATGATATTTAAGCAATTGATATAACCATAAGAAAGAACATAAGTTACCTTCATAACTCTGTTACTAGTATGTTTTTTCTTGTGGTTATATCAGTTGCTTTAATATCATTTTTGTTCTAGGTGTTTATCAGAACTTTCCAGACATCCTCATACAAGACTCTCTCACTCTCTCATTCATGACACTGGAGAGTGGGAAAGCAGAGTTTTTTTTAAAGTTTTTTATGATTTGAAAAGAAAATAGGTCATTCAAACTACTTTGACAAACACACATCTGTGCAGTAATTGCACTGCACAGACTTATTTATGCTCTGAATAATGTTCAATTTACATGATATATATATATTGTTCTGTATAAAGTTTACAGTTTGTTTACAGTTTACAGTTTGTGCAATATAGAGTAATGAGATTATGTACAACAAAATACAGGAATTCCAGACAATGCATTTTAGGTGCCTGCTTGCTTCCTTCAACAATGTAGAAATCACTCGACAGGATCAAAACTGCTCAAACTAAGTTGTCATCGATCACATCCAATTTCAAATCCTCTGTAGTGAGAAAAACCAGTGAGAAAACATCGCTGTCAACAATAACAAAGTCAATGAGACTTTTATTATTTTTTCACTCTCCATATGAATTTGTGCACATTTATATGTTTGAACATGGTGTTAGTAATAACTGATCTCTTAATAATACTAATCCAGATCAGAACAGCAGTCACTTATAATAATTATTATCATTGCATTTTGTTCAAATTTTCCCAAAACATTTCTATGACTGGCAATCATTTTCTACTCTGCTGTATAGATCTCCAACAAGAACAAACTCCCCCCCCCCTTTTTTTTTTTTTTTTTTTTTTTGTTGTTGTGTAAGCTGCCTCTGCTATTGCCTTGGAAAATTTCTCTTTCTTCCTTAGTATTGAACCTTTTTGTGGGACCACAGGCACAAATAAGTCTCATTGTCCAGTTTCCCATTCTGATATCTGCTTACATCACTCCACTTGATATTGCCTGTAAGTACCTTTATTCTATTTTTCACAATTTCCTTCATTTTATTTCCCATGATTTTCCTTTGTTCTCAATGTACGATTTCCTGTAATTTCTTTGTCTACTGATTGTAACATCATTTGCCAGGAAATTCAGTTTGCTATCATGAAGGTATTGAGCTTTTATTGTTTGTAATAATGAGCTTAAAATAGCATTGGTTCTATGGACTTATGTCAGGACTTTTGAAGTGCATTATATCAGATAATTTCACATATCAGATATATATATATATATATCATAGAACTTGCCTCACTACCCTACCAAAACTTTGTTCTTTCCTGAGTCAACCCAGGTCAAAACATCACCAACTTCAGTTCCCAGGAGTATATAAAATCATCTGTAGTTGCGGGAAGCCATACTATGGGCAAACTGATATCTGTCTCACTACGACTCGAAGAGCATCAATGTGATATCTCTTACAACAGAACCCATTCAAGCACCCTCTCCAGTCATGTCCTTTTCTCTGCCAACTCTAATTTAGAAGAGCATCAACACCAGATAGACTACAAATCTTACTACAAATATCCATAAATGCCCTAATGAACTAGAAAGATGCATTTTAGAATTGAAAGAAATAGTTCTGGACCCCTCACACATGAACAGTAATTTAAGTTGTAGCTTACCTGATTCACACAGTGCAGTAATTCAATTCTGGCATTCTTGAGATAGTTCCCACTCACTAACGCCTCACACTAGGCCTGTCATACGGACACCAATTCACACTTGACTGTTGTTGTTTCTAACTTGTTTATGTGATAAGTTCACTTTTTTTATCTTGCTAATTTTCAGTTTTTTGTGATAGTATGTACACCTGAAGAAGTCGGCATTTCGATGAAACTAGTTGTGTTGTAATTAGAGTTTTTGTGTTATCTCGGTGTTTCTAGTCAGTAAAATTCTAATATAAAAATGTCTACAATCTGAGTAAATACCCTTAATAATAATATATATATATATATATATTGTTCTATATAAAATTTACACAATATAACTAATGTTTTGAACAGTTTTTCACCTGTTCATGACAATTACTATTTTGCATGAATCTAGCTATTTTTCTCCAGATTTCTCATCCACAGTTTCTTATCAAGTATATGTGCATAAATCTTACTTGAACACTCAATAGAGTCATGTTATTTTATTTACCTTTTTTTACAGATGGATACTGTAAAGCTATGCTCCAATCAGAGACTCATTGTGGGAGATCCATTATTCACACACTAGACATTATTTACACAATACCTATCATACCTCTCCTTAAACTCATTCACTGATGAAGCACTCACAGCCACCTCTGGCAATCCATTCCACCCATTTATTACCTTCCAAGCAAAAAATCTAGTCCTAACACCCTTGACTAACTACACTCTTACCCAACTTCTACTGATGACCCCTTGTTCTTTCCCTTCTTGCTACTGAAAAAAAGTATCCAGTGCCAATCCTATAAAACTCCTTTAATAACTTAAATGCTTCTATCATGTCTCCTCTGTTTCGCTTATCAGCAATCATCACTCTATTCTCATAGGGAGCATTCCATTGACATGCCACAATCTTTGTCACTTACTCTGCATCCTCTCTACCACTTCTTCATCCTCACAGAATCTGAGAGTCCAAATGTTACCTTAAAGTCTTATATAGTGGAAAAACAACTTATCAATCCCTACTTGTTAGTGTGTTCTTCAACAACCACATAATCTGATGTGCTGTTTTGGTTACCTTTGCAATATGCCTCTAAACTTCAACACCCTGTCCACAATCACCCCCATGTGATTGTGGACATATTTCCTGTCAGATCATTTCCTATATCACTGATATGCAAATTAACCAACAAAGGACAAAGTACTGAATGCTGTGGTACATCAATGATCCCTTGCCTTCTGCTGGACCACTCAACTCCTCCATAAACTACTGTTTGATATCTGTCCATCAAAAATCCTGTTGATTTGTAGTCTTCTGAATCCAAATCACTAGACTCGTATCCATCCCCATTTGCTCCAATTTATGCAACATAGTTCTATGTAGAATGTAAAATGCTTTTGACATCTAGCAATATTACTGAGTAGCTATTTCCCTTATCCAACTCCTTTATGCATGGTATATTATATTCCTGTTGACCAAGTCCTGAATTCTGTCTTTCATCTAATTTCTCCAATACCAGCACTCATGAGATGCTGATTGTCATATAATTTGCTACTTCTGTCTTGGAGTCTTCTTCATGCAATGGGACTATTTTGCCCTCTTTCTACTATATTGGCACCTCTCAGTACGTAGGCTTAAATTAAACAGCATGGTCAGAGGAGAGGATAATTCCCTTGCACAAACAGAAGAAAGCAAATTATGCATAGTAAATATTTATACCTACTTTCATATCTGAACATTTCTGATCAAATACGAGGGTGGTCTGAAAAGTTCTCGGCCTCGACCATAGATGGCAACACTATCTCTCTCTCCATGTTCACTGGGCATCTACAGATGCTGTATGGTCACTCCGATGCTCAATGATGTTCCACACCAGGCCTCGCCATGTAGTCCTGTTGTTTGCTTTTCTGGCAGCCTCAACTCTCTGAAGATCAGTCACTCCACACACGCCATCCATCCATCTCATTGATGGTCTACCCCTGCCTCTTTTTCCAGGAACTTTACCTTCTATTACTGTTCTGATAAGTCCTCCTTCCATCCTTTCTAAGTGTCCAAAATATTTTAACTTTCTTCTGTCAATATCCTTAAGGAGCCTTAAAGTTCTACTAATCTTTTCTAACACCCATTCATTTGTATGCCTTTCAGTATATGATATCCACAACAGCCTTCTGTAACACCATATCTCAAAAGCAGATATCCGTTTCTTATCTGATTTCTTTAGGTTCCAAGTCTCGCATCCATAAGTCGCTGTTGGAAAAACAACTGCATCTAAAATCCTCAACTTTGTTCCCATGGAGATAGATCCATCCTTTCAGATTTTAGACAGGTCTCTGACTGTTGTTTTAGCCATTCCTAACCTTTTTCTGACATCTTCTGAACAACAATTCTTCACATTAATAATGGATCCCAGGTACTCAAACTTGCTGACTTCCTCAATTCTTTCTCCATTAAGATACACTTGTTTCTCAAGAGCTTCTCTGTTTGTTTTTCCTTTGAGAACCATGATCTTTGTCTTGCTAGAATTGAGTTGAAGTCCTCTGTTATTACTGATCTTGTTAACTTTGTCAAGAATTAGTCCTAGTTCTTTCATGTCATTACAAAGGAGTACTGTATCATCAGTGTACCTCAGATTACTGATCAATCTACCTCCTATCGTAATTCCTGTCCTGAGCTCATCCAATGCTTCCTGCATGATGTCCTCTGCATATATACTAAACAAGTGAGGAGAAAGTAAACATCCTTGTCTAACTCCTTTTCCAACTTGAAGCCAGTCAGTCAATCCAACACCTGTTCTTACTGTGGCTACTTGCTCCTTATACAAGTTGGCTATCAACCTGATAGTGTTGAGGAAAACCCATTCTTTTCATTACTTCCCACAGTTTCACATGCTCAACACAGTCAAAAGCTTTAGAGTAGTTTAAGAAACACATTACCAGAGGGAGTCTGAATTCTTTATATTTTTCTATGATCTGTCTAAGGCAAAGGATCTGATCTCTGGTGCCCCTACCTTTCCTAAAACCTGCTTGTTCCTTGGGCATCTCTGCCTCAACCCTATTTAGCATGATCTTTAATAAAATTTTGCTTGCATGAGGTATCAAACTAATAGTTCTATAATTCTTGCATGCCTTCTTATCACCTTTCTTGTGTAGTGGTATGAAAACTGACTTCTTCCAGTCTCTAGACCATGATCCTGTCTCCCATATCCTTGTAATCAATCTATGAAACACTCTTAACCCTCCATCCCCTGTAGGCCACAGGGGATGGAGGGTTAAGAGTGTTTAAAAATCTTGCTGATAACACTATCAGCAAGATTTTTTTTTTTCTAAGTTGGTACATCTGTCTTAAGCATCCGTGTGAAATTGCAAATCATTCTATCAAGTAGTTTGTTTTATACAGCTGTTCTGAAGCAAAAGTGTTGTCTGTATCCCTTGAAATGGATAAAATTGAGTATCGTGTTGTCATAAAATTCTTTGTAAAAGAAGAACACCAAAAAAAAAATGCATTTGAAGTTCATAAAAGTTTATGGGCACTCTTCTCCTTAGTTTTTGACAATTAAAAAATGGGCTGCTGAGTTTAAACATGGCCGTACCAACCTTGAAGATGATCCACATGAAGGATGTCCGAGGAATATTATTCCGATCTCTTAACAAAACTAGACGAAAAAATTCATGATAAAAGACCCAGTTTGCAGAATAAAAAATCATCTTTCATCAAGTAATGCATCTGCCCACAAAAGTGTTTTCGCATAGTAAATTTAGTTTAATCCTTTATCCAAGTGTAAGCAAATAAAGTTTGCATCTGAAGTATCTGCAGGACTGAGGCAACTCGTGGTAAAGGTGGACCAAGCTCTCATCACTCCTTGTTTTAGTATCTCCCATAATGCAAAGCACATCTCCTTGTGAACATGTATAATGATGCATTAAGGGAAGGGCCACTACCCAGACCGGTTTCGACCTTTATCTGAAGTGCCTCAGTCCTGAAGATACTTCAGGTGCAAACTTTGTTTGCTTACACTTGGATAAAGGATTAAACTAAATTTATTATAGTCTAACCAAATGGAAAAAACTTCCAAAAAAAAAAAGTGTTTTGGCAATGGGAAAATTAAGGGATCTGTACTATGAATTGTTGGAACGTCTGCCCTATTCCCCAGATGTGGCTCCTTCTGACTTCTATCTCTTCCCAAAACTAAAACTCTTCCTCGCTGGTCAGCGTTTTTCTATGAATCAAGAGATGATTGCAGCTGTAGAGGGGTATCTTACTAAGAACCACTACAGGGTCGGGATAATGGTGCTGGAGCATCGCATCGCTGGAATAAATATATTAGTCTTAAAGGAAGATTATATTGAGAAATAAAAATAAGTTAGAAATTATAAATTCGTTTTTTCATCGTTAGGCCAAGAACTTTTCAGACCACCCTCGTATTATTTACCATTTTATTATTTAACAGCTATCTTTTGACATTCAGATTTCTGATGATTTTTTCTATCTCTAGTATTGATTGTGAATCTCTTGAATATTTTCTGTCACTGTTCTGTAGCCATATATTACAATTTTTCAGAGTCATTATTCCAGACATCTAAAATGTCCTCGAGTCTTTTTTTTTTATTTTGATTTATTTATATAGAAATAGTAAACGGCTCTGGGAGACATCTGGTGATTGGGCCAGCAACCCGTCACTGGACGTAACAATATTACTCGAGAAACCAAGACAAACACGAATGGGATGGAAAGATTGGATATCAATCAGAAATGGAAAAGAAAACGATACGGAATAATAAAACTAGCCACATGGAATGTAAGAGCGATTAATGGAAAAGAGGAAGAACTTATACAAGAAAATAGCCAAAAGAAACATTAAAATATGCAGCATAACAGAAACAAAAAAAAAAAAAGGAATGGAACAATGAACATACAAGACTATATATTTATATACAGTGGAGTAAAAAAACAAAATAGAGCTGAAGCCAGAGTAGGAATAGTAATACATAAAGAGTTAAATGAAAATATAGAAGAATATAAATATATAAACGAAAGAATATTAACAGTTAGAGTAAAAACAGGAAGAGGTAAAATAAATATAATCACAGTATATGCCCCAGAAGAAGGAAGAAAAGAAAAAAACAGAAGCTTTTTATGAGGACTTACAATAAATAATACAAGAAATAAAACCAAATGAAAAATTAATTATAATGGGAGACTTAAATGCAAGAATAGGAAATATACCAATAAATGGAATCATGCAAAGATTAATGAAGAAACAATAAACAATAATGGAGAAACATTGATACTATTCTGTGCAAATAATAAGTTAAAAATAATGAATATGTTTCATCAGCATAAAAAACAGTAAAATAACTTTTGGAAACACAAGAGCACAGGAATGAATAATAGATTATATTATATGTAACAAAGTAATACACCCATCAGAAATAGAAGATGTGAGAGTGTTAGCATCAGCAGAAATTGGAAGTGATCATAATCTGTTAATATGCAAACTAAGACTTGACAAGAAATGGGTGAAAATAAAATCTAAAGAAAACCTACACAATGCCGAAATAAAATTTACAGTGGAATTATTAAAAGAAGAAAGTATAAAAACATTATACTACAATAGATTAAAACAAAAGTTTCAAGATAACCCATTAAGCAGCAAACAACATGTAGAAGATAACTGGAAGATTTTTAAAACAAATTTAACTGAAATAGCAACAGTAGTATTAGGGGTAAAAAAAAAGAATAACAAAATCAAGAAGATGGACTCCATGGTTTAATGAAAAAATAAAAATATTAACAAAAGAAAAGAAAGAAAAATATCTACAAATGAAAACAACAGATAACTGGAACGAATATAAAGAAATATAGTTAATCAAAAGAAAATAGAAAGCAAAAATCAATTTTGGGAATCATATACAAAAGAACTTGAACATGATTTCTATGATATACAGAAACAAATGTGGAGATTTATTAATACACAAAAGAAGGAAGAAGCAGAATATATCCCAATATTAAAAGTAGAAATAGAGGAATTAGAAAATTATTTTAAAAACCTTTATAACCAAACAGTTGAAACAAAAGTAGAACTAGGTAAAAAAATAAATCAAGAAGAAATAAATACAACAGAAACGAAAATTGAAATAACAGAAATTGAAAATCACTAGGTCTAGATAATATCAAGAATGAATTATTAAAAAATGGTAAAGAAATTATAATTCAGGGTTTAAATATATTATACAACCAAATAATAAATAAATAAAAAAGATACCGGTAGAATGGAAGAAAAGTATAACAACACAAATATTTAAAAAAGGAGATTAAAAAAAACCCCAGAAAATTATAGAGGGATAAATTTGTATAAAAACCTCATTAAAAGTACTAACAAGAATCCTAAATAATAAAATAACAAAGGAAATTAATCTATTAGATGAATAACAGAGTTTCAAAGAAGATAGATCACGTACAGATGCAATATTCGTAATCAGACAATTGAAGTCATATGTCATAGAAGTCCACGAAATAGAAGTCATTTCCATAGTTTTCGTGGTGAAAATAATTTTAATATGAATAGAATCCATGGGGAAACCAAACAAAAGGTATGCCATTTTGAACTCCTAAAATGCAAAAAGGCCAGACTATTAAATCATCTTACTTTTTTGAAAAAATGTCGGGACAACAACATCATTCCCAAGTTTCTATACTTAAAAGAACAATTCCATTTCAGACAAGCTAAACATATGTATTTTAAAACATCATTGGCACTTTTACGTGAACGGACACAACAACAGACACACTAGATTTCTATTAAGCAAAATAGATTTACAATGTTATCAGTTTTTTGAAGATATCTCTAGAACTTTAGACCAAGATATATGGTCACTTCTAGACAGAATGATCAATACTAGCTATGAGAAAGCCTTTATAACAAGCAAACGGAACCAAATCAAAAAATTCAACGATCTTTATGCAAAATGTTTTAAATCTAAACCTTCTCTGCCAGACAACAAAGTTATTTTTAATCTATCAGATCACGTATCAACAAAACCAGAGATCTCTATACTCAAGAAAGGTTTTAACTTTGCGATAACACCTGATCATATTCCTAAAGTCAATATCATTTGCAATACAGAAAAGGCAGTCTCGTTGTTACCGAAACCCACAGCTAATGATCTTAATCTAAGATCATTATCCACAGCTAATGATCTTAGATTAAAAAGTAGTATTATCCTCTGATCTTCAAGAACTCCTAACACGAACATCACCCCTCTGGAAAAAAGAACAATGTATAGTTTAAAGAAAAAGAAAAATATTATTATATTAAAAGCAGATAAGGGCAAATGCACAGTGATTTGCATTTTGTGGTGGCGCTATTGTCCATGATTGAGTGGCGCTAGTGTCCTTGGTAAATGTGGCGGTCGAGTTAAGCTAGTCTAGAAAACGTGTTTTTAAAGTTAAATATAGTGTGGCTTTTTGTCACAAATTGTGCTAAAATTGTGCATCGGTTAGAAACAAGTGTCCTTCAGTGGTATTATTGTTTAGAACTGTGTTGTATATATTGTGTTTTCACTGCCGTTTGTTTCACTATATCAACGTGTAAAGATGGCGTCCAACAAGAAACGTACGTCAGCGGCGCGCAGGACTTCTACTATTACACGAAAGGCTGGCTCAGCGTTAGATTTTTCGCAATGGATGCGTTGCGGAAACTGCTACGTGTATGCACCGAAAAATGTGAAGGATCTGTGGTCGGTCTGGCAAAATGAAAAGAAAGAAAATGTCGACGTATGTGAGAAGTGTCGGGATAGGCTGGAGCGTTTAGGAATGGAAGCTGACATCGGGACCGTAGCGGAAGAACTTCGGCGGGAGTTTATGAAAATGAAAAATGACCTTCATCTTCTTCATGAGGAAGTGGAAGTGATCGGTAAGGAGATACTGGAAGTTAAAGCTGAGTTTAATGTGTTAAACAGAGAAATTAGGACTATAGAGATTACTTTAGCTGAAGTAACTAGAACAGGATTACATATGGGTGAGTCTTTGGTGAATGATTCAGTAATAAATAGTATGGGAGTGATTGGAAGTCAACATAATAAAACCACAAGTGGCCAAGAATAAATGAGATGTAGTGAGAGTGGGGGGGTAAGTAATAGAGAGTTGAGTAATGAAGCTGGGAGAGTCATGCTGAATAGTGTAGAGAATGAGTCCATGAGTGTGAACTTGAATGAAGTTAATAGTGGTAAAATATATGGTGATTCTATGATTAAGGGTATGGAGAGTGGTATGCATGAGGAGTGCTTGGCTGATGGTACAATAGAAAGAGTGGCTTTAGCAATAAAGAGAGGGCATGAAACAGACAAGATGATAGTTATGGTGGGTACGAATGACCTGAGAGGTAGTATAAATCAGGTAGGAAAAGATTTAAGAACATTATTAGATATTGTGAAGAGGAAAAGTGTCAATGGGAGAATAGTGTGTGTGCTGCCTCGTTTTGACAATTACGAGTTAAGTAGACGAGCAATGATAATGAATGATATGATTGCAAGAATGTGCAGAAAAAGAGGTCTGGAGTTTGTTGATGTTTGGAGTGTGTTTGAAGGAAAAAGGCAGTTGTATGCTAGAGATGGACTGCATCTTAACATGGAAGGACATAAGAGATTGAAGAAGTTATTGTTTTCTGAACAGGTTGAAGTTATTGGGCAGGGAAACTAATATTGAAAAGGTTGAGTGTAAGAGAGAGAAACTTTAGCACTGATTGTGTATTTATTGATCCTTATAGGCAGAATAAATTGCAGAAGAGAGGGGGAAAAAATCGGCATAGGACTACGGTAGTTAGTGACTTATATATCAGTTCTAAAGCCGGTACAAGATCTAGAGGGAATCTGCAATTTTTGTATACCAATGCTAGAAGCATTCGAAATAAGAGAGAAGAATTTTTGGCATTAGTCAGTGAAATCTCACCAAAAGTTGTAGGCATTAGTGAAACTTGGCTGTCAGCAGAAGATGTGGTCACTGGAATTGAATGTGATGGGTACAGTATTTTCAGGGAGGATAGAGAAGATAGAACAGGAGGAGGAGTACTGTTGATGATAGCTGATGTGTTGCAGCCAAAGAAAGTAGTATATCATGATGATAGACATGTGAATGAGAGTTCATTTGAGGCAGTCTGGTGCGAAATAGTGACCAACGCAACCAAATATACAGTTGGATGCTGCTATAGGCCAGGGAGTACAGGGGGAGATATTGAATTCATGCATCAGCAACTTAGTGCAATGAGTGAAGGCTTAGTGATTATTATGGGGGATTTTAATTATGGTGATATCAATTGGAAGGAGGAAATATCACGTAGCAAAAAGGAAATGGAGTTCATACATCTGCTACGAGATAATTACTTGAAACAGCACGTAACTGAAGGGACACGTGGTGTGAGAGTGTTGGACCTGGTTATTGGTTCAGAGGTTATGTGCATAAGTAAGGTGACCTCGTTACCTCCAGTTGGTGAAAGCGATCATGTGGTATTGACTTGGGAGGTTGCAAAATCTGTGGATTTTTCTATTAAGAAGGGGTATGTACGAAACTACAGGTTAGGCAATTATAACAAGCTTCGGAGTGAGCTTGCAGCCATCCCATGGCAGAACATATTGCAAGGGAAAGATGTTAGCAGTGCTTGGGATAAAATCAGTGGGTATCTGAGGAAAGCAATATCACATTGTGTCCCCATGGTCAGGAGGTCAAACAAGGCAGGCATTAGATGGATGAGCAGTAGTATCAAGCTTGAACTACAAAAAAAGAAAATGTTATGGAGAATTTACAAGGAGAAGGGCGATCAGGACACCCATGAGCAGTACAAGGCTCAAGCTAGGAAGGTTACCAGCATAGTAAGAAAAGCTAAATCAGATTATGAGAAGACCTTAGCCAAAGAGATCAAGGGTAATCCCAAAGAGTTCTTCCGCTATGTGGCAAGTAAGAGGAAGAACGACTTCGGAAGGATAACCTTAGTGGGTGCTGATGGTATTGAGGTGACAAAATCAGATGTAATAGTCGAGTTACTGAGTGATCACTTCTCAAAAGTCTATCACCCAAGTGAGGATATCTCTATACCTATAGCAATACCTAATGTGAGAATTGAAGCTAAAGAATCAGAGGTATTAAATATATTGCGAAACTTAAATGCAAACACTGCGGTAGGCTTAGATGGAATATCAGCTCGGGTGTTGCGTGAATGTGCAAATGAATTGTCAACCCCTCTTACCTGGATATTTAATTTAAGTTTGAACTCTGGTATGGTCCCTAGGGAGTGGAAGTTAGGTAAAGTGGTACCTTTGCATAAGGGTGGCTCTAAAACTGCAGTATTGAATTACAGACCAATCACCATCTCAGGAGTGGTGGTAAAAGTATTGGAAAAGTTGGTTAAAGACAAAATTCAAGAATGGGTGGATCAGGATATGATACTCTATAGAGGCCAACATGGTTTTGTTAAAGGTAGATCCTGCCTTAGCAATCTATTAACTATCCATAATAGAATAACATCAGAGTTGGACAAAGGAACTGGCTACACAGTGGTACTTCTGGATTTTGCTAAGGCTTTTGACAGGATACCCCATAGAACACTGTTACGCAAATTGGAGCAGATGGGAATGGATATTAAATTGGTGATATGGATAGGAGAATGGCTCAGGGAGAGATACCATAAGGTGGTGTATGGAGGAGCCGAGTCCAGAATGAGGCAGGTGACCAGTGGTGTGCCTCAGGGCTCTGTGCTTGGGCCAATGTTGTTTAATTTGTATATAAATGATATAGGAAACGGCTTAAACGGAGATATTCAGTTGTTTGCTGATGATGCAAAGTTGTGTAGTGCAATAAAAAATCAAGCTGATGTTGAAAGTTTGCAGGAGGATTTAAATAAGCTGGTAAAATGGGCAAAAGAAAATGGATGTCAGTTCAATGTGGAAAAGTGTAAAGTCTTGCATTTTGGGATTAAAAGATTACCAGCTGTGTACTACATAGATGGAAAGGTACTCCAAGAGATTGATGAGGCTAGGGACTTAGGGGTATTGGTAGATAAGGAGATGAAGTTCAGAGGACACATTGCTAAGGTGTCCAAGATTGCACATAGGATTACTTGGTTGTTGAGGAACACACTGACATCCAGAGATAAAGAGGTTATTATTCCCCTTTATAAAGCATTGATACTTCCACATTTGGATTACTGTGCTCAGGTCTGGTCACCTGGATTCCTTGGAGATGAGGAGGCTGTGGAGAGGGTTCAGAGAAGAGTGACCAAGTTGGTGAGTGATATAAAAAATGCTCCCTACATTGATAGATTGAGAGCTTGTGGATTGCAGAGATTGGCTGATAGGCGAAGAAGAGGGGATATGATAGAAACATTCAAATTACTAAAAGGTTTTTATAGGATTGATGCAGGGGAAATGTTTCAGCTGTGTGATAGTGATGGAAGAACAAGAGGTCATCTCTGGAAATTAAAGAAGAGTGTGGTTAACAAAGGTGTCAGAACAAGGTTTTTTGCCTGGAGGGTGGTGAATGAGTGGAATTCATTGCCTGACTTTGTTGTGAGCTCTTCATCTGTAAATGAATTCAAGAAGAGATATGACAGATATTGTTTTGCTAGTTTGGGTCTCCCGCGATGAGTCTACTGACTCCATGGAGATACCCGTAATAATAATAATAATTTTAAACACCAGGGATTACGAAAATAAAATTAGCAACTTATTATCAGATCTAACTTTTTCTTATGGAATAAAACCATATATCAGCAATTGACTGGCCTTGCAATGGGTAGCCCTCTCTCACCATCTTGTGCTGATCTTTTTATGGAAGATCTTGAAAGTAAAATTTTATCTCAAGTAGACCCTAAACCCACAGTATGGTGGAGATACATAGATGATATTTTCATTGTCTGGAACCACACAAAAAAGGACCTGTTTGATATTCTAAACAAGATCAACTCTTTACACCATACAATCAAATTCACTCTAGATCTTGAAACAGATAAAAATTATCATTTCTGGACACTCTAATCAAGAAGCAAACAAATGGTCATCTCAGCCTCTTAGTTTACCAAAAACCCACAAACACAGGACGTTATTTAGCTCCTGTATTGCACTTTAGCTCCTCCCACCACATTTCTCAGAAACTTAGCATTGTACACATGCTAAAAAAGCAAGCTTTCCGTATTACAACAGATCAACAAGATCTCCAAGATGAATTATAACTGATATCTAACAACCTCACCATGAATGGCTACCCTCTACAATTGTCATTCCATATGTGGGGAATAAGGTTGCAAGACTCTATTTCTACAATTGTCATTCCATATGTGGGGAATAAGGTTGCAAGACTCCTCAAATCCCATAGAATAAGAGCGACTTTTAAACCTACAGAAACGATTAGGCAACTCTTAAGATCTCCAAAAGATAACCATCCTTCCTTCACATATTCTGGAGTTTACAACATACCCTGCTCGTACGGTTTTAATTACATCAGCCAAACCTCAAGAAGTCTTGAGATTAGACAAAGGGAGCACATTGGAGACAATAATAACAATAGAGAAGAAAAATCGGGTTTATCCTTTCATTTCTCAAGAACTAACCATATCATAGAGTGGGATAAAAGCTCCATTCCTTACATGGAAGAGGATTTCTGCTCCCAAATTACTAAAGCCGCCGCAACAGTTGCCTGTTCTGTACAAAATCTTAACAGGAACCAAGGATTTATCTTGCCTGAGATCTGGAAGACCCTCATGAGATCTCTAAACATACAAGAAATGAATTAGTGCCAACTATAGAACGTTCCTAAATATAACGTAAAACATAACGCATACAACACTGTACGCGTTATGTTTTCTCAAATATAACTGGAATCGGTTGATTTATAGTCTGTAACAGTTTTTAACTTTAAGTGCCTTATATCAGTTATGTACCCTGAAGATGCCAACAGCCTCAGTTGGTGAAACTAGTTGGTATAACATAGTTATTCTAAAAAATACTTGATCAATAAATCCAAATAGAAGTCATTTCCACAATAAGGAATTATTTATATGCTTTATAGACCTGGAAAAAGCATTTGACAGAATATTAATTTAAGATGTAATAGAAATATTGCAGAGAAGAAAAGTAGCAGAAAACATAATACAAATAATTAAAGAAATATATGATAATAATAGCTGTATAATAAAAACACAAGGAAAAATAAGTAAAGAGATACAAATTAGTAATGGCATTAGATAAGGAGACTCTTTAAATCCAAAACAATATTCAATATAATAATGGATGAAATAATACAAAAAATTAAAAAATATAAAATACAGGAGTGAAAATAAACAATAGAATAATAAAAATTATATGTTATGCAAATAGTGTAATATTAATTGCAGAAAATGAAACTAAGCTACAAATATTACTACATACATTTAATAAAGCAGCAAAATTGTATAATATGAAGATATCAAAAACTAAAACAAAATGTATGACAATATCACAAGAACCATAAAGATGCAAATTAGAATTGGAAGGTACTATTATTGAACAAATAACGAATTACAACCATTTAGGTATACAACTGAACTGGGAAGGAAGGCCACATTTAGAAGTCAGAGAACAAGTTGCAAAAGCTGCAAGAATATCGAGATGCTTGAACGAAACAATATGGAAAAATAAACATCTTAGAGTAGAGACAAAAACCAGAATTTATAAAGCAGTAATCAGGCCTATTATGACATATAATGCAGAAACAAGACCAGATACTAGGAAAACAAGAAAAATATTAAACATGGGTGAAATATAAGAAAACATTATAAAATAAACAATTGGGTAGCAACCTGAAGAATAAAATGGATTGAACACGTGGAAAGAAGAAGTGAAGATAGAATAATAAAACAAGTCTATAGTTGGAAACCAAAGAATAAGATAACAGGAAGACCTAGAAAAAGATTAAAAGATACTATTAAAGAAGATGAAGTCTTGGTCGGAACAGTACTACATGTAATGCGTGAAGTAGAAGACTTGGAAAGCAACATCAGCCGGTTGCGGCTTTTGCTAAGTTCGGTTGTTGATTTCTGGGACATTATTCTGTCTATCTGGTCTAGAATACATCAAGATACCGAAGGTATCCTGATGTATTCGGTATCCTTTGCTAAAATGAGACAAGCGCTCATTTTAGCAAAGGAGGTCAAGCACCCTGTTAGTAGATGATAAAGTCATGTCAAAGGAATGTATCCCATGTCATATGTAGCTTTGAGTTAAGATTGAATTCCCTAATTTGTGGAGATCAAACAGCGCTTAATGATTCCACTGTTTTTAGTGTTGGTCAAATATTTTTTTACTTAACTGTAAAATGTATTGAGTAATATTAAAGTATTTTTCCCCTTTTACGTATAATGTTGCTTAGACTACTAAATATACAAAATTCGTAAAAATGTTATACAATCATAACTTTTTTATGAAATTGGCGTTTTCCATGATAACATAAAATTGAAAAGAAACAAACAGTTTTATAAACAGCCAGTCTATTCATATAACAACACGAAAACAGCTTATTTAGCCATACGTACTATTTTCCTAATATTTTGCTCATGACTGCGACAATATGGTTTGTTTTGTGGTCCAATAAACTGCATCATTCTGTACTTACCTGATGTTTCTGCAGACAGACATGCAGATTGAGCCTTTTCCACCGCTGAGTTTGTCCAAATTCTTCATCAGATCATTATAATATTCAGCTGGTAAGAAATTCTTTACGAGGAAACCACTTGGAATTGGAAAAAGTATCTTATCCAACAGATGTTTCTGCTCTCTTGTAAGCACATTTTGGGCACAAAAGGCTACTTCCGTAGATCTAGGGAAGGAACTAATAAAGTCCACTTTGTAAGGGATCTGCAGCTGTCTTGCGGTCTACCATGCTAACAGGTACAGTGCATTAAACCTGTTAGTCATAAGTTGAATGGCTGTTAACATTTTCGCTCTCGGTCGCCAGGAACACACTAGGAGATTTTTAGTAACTTGTAATTTCTTTTATCCTCCACGTGATTATAAAATGACGTCTGACAGCAAAAAAGGAAGACTTTCCTAAACATATTATTATTCTGGGATTATTTTACAGCAGTTTTCTGTATCCCCCCCGCCCCCACAGACACACACAAAATATTTTTAATCTTACTTTATGTCAGTACCTGGATTGGCCGAGGAAACTTTTTATCAGTGATTTATTATTTTAATTATTTTTTTTTGTATTTCTTATTTATTTTTTAACAATATCTAGAAGCTCTTAGAAGTCAAACATGAAACTTTTGCGAGCTACTTCAGACCTCGAAGAAGCGAAACGGTGGTGTCGCGCCGAAAGGTGAAAATCATTATTCTCTCTGAAAATATAAACGAAAATCCTAGCCCGTAAAGGGATTCGAAACGGATTTGATAGAATATATGCTACTCTTTCTGCCAACTGGAATGAAATGGTTGTTGATATCAGAGATATATACAAATATATTTGCTTAACACCACATAAATTAGTAACGGTAAGTAATTTGCAAGATAATTTTCTCATTTATGTGGTGTTAAAACAGATGAATTATTTTTTGTCTTGATATGCAGTCAAAGATAATTTTTGGCTAAACATGTTATCATTTTAATGACCATCTTTTGCTTCAATTATGCAATTTTCAGTCCAACTCTTTAGAGTCAAGTTAACCCCCTGGAAGATTTTAATATTATGAGACAATTGGCATTCTTCCTTTAATTGCATTGATCAACGAAGTACAATGCTGAGATATTTTCTATCATACAAATAGTTCATATGCCTACCAGAATACCAAATAACTCCAACTTGGTCGCAACAGATACTACATCTAATATGTGAAGAAGAAGAAATAGTAGATATTAAAGATATCTACTATTTAAGATATTAAAGGTCCAGCATTATTTCAAAGTTGAATGTATGTAGAAATTATGAAAGGCTCGTAATTTGGACCAGAGAGCTTATGACAGTGTCCATACATTCGCCTTTTAGTGATTGCATAAAGGTTTCGACAACTGTTTAACTGGTTGGTTCTCTTCAGAGACTAGGCAGAAACCTTAAGTGTGCAAAAACTCTCATGTCACCTTTATGATTTCTGATCCCTTTTACAGTACTCTTTCCTCCTTTCTTTGTAAGCTTTTTAACAGCCTCTAGATTTCGCCATCTTCATGAGAGAGCTTTCCTATATTTTCATTTAGTCTACTTTTTATGCATCTTAGCTTCTTACATTTTTTCAGTGAATTCTATCTCTGACTTATGTAATACTTACTTACTTTCATTACATGCTTCTCTGGTTGAGTCCATCTTTTTTTTCAGAGTGCACCCCACTCTGAAAGATGGTCTCATTACTGATACCATCTTTCAACAATATAATAATTACATATTGTTTTGTAAATAACTGTCATTATAAGGTATTAAATGCAAATTCCAAAGTTCAGAATAAAAGTGTATAGTGATGATGATTTGTTTTAAATAAGTTACCCATTGAAAAGTTAGAGCCTCTGCACAATCAGCACTATTTTAAATCAAAGGCTGGGTAAGAAATCAAGTACAGTTACAACTTCCAAATGTGTACCCAAAATGACAGTTATATATTAGGATTTTATGGCAATAACTTATTAAGGAAGTTTAAACATGCCTTTCAGTAAAGATCTTACTATAGAAAGATTATATTTAATTGCTGCTAAGAAGGGAGGAGAGGATGGAAAAGAAAGAAAGAAAGAATTATATTCTGCTTCAACTTCAATCATACACTGCCATGAATGTAATTTCATCTACCAACTTCTGTTTGCATATAGTTTAGTGATATGAATGAAAACACATTTCTTTATTGTTTATATTAGTTATATTATTATTATTGCATAACACTTCCAAGAACTCATCATGGGAGGGGACTCCCCTCTGCCATGCATATCTCTCTGTCTCCCCTTCTCCACTTAATTATCTACCTATATACAATGACAGTACTACCATCAATGCTATCTACTGCCAATAATTACCATCAACAACAACAGTATTTTTTGTCCATAAATTGTGTGTGTTCTCATGGTCAATTTGACTGTATGCAAGATAAAAAATCAGTTTTTGTGAGAAAAAAGCCAGCTACTTCTGTATGAGATTGGCTAACTCCCCTTCAAGTGAAAAAGTCCATATAGAAATTCCTCTCGTCACGAGAATTGAAGCCAGGTCTTTTCAAATCGAAAGGCACAATGTTTCGTTGTTCTTCCAACTGCACTATGGAGGCACTTATATAAAAAGTTACATTAATTCTTCCAACCAAACCAACTAATTTTGGTTTGGTTGGAAGACAACTAAAGCCAGTATATTACGTCTGCTGCTTATTTTAATGTTTTTTATGACTGGTTTGTCTCTTTAGAAGAGGCAAAAATCCAAGCATCTGGTAGGTTAAAAAAAAGTCTTCACAAGAGACCACTGATAACATAAAGTCCTTATAAATTCCTATATTACAAAGAGGAACACTTCTAATATTATGACATAAAATAATCTATAGTATTATAATAATCAAGTTTAGCATATAGTAATACATCATATAAAGCAATAAAATTCGATCACTTACATTTTCAAGCTGATTACTTAGATCAAACTGTTCACATGGACCAATATGATATCCCTGCAGACAAGATCGACAAAAAACAAACTAGAAAATAAAATATTCTTTGTGTGAATATGAAATTTCTCTGAAAAGAAGGGGGGGGGGGGGAGAATGGAGAAAGAAACAAAGAATTATATTCTGCTTCATCTAAATTTAAGCAATAAAAACAGTTTTTTAAAATCATTAGTAATTAGTGCATTCTTTGTTTCCTACTGTTCATTATAAAGTTTAGCATATAGTACACTGCTCAAAACAATTAGGGGATATTTTAGTTTCCGCCGGATAATTATAAATTTCTGCAAATAATTAAAACTATTGGGTACTTTATACATGAATAAATATTTTTCTTACTTATGGACAGGGTGTAATTGATGAGATATCTTTTAAAAAAAAATCGATATTTATTTCAAATTTAACAAATTATACATTTTAGAGTGAAATAATATTAACAAGAATAATAATAAGAAGATCCACCAATTGTTTCGAGCAGTATAGAACAACATATAAATAGCATTGAAAAGTGATCCAAAGATATAAAGTCATTTCTAGTTTTTAAAATTGTGCTGCTGGAGTAAGCCATGGTACACAGTTTTTTTGTTTGTTTTTAACATGACATGATTTATCAAAAGACAGATGGATATGTCTTTTGAGATATATGCAAAGTTATCCAGTGTAAGCATTGAACAAAACTTTTGCTTGCCTTAAGCACTTAAACTCTCATAGTGCTCATATACAAAAAAAAAAAGGGAAATAAAACAGAATGTGAGAATTACAAATGTATTTCCCTAATGGGTGTTCCTGGTAAGATTTATGCAAGTATACTTGAGAAACGATTGAGAAGGATTGTGGAAGGGAAGATTGGTGAAGAACAAGCTGGGAATAGTTGAGAAATCATGAGAATATAACAAAGATCGGTATTTAAGTTTTGTGGATCTGGAAAAGGCATATGACAAGGTGCCAAGAGGAAAGCTATTCAAAACATTATAGTTGTATAATGTCAATGGGACATTATATCAAGCAATACTCAGTCTTTATTTGAGTTGCAAGTCAGCAGTTAGAATTGAAGGAAGTACAGGAAGATGGCTTAATGTTAAATCTAGTGTGAGACAAGGATGTACATTATCCCCTCTGTTATTCATTATCTATATGGATCACATTATGAAGGAAAGTGGTATTAAACCTGATATCAAAATTGGAAATGTCAATCTTAGCTCTTTACTTTATGCAGATGATGTTATGTTTCTAAATAAATCCAGTACAAGTCTGCAAGATTCCTTAACTAAACTGAATAACTGTTGTAATAGATATGGTATCAGCAATAACAAGCCAAAGACAATGAAAAGAAGTAGAAGCATTGAAAATATCAACTGCATTATGAATGGAGAAGCTACAGAACAAGTAAAGCATTTCAGCTACTTAGGCAAGATTATTAGTGAAGATGGCAAAATAAATATGGAAATAGACAACAGAATCAACAAAGCTGATATGGTAGGAAGTCAACTGAATAAATATATATAGAATAAGAGAGAAATTAGTCAAAACACTAAATTAGTTGTATGCAAGACAGTGTTCAAACCAATTTTAACTTATGGATCTGAGAGCTGGGTTAGAAATAAAAAAACACTTCAAAGACTAGAGACCACAGATATGATCCTGAGAAAACTTTGGAGCATGAACAGATGGCATCAATGGCAATACCATATTAAAAATGAGAATATTAGGAAAGAACTTGACATTATTAGCATTCAGGAATGTGTTAGCAGAGCTAATCTCAGGTGATATGGTCACTTAAACAGAATTGGAGAGGAAAGATTAGCAAAACTAGTGTTCTCTGTCAAGTTGGCAGGAAAAAGAGAAAAACCAAGATAGGTGGATTGATACAGTAAAAAGTGCCTTAGAAGACAGAAATATAAGATCTAATAATGTTCAAGTCTTGACAGGTAACAGATTAATTTGGAGGAAAATTGTAGATAGGAAGTTAGTGGTGATGTGATGTAAGTTTTTCATGTAATACTATCATATCCTGTACAACTCTTGAGGGTACATGCCAGGAATTTGATGATGATACTTAGAAGATATACGAAAGCCAATCTATATCAACTAAAAGAACAGATACTAAATGCATGCAGAATTCTTAGCATTCTTAAGCTTTCCAAGCAGTTCAGACATGATTTGGGTATTCATAGTGTTTCTGAGCTAGAAATAAACAGAAAATAGTTAGTCTCAATAAAACTAGTGAACGTGGCGGTCGTGTTGAGTTATTCTAGAAAACATGTTTTTAAATTAAAGTATAGTGTGGCTTTTTGTCTCAAATTATGCAGCAGTTGTGCTTCGGTTGGATACAAGTGTCCTTCAGTGGTGTTATTGTTTGTAACTCTGTTGTATATATATATATTGTGTTTTCGCTGCTGTTTCACCACTTCAGCGTCTAAAGATGGTGTCCAACAAGAGACGTACGGAGGATTCTATATGAAAGTCTGGCTCTGTATTGGATTTTTTCACAATGAATGTGTTGCGGAAACTTCTACATGTATGCGCCAAAGAATCTGTGGACTGTTTGGCTAAATGAGAAGAATGAAAACTTCGACGTATGTGAGAAGTGTCGGGATAGGCTGGAGCGATTAGGAATGGAAGTAGACGTCAGGACCTTAGTGGAAGAACTTCAGCAGGAGTTCATGAAAATGAAAAGTGATCATCTTCTGCAAGAGGAATTGGAAGTGCTCAGTAAGGAGGTTCTGTAAATTAAAACTGAGTTAAATGTGTTGAATAGAGAAATTAGGACTATAGATTTTACTCTAGCTGAAGTAAGTAGAAAAGGATTAAATATAGGAGAGTCTTTGATGATTGACCAAGTAATAAATAGTATGGAAGTAACTGGGAGTCAACAGAATCAAAGCACAAGAGGTCTAGAAGAAACAAGATGCTGTAGAGTGAGGGAGTAAATAAAAGAGTGTTGAGTAATGAAACTGGGAGAGTCATGCTGAATAGCGTAGAAAATGAGGTCGTGAGTGATACTTGTTTGGACTTGAATGAAGTTATGAGTGGTAAAATATATGGTGATTCTATGATTACTAAGGATATGGAGAGCGGTATGCTTGAGGAGTGCTTGGCTGGTGGAACAATAGAGAGAGAGTGGCTTTAGCAATAAAGAGAGGGCATGATGCAGAAAAGATGATAGTTATGGTGGGTACAAATGACCTGAGTGGTAGTAGAAATCTGGTAGCAAAAGATTTAAGAACATTAGATATCGTGAAGAAGAAAAGTGTTAATGGGAGGATAGTGTGCATGCTGCCTTGTTTTGACAATTATGAGTTAGTAGACGAACGATGATAATGAATGATATGATTGCAAGAATCTGCAAAAAAAAGGTCTGGAATTTGTTGATGTCTGGAGTGTGTTTGAAGGAAAAAGACAGCTGTATGCAAGAGATGCGTTGCATCTGAACATGGAAGGTCATAAGCAATTGAAGAAGTTACTGTTTTCTGAACAAGTTGAAGTAATTGAGTGTAAGAGGGAGAATCTTAAGCAGTGATTGTATTTTGTTGATCCTTATTTGCGGAATAAATTGCAGAAGAGAGTGGATAAAAATCGGCATGGGACCACTGAAATTAGTGACATTTATATCGGTTCTAAAGCTGGTACAAGAACTAAAGGGAATCTGCAATTTCTGTATACCAATGCAAGAAGCATTCGAAATAAGAGGGAAGAATTTTTGGCATTAGTCAGTGCAATCTCACCAAAAGTTGTAGGCATTAGTGAAACTTGGCTGTCAGCAGAAGATGTGGTCACTGAATTTAATGTGATGAGTACAGGGAGGATAGAGAAGATGGAACAGGGGGAGGAGTACTGTTGATGATAGCTGATAAGTTGCAGCCAAAGAAAGTAGTATATCAAGATGATAGACATGTGAATGATAGTTCATTTGAAGTGGTCTGGTATGAAATAGTGACCAACGCAACCAAATATACAGTTGGTTGCTGCTATAGGCCGGGGGGGGGGGGGGTACAGGGAGTGATATTGAATTTATGCATCAGCAAATTAATGTATGGTAAAGAGTGTATGGTTAGTGATTATTATGGGGGATTTTAATTATGGTGATAGTGTTCTATCCAGAGTGATGCCCAGATATTTAGGGAATCTGTTGTAGTGTAGTAGCAGTTTGTTTTTGAAGTAGACATGAG
The DNA here is from genome assembly GCF_054136105.1 of Typopeltis vanoorti. Lineage (NCBI taxonomy): Eukaryota > Metazoa > Arthropoda > Arachnida > Uropygi > Thelyphonidae > Typopeltis > Typopeltis vanoorti. The sequence continues at coordinate 99,996,895 of NC_143567.1, forward strand.
TTCTTTGTTAGCCTGGTTATTGTTCAATTGGAAGGAGAAATATCACGTGGCAAAAAGGAAATGGAATTCATACATCTTCTATGAAATAATTACTTGAAACAGCACATAACTGAAGGGACACCTGGTGTGAGAGTGTTGGACCTGGTCATTGGTTCAGAGGATATATGCTTAAGTAAGGTGTCCTCGTTACCTCCAATTGGTGAGAGTGATCATGTGGTATTGACTTGGGAGATTGCAAAATTTGTGGATTTCTCTCTTAAGAAGGGGTACATACAGAACTACAGGTTAGGCAATTTTAACAAACTTCAGAGTGAGCTTGCAGTTTGCAGTGTATGGGATAAAATCAAGCAGGTATCTGAGGAAGGCAATATTAGATTGTGTCCCCATGGTCAGGAAGACAAACCAGGTAGGCGTTTAGATGGATGAGTAGTAGTATCAAGCTTGATCTGCAAAAAAAAGAAATGTTATGGAGAATTTAAAAGGATAAAGGTGATCAGTACACCCATGAGCAGTATAAGGCTCAAGCTAGGAAGGTTACCAGAATAGTAAGAAAAGCTAAATCAGATTATGAGATGACCTTAGCCAAGGAGATCAAGGGTAATCCCAAACAGTTCTTCTGCTATGTGGCAAGTAAAAGGAAGAATGACTTTGGAGGATAACTTTAGTGGGTGCTGATGATATTGAGGTGACAAATTCAGATGTAATAGTAGAGTTACTGAGTGATAACTTTTCAAAAGTCTATCATCCAAGTGAGGATATTTCTGTACCTGTAGGAATAACCAATCTGAGAATTGAAGTTAAGAAATCAGAGGTACTTAGTATATTGCAAAATTTAAATGCAAACACTGCTGTACGTTTAGATGTAATATCAGCTCGGGTGTTGTGTGAATGTGCAAAGGAATTGTCAATGCCTCTTACTTGGTTATTTAACTTAAGTTTGAACTCTGCTATGGTCCCTAGGGAGTGGAAGGATGGAAAAGTAGTTTCTTTACATAGAGGTGGCTCTAAAACTGCGGTAGTTAATTACAGGCCAATCACCATCTCGGGAGTGGTGGTAAAAGTATTGGAAAAGTTGGTTAAAGACAAAATTCAAGAATGGGTGGATCAGGATATGATACTCTATAGGGGCCAACATCCAACATGGTTTTGTTAAAGATCGATCCTGCCTTAGCAAATTTATTAACTTTTTATAATAGAATGACATCTGAGTTGGACAAAGGAAATGGCTACACAGTGGTATTTCTGGATTTTGCTAAGGCTTTTGATGGAATACTGTTGTGCAAATTGGAGCAGATGGGGATGGATACTAAACTGGTGATATGGATAGTAGAATGGCTCAGGGAGAGATACCAGAAGGTGATGTATGGAGGAGCAGAGTCCAAGACGAGGCAGGTGATCAGTGGTGTGCCTCAGGGCTCTGTGCTTGGGCCATTGTTGTTTAATTTGTACATAAATGATATAGGAAATGGCTTAAAGGGAGATATTCAGTTGTTTGCTGATGATGCAAAGTTGGGTAGCGCAATAAAAAAATCAAGCTGATGTTGAGAGTTTGCAGGATGATTTAAATAAGCTGGCAAAATGGGTAAAAGGTAATGGATGTCAGTTCAATGTGGAAAAGTGTAAAGTTATGCATTTTGGGATTAAAAGATTACCAGCTGTGTACTACATTGATTGATCAATACTCCAAGAGATTCCTCGTCAATCTTCTAAGAGATTCCTCATCTCTAGGGACTTAGGGGTGTTTGGTGGATAGGGAGATGAAGTTCAGGGGACACATTGCTAAGGTGTCTAAGATTGCACATAGGATTACTTGGCTATTGAGGAATACACTAACATCCAGAGATAAAGAGGTTATTATTCCCCTTTATAAAGCGTTGATACTTCCACATTTGGATTACTGCTCGGGGTCTGGTCACCTGGATTCCTTGGAGACGAGGAGGGTGTGGAGAGGGTTCAGAGGAGAGTGACTAAGTTGGTGAGTGATGTAAAAAATGCTCCCTACATTGATAGATTGAGAGCTTGTGGATTGCAGAGGTTGGTTGATAGGCGGAGAAGAGGGGGATATAATAGAAGCATTTAAATTACTAAAAGTTTTTATAAGATTGATGCAGGGGAAATGTTACAGCTGTGTGATAGTGATGGAAGAACAAAAGGTCATCCCTGGAAATTAAGGAAAACTGTGGTAAACAACGGTGTGAGAACGAGGTTTTTCACCTGGAGGGTGGTGAATGAGCAGAATGCATTGCCTTACTCAGCTGTGAGTTCATCTGTAAATGAATTCAAGAAGAGACATGATAGATATTGTTTTGATAGTTTGGGTCTCCCACGATGTCTACTGACTCCATGAGATACCTGTAATAATAATAATAAAAAAAAAAAACAGTTTAATCAGGAAGTTTGACAACTTTGTAACAAAGAAAAATCTCAAGCAACTTCTGACAAACAAAGTAATCCACAATGTTTCAGATCATACACTTTTGGCTCATGAAACCAAATTTTAAACACAGACTTCAGTTTCATTATTGGTTCCAGAAAGAAATCATTGAGCTCAGATCATGACAAACATCAAATTTGCCTTCAAAAGATTACTGCAAAATGAAGCATATATCATTAGGCTAAAAGCTTGCTACCTTGTTTAGTTTAAAAAAAAATGCATGCCCTCCTAAAATTTAAGATCACTAAGGAAGAAAAGGCAGCCTTGAGGAAAATTAAATAAAAACAGTTATAATGAAAGCAGACAAAGGAAATGTCACAATGACCCTTAATAAAGAAGACTACAATAATAAAATGAAAGAATTATTATCAGATACATTGCAGCATATGGGAATGGACATAGGGTTGGTGAGATGGATAGGAGGGTGGTTGACGGAGAGATATCAGAGAGTGGTTTACTCGGGAGTAGAGTCCACAAGACGGCCTGTGACTAGTGGTGTGCCACAAGGATCTGTTCTTGGACCACTGCTGTTTAATTTGTTCATAAATGATACAGGAAATGATCTGAGAGGAACAGTTCATTTGTTTGCGGATGATGCGAAGTTGGGTAGGGCAATAGTGAATGCAGATGACGTCAAAATTTTGCAGGATGATTTGGATAGATTGGAGGTCTGGGCTAAGGAGAATGGATGTCAGTTTAATGTGGCAAAATGTAAGGTTATGCATTTTGGGGTGAAAAGATTGGAGGCAGTTTACTGCATTGGTGGAACCGTGCTCCAGGAAATTGATGAGGCACGAGATTTAGGAGTGTTGGTGGATAAGGAATTGAAATTTAGGGGACACATTGCAAAAGTGACCAAAACAGCTCATCAAATCACTTGGTTGCTGAAGAATACGTTGACAAGCAGAGACAAGCAGGTTATTGTTCCTCTCTATCGAGCCTTGATAAGACCCATCTAGACTACTGTGCTCAGATTTGGTCACCTAGGTTTCTTCTTGATGGGGAGGAGGTGGAGAGGATCCAGAGGCGAGTGACCAAGATGATAGCAGGTCTGTGGAATGAACCGTATGAGAACAGGTTGAGGATTTGTGGGTTGCAAAAATTGGTTGATAGGCGGAGGAGGGGAGATATGATTGAGACATTCAAATTACTGAAAGGTTTCTATAAAATTAATTCAGAAGATATTTTTGAGAACAGGGCTGGTTGTGGGAGGACTAGGGGACATCCATGGAAACTGGGCAAAAGTGTGGTTAGTAAAGGTGTTAGAGCTGGGTTCTTTACTTTTAGAGTAGTGAATGAGTGGAATGCGCTCCCTGAGTCTGTAGTGGATGCTGTGACAGTGAATGAGTTTAAGGCGAGGTATGATAGATACTGTATGAATGTCAGATAGTTGTGATGAATATGATTTGGGGCCTCCCCCGATGAGTCTAATGACTCCCTGGAGTTGCCCGTAATAATAGTAATAGTAATAATAGTAATACATCAGCTTATATTCCAGTAGCGAAGGGCCCCCACCACATCTATAAAAAAAATTAATAAATAAAACAATAAGCCTATTAGATAATATTAAACTGGCCAATGGAAACTTTATCCAAATTAAAAATGTTTTACTTGCATGCATGCATGCACGTGCACGCACGCACGCACACACACACACACACACACACCAAGGCAATCTTTTTAATAGTTTGTATAACATATCATATTTGGTTGTCTTTACATTCCTAAAGAAGGAAATATTCTTTCAGTATACAGGAGTGGAGCTGGGACTGGTGCAATGAATGACAAAACAATCAATATATATCTATATATTTATATGTTATATATATAATATACATTGAAACATATTTCAATATAAATATGTTGAAACTGGCAAATAAGTGCCATGCACGATCCTTACAGAACGCAGTATGATTATCTTAAATTTAAGCCTTGCTTTAGCAATGCTTGTATTCTATAACAGTGAAGCAAACTGGATAAGGAGAATGGACTATACCACACTGAATTTTGTCAAGGAATTTGGTAGAATTCGACATGCAAGGTTGCTGTACTGACTCAAAGAGATGAAAATGCAAAACAAGCTTCTGATGGATAGGGGAGTGGCTTATCGATAGATATCAGAAAGTGATGTACGAAGATTTTGAGTAACAGAGAAGAAACCAGTAGTATACCACAGAGTTCTGTACTCAAGCCATTGTTGTTTATATTAAGGAGACTGGGGATAGTCTAGACCAGTGGTTCTTAACCGGTGTTCCCCGGAACACTTGTGTTCCGCGAACTGGTTACAAGTGTTCTGCCGGTAAAAGATGTCACCTGACACAGTTCTGAGTGTAATTGGCTATTCTGATCCTAACAAGTGAAGCCTGCTATGCGAGTCGACTTCTAAACCAATAGAATATTGTTTATAGGTTATGTGTTTGCAGGATATATTATATCTACGCACTGTTTTTTGCACAGAGAATCCCTAGTTTCAAAAACATTACCCGCAATATTAAAACCAGTACTAGACAAAGTTGCAAATATGGTAATTTATATCAAGTCAAGACCTTTAAAAGCACTTTTTAAAAAAGTCTGAACATCTATGGAAGCCAAGTACGAATCTTTGCTTTTGCACACTGAAATAAGATGGTTATCCAGGGGTAAAGTGCTATTCAGAATTTTAGAACTTAAGAATGAATTATTGGGATTTATTCAAAATGAAGGTATGGATGCTTTTGTAAAATGTCTTCATAATGATATTTGGTGTACTAAAATGGTATATTTAGCCGATATTTTTAATTACTTAAATAGCATTAATCCAAGTATCCAAGGGAAAAATGAAAATATTTTGACATCCACTGACAAACTGTCAGCTTTTTAGAAAAAAAGTTAAGATTCTTGGGCGGTTTTCTTTGGAAAAACTGCACATCAGAAAAAAATACAGTAGATATGTTTCCTTCACTCCATAATAAAGATGTCGAGGGAATTATTTCCATTATAACAGAAGATTTAACAATATTGGAATAAAAGATTTCAAGTTACTTTCCTTCCTTAAATACACACAATTATGACTGGATACGAAATCCATTTGGCACAGTTAATACATCGAGTTGTGAATTTTCATTACAAGAAGAAGAAAAATTAGTTACCTTGTCAACAGACTGTACTCTAAAAATGAAATTCTCTGAAATAACTCTTGAAGAATTTTGGATTTTTGTCCAAACCGAATACTTAGCTCTCTCCACAAGGGCACTGAAAATTTTATTAGTTTTCAGCATCATATTAGTGTGAGCTCGATTTCTCAATACTAACTAATATAAAAACTAAAAAGTGTGAAAGACTTACTAATATAGACAAAGAGATGAGGGCACCTATATCACATATTAGACTTGATATTAATGAAATCTGGAAAAACCGAGAAGCTCAAGTATCGAATTAAAATCAGTTCCATTTTTATAAAAGGCAAGTCCATGAATATGTCGATTGTTAATTTTATGACCCTAATACTTTTGGAGTTCCCCAGATTTTTCTCATAACCAAAAGTGTTCTGTGACTTTGAAAAAGTTAAGAACCACTGGTCTAGAGGGTAATATCAAGTTATTTTCTGATGATGCTAATTTGGGTCAAGTTTTAATCGTGATATCTGATAAAGAATCCCTACAGATTGACTTGGTTAGACTGATTGTATGGCAAATATCAATGAGCATCAGCTTAATATTGCTAAGTACAAGGTTATGCATTTTGTACTGAGGACACTGAATGCAAAACAGTTGGTCAAAGACAAGAGATCTGAGAAAAATTAAGGAGTGAACAGATGGAAGAATCAATAATAGAATCATATTAAAAATTAAGATATTAGGAAGAAACATGACATTGTTAGCATTCAGGAATGTGTGAGCAGATTTAATCTCAGTGATATAGTCACTTAAACAGAATGGGAGAAGAAGGGTTAGCAAAACAGGTGCTTAATTTCCTGCTAGGTGGAACGAATCATTCCACTTAGCAGGAAAATGACCCAAAGGAGGACTAAGATCTAGGTGGAATGATTCAGTTAAGTGCCTTAGAAGACTGAAATATATCTGACAGATAAATCAGATTAATTTGGAAAAAAAAAAGTCAACAGGTAGTTAGTAATAATAAACTGTTCAATGCACACGCTGACCGCTTTATTAGAAAGTTTTATTTAATGCTATGTTGGATTTCCTTTCGATTCCCTGTGCATAGTTTGGTGAGACATGGGTGGGAAACAGCCTTCATTAAATGCTCAAATTCAGTCAAATGCTGCACACAAGAAGTTCTGTTTGTCCATACAAGTTTTCTCAAATGATAGCAATTTCATTTTTGACAGACTGTCTTTGAACCACAGTTACGCTACTTAGACAATCAAGATGGGTTACTTTGCCACTGATTAAATATCCGGGATATCTCACCTTTTGAGAAAGCAGTCAACTTTGCAGTTTTCAAAATTGTGGTTCCCGCCCACAATAAGCCTTTATCAAACTCTAAAAGATCTTTTGCTTTTTCCATTGTGGTCAACACCATTGACAATTGTTGACCAGCATCCCAACTACCACAGCAGATAAAATATGTTTAGAAACTGCTAACATTTTAAATGTAAATTATTAGAAAACAATAACGAGCAACTTAACGAAAGAAACACGAATTAACAGTGGTGAAATCACTAAAACCAAATCCGAACATCTTAATTACTAGAGCTCATAGAGGCAGTACCACAGTTATTCTAAATCGAACCACATATTTAGAAAAAATGAATCTGAGTCTCGGACAACAGTATCTATGAACTTGTTAACTACGACCTCAACCAATAGAATAAAAAAGAAAACAGAAAAGCTGCTTAAATCAGTCACTACAAGGCCCAAAGATACAGTCAAAAAATTACTTCCACACTATGCTCGTTCTACGAGAATATACAATCTACCAAAGATTGACAAACAAAATACACTACTCTGGCTGACAGTCGAAGGTATAGACAGCCCTAATTATCATCTAGCCAAGAAATTAGCGTCAACACTCAAGGAGTTGGTAGGTCATTTCCCCCTCCTATATTAAAAATACACAACACTTTACAAACATAATCAAAGACATCACACTAGAAAAAGATGATTTATTAGTCAGTTTTGATGTCTCTGCCCTCTTCACGAATATCCCAATCAATGACACAATTCTTCTTTTACAGGACAAATTCCCTCCCGATATCACAGTGCTCTTTGCGCATGTATTACGTTCTGGTTATTTTGTGTGGCAAAAAGTTTTCTACCTACAAAAAGAAGGCACAACCATGGGCTCACCATTATCCTCCCCTATTGCTAACTTTTATATGGAATATTTTGAGCAACATGCTCTAGATTCCTCTTCTTTAAAACCCAAGTCTGGCTTAGATACGTTGCCGATGTTTTCGCCATCTAGCCCAATGGCTGCCAGACATTAGACACTTTCTTCAGCCACCTAAACAAACGATACAAACAGTTCACAATTGAGATTGAAAAGCGGAACACACTTTCATTTCTAGATACACGTGTCACATGTCTTCCTTCTGGCAGTCTTTCCTTCATTGTTTACCGGAAACAGATACATACTGGCCAATATATACACATAAACTCCTACCACCATCCAACACAAAAACTAGGAGTCATTAATACTCTAAAAAAACAGGGCTTTAAAGATTTTTGTTCCAATGAAGAAATGCTTAAAGATGAATTTAAAGTTATCAGCAATACTTTCCTAAAAAATTGTTACAGCCAAAATACTTTAAATAAAATTCTCTACAAGACTTCGCTTAAAAACAAAGATAAACTAGACATTAAGGGACATCAGATAAAATAAACAGAATACTACAGAAATACAACCTTAAAGCCACCTTTAAACCTCCTACAAAATTAAAGATCTTACTCAAGTCATCCAAATACCTGATCCCTCTGCTGGCCCGCACTGGAGTATACCGTATTTATTGCACCTGTAATCTACCCAATATAGGGGAAACAGGATGCACAATTCCTCTCAGACAAAAGGAACATAAATGACACATTAAATATAATAACTATGGTGAAGCTGGCCTTTCTGATCATGCCCTGAACACTTTACATAGAATTGACTGGAAAAGCATCTGTTGTTAACACCACACCAAAACATGGTATGAACGTAAATTTAAAGAAGTCTGTGAGATTCTTATCAACCACCCTAATCTTAACAATAATGATAGTCTAAAAATTTCAAGAATATGGAAGGCACATATTCTACTCACTTAACCTTTCTCCCTAAGAGTTAACTATAAATAGGACCATAGGTAATTCAGAATCTTAAATCTAATATAACAATTATCATGTTAAATCAGGACATCATTGTTACTGTAAGAAACTATCTATATGAAAGAATGTTTCTCTGATGTTATCTTAAATAGAATATAGATTTGATGTAGTTTTTTTTAATTAATTAATTTTTTTATTCTGTTTTCACTAGAGGTCATGCCAGTAGAATAACCACTGATCAAATCATTGTCTCTTTAGCATACTGTGTGAAATGTAATTCAGCTTGTCTCTTGTCTCGGGAAATTAAAATAGTTATTTATAACACGGTTGTAAAGTCCATAATTTTTCTAAAATGAATGGTGAAGGCATAGGATGGGATAACTCCACTGTTGAAGAGAAATTTGTAAGAAAAAGGAAACAAGCCTTTAATAAGACCACATATAGGCTACTGTATGCAAATATGTTCACTTAGATTTGGATGAAATGGTGGAGGCATTTGAAAATTCAGGTAACCAAGATAATTTACCTATAGAATTGCACATATGAGTATAAATTGAGGAGAATGTTGTCTTCAAGATTTGAGGAATAGATGGGGAAGAAGAGCTATGGTAGAAACAAACAGTAAGGGGAGTTTATAGCATAGATACAAGCGAAATTATGCATTTGTCAGGTGTAGAAGAAATCATGACCATCCCTGGAATGATGTGAGCTCCAGATTCTTATGATGCAGTGATTATGTGGGATGAGTTACCATTATAAGTTGTGAGTGTATGAGTGACTACTAAAAGCAGTCCTTACCTTGTCCGTGGAAGAGCCATAATAACAGCAAAAATAACATTTCTTTCTTTAGTGAAGAATATAACATTGCTTTTACAGTGATGTCCAACATAGAGATACTACAGTTTTTATATTCTAGCATGGGCTTGGACTGTTTTGTGACACCCAAACCCATTGTTGGAATAAGGATTTTTTTTCTTTCATCATTAATTTTTATTTTTTGGTAATTTTTTTTTATTCATTTTTTACCTAGTCTGGGAAACTGCTCTAGAGACCAAACATGGAACTTCAAGCTATTTCAAGCCTCTTATAAGTGGGATAGTAGTCTCTTGGTGATAAAATTCATCTACCAAAAACAATAACATAAGAGTATAATCATGCCCATGATGCAATCTGAACTTGAAGCCTGTTGGTTGGAGGGCAAATACGTTAACCACTAGGCCAAATCAAGCTATTAGCAAGCAATCAAATTTGATAACTGCTGTTTCAGGTATGGAGCTGTATTACAAAGTATTACAAAATCACCAACTATTCAAGTGATGCATTTGTCATAAATCCTTTGTATTTATAACAGAATATGTTTCATAATTACAAATTTTATGCTAATATAGTTTTATGCAACATATTTTAGCCAAAATTCAAAGCCATAAGAAATGAAAACACATCTATTTCAGTCTTGCAAGATCTGCTAATTATATTAGGTGCATTTATATAATAAGAATTTGCATAGTCATATAGTAAGAATATATGAAAATAAGAGTTAATGAATATTTACAAGAGAAAGAAAAAAGACAATAAATACATACTCCACAACCTTCATCTCCTTGCTCAATACACACAATTCTTTGGCATTCAGGATCAGGAATTATGCCAGCTCCACAATTTGGACGTGGACACAAGACCCCTCCAGCATGAAGAAGACATTCTTCAGCACCAAATCTTTGGTATCTAGAGTACTAGAAGATCAGCATTCATTTTAACACAGTTATGAATTTAGGAAATACTGATACAGAATTTTATCTGAGTTTTAAGCACAGCATTAGAACATAGCAAAATAGCCCTGATATATTTTTTTTTTAAATACTGTATGGGATATTTGTACCATTTCATCCCCTGTCTATTCACAATCCTATTCTCCTCTCTTTAATCATCTTTTAATTCTTTAATTAAGGGGATAATAAATCCCTCATTAATTCTGCAACTGATTCCTTAAATCTTGAATCCACTAAGCCTCCACTGGCTCTCCATCTCTGAAATGCAGGTGATACTCTTCATTAGAATGCTAGCAGAGTAATCACCTAAGAAATTTGTATCTCATCCATTCAAAGGTATAGCAGTCAAGCAATTCCACAAGCCACAGCACATTAAACTATCAGGAGTCTTCCATATCAGCTACCAAATAATTTTACTGTCACTTACTTTGTCAGATCATGCCTGAAGACCCTCAGTGGATACTTGAAACATGGATAGTACCGAACCCTATATATACTATGTTTTTTCTATACATACATACCTACGATAAAATTTAATTTATAAATTAGGCACAGTAAGAGATTAACAACAATAACTAATAGTAAAATAGAACAATTATAACAATACACTGTAATAAAAGTTATGTGAATGGAATCATAGCAACTCAGCATACGATTAATTTTTTTTTCCTTATGAAGTCAAGAACTTTCACCTTTTCATTTAAAGGAAGCACTTTATGGATTCTCTTTGGCATATCCAAATTGCTAGCATCACTCCTTTTGCGCTCTGAGGTCATTATTAAGTAAAATAAGGGTTACTTAAGTCGACTGTTGTGATACTGCAACAGTCGATCTAATAACCAAGGCGGTTACTACAGGTAGCATATACAGTAGTGTGTATATGCTGGAAAAAGGGATGATTCACATCCCGGATGGGGCAGTGTGAGATTTCATCACTACTCAGAATGGCTTGCAATTTAAAACTTATGAATTGTTTATTTCTGGAATTTTTCCATTTAATATTTTCAGACCAAGGTTGACCACAGAAAGCAAACCCGCAGATGGGGGGGGGAGACGGTGTGTGTGTGTGTGTGTGTGTGTATATATATATATATATATAATGATATATATCATTTACATGTCTAAATGGGACATGTTATTTCTCACAGCACCATGCAGTCCCATAGCTATCCTCCAGCTCAACTATCCAGATATGCTTTATATGATTTCCTCCAATAAAATGGGTAGTACATGTATATTCATCACATCTGACATTCCATCTCAGAGACTACAAAACCAATATTCTCCTTTTTCATTTATTGCTTATCAGTTGCTAAATTCTGATAACCACTCTAACCTCAGTAATTATTTATCTCAGAAGGCTGATTTTCTGGAGTCCAATTACCCAAATGGTGATGTTATTTTCCTTGGGAGGAGGGGGTACATAAATGTTTACAACTCAAGCTGGCTTCCCTCCTCTCACTCCACCGATCAACCTGGAAGACATTCTGAACAGCTAGGAGAGATACACCTCAGAACACATCTCAGACATGGAAAGGGGAAAAAGCACAAATCAGAAATAGAGGAACATACCACAGAGAAAAAGTGCCAAGTACTATGGCAGCATGCAGAAATAGTCTACAGTGAATGATTACAATTTCTTGTCAAAGAATTCAAAGAATCATCAAAAATGTTTAAAAAAAAACTAATCAACATATCAAAAAACAAGATATTATTCTACACATCACATTGCTAGTCATCATAGTACAGTGGGAATTGCATGCATGTGCAACACTATTAATCTATTAAAATAATCTGTATTACTGATAAAATTAGCCTGCTTTTTGTAAAACCCAGGTCATGTAATATCAGTTTAGTTTTTTTTTAATTTCATCCTCCTGAAGGAGTGTACTATAATGCATATGAAGCAAGATGCTGAAGAATGTTTGCTGTCAATAATGACCTAACACAAACTGTGCATTTACCCATCAAAATACTTGATAATCTTCATCACCCATATCTTAACAAGCTCACCTCCTGGCATTCAGTTCTTAACCTTTCTCATGTTTCATTTTCTGCAGAACGTCTGTCAATCCAGACATTATTAATCTTCTCTACTTTAGAACTACGATGAGAAATGGGAGACCTATGATTTCTGTTGTTTTCCATTGTATGATTACATTTTTGCCTTTCAGTACTTTGACCAGAAGACTTGAATACAAATGAGGAAGTACTGAAATTGCACTCATCAGCCTCCTCAATGCACCAGAAAGCCCATGAGTGTAATTTATTATTATTATGGGCAACTCAAGGAGCATTTAGACTCACTGAGGGAGACCCTAAGCATCATGTCAAGAACTATCCAACATTTGCACAATATCTATCATACTTTGCTTTGAACTCATTCACAGTCATGACATACACAACAGATTCTGGCAACCTATTCCACTCATTCACTACTCTCCAAACAAAAAACCATTCTAACACCTTTGCTAACTACACTCTTACTCAGTTTCCATGGATGGCCTCAAGTTCTCTCACCAACACACCTATTCGGAAAAATGTCCTCTGAACTAATCTTGTAAAAACCTCTCAGTAATTTGTATGTCTCAATAATATTACCTTTTTCCACCTATCAATCAGTTTCTGTAACACAAATCTTCAACCTGTTCTTGTAAGGTTCATTCCTTATCATTTGTTCTTGTAAGGTTCAATTCTTGGTCATTTGTCTCTGGATCTTCTCTACCTCCTCCTCATCATCGAGAAACCCTAATGCCCAGATCTGCATACAGTAGTCAAGATGGAGTCTTATCAAGGCCTGATAAAGAGGAACAATAATCTGCTTGTCTCTGCTCAAAGTATTCTTTAGTAACCAAGTGATTTGATGACTGCTTTAGCCACTTTTGCAATGTGCCCCCTAAAATTTAACTCCCTATCCACTAACACTCCCAAATCTCTGGCTTCATCAATTTCCTGCAGTACAGTTCCACCAATATGGTATACAGCTGGTTATTTTTTGATCTCAAAATGCATAACCTTACACTTTGCCACACTAAACTGATATCCATTCTCCCTTGCCAGTCTGCTAATCTAACTAAATCATCCTGCAAAGTTTTAACATTAGTAATAACTATTGCTCTACCCAACTTTGCATCACTGGCAAATAACTGAATAGTTCCTCTCAAATCCTTTCCTATATCGTTAATGAACAAATTAAACAGTAGGGGTCCAAGAACAGAACCCTGTGGCACACCACCACTAGTCATAGGCCTTCTTTTGGACTCTGCTCCTGAATAAACTACTCAGATATCTTTCCAACACCCTCCTATCCATTTCACCTACATCCATCCCCATTTGCTGCAGTCAGTGCCGGATTTACCTATATGCTAAAAAAGCTACAGCTTAGGGCCTCGCAATCTGCCGGGGCCTCAAATAAAAAAACAAAAAGACCAGCTGATGTAATTTAAAACAGTAGGGGGGCCTCTTGGTTTTGTATAGCTTAGGGCCTCAGCAAATCTAAATCCAGCCCTGGCTGCAGTTTACTGATTAGAATTCCATGTGGTATCCTGTCAAGGGCCTTTGCAAAGTCCAGCAGTATCACTGTAAACCCATTACCTTTATCCAACTCAGCTGTCACTATATTATAAAACGTGAGCAAGTTACTGAGGCATGACACACACACAAAACCATGCCCACCCCCCATACACTATCCCATTTCCATATATCCATTCCTGTATTTTGTTCTTGACCAACTTCTCCAATACTGTGACAATAATTCCTGATATGCTGATCAGTCAGTAATTTGCTACATCAGTCTTGGAGCCTCCTTTATGCAATGGAACTATTTTCATCTCTTTCCACTTCCTTGGAACTAACCCAGAGCTGAGACTTAGATTAAACAATATGGTAAAGGGCACTAACATTTCCCTCACTGCTTCATGTAAAACTCGAGCCGGTATACCATCCAATCCCATAGCTATGTTCACATTAAGGTTCTGTAATATGCTATTCACCTCCATTTCATTCACCAAGCCTTTGGTTCTCTTCTGCAATATCACCACCTGGATGGTATACTACTCTTGCAAAGTGCTCGCTCAGTAATTCCACTATATCAACTGATTCAGTTACCTCCCTACCATCGGCATCCCTTAAAATCATTCTGCCATATACATTCTTTCTTTTACTTGCAGCATATTGAAAGAACTGTTTGGGATTCTCTTTAGCCTGCATTGCTAACTTCCTATCATAATCTGCTTCTCTCTGCCTTTTTTTAACAAGCTAGTTATCCTTCTAGCCTGTGCTTTGTACTGCTCATGTGCCTGCAGGTCACCTTTCTCCTTAAACTCCCTCCACTGTTTCTTTTTTTTTTGCAGCTCCAGTGCTTGATGATGATATTCATCCATTTAACTCCCAAATTTATTTCCTCTCCTGATTCTAGGTATGCAGTCTGCCATTATCTCCCTCAAACACTCCTTTACCACTTCCCAAGCACTATCAACATCCATCCCTTCCAGTTTTACAGGACATGGCACTGATCCAAGCATCTCCTAAGCTTGTCATACTTACCAGCCCTGTAATTCCACATATACCAATCTTAACTAAAACTTCCACATGTTTGGCCACCTCTCAGGTCAAGACCATATGATGACTCAAACCAATTGGTGGCAATGTGGTCATATTCTTTATAGACAAATTCACAGATGCAATTACTAGATCAAGCACTCTCTGGAATTTCTGTCCTTCTACATGCAGAATGCATGTAGAAGGACAGAAATATTATTATTATTATTATTATTCCTAACACCTCGAAGGAGTACGAAGACTCATCACGGGAGGACACCTACAACTGTCTCAACAACTACACCGAATCTACTATGAATCATCTCCATCAACGCCATCTACTGCCCACCTCCACCACAAATAAGGTCAAACAAAGATAAGGATGACACCCTGCCATCATTCCTCTTTATTTTTCAACTTCGTACAGATGATCAAGATACTAAATGCTTTCTCTAATCTTCTGCCAACAAGGACACGAGAAAAATCTTATAACAAGTCTCCTGGCCCAGATAGTACACCCTAAATTGTGCTCAACATTTGCAACCTGTAATCAACAGCTGGTTATTCTAGAGCGAATTTGTAGGCTTTGTCTATTGCAAAGGACATGATTTGTCCTGGTATACTCTAGTATGTATTTAATGTTGATATCATTGACAAAATAAGAATTATTGAGTCTTTAAGTCATGAGACAAGAAATTATATTTTTGTTTTAATTCTTTACCCAAGTGTAAGCAAACAATTTGTATGCAAAGTAATTTGCATACAAATACATCCCAACTTCACAGCAATAAATCAAGAGGCTTCCTGATCTAGTGAAAAATTCTGCTGCCACTTATTCTGCCAGATCATTCCTTGGAGAGAGGGCTAAGAAGGAAAAATATATGCAATTCTTTCATTTCATTCCTACAGTACGTTCCCAGCTCATTAAACAGGAACTGCATATGAAAAAGAGGCTATGGAAGAGATATAAGGAGAAGATGAAGAGCAGATGCATGAAGATGCATTTTGTTTAATTTGAGTCTCAGGTCTGCGTTAGTCCAGAGGGGGTGGAAAGAGAGGAAAATAGTTCCACTCATAAAGGAGGTTCCAAGACTGCTGTTACAAATTACCAACTGATCAGCATATCAGGAGTCATTGTCAAGGTTTTGGAGAACGTAGTCAAGAGAAAAATACAGGAATGGATAGATGAAAATGGGATAGTGTATGGGGGACAGCATGGTTTTGTGAAGGGTAGATCATGCCTCAGTAACTTGCTCACATTTTATAACACAGTGACGGCTGAACTGGATAAGGGTAATGGGTTTACAGTGATACTACTGGACCTTGTTTAGGCCTTTCACAGGATACCACATGGAATTCTAATCAGTAAACTGCAGCATATGGGGATGGATATAGGGTTGGTGAGATGGATAGGAGGGTGGTTGATGGAGAGATATCAGAGAGTAGTTTATTCATCAGTAGTCCAAAAGATGGCCTGTGACTAGTGGTGTGCTGCAGGGTTCTGTTCTTGGACCACTACTATTTAATTTGTTCATAACGATACGGGGAAAGGTGCCCAATGAATGAAAGGAAGGTAAGATAGTGCCATTGCATAAGGGTGGTAGCAGACTGGAAGTGTCTAATTATAGGCCAGTTTGTGTGTCATCAGTAGTTGTTAAGATCTTGGAGAAATTAGTGAGGGACCGTATACAGCATTGGGCAGATGAGGGTAACATTATTTGTGAGAGTCAACATGGATTTGTGAAGGGGTGCTCTTGTTTTAGTAATATGCTAGCCTTTTATAATAAAGTTACAAGAGCAGTAGATGAGGGAAAGGCATATACTGCAATTTTCTTGGATTTAGCAAAGGTATTTGACAGGGTGTCACATGATAAGCTGATATTTAAGTTGCAGCACATGGGTCTGGATGTCAGGTTGGTCAACTGGATTCAGGATTGGCTGTCCGATAGGTATCAGAGAGTTGTGTATAGTGGGTCAGTTTCAAGGAGGCAGAGGGTTACAAGTGGGGTCCCACAAGGCTCAGTACTGGGACCTATACTGTTTAACCTTTATAATCAATGACATTGTCAGTGGATTGCAAGGGGATAGTCAGTTGTTTGCAGATGATATGAAGCTGGTAAGGGTTATTAGTAATAGCGCAGATGTGGTAGCCTGCAAGAGGATTTGAATAAGCTAGACAAATGGGCTAATGAATGGGGATTATGGTTTGATGCAGCAAAATGTAAGGTCTTGAGGTTTGGGACACATCAATGGGACACCACATACTCTATTGGAGGAGCTATACTGGAGGAAGTAGGGGAGATAAGAGATCTAGGGTTGATGATTGAGATAGAAACCTGAATTTCAGGGGACATATTGCAAAGGTGGTGGATGTAACACAGAGGATTGCTCCAATAATGAGAAGGACACTGACCAGTAGAGATAAGAGTTATCAATCCGTTGTATAAGACTCTGATCAGACAACACATAGACTATTGTTCACAGATTTGGTCCCCAGGATTTGAAGGGGATAAATTAACTGTGGAAAGGATACAAAAGCAGATAACAAAGATGGTTTCAGGACTGTACAATGTTAGTTATGAGGATCGGCAGAGGGAATGTGGACTGCAGAGTTTGGTGGATAGAAGAAAGAGAGGTGATATGATTGAGACTTTTAAAGTGTTGAAAGGTGGTAACAGGGTTGACACTAGGGAGTTCTTTTGCTTGGTTGAACAGCGTGAAGAAGTGATGACAAGGGGCCATCCCTGGAAGTTACAAAAGGAAACTGTGAGCAAGAGGGTGAGGAGTGGTTTCTTTGCATGGAGGGTGGTTGAACCATGGAATGCATTGCCTGATAGTGTGGTGAGAGCAAGAATGGTCAATGAGTTTAAGGAGTGGTACGATAGACTTTGTGTTTCCTAGGAAGGGCCTCCCGCGATGAGTCTTTTGACTCCATGGAGGCCTGAATAATAATGATAATAACTCTTCATTCACAACAATGAAAGACAATATGACAAAATACAGTTATATTACAGACTGCAAAAATCTCCTGCAATAAACAATTGAAAAAAAATAATAAAATAAAAATCCTATTGAAAAATAAAAAAAAATGACAAAAAAATAATAAAAGTACATAAATATTAAAAATTATCACAAAAATTTCCATATATGCTTTATCAACATTCGTGACCATAAAACTAACATTAACAACATACACCCCACTTACAATCTTCTAAACCAGGTCTGATTTGATTATTCCAAAAGAAAACCTCACCTGGCAAATTCAACCACTATCACCCATTCCAACTGCCCAAACTCACCTTATAAAATTTCTTCTGCCACTAAGACAGTACATGTACATTCATCAAAAATGATTTTCTCTTAGAGAATGCAAACCCTTCAATTATCTATATCTGATGTACACTGGCTAAAAAAAAAAATCCTTACCCCAAGTTTGTTGCTTTCATTTGCAGTTTGATCTGCAACTATCACTTTCCAATCTCTGATACCTACATTCGTCATTTATTACCAATTATATATTTGGTTTAATCCTTTAACTAAGTGTAAGCAAACAAAGTTTGTGCCTGAAGTATTTTCAGGACTGGAGCTACTCGTGGCAAAGGTGTTATAACTTCTCATCATTTGCCTTAGTATCCCATAATTCAAAGCACATCTCTTTGCTGACATGTATAATGCTATGCATTAAGGGTCACTACCCAGATTGGTTTCGACCTTTATTGACGTCTCATCAGTGGGAGCTAGACCTAGAGGTGGTAAGATTAAGGTGGAAGTAATGGAGAAGTCATATTTCCATATACGAGTTGCCAAAAGGTGTCACACCTTATTATTAAAATTCTCTACATTCGTCTGTTTGATTATCTATCTCCAAACCTGGATTTTCTGCATTCGAAATACCAAATAGGGAGGACATTCCCTTGGGGACTTCAACATCCACAACTCAATTTGACTTCTCTTCTCTAATTTCAATAATCAAGTGGACAGGGATGGGAATATTTGCCATTAGCAACTACCTAACACAGAGGGTCCCAGCTTCTCCAGAACACTAGATAACCCTCACAATGACAATGATCTAGAACTCCAAGACTACAACCTTGTTCAAGCTTCCTTCATTATGCAACCTTCACCCAGCCATTCTCAATCTCATCTTCTGGCTTTACAATAGTACCAAATGGAATGACCTCTGAATTCTACTTCTTTCCATTGTCCAACTATTGTTTCTGTTCTCCATATCCAAACACCTGCTTAGAGAGAATACCAGAAATAAATCTTGCTGAATGAAAGTCTTCACTCTCCATCCCACTCAAAATTCCTGATAACAATTTAAGTGACAATTCATAAGAGTGTCCAAGAAAGTGAAATTAAAAAATTCAGCATATTGCAAATGGCTTAAGAACAAAACTTCAGTACTGCAGCCTATGCTTTGGCTTGCAGCATCTCCAAGAACACCATCAATAAATTCTGATATATCCAAATGCTAAAAATTTCCTACTGTCCAAATAGCAGTTGAGCCTTCTAGTGTCCTTGCCAAGACCAGTGGACCCAACTTCAATCCACCCGTTTCCGCTACTCTCATCCTGATAATATAACTGAAACATTTACTAAGTAATGTTTCAGTAACTAACTTACTTACTAGTATAATTCTTGTCCTTCAATACCTCTTGCACAGATAACCGAGGGAAAGTACCCCACTTTATCAAAAACATCTCACTCCTGTTTTACTGTCAGAAAAGAAGCAGGAGAATCCTTAATAACTTAGACACTATCATCATCAGATTGCAAGAGCAAAAGCCCACCATTGTGCTAAAAATTGCTGCTCCAGAACAAACACTATTAAAAAAAAATCATAAAACCAGCAAACAATCTACTTTCCAACTGTTTTTTTTATCTCAAATTATCCAATTAACTCAAAAAACCATGGAAAAGGTTATCAGCAACCAACTTCTTCACTACTTGCCTTTGGGCATGAACTACTGAAAGGTTTAGAGAAACACGTATTTATTCTTAACATTTCTGGTGCATTTTATTGGTTTTGACAGAAAAGCCGACTAGCAAATCGCCAGAGGATTTGTAGAAGGGTTGGGTGAAATTCTCCACATATATGGCTTAGTAAAACATTCATTACTATATATTCTATGCCACTCCCAATTTCAACTAAACTTTAAAACAACAACCATAAAAAAGTGAAGTAGAGAGAAAGTGTTAACTTCAATGACATTCATTTCCACTTTTAATCTTCAAAACCACATATACTTACAAATTTAACGAAACTCAAATTTAAGCTTCTTCGAGCAGTACTCATCTCAATTTTCCCAATTATACCCTGTGACTCTTTTCGTCTCAACAGAGGCATCTGTGCATTATGATATTTGATATTTTTTGGCTAAAACTCTCTCAGTTTCATTCTATCAGATTCATTTATTATTGCTATCTCTCCCCAATGCCAATTATTATTATCCTAAGATCCCATGGCGTCATAGACTCATCTGGGAGGTCCCTTCTGTCATACACACAGCTCACCATCTTCTGCAATTGGGCATGTTTTTCTTTTAGTAGCAAAAACTTTCCCTCCACTTTCTTCTGTTCTAAGCCTTCTCTTACAAGGTTGCGTATCTGTCTCCATTCAGCATGTCATCTAACATTGTTTTCCTCACCCTTCCCCTAGGTCTTTTTCCTTTGATGGTATCTCTGATTACTCAATTTCCTCTCAGGATATGTTCAATTCAATTTCCCTTTCTTCTTTTTATCCTTTTTAACAGATTCCTTTCTTCCTCTACTCTTTTTAAGACCTCTTCATTATTTATTTTATCTGTCCATTTTATTTTTTTTCATCCTTCTAACACATCTCAAAGCTTTCCAAAATTTTAATTTCTTCTTTCCTCGTCATACTGTACCTTACACACATTCAAACTCACTGTAGACGCTATGCTCTCAGGCAATGCATTCCAATAATTTACAATCTGCATGCAAAAAACCTGCTTCTCACTCCCTTGTCAACACCCTCCATTTTCCAAATTTTAAAACCTTAATTTTGCAACATTAAACTAACATATCCACTCCTGTGCCCATTCACTCAGTCTATTCATGCTTCCTTGTAAGGCTACAACATCTGGCTCCACTCCTCATAGTTCATTCTAACTTTGCATTATCTGCAAACAACTGTATAATGGGTCGGTAATTTACAACAGCAGTCTTGGAACCTCCTTTATGCAGTGGAACTATTTTCCCCTCTTTCCACCCACTTGGGACTAACTCAGACTTGAGACTCAAATTAAACAAAATGGTCAAGGGCACTGACAATTCTTTAGCAGCTTCACGTACGACACAAGCTGCTATACCATCCAATCCCACAGATGTATTGACATTGAGGTTTTGTAATAGACTACTCACCTCCACTTTATTCACCACAATTCCCGTATAATCTACTGGTTCATTCATTCCTGCAATGTCACCACCTGGATGATATAATCTTGCAAAGTGCTCACTCAGTAATTCAACTATATCAACTGATTCGGTTACCTCCCTACCATCGGCATTCTTTAAAATCATTCTGCCATATACATTTTTTCTTTTACATGCAACATATCGAAAAAACTGTTTGGGATTCTCTTTAGCCTGTATGGCTAATGTTCTTTCATAATCCGTTTTTGCTTTTCTTACCACACTCGTTACTCTTCTGGCCTGCACTTTATACCGTTCATGTGCCTGCCGGTCACCTTTCTCCTTAAATTCCCTCCATAGTTTTCTTTTTTTGCAGCTCAAGCTTAATGGTGTTATTCATCCATTTAACCCCTACTTGATTTATTATTCGGACTCTAGGTATACAGTCAGCCATTGCTTCATGCAAACACTTCCTAACCACCTCCCATGCACTATCAACATCTTGCCCTTGCAGTTTTACATGCCATGGCACTGAACCAATCAAACTCCTAAGCTTGTCATACTTACCAGCCCGATAATTCCACATGTACCCTGTCTTAATTGTAAATTCCACACCTTTAGCCACCTCCCAAGTCAAGACCCTATGATCACTCTCACCAATTAGTGGCAAAGTGGTCATATTCGTTACAGCCAAATTCTCAGATGCAATTACTAGGTCAAGCACTCTCTGACCCCAAGTATTTTCCATTACATGCTGCCGCAGATAGTTATTACTTAATAATCGCATGAAATCCAATTCCTTCTTCCCATGTGTCCTCTCCTCCTTTCAATCAATGTTACCATAGTTTAAATCATCCATAATAATTACTCTCCTTCCACTCATTTCTTCTATTTGTTTATGCATATTATCTCCACCATCTATTCCATCACCTGGTCTATAGCAGCACTCAACTGTATATTTTGTTCTGCTAGTTTGAATCTCACACCAAATAGCCTCAAATGTGCCCTTTTCTCTATCCTGCAGTTCCACTTCTATTCTCCTTGGCATCAGCTATCATCAATAACACTCCTCCCCCCCCATTTTATTCTCCTTGTCACTCCTGAACACACCATACCCCCCTCACATTCAATCCCACTAGCTATATCATCTTATGTCAGCCATGTTTCATTAATGCCAATAACTTGTGGCCTGGAAGTGCCAACCAAGGCCAAAAATTCTTTCCTCTTGTTCCTAATACTTCTGGCATTAGTATACATGAATTTCAGAAGCTTTTGAAATTCATGTATACTAATGCCAGATTTGTCCCCTCCCTATTTTGATGCCTTATACTAACTATCCCATTCTGATTCGTATTCTTTCATACTCGCTTGGGCATATTACACACATTCATGCACTCAACAGTCTCCCTAAAGTCTGCATATCTACTCCCCCCCCCCCTTAATAACTCTAGTTTCCCTGATTCTGCACACCCACTTCCACTACATTCGACAACACCTTTTCAAGTCTCTGTACACCAAATCCATTCAAATGTAAACCATCCATCTTATATAAATCCTTTCGCCCATCGAACTCACTCCACACCACTCGTCCTGCATAATTCATGCATAAAGTCATTTGCAATTATGGCCCTCCTTCTATACTCTTCACTGTCATACCGCGGCAACAGACTCACCATCCTCTCTCACTCTTCTCTTTTGCTACCTCAAGCAATTCCTTCACATCTTCACTCATAGCCATTTTGTCTCCTTTCAAATCATTTGTACCAGCTACCACTATCAATTCTTTCACCCGCTGCTTTTGCATTCTAATTGACTCGCTTACATCCTTAACATTTGCACCAGATTGGTACGATTTTGTTAAACTCTTAACTAATACACCTCTTACTAAGGAATCTCCATACAACACTTGCTCTTTCATTTTGTTTACACTCATTATCATACTCTTATTTTTTCTATCATACTTTTGCCGTTTATCAGTCGCTATGCTCGGTAAACATTTTTGCTAATGCTCCAGCTGCTGATTTGCCCTGTGTATCACTCCACGTAACCGATCTATCTCACTCATTGCATCAGTCATCATTTTTATTCTCCGATAATTCATTCATTCGTTCTGTATGTTACCTTCATTCTCATTTTCAACGCCACTCTCACACCTATCTGGTACTACCTCGCAAATATCACTATTTTCTCGATTCTCACTTTCGACAACGATATCACTCTCACGACTTGATACACATTCTTACCACACTCGTTACCCTGCTGTCCTGTGCTTTATACCGTTCATGTGCCTGCCGGTCACCTTTCTCCTTAAATTCCCTCCATAGTTGTTTCTTTTTTTGCAGCTCAAGCTTAATGGTGTTATTCGTTCATTTAACCCCTACTTGATACTGTGTGAATGTTGAATAGGTGTTCTTGACATGATGTTAAGGCCTCCCTTGATGAGTCTGTCGACTCCTTGGAGTTGCCTGAAATAATAATAATAATTAAGCAAATATGTCAAGGCAGATTCTTTCAAAATACATGGTAATATATAAACCCACAGCCTTATTAATATCAAGTTTGCTTATTTCCCCATATATCTCTTCCTCATTCACAGTCAGTCTCTTCTCCTTATCATCCACTGCTCTCAAACTCTCCATGATGTCACATTCACAAGGATTGAAAACCTTTATTGAACTGCTCATCAAATATCTCAACTATATATCAGCAGCTCTCCTTATACCATTTTCTCCAATCAATGCCATCCTATCATAATCTTTTTTTTTTTGCTGACTACATATCGAAAGAACTCCCTACTAGGATTATTTCTGGCTTCATTAGCTAACTGCTGCACATATTACACTTTTGCTATCATAACCAACCGAGTCACTCTCCTTGCCTGTTCTTTGTATTCCTCATGGAATTGATCATTATCACTCCTCTTATGTTGCCTCCATAATGCTTTTTTCTCTGTATTCCATGCTTTATCTCTTCATTCATCCATTTCACACCTACCTTATTTAATCTTCTGACCTTTGGAATACATTTAGACATTGCTTCTACTAGGTAGTTCTTGAATATCACCCAAGCAGCATTGATTTTCTTCTTCCCACCCAACTCCTCATTCCATGCTACAGTTGTCTCCTGAGCTTCTCATAATCATCAGCCTTGTAGTTCCACATATACCCTTTCTCACAGCAGTCCTCACGTGGTTGGCAACAATACAGGTAATCACTTCATGAAGTCACTCTCACCAACTAGAGGGAGATTTGACACCTCATTTATAATAACATCCTCTGATGAGATGATGAAATCCAAGACCTTCAAATCCTCATGTGCCCTCTATTACATACTGTCTGAGGTAGTTGTCCCTCAAAAACTCATTTTCTTTACTTCCAGTTGGTATCTTGTCATCTCAATCTATATTGTCATAATTAAAGTCACCCATAATGATCACCCTTG
Organism: Typopeltis vanoorti; assembly: GCF_054136105.1. Lineage (NCBI taxonomy): Eukaryota > Metazoa > Arthropoda > Arachnida > Uropygi > Thelyphonidae > Typopeltis > Typopeltis vanoorti. The sequence continues at coordinate 100,021,701 of NC_143567.1, forward strand.
TCTCATTTTATTGGCTAATTTGCTAATACATTTCCTGGTCACTACTTTCCACATTACTTCCTAAGAGGGACCTTCCTCGATGAGTCTTGATAGACTTGTATTTCTTAGAAAGGACCTCCCAGGATGAGTCTTTTGACTCCATGGAGGCCTGAATAATAATAATTACCAGATCTATAGCAACATCCAACAAAGTATTCTATTCACCTTTATCTCACCATACTGCCTCAAAACCACTACCATTATTTCCAATCATTATCATCAATAGCACTCCATCCCCCTTTTTACCCTTTCAATCTTCACAAAATACATCATACCCTTCCATTTCTATTCCTGTTAGGATGTCATCCTCATCCAACCATGTCTCACTTATTCCAACAATTTTGGGGTGAACAAACTCAATCAATACATTAATCAATTCTAATACTTCTAGCATTCATATACAAACATAACAGTCTCATTCCTGGATCTATAACAAGTTTCACTGATACCACTTATTAGATGTGACTTCTCCATCCATACTTTCCTCAAGTCATTTCTTTTTCTCCTTTCTCATTCAAGAACCTTATTCAAATTCAACTGTTTTACCTACATCCCAATTTATCTCCTTCCCTTTTTGTCTACACATGCATTCACATAATCTTGAAGTATCAACCTTTCTCACGCTGTGTTTCCTTGTCCAACCTGAGTGTCCCCATTTCCCTGTTTGTCTTGCACACTTGTTCTCTCATGCTACCAACTTCTTCATTCATAAGAACCACTTCAATCTCTCCTTCCTTACTCTCCTGCTCTTTCACATAGCTTCTTACTTGCTCAGATTCCTTACTCTCCCTTCCAGCAGCAGTCTCTCCAAATGATTCACACGAAAACCATTCAAATGCAGTCCATCACTCTTATACAGTTCAATTCTCCCTTCAAACTCATTCCGCACATTAACACATTGCACTCCTTTCTCTTCACACATTTCTGATAACATTCATCATAATCAAATTCCTGATATGTATCCTCAATGGGGTGATAATACTACATGAAAAATTTACATCATTACTAACTTACTATCTACAATTTTCCTCAAAATCAATCTGTTACCTGTCAAGACTCCAACGTTAACAGATCTTATATTTCTATCTTTTAAGGCACTTTTTTTATATCAATCCACCTATATCTTGGTCTTCCTCTGGGTCTTTTTCCTGCCGATCTGGCAGAGAACACGTATTTTGCTAACATATCATTAATAATTCTTGCCTTCTGCCTCATCTCATCACTGTCAATACCCAGGCAACATGCTGACTACCTTTTCTATCACACTATTATCTTTTATCCTTCTCAACAACCTCCTGGTATCCAATTTTACATTCTCCTTGTAAATCATTTTTCCTAATATCATTATCAACTCCTTTGCATCATTCTGAACAGTTCAATTTTCTTCAGTTGACAAATATCGATTTTCTCCATTCCAACTTTCCTAATAGTGAGGTCATATTCCAGTTCAAGCAAGTAAAGATGCTGAGACATTTGTATCACTAATGATCTTACACCAATTGTTCACATGCCTACCAGATAACCCTAATGCCACTCTTCAAACACCCTGAATCTCTTCTTAACTAGTGATATTTCTGCATACACTGTGGATGTTGTTTGTCCTCTAGGCAATTCAGACCACAATTTATTGTTGATTTTTTCTTTCCCACAGGAACACTCATGGAATCACTCCCATCCTCATGCTGTCTGGCATTATAAGAAAGCTAAGTGGAATGATGACTTATGTCTCATTTCTTTGGCTGGATTATTGTTTTTCAAACTTCTGATCCAAACGTTTGTGAATGCACCAGTGAAGCAATTCTTATTGATTTTCACCAGTATGGAAATATTTTCCCATTACACTTTAAATTCTCTAAGCTTCAGTTCTCAAGGAAGTGTGCCAAGTCTCTACCTGTACAACAGTGTTTCCTAATGTGGGGCGTATGCCCCACAGGGGTACAATTTGAATATTTCTGGGGAAATTAGAAAATGACATTGCATTTGTCACCTCATCACTGATATACTCAAAAAACTCACCATTGTCGGTGATAAATCATCGATGTTGTAACCCTGACTGTCCGAGAAAAAAGCTGACATCACTAGTACAGCAGTCAACATAAATACAGTATCAAGAAGAACTCTCAAAAAAGCAAAATGAAGTCTATCATCATCATCAAATTCCTGATATATACCCTCAAGGGGTGTACAGGATATGATAGTACTACATGAAAAATTTACATCATTACTAAGACAATTTTCCTCCAAATCAGTTTGTTAAATGTCAAGACTCCAATATTATCAGGTCTTATATTTCTGTCTTCTATGGCACTTTTTACTTTATCAATCCACCTATATCTTGGTCTTCCTCTGGGTCTTTTTCCTGTCAACCTGACAGAGAACACTTGTTTTGCTAATCTTTCTTCTCCCATTCTGCTTAAGTGACCATACCATCTGAGATTAGCTCTGCTAATGCATTCCTGGATGCTGACAATATCAACTTCTTTCCTAATATCCTCATTTTTGATACGATATTGCCATCGATCCCATCTGTTTATGCCCCTAATCTTTCTCAGGATTCTCATATCTGCAGTCTCTAGTCTTTGGTCAAGTGTTTTACTTCTAACCCAGCTCTCAGATCCATAAGTTAAAATTGGTTTGAACACTGTCTTGTATACAGCTAATTTAGTAGTTTGACTAATTTCTCTTTTATTCCATATAAATTTATTCAGTTGACTTCCTACCATACCAGCTTTGTTGATTCTGTTGTCTATTTCCATATTTAACTTACCATCTTCACTATGATGAGTCTATTAGAAATTTATTTAACATAAAAGGAACAATGGCATGGCTTTCTGACGAGACAGAAACGAAATACCGAAATTCAAATAGTTTTGCAAAAAAAATATTGTTATCCTTCCTGTCGTCATATTTAGTTGAATTTGGCTTTAGTGCTGTAAATGACTTGCTACTGAAAAAAAGAAATCATCTGGATATCACAAACCATGGGGATTTGAGATTGAAAATGACTAAATTAGTACCTCAAATAAAAACTCTTTGCAGCAGACATCAAGCTCAAGGATCGCATTAACTTGGATTTTATTTTCCTGAGTTCAGTTCGATTTATGTTTTATAATATACAAAGTGTAATATAAAATTTATATTCATTGAAGAAAGTCAAATTAAAAACAGTTTTAGCTATGTTCCTTATTTATTTAAAGCACACATTTATATTTATATTATACTTTTTCAGAACTTTGCAGACTATTATGCTGGGGGAGGGGGCATCAAATTCTTTGAGATGTTGAGATTGGGCATGATCCAAAAAAAACATTGGGAAACACTGGTGTACAAGAAAAGATCCAGGTATGTCGCAGTGTGCTTTCAGTGAAACATACATGTTCTTTTTCTGTTTATACTAGAGTTTTAAATCACTTTTGGATGTGCTGATAGTTTGCTTGCAGTTATTTCATAGAGACTAAAAATAGGAAACTTGTTTTTTGATGAAATGGCAGTTTTTTAAAGCAATGCCACACATGGCTGTAGAACTATAACATCTGTAGAACCTAGTGTCTGCTAAATGCTAGCTTAAAAAAAAAAATTATTAACATGTAAGATCCTTATTTTATTTATTTCAGGTGAAATTATTACATCATCTTGAGTAACTGCTTTATATAAGCATTCCTCTTTATAATGTCCCTACACATCTGATTACAAAAATGGCTTAATGCTTAAACACAGCATTACCAGTATATTTTAAGAGTACGGATTTGGCAAACTTTATAAATTCGATTTTTAATAAAATGTGGTATTTCATTTTTCAAAAAAGAAATTCAGTGCATGGAGATATACAAATATTTATGCTACAAACAAAACTTTTTTTTACCTGTTCTTCTCCTAACAATCGAAAATGGTGAGTTTCTTTGATGAGAGATTCAGGACAACCCACTGAAATATTATATTAAATTTACCCATGGCCAGTAAACCAAAAGAGTACATCTTAAATTTACAAAATCATTTAATAAATGTGATCTACTTACATTCAGTTCAGAGTAAATACATAAGAAATGAAAAATTTTTTTAATAAAAGTTGTATTATTACAAATTTGGTTTTTTTATATATAGTACTTCTAAAACTAGATGGAACTTCCAGATTAAACTTGATTCAGAGTCCTGTAATATTTTCTTTTTGCAACATGAAAACAATTATTACTATCTGCTTTAAAGATATGATTACACTATACTGAAATTGCATATCTTCATCTTTGAAGGGCATTTGCTGGAAGAGTGAAGATTCAATGTCTTCAACTCGTAGCAACCTGCTAAATCACAGTAACAAGGAGCATAGAGGAGGAAAAAGAACACACTTTAATTATGCACCAATGCCATGGCAAAAGGCTTCAGTCCAAACTGAACATGCTAACAGACAAGGCATATGACACGCATCGACTTCTCGTTGTTTCACTAAAGCAGAGTTAGCGATATGTATACAAATTCGTCAGTAGTGAATCAAACTTAGTTCAGTAGGTTATACTTCTTTCTTGAGTATAATTATTATTATAATATATATTTATAACCCTACAATATGGATAAGAAAAGGTCATATTTACCTCAGACCTGAAGATATTTTCAGGTGCAAACTTTGTTTGCTTACACTTGGATAAAGGATTAAACTAAATTTATTATAGTTTAACCAAGTGCAAAATAAACTTCCAGCAAGGTAAGACCAATATTGAATCATTTTAATAATATTATGCACCAAAACTACGTACCAGATAAAAATATCTGTATCGACGAATCAATGATGTAGTGGCGTGGATGATTAAGTTTCCGTCATATATATACAAAATAAAAAACACAAATACAGAATCAAATTTTATGAACTGTGCGAGTCTGATGGTCTTGTTATGAAAATAAAAATTTACTCCAGTAAATCTGAAGAAACTGACCATAATTTGAGTCACACTACTAAAGTTGTTTTGCACTTACTGGAGGAATATCTCAATAAGGGGTACTTTCGTAAGAGTAACAGTATTATAAAAATTATCCATATTATATATGGATAATTTTTATAATACTGTTACTCTTACGAAATTGACTACATGAAAAACTTGTGTGTGGAAAACTATGTAATAACAGAAAGGGAAATCCCATAGAGGTGGTAAATCAAAAACTGAAAAAAAGGGGAGGCTTTTTGGCAGCAAAATGGTCCAGCTATAGTATGTAAATGGAAAAGACAAATGAGAATTCCTTTGCATTTCTAATATGCATGTTGTTGAAAAAGTTTTCATTGCGGTTGTGTTGTTTCAACATCATAACCGCAATGGAAACTTTTCGATGAAACTAAACATAATTCAAGATTATAATAAGGGAATGTCCGGCATTGACCGATCAGATCAAATGATGTTGTACTACTCAGCTCTAAGAAAGACCATTAGATGGCCGAAAAAAATTGCATTACATGTTATAGAAATATATTATCATTATTACGGGCTACTCCAGGGAGTCCTTAGACTCATCGAGGGAGGCCCTAAACATCATGTTCACACAACTGTTCAACATTCTCACAGTATCTATCATACTTGAACTCACTCACTGTCATAGCACCCACAACAGACTCCGGCAGCCCATTCCACTCATTCACCACTCTAAAAGTAAAGAACCCAGCTCTAACACCCCTGCTAACCACGCTCTTGCCCAGCTTCCATGGGTGTCCCCTAGTTCTCCCACCACCAGTCCTGATCTCAAAAATATCCTCTGAATTAATCCTATAGAATCCTTTTAGCAATTTGAATGTCTCAATCATATCTCCCCTTTTCTGCCTATCAACTAGTTTCTGCAACCCACAAATCTTCAACCTGTTCTCATATGGTTCATTCCATAGACCTGCTATCATCTTAGTCACTCGCCACTTGATCCTCTCCACCTCCTCCCCATCAAGAAGGAACCGAGGTGACCAAATCTGGGCACAGTAGTCGAGATGAGGTCTTATCAGGGCTCGGTACAGAGGTACAATAACTTGCTTGTCTCTGCTCGTCAAGGTATTTTTCAACAACCAAGTGAGTTGATGAGCTGATTTAGCTACTTTTGCAATGTGCCCCCTAAACTTCATCTCCCTATCCACCAACACTCCCAAGTCCCTGGCCTCATCAATCTCTTGGAGTACAGTTCCACCAATGTGGTATACTGCTGCTAATCTTTTCACTCCGAAATGCATAACCTTACATTTTGTCACATTAAATTGACATCCATTCTCCTTAGTCCAGAACTTCAATCTATCTAAGTCATCTTGCAAGACTTTGACATCTTCTGCATTCACTATCGCCCTACCCAACTTTGCATCATCAGCGAACAAATGAACTGTCCCACTTAGACCCTTCCCTATATCGTTAATGAACAGATTAAACAGCAGTGGTCCAAGAACAGAACCCTGTGGCACACCACTAGTCACAGGCCGTCTTTTGGACTCAACTCCTGAATAAACTACTCTTTGATATCTCTCCATCAACCACCCAGCTATCCATCTCACCAACCCTATATCCATTCCCATATGTTGTAGTTTACGGATTAGAATTCCATGTGGTATCCTGTCAAACGCCTTTGTCAGGTCCAGCAGTATCACTGTAAACCCATTTCCCTTATCCAGTTCAGCCGTCACCTTGTTATAAAACTTGAGCAAGTTACTGAGGCATGTAGAAAGTATTTTTAACTTGGGTATAGTTATGTTAAAGATACCAAGCAATTTTAAACCTGGTTTTACTCCATTTTTCCCAAGTAAGCAAACAGACAAAAATGTCAAGTTTGCGCCTGCAATTGATGCAAGACTAGCTGATCCCACAGGTAGTGCAAGACCAAGGCAACTCGTGGTAAAGGTGGAGCAAGCTCTGATCACTAATCTTAATATTTTCCCTTAATGCCAAAACACATCTCCAAGACGGGGATGTATGATGTTTTGTATTAAAGGCAAGGGGCCACTACCCAGACCGGTTTTGCATTTAATACAAAACATCATACATCCCCGTCTTGGAGATGTGTTTTGGCATTAAGGGTAAATATTAAGATTAGTGATCAGATCTTGCTCCACCTTTACCACGAGTTGCCTTGGTCTTGCACTACCTGTGGGATCAGCTAGTCTTGCATCAATTGCAGGCGCAAACGACATTTTTGTCTGTTTGCTTACTTGGGAAAAATGGAGTAAAACCAGGTTTAAAATTGCTTGGTATCTTTAACATTACTGAGGCATGATCTACCCTTCACAAAGCCATGCTGTCCTCTGTACAGTATCTCATTTTCATCAATCCATTCCTGTATTTTTCCCTTGACTACTTTCTCCAAGACCTTGACAACGACTCCCGATATGCTGATCGGTCTGTAATTTGCAACCATAGTCTTGGATCCTCCTTTATGCAGTGAAACTATTTTCCCCTCTTTCCACACCTTCGGGACCAAGCCAGACCCGAGACTCGGATTAAACAACATGGTCAAGGGCACTGATAATTCCTTAGCCGCTTCATGCAAGACCCGTGCTGGTATACCATCCAGTCCCACAGATGTATTCACATTAAGGTTCTGTAATAGACTATTCACCTCCACTTCATTCATCACAATTCCCATATAAACTAATGGTTCCTTCATTTTTTCAACGTCACCACCTGGATGATATACTTTTGCAAAGTGCGCGCTCAGTAACTCCACTATATCGACTGGTTCAGTGAACTCTTTACCATCGTCATTCCTTAAAATCATTTTGCCATGTACAGTTTTTTCCTTGCTTACAGCATATTGAAAGAACTGTTTGGATTCTCTTTTGCTTGCATAGCTAGTTTCCTTTCATAATCGGCTTTTGCTGTTTTTACCACACTCGTTACCCTTCTGGCCTGCACTTTATACCGTTCGTGTGCCTGCAGGTCACCCCTTTCTTTAAATTCCCTCCATAGTTGTTTCTTTTTTTGCAGCTCAAGCTTAATGGTGTTATTCATCCATTTAACCCCTACTTGTTTCACTATTCGGACCTTAGGTATACAATCAGCCATAACCTCCTGTAAATGCTCTTTGACAACTTCCCATGCTCTATCGACGTCCAGCCCTTGCAGTTGTACATGCCATGGCACTGATCCAAGCAATCTCCTAAGCTTGTCATACTTGCCAGCACGGTAATTCCACATATACCCTGTCTTAATCACAAATTGCACACCTTTAGCCACCTCCCAGGTCAAGACCTTATGATCACTCTCACTAATAGGTGGCAACATGGTCATATTCATTACTGTCAAATTTTGAGATGCAATTTCCAGGTCAAGCACTCTCACACCCCTAGTATTTTCAATTACATGCTGTTTCAGATAGTTATCCCTTAATAATTGAATAAAATCCATTTCCTTCCTCACATGTGTCCTCTCCTCCTTCCAATCAATGTTACCATAGTTGAAATCCCCCATAATAATTACCCTCCTTCCACTCATTTCATCAATTTGTTTATGCATACCATCTCCACCATCTATTCCATCACCTGGTCTATAGCAGCACCCAACTGTATATTTTATTCTGCCAGTATCAATCTCACACCAAATAGCTTCAAATGAGCTCCTTTCACTATCCTGCAATACTTCAATTCTCCTTGGCTGCAGTTCATCAGCTATCATCAATAACACTCCTCCCCCAATTTTATTCTCTCTGTCCCTCCTAAACATACTATAACCTACACATTCTATCCCACTAACTATATCATCTTCTGTCAGCCATGTTTCACTAATGCCAATAACCTGTGGCCAGGAAGAGCCAATCAAGGCCAAAAATTCTTCTTTCTTGTTCCTAATACTCCTGGCATTAGTATACATGAATTGCAGTGATCCCTTTGTCCCACCCCTATCTTGATGCGTTATTCTAAATGTCCCATTCCCATTTTTTGTCTTTAGTGCTGGCTCAGGTACATTATATACATTTTTACACTCAACTGTCTCACTGATGTCTGGATATCCACTTCCCCCCCTCCTTGGTAGTTCTAGTTTCCCTGGTTCTGCACATCCATTTTCACTTCATTCAGCAACACTTTTTCCAGTCTCCGCACACCAAGTCCATTCAAATGCAGGCCATCCATCTTGTATAAGTCCTTTCGCCCATCAAACTCATTCCACACGTCCACGAATTCCACACCATATCGTCCGCATAACCTGCGCATATTGTCATTTGCGATTATGGCCCTCCTTCTATCATACCGCGGTAACAGACTCACCATTCTAACTCTGTCACTCTTTTCTTTCGCTACCTTTAACAATACTTTCAAGTCCTCTCTCATAAAAAATTTATCACCTTTCAATTCATTCATACCTGCCACAATTATTAATTCTTTCACCCTCTGTTTTTGCACTCTAATACTTCACTTACATCCTTAAATTTCGCACCCGGTAAGTACGATTTAGTTACACTCCCATCTACTACTCCTCTTAATAACGAGTCACCATACAACACTCTTTCCTTCATTTCGGAAACTCTCCCATGCTGTTTATTTACGTTAGCCGACTCACTCTGGAAAGAGTTTTGTAGGTGCTCTAATTGCCGCTGCGCATTTTGTATCACTGAGCGCAACCTAGCGATCTCACTTCCTACAAATAATTCCGCAATTCCCTATCAAGCCATATATACACAATGTGTTCAAATTTTTTCATAAAGTAACTAATTCTAACATAAAACTTATAAAATTAAGAGAAGCATTCGTTGAAGCATTGATTGGAAAAGAGATTCTACCAGTTTCAAAGAAAGTTAGATTGGAAGAAGTTCATTATTTAGAGAGTATCCCACCTACTGAAAAATAACTGCGTTCGACAAAGCTAAGTCGAATTTGCACCCAAGCTAAAAAACGACGAGAAGCGCGTTATTATTGTCCAGCCTGCAAAGAGAAGCCAGCACTTTATGTGGAAGGTTGTTTTAAAAAATATCACAAAAAATAAAATTGTTCTATTACTTTGTATTTGATTTTCACTGTATGAATAAATTTTCTGTTCATGTACGTCAGCCTTGATTTTTTCTTCTCTTCCCAGAAGCCAACTATCCTTAGTTATGCTTATATACTACGAATATACTCGCAGCTGCACGAAAAAGCCAAGTCCAGCAACTACGAGATAACTCATAGTTGGCCTTCTCAGCCAGATCGCCTACTACGAATTATCTAGTAGTTGGCAGTCAATGTGTTAAAAGATGGAAGTAATAATTCATTCATACTAAAGCCAGATGTATCAGGAACAAGATGGAGTTCTAGCACTGATAAACTAGGCTAAAATTTATAAGCACTAGTGAGAGCTGGTTGGTGGAAAAGGAAGAAATACTGTATTCTGAGTGGATAGAAAGGCCAGAAAAGGGGTATGGGTGATAATAGAACTATAATCAACAAACACAGAAGTTTAACATGAAGGTAGGGGATCATGGGAAGTAGCACATCCTAGGCTACTTGATGTAAAACAAAAGCAAACAACACAAAATATACAGTTGTTGCTGATACCAAAAGAGCAAAGGGAATTGTATATGACACACATCAGCAAGTAAACCCAATGCATTTAGTGCAAGTATTATTTTATAGTGAGTGTGAGAATTACCAATCTTCCACTTTCATCCATTAACATCATTTTATGATAATCATTCTCCTTTCTGCATGCAAAAAAAAAATTCAGCAAATGCCTTTTTATTCCCTTATAGGGAATAGACAAGGCCATTTTAGCCCTATATAACTTTTGAAGATTAAGTGGACAGTTCAATCTCCATTGTAGCCAATCAGAGATAGCTGACCCAAGACTATCACTAATTATAAATGGCATCCAATGAAGAGACAACTGACATGTTGCCATCTCATGGATCCTAACATAATATGTTACAGTCTGTAATAATGTGGGGTTCTTTGGTCGATTTTCTTAAGTTTATGGGACAAAAAAACCATTTTCCCATGCCAGTGACTGAGTAACTTGGGAACCAGTTGGAGAAAGGCTTAGTTCCTCTAGTTGACAACTAGACTAGAACTTGAGTCTTTCTTCAGTGCAGAGGATGCAAAAGCCACTTCCACTGAACTCACTGAACTACACAGGTCTACTTGCCACATATCAAAAAGACTCCCAAGGATTTTCTTGGCTTGATTTACTAATTTCTGCTCGTACTGCATATTTGCTGTCCTTACCACTGAGTCACTCTCCTAAGCATGCTCTTTATCATCATTATTACCATTATTCATCTTGTGTTCCCCCCCCCCCCCCAAAAGTGCCTTCTTTTTCCAGATTTCATGCTTAATCCATTCATCCATCCATTTGACACCCACCTTAATCAGCCTTTTGACCTTCAGAACACGATCACACATTGATGCTATTAAGTATTTTATTTCTTTGCCAGTTACCAAGCTGCATTTATTTCCTTTCTGCTCAACTTCTCATTCCAGCTATAGTTCCAAGCTGTCTCCTAAACTTGTTATTAATCACAAGCCTTGTAATTCCACATATATCCTTTCCTCACAGAAGTCTTCATAGCTAACCACAACCCAGGTGTGATCACTATCACTAAGTGAAGGGGAAATGTGAAACCCCACTCACAATTACATTCTCTAATGAAATGATCAGATCTAAAACTTTCGATCCTTGCGTGCCCTCCTTTGCATACTGCTTAAGATAGCTGATTCTCAATAACTCACGAAATTCATTTTTCTTATTCCCAAATGCTATCTCTCCATTCCAATCTATAATGCCATGATTAAAATTACCCACAATAATCAGCCCTCCCTTTTTCCTGTCAACATACCGTTGTCACTATTCCCCTCTTGTCCTTTCTATCCTTTTGAAAAACACTGTACCTTTCCATTTCTATTCCCATCAGGATATTATTTTCATTCAATCATGTTTCATTAACGTCAACAATTTTTGGGTGAATGAACTCAGTCATTGAAACAATTTCATCTCCCTTATTTCTGATACTCCTGGTATTTGTAAATAAATAGAGCAGTTTACTTTTAGGTATATAACCAGCCCTACTCAAGCCACTTGTTGGTTGTGATTTCACCACCACACCTGCTCTAGTTCAATCACTTTTATCATTGCTTACTCTATATATCTCCTCAGTCTCAACTACCCTGCTTACATCCTGATCCATATAATTTCTATGCTGATCATCCCATACACATTCACTACTACTTCCAACATCCATTCTCTTTATGAGCTGTTTCCCTCCTGTTTACCTGGGCTCCCCCATTCCTTTTGCATTCCTGTTCTCTCTTTTCATCTCTCACACTACTGTTATTTCTATTGCCAAGCAATTCAGTTTCTTCCATTCTACTCTTCTTCCATCTAGCAATAGTTTCTCCAGTTCACTCATTCCAAAGCCATTCAAATTTAATCCATTACTTTGGTACAGTTCCATTCTTCGCTCAAACACGTCACACATCTACAACCTGCACTCCCTTCTCCTCACACAGCTCTGCCAGCATAGAATTCATGATTCTTGATCAGCTCAACTTATCATTGTCATATCTCAACAACACACTGACAATCTTTCCCCACTATACTGTTATCTTTCACTTTCCTCTCAATAACCTCCTAATATTCTTACATTCTCCTATCGTCTACTCTAACTATCTTTTCACACTTCTGATTTTTAATGACATTTTCTATCTGAAGTATCGACAGGTATTCCCGATTGCATTCCTGCTGAGTGTTTTCCACCATTATGGTGTCACTGATTGTTTTATTTAGCAAACTTTCAAAGTAATTACTTCATACATCTAAAATATCTTTATCTTCAGTTTCATGTCATCATCATAGAAGGAATGATCTCTGATTTCTTTTACAGTACTCTTGCCTCCATTTCGGGACAATTTCGTTAGTCACCAAAATATTTTGCCACCTTGCAGATATTTATTTTCCAAGTTCTTACCCAAGTTTTTCCATGATTTTTATTTATGAGGGTGGTGTCTGAAAAGTTATTATTATTATGGGCAACTCCAAGGAGTTAGACTCATGGAGGAGGTCCTCAACATCATGTCAAGAACACCTATTCAGCTTCCACACAGTATCTACCACATTTCGCATTGAACTCATTTACAGTCATGACACCCACAACAGACTGGCAACTAATTCCACTCATTCACCACTCTGCAAGTAAAAAACCTAGTTCTAACATCTTTTCTAACCACACTCTTGGCCAGTTTCCATGGATGGCCTCTAGTTCTCCCACCACCAAAGCTGTTCTGAAAAATATCCCTGAATTAATCTTATAGAAACCCTTCAGTAATTTGAATGTCTCAATCATATCACTCCCTTTTCGGCCTATCAACCAATTTCTGCAATCCACAAATCTTCAACCTGTTCTCATAAGGTTCATTCCATAGACCTGCTATCATCTTAGTCACTTGCCTCTTGATCCTCTCTACCACCTCCCCATCAAGAAGAAACCCTGGTGCCCAGATCTGGGCACAGTAGTCAAGATGGGATCTTATCAAGGCTTGATACAGAGGAACAATAACTTGCTTGTCTATGCTCGTCAAGGTATTCTTCAGTAATCAAGTGATTTGATGAGCTGATTTAGCCAATTGTGCAATGTGCCCCTTAAACTTCAACTCCCTATCCACCAACACTCCCAAATCCCTGGCCTCGTCAATCTCCTGGAGTACATTTCCACCAATGTGGTATACTGCTGCTAATCTTTTCACCCCAGAATGCATAACCTTACATTTTGCCACATTAAATTGACATCCATTCTTCTTAGCCCAGTCCTCCAATCTATCCAAATCATCCTGCAAAATTTTGACATCATGTGCATTCACTATTGCTCTACCTAACTTTGCATCATCAGCAAACAAATGAACAGTTCCTCTCAGATCCTTTCCTATATCGTTGATGAACAAATTAAATAGTAGTGGTCCAAGAACAGAACCCTGCGGCACACCACTAGTCACAGGCCGTCTTATGGACTCTACTACTGAATAAACTACTCTCGGATATCTCTCCATCAACCACTCTCCTATCCATCTCACCAACCCTATATCCATCCCCATGTGCTGCAGTTTACTGATTAGAATTCCATATGGTATCCTGTCAAAGGCCTTAGCAAGGTCCAGCAGTATCACTGTAAACCCATTACCCTTATCCAGTTCAGCCGTCACTATGTTATAAAATGTGAGCAAGTTACTGAGGTATGATCTACCCTTCACAAAACTATCCCCCATATAGTATCCTGTTATCATCTATCCATTCCTGCATTTTTCTCTTGACTACTTTCCCAAAAAACCTGATGACTCCTGAAATGCTGATCGGTCGGTAATTTGCAACAGCAGTCTTGGAACCTCTTTTATGCAGTGGTACTATTTTCCCCTCTTTCCACCCATCCCCTCGGGACTAACCCAGACCCATGACTCAAACAAAATGGTCAAGGGCACTGACAATTCTTTTGCCGTTTCACATAAGACCCGAGCTGGTATACCATCCAATCCCACAGATGTATTCTTATTATGGTTTTGTAATATACTATTCACCTCAATTCCCGTATAAGCTATTGGTTCCTTCATTCATGCAATATTACCACCTGGATGATATACTTTTGCAAGGTGCTCGCTGAATAATTCCACTATATCAATTAATTCAGTCATCTCCCTACCATTGGCATTCCTTAAAATCATTCTGCCATACGCATTTTGAAAAAACTGTTTGGGATTCTCTTTAGCTTGCATGGCTAATTTCACAATCTGCTGTTGCTTTTCTTACCACACTAATTACCCTTCTGCCCTGTGCTTTATACTGTTCATGTGCCTGCAGGTCACCTTTCTCCTTAATCAATCATTGGCCTAACAATGAAAAAACAAATTTATAATTTCAAAATTATTTATATTTTTTAACATAATCTCCCTTTTACATTTATTCCAGTGATGCTCCAGCACCATTATACTGTCGAGCACTAGATGAGTACCAGATGAGATGGCATGAGTACCAGACTCTATATCAGAACCTGACATAGAGTGTCTGGCACTCATGCCCAGATGCTGAATGATAAAACTGATTCAATAACATCAAAAAAGCAGATGGTGCCTTCGTGAGCTCCCCTGTTAAGCGTCGTCAGCAGTGGAAAGAATTATTCCAGCAGCTTTATAACCACAACCCACCCCAATGGCCACTACCTGAAACACCACCCACTGACCTACAGAGAATCCATTCTTCATCGGTGAACCAATGGTTGATGAAGTGAAGAGTGCAATAAGATCACTGAAGAATCGAAAGGTGCTAGAGTGGATCAAGTCATTGCCAAAGCAATGAAAGCAGAAGGAGATGTCCTGCTACAGTGGTTCCATGTCCTTCCGACACACATTTGGTGATTGGAATCACCCCAGCAATGTAAGAAAAAAAGCAATCACCATACTGATCCAGAAGAAAGGTGATAGCCAGGAATGCCAGAACTACTGCAGCATCATCCCTCTTTAAATCATTGGCAAGGTATTCAATGGAGGTCATACCTGTAAAAGTACTGTGAACAGATCAGCCATGAGGAACAAGGTTTCAGGTGACATCGAGCCTGCACTGATCAATTATTGATCATTTGCCAACTGATAGAGGAAAGAATCAAATGTGGGAAGCAAACTGTTTGTCTTTATCGACTTCAAGTCCACATTTGACTGTGTTCATTTGACCTTGTGGAAGACAACAGAAAATGAGCATATGCCACTGAAGATCATCCAATTCCTCAAACCATTGTATCAGCAGTATACGGTTTCAAAATGAGCTATCCAATGAGCTTTTCCTGTCTGGACTAGAGTCCGTCAGGGAGATGTCATTTCTCCCCTGCTTTTCAACATTGTGATTGATGCCATTATGAGAGAAGTTTCAAGGGCAGACGAGTTCAGTATGGTGCAAACAACTTCCTGACTGACTTGATGTTTGTGGATGACAGTGCTATATTTGCCGACACAAATGCAGAGGTTACAGACATCCATTACCACACTATCCTTATCGCCCAACCATATGGTCTGAGAATCAATGTGGACAAGACCAAAGTTGTGACCACAGATGGATCACAGGCTGATGCTCATCTTAATGGTTTCCAAATTGAGCAGTTCCATAAATTTAAATATCTGGGGTCACTTGTGCAGGAGAAGAAAGTGGCATCCACTACTGAAGTCCACAGGAGGATTGGTCTGGCAACAAAAGTTTTCGCCTCACTCAAATGATGCCTCCGGAAGAAAGCCAACATCTCCACCAAGACCAAAATCACCTCTTCTGGTCACTGATCAATGCCAATCCTCTGATTGGCATTGATCAATGCCAATCCAAATGCAATGCTTGCGACAGATCCTGGGCATCTTGCTTCTTGATCGCCACTGTAATGAGACTATTCTGGCAAAGTGTGACAACCAACCTGCTGTTGAAGAATAAATACAAAAACACAGACTGTGGTGGTTTGAACACCAATTGGCTGCCTAACAAGTTGCTCTGGCATGAATGACATGCCCACTGGAGAGTTTAGTGAGCAGCACTTAGGAAAATGTGGCTTAGACGGGTCAAGGATGACCAGTAGCTGACTACTGATCACCAAGAATGGAAGTGTGCTGCGAATGATATATGGAATCCAGCAGCACCTACAGCGTATCGGTTGAGAGGTCAACCTGCTTATCAATCACCAATTAAGGACTAAAGAAAGAATTAGAAGAAATTATTATTGTGACTAGAAGATAAAGAAGTTTTTATCCCTCTTTACACGGCTTTGATACAAGTCACATCAGGATTTCTGTGTACAGATTTAGCCCAGCTTGATTTCTTGATGATGAGAAAGTGGAGGAGAAGATCCAATCAAAGGTGAATAAGATGGTGAGTGGTTTGTTGAATAATCCCAATAAGGATAGACTGAATGTCTATTAAAAACTATAGCAGAAAAGAGAGGATATGATAGAAACACATATGCCATTAAAGAAGTTTAAAAGAATAAGATGCAGAGTAAATTTTTCGATATGTGAAAAGAGGGAAAGAACAAGGGATTATACATGGCAGTTGTGCATGCGTGCAGTTAGCAAGGGCATGAGAACTTGATTTTTTTTGTATGGAGAGTGGTAAATGAGTGGAATGGATTGCCAGAAGTGACTGAATACTCTGTCAATGAATGGGCTTGAGGGATAAGCATTCTGTGAATAATGGTTAATGTGGGATCCCTCACATGTCTTTAGAATCTGTGGAGATGTCTAGATAATATTGTATACAGAAAGTTAATAAGTTTTTAAATTACTAAAATTACCTGCACAGGGTAGAGTGTATCCATAGATATCATCATAAATAAATTGCCTTTCATTCAGACGAGCAATACAGTAATTTTGAAAGCAATCCAAACATATCACATGTTGATTTTCACATGAAAATACTAAAATCACTGGGCTAAAAGAAAAAAAAATAATAATAATAATAATCACTAAAAACAAATGTTGCTGAATTAGTTATTCATCATGATAACAATAAAAAAGGACAGGATTTATTTTTAGTTTGCACTGCCCAATAATTCAGAAGTAGTATACATTACTACACATTAAACATTTTTCAAATACTCTCCTCTTTAAGTAGAGTCACCATAACTCAGTAATAAGAATATTGTTTGGGTGGAAAGAAGTGGATTTGAACAGGTAAAAGTCAAGAAGAATCTTATTTGTAATGGTTTTCAATTAAGCTGAGATAGATTGTCTCATACAGAGATGGTAGTGATTTTTTTTGTTCAGAATTGAGGTTTGTTTATTCATGCAAAGAGGCAAAGCTTGAGAATACACACACAATTTACAGACAAAATATTCAATACACATAAAACTAGTACATTAATCTACTAAATTAAGGTTACAGAAACAAAGAATACTTGGCAAATTAAAATCCCTCCCCAGAAGGGAGAGGGGAGCACCTTCAAATAGTCAAGCTACTTTTAAGTTAATCTTGTAGGAGCAATGTTTGCTTTTAGTGAGAATTACTATTATCATTAATACATGTTATTAAAATTATTTTATAAAATAATCTTATTTTATTACAGTAAATTATCTCACGATTCATATTCTTAATACGATAATTCCCAGCATTTTTACAGGTATTTAAGAATTTAAAGTACACAAAGGAAGTCTATACATTTGAAGTACTACAGGACATTAGTACCATGGGTAGGCTGAGGGTTTTTTAATTTATTTTTATGATAAATTTTTATTATTTTTTTAACATAATTATGAAACCACTGCTCCAGGGATCAAATTTGAAACTTTTCAAGTCACTTTAGGCCTCCAATAAGCAAGGATGTGTTCTCACACTAGATGATGTAATTTATCTCCCACCTAGACATTCAGGAATATCCATGCCTATAGTGTGATTTTGCACTCACAGTCTGTGGAGAGTGAATACGCTAATAACTTGGCCAACCAGGAAAGGTGAATGCCAATTAGAAATATAATCTTATCAATCATGTTGGAGGCTTAATGGAGTAAAACAGCACTGGGAAAGGATTAAAACCAATATTTAATTTCAGTCACAGAGACATCTTCAGGGAGCACAATATAAAACTGTAACACACACACATTAAACTACATATATTCCTACCATACCTAATTGAATCACCTCATCAACATTATTTGTTCATTGGATTAGCCTCTCTCTATAATTTTTAACTGAACTATTAAATGTATATAGTAGCTGTTTATACTTTGCGAACAAACTCTTTCCCTCTCGTCGTAATTTATTTTTTATTTATTTATTTTTTTAAAATTATTATTATTATTCCTGACACCTCCAAGGAGTCCGAAGACTCATCGTGGGAGGACACCTACAACTGTCTCAACCACTACACCGAACCTCTACTACGAATCATCTCCATCAACCACCCACCTCCACCACTACCAGAACTAGTATTTTTTGTCTGTAAATTGCGTGTATTCTGAAGGGCCGATTTGTATGTGGGATGAAAAACCCGCGCTTCCTGGAGAAAAAACCCTGCTACCTCCGTATGAGATCGGCTAACTGACCTTCGATTGAAATCGTCAAGATAAAGATTCCTCCCGTCGCGACAAGAATCGAACTTAGGCCTATTCCAATCGAAGGGTTCAATGTACAGTCGTTCTTCCAATTGCACTACGGAGGCGCTTTTGAAATCATCAATACATTTATTCATGTCTAGACTTTATAGGATCACATGCTATTGGCTCTACCCAGAAACTTATAGGACACATATGTCATAAATGTTAATTATTAATAATACATTTGCCATTAACGAAAGTATTTCTACTCACACTTATTCTTTGCTTTACATTTCCCATTCTCACATGACTTATTAATGATGGTTCACATATTTACACCTTTGAGTAATTCAAATATACCATTCTCCTTCATTATTCTTTTCTAATATCTTAAACACATTATTCCCCCACTCTACACAGAACTGGTTACAATTAATTGATAAATTAAAGAATTCAGAGTTATCCTACAATTAATTGCATTGGACCAATTAAGATGAGCACTGATGTGCTATGTACTCTTAAAACTTTCATACATCAACAAAAATGCAGTCAAATTTATGTGAAGTTTGTAGCGTGGGATGCATAAGCCACACAACAACTGAAATGGGCATGCAACACCACTGATACACACACACACACACACGATCTCTACACTGCCTTCAAATCTCATTTGAAACTGGCTATCACTATCCATTCCACTAAAGACAATCTCGTTCCTCTCTCAATTCCTAGCATGTATAGAGTGCCGGGTTCCTGCAAGCTGACCCATGATGGACAGACTGGAAGATCAGCCACCATCTACATTTTCATATACCAGAACATAAAAAATACATCAGCAGTTATGACTATGGTCAGTTAGGTGTAGAAGACTATGATTCAGATACTGCACACAGAATCAAAAAACCTGCTCCATCACAGAAAATTTAAAAATAAAGAATTTTTTAATTATTTTCTTAGAATCCGTAAATGTCCTCAAAAACAAGCCTAATCTGAATAAATATAGATGCATTAAATTTCCCAAAATATGGGAAACATTAATTCTAAGAGATACCACATTACAGCTGAGACCTCCAGCTGGTGCCCATAGAGAGCACTCTACCTAGTTAGGATTCTAGTCTTTTGTCTACTAAGTTTCACTTAGTTTTGTGTGTATGTATGTGTGTGCATGATTACAATTGCACTCTCTGAAGATGTCACTGTAACAGATGAAATATTGGAAGAAATAAACATTGCTTTTAATCCTTTCCAAGTACTGTTCACTCCATTAAGTCTCCAACATGAGTTCCACCTAGCATTTAATCCTTAACATGTGAATCTTATCAAGTTTATATAGATAAACTTTAACCCTATATTTTCATTAATATACAATACTTTTTTTTTTTCAGTCACTTTGAATGCTGGAAAATTTTCAAATCATCCAGACAGACCGTGCTGTCCAGTTTGTGCACCCATGATTTATAACAGACACTTATATTTAATGATTTATATTTCAATATATATCATGCATATTATATATTCAATATTTCATAATGCACAGCACCCTTTCTTTCAGACATGCATTTTGCTGAAGTTATATGTTTTCCATATACAAGCAGTAAAATCATGTAACACCATATTATTAAAATACTCTGAACCAGAGAATGAACGACAGTATTGCACAGCTAGAATGGAGATTTAGCCAACTAAAGTATTTCATACTGCCATCATCATACTTTCAGGGATTTAGGTTGGCCTGTTCTAGCCTCATTCCATCTGTTCCTTGGCCATCCTTGACTTCTATGTCCTTCAGGTGAGTTCGAGCAAAGTATCTTTCTGGATAGTCTGGATTTCAAATTATCAATTTGAGACTATCCAGAATATTCAATTCATTTCTTTGTATATTTTATCTAATATTGGGTACTTTTAGTTCTTTATGTATCTGAGTGCTGCTTTGTTTTTGTCCTGGAGAAACATAGATTGCTGTCCTTTAGAAACTGGAGAAATGAAATTCCTATATTCTTTTTTCTTCTGCAGCTTTATGGTCCATATTTCACTTCTGTACATTAGAGAAGGTCTTGCAGAACTTTGAAGCAGTTAATCTGTTCTAAAATTTTATTTTCAATCATGATTTTACTTCTGATTGGAGACAGTCCTTTTTGTTAGCAACTGTGTTTGAGAAAATATTGAACTCTGGAGTTTATCTTAACATTGCCATGATTATTGGTCATCTCCAAACAGGTATTAGTTCCAAAATCTAGTTTAAATGTTAGTTTTATATTTTTTGTCCATTTCTTTATTATTTCATCTATATAGATATTCAATAAGAACACTGACAGCAATTACATCAGTCATACTTGACAGATGCCTCTCTTTACTGATTTCCATCTTTAATTTTGTCATTAAGTCTTACAGCTATTTGATTGCTTTGATATAAGTTAGGTACTGGTACAGCAGCTGATTTATGTTTAACTTCTTGAGTATGGTTCATAGTTTGTTTTTTAAGACTTTGTCAAAGTCTTTCTGGCAATCTACAGATAATGTGTGTTTTTATGTTAGATACACAATACTTTTTCATTATGGTTTTTAATCTAAATTATTTTGTGTGCTATTAGATCCAAAAGGAAATGGTGCATATTAAACAAGATTACTGCCGTTTTGGTCAGAGAATTAGGGTCAACAGGAAAGCTCAGCTATTAGAACAAACTCAAACTCAACATTAGCAGAATTCATGACAGGCACCATTTATATAAGAAGGACCAAAATGGAAAAGAAGTGGAACTGGCAGAAGAATTAGAGAAGTGCCACATCACCATAATTGGTTGATGTTGTTGTGTCCCCATTTTCTCTTTACACTGACATTTACATTTAGAACTCGGGAAAATTGTACAAAAGTCACGTGGTACCTCCAAGTATAAGGGTAGTCCCTGGATAGAAGTAACACTGCATGGAAACTTCTTTGGAATTACATCTCCTATAACTTCAGGAATATTTATTTTATACTGCACCACCTAAGGTAATTATATTAAGTTGGGACGTCTTAATCAGGAGATAACTCCAGAGATCTACAATAACGACTCTATGGACTGCAATTGTGGCCGTAGAGTCGTTCTAACCCTCTACGGCCATAATTAAAACCTTCTAACCCATTTGTTTCCCACTTAGGTTTGTATGCTAATCTTTTTGCAGGCAGTGCATCGGATTCTATCATGCAGAAAAAACAAATTCTCAAAATTTAACATGGATTTTAATTGACAAACAAATATAATTTACACCTCATATAAAATTCATACTAAGCACTAATCATTCATTATACAAGAACATCATTATTAGTTAAATCTTAGCACATAGGCCTACTCGTGTGGCAAGTTTCTACAGTCTGCACATAGACAAATTTTCCTTCTTTGAGAAACAATTACTCCCCAAATTCAATACTCACTTTCTTCCATTATTTCAGTGATACAATCATTCACTCAACATTAATAACACATCAAGATATATCAACTCACACTCTCTCTCTCTTACACCTTATGCAATGCCTTAGCCAGTTAATTAATTCATTTACTAAGTTCACCGTAGGACATACAAAGCATTCCTTTTCTTAGCGTGCTACTGTCCTAACATGAAACTTTCCCGTTATCAGAAACACATGTCCCCCAATGTCTCTGGACCCTTCCTATAACAAGTTAGAAACCCATACACATAAAAGAATAAAAAAATTGTAACGATACCGTTCACCAAGGCTTTCACACAGTATAGTTCGCCCACCGATCAGAGATCCTTCGACACTTCTGCGCATGTCAATAAAAGGAGAATCCATTCCGATAATAGGGTAATTAATCTGTATTGTGGGATGAGTTGTTTATTATTACAGGTTGGAAAATTAACTTCTCTTTTATGATTATTATAGTTAACTATGTTGCTTGTATAACAGTTGGAAAATTTTACCTATAAAGCACATGATTTTACGTATTGGAGACAATTTGTACATCCTTCATTTCTTTCTCCCCTTCAGCATGAATCGACTATTATTGGAAAAACGCCAAGCAGAGACCTACAAATGGTGGGCGAACTATATATTGTAGTTCCAGCTGAAACAAGTGTCCTACTGCTCAGGCTGGTCGGCCTGAGCAGTAGGACAGTATTCCTTCGATCCATGCGAACTGCTTGCACCACTCTGGTATGGCTGACCCCTTTCTACTGTATGCAGACCAGGCAGGAAGTTGACTCTTCCTTCATATAATCAGGAGAACGAATCTTTGTTTCAGTCTTTCATCCAACAATTGCCAGCCTTTGTCTGCTGGATATAGGCATACGCTCATCTCTGGTGATCCCTCTTAGGACTTTTGCCGGCCGAGGCTGCTGCTGCTTCTGCCCGGTGAAAGCAAGACCTCCTACCACCGCTCCACTAACTGCACGAACACTGATGAAAAAAATTCGAGAGAGCTTTGGGGGGGGTCACTAATCCTTTTATATCCATCCCCCTATCGGTAAATCACTGCTACCTCCGTAACTTGTTCAACGAATTAGAGTACATCACTCACGTGGCCCTCGCTCAATAGCGTATGCTAAATTTTCTTCACTGCTATCCCACGTGGCCTGTGCACGTGTCCGATTGGGGATTTGACCCCTCCTTCATTTGGCGTTTATGTGACCTTCAACCCTTTGTTTGCATTGAAAATTGCAAGTCATGGTGCTAACATGTAAATTTCAATACTGATCAAATTTCAATACTACATAATACATTTTATAGATTTTTTGTTTCCTTTTTTTTTTCTACCCTACTGGCTTTGCATAAGTTATTCTTTTATCACTTATACAAAATTTTTTTTTTATAAATAGACAAACTTTGAATTATTCTATATTACTGACCATTGCATAAATAACTTCCCTTTGCTTCCTTTATTTGTAAAGTAGAAGTACACACTCAGAAGCAAGCATTTTGCTAAGGAAATTTCCTCCCCATCTTTTTTCACCCCCCCCCCTTTTTTTTTCTTTCTTGTTAAACTGTGATACATTCAGAATTTTTAGGAATTCTGTTCAATCAAAATTTAACAATGTGGTACTTCTCTAATTACAAAATCAGAAGACAAAAATCATAAGATTATTCTAAATAACTATAAGTCGTTATATTCAAGCAATAACAAACAGGAAATGAAAGAAATAGTAATCCTTTCTTTCCTTAGTAATCAACACTAATCATTCACTATTGTCTTGCACATAAAGAGCTTTTAGCAGTTTTGGTATGTCTACCTCTTCAAATACAGAAGAAATAACTTGTATTCGTATTCCTTATGCACAAGGCATTAGTGAATGCACAGCAAGTTTTAATTGAACAAAAATATTTTTGTTGCCTTTCGCCCAATCAGAAAAATCTCCACCATTCTCACTTCTCCAAAGGACAAGCTTCCACATCTCAATCATCCAGGTGTCTACCAGATTCCTTGTTCTTGTGGGTTATCTTATTTTGGACAAACAGGAAGATCTGCTTTTATTCGGCTAGAAGAACATGTCTTATATTGAATATCTTGAACCTGAACAGTCTGGACTTGCAGAGCATGCCATCAACACTAGACTTAGAGTTAATTGGAACAAGACAAGAGTCCTTCACAAAAGTCAGTTCCTCATGGAACAGTTTCATAAAGAAACATGTGAAACTTTACTTCACTCTCCTAACTTAAACAGATCCGATGGTCTACGTCTATCCCTTTTGTGGTCCATGTTAGCTAATCTTTCCTAAACTTTTTATTTCTTTATTTTATTTTTAAACTTTTATTTATTTATTTTTAATTGTGTGTGTGTGTGTGTGTGTGTGTGTGTGTGTGTGTGTTTGAATTCGTTTATTCGGTGAAAATGATATGGAAATTAATAAGGTTTGAATGACTAAACACCGAGAATAATAAAGAATGGGATTTAATAGGAACACTACTAGTTTCATTGATAAACAACTTCTTCAGGTGTCTAACTACAAAGAATTATATACAGTACACAAAAATCTACAGAAACATTACATAATAACAACAACAGATCTAGTATAAAATGTGGTATAGTTTAAACTGGATTACGTGCTACAGTTCCAGCTGTATGTAACTGCATGCGAGAGATATCGCGAGAGTGCCAGTACTGAACAGTAGAAATGTGCGTATCAGATAAATTGTAGCTGAGGCTATTATTCAGGTGGGTTGAATCAAGTGAAATTTCTTTAGATTCAAGACTGCATCTCTCAAGTTCATTATAACACTCATGTATGTTTGAAGTTTGAGACCAGTCTATAAGATGTTGGTGGCCTTCGTCAGAGTTTATAGAGAATAGGATATGGCTGGAGAGAGTGCTAGCTCGGGTTCTGTTGTAGGAAATATCTCTTTGATGTTCCTCAACAAGGAAAAGGATAGATTTATCCATCTGACCGTAGTAAGGCTTTCCACAATTACAGATAATCTTGTAAACTCCTGGGTACGGAAGGAATATATATATATATATATATTTTTTTTTATGAAAAAAATTGAATGACTAGAACCGAGATTTAATTAAAAAGGTTTTAATATAAACACACTACTAGTTTCGGCCTGTAACAGCCTTCTTCAGGTGACATTATAAAAGAAAAAACACTAAACATTGAGGGTTAAAAGACTATGAACAACATAGACAGGCTTTATACATAATTAGCATTAAAACGTTGTAGTTGTATTTGAAGCTGTTCTTTCATTTGTTGCATTGTTGGGAGAGTGCGTGCTTGCTGCATCACGTGAACGCCAATACATGATTACAGCTGAATGACTATCTGGGAGGTTGTAGCTTAAGTTGTTATTTAGATGAACAGGATTGAAGATGATTTCTCTCGATTCCACAATTTTTCTCTCTATTTCGTCACTGCAACGGAAGATGTTTGTAGATTTTTCCCAGCAGACTTTGTGACTTTGGTTATTATCATTAGGATTAGCTGAGAAGAGGATATGACTTGATAATGCACTTGCTCGCTGTCTCTTGTAAGTAATGTCTCTCATGTGTTCTTCCATACGCATTTCGACAGATTTGTCTGTCTGCCCGAAATAAGGAATATCGCAGTCACATAATATTTTATATACGCCATGGTATTTGAGTTGATGATGACAAGGTTTTGGGTGGCTAATTAAGGAACGGATCTTTGGAAGTGGAGTGAACAAGGTTCTGATATTGTATTTTTTTAGAACTTTTGCTAATTTATGTGAAACAGTACTTATGTAAGGAATAGATATATTGCTTTTGAATCTATTTGTTTCTTCTGAGTGATGTCTGGGAGGATTAAGAAGGAATTTGTTAATGATTTTCTTGGAATATCCATTAACTTCGAAAGAAGTTTTCAGATGGTTTATTTCTGTAAGAATTTCATTTGGATCATCAAGAAGAGAACGGGCTCTATGTCCCAAGGTGGAAATTATTCCAAGCTTATGAGGAGAGGAATGATGGGATTGACTGTGCAGATATCTGTTGGTATGCGTGGGTTTTCTATATATCGATATTTTTAGTTTACCAGCAGAAGAGCGAGTCAGTTTGACATCAAGAAAAGGCAAGGAATTATCCGTTTCAAGCTCAGCAGTAAACTTAATACTTTGATGTCGGCTATTGAGATGTTCGAGGAAAACCATAAGGGATTCATGTCCATGGCTCCAAACAATGAAGACATCATCCACATAACGTTTCCAAACTTTAGGTGTTAAAATAAAGGAAGAGATAGCCTTGGTTTCAAAATCTTCTAAGTAAATATTTGCAAGAACAGGAGATAAAGGATTACCCATAGCCAATCCATGATTTTGTTTGTATATATTATCTTGAAATTTGAAGTAACCGGAGCTGATGCAATGTGTAAGCAAGGCTAACATTTTTTTGGATAACTTGTCCTTGAGTAATGTTAGGACTTCATCTGTTGGGACATTAGTGAACAAAGAAGTTATGTCCAAGCTAGCCATGATGTCATTTTCATCAACTGTAATATCCTTGATGTATGTAACAAATTCTGTAGTGTTCTTGATAAAGGAAGGTGATTTCCCTGAAAAACTTTTGAGGTATTTGGCAAGGTATTTTGAAAGATTGTATGTAGGAGAATCAATACCTTCTACAATTGGGCGTAATGGGGTGTTCTCTTTATGGATTTTAGGAACACCATATATGCGAGGAATTAACGGATGGAGAGAGCGTAGAGATAAACAGACGTTTCGGGATAATTCAGTTGTTGTTTTTAATAAGTTGTTTGTACGATTTTGAAGTTCACGAGTTGGATCTCTCTCAAGTATTGAGTAGGTATCATTATGTAGTAATTCGATCATTTTATTCTTGTAATCTTCGGAGTTCAGGATGACTGTTGCATTTCCTTTATCTGCAGGGAGGATGATTATATCTCTGTTGTTTTTTAAACTTTTAATAGCTTTGCGTTCAGTTGAAGTAATGTTGTCTGCAGGTGGTTTTGCGTTATTGATAATAAAGATTGATTCAATACGTAGAAGGTTTGCATCTTGTGGAGGGAGAGAAGAAGCAGCTTTTTCTATTTTTGTAAGTAGTGTCTCCTTTGGTATTAATTTTGGGGAAGGAATGAAGTTTAGACCTTTACTAAGGATGCTTTGTTCTACATCTGAAAGTATATAGGAGGATTTGTTGATAACGACTTTGTCAATATTGATGTGTGGTTTTGAGTTCCTATTATTTTGTAATCTCTTTAACGTTTCAAATTTTCTTATAAGATTTACTTTGTAATTATATTGTATTCTGGCTGCTT
Organism: Typopeltis vanoorti; assembly: GCF_054136105.1. Taxonomy (NCBI): domain Eukaryota; kingdom Metazoa; phylum Arthropoda; class Arachnida; order Uropygi; family Thelyphonidae; genus Typopeltis; species Typopeltis vanoorti. Next base: position 100,049,417 of record NC_143567.1, read on the forward strand.
GAGATTCACAGTATTGTTATTATATTCACAATAATTTTAATTTAATTCACAATAAATTTAATTATCTTTTTTAGTTATCTTATATTAGCTACTTAGGTGACACATTTTGGAATTGTTAGTTATTGTTCTATCAGCTTTATACTGAAGGTACCTGTGACACTCAGGGCAAAAATTATAATAAAAAATAATATTTTATGAGAGTTAATTCCAGTATAATTATTTAAATATGCCTACTCACGGTACTTCCTTATTGAAACACGGTCATTACTAATACCATGTTCCAACACAAATCCCAGAATACATCCCCAACTCAACAGAGTTCAAAATTGTTACTATTACTGTAGTTCCACTTCTTTTCCATCATCAATGGGAAAGAAAAACGGAACTAGCAAAAGAACTGGATAAGTACCAGATCAATATAACAGGCATGACTGAAACAAAGAAGACAAACACAAGTGAGATCTTACTAAGCGGCAAATACAAAATGTTATATTCAGGCAAATAGCAGTCAGGGAAAACAGGGAGTAGCCATAGTATTCAACACTAAATATGAAGATAACCTTCTTGAATGGCAGGCAATATCAAGTAGAGTGATGTGGGCAAATATCAAAATGGGAACTGGACAATGAGACTTATTCATGCTTAGTTCCACAGAATTTTTACCAAGGAAGAAATGGAGGAATTTTTTTCCAAACAGCAGAGTAGGAAATGATTACCAGACATATAGAAATTCTTCTTCTTCTTCCTCTTGTGCCTTATTACATATATTTGAGGTGGGCCTTCTTACATGATGCAATACAACCTTACATGCATGATCGCAACCAACTTGTTGCAGAAACTGACGTTGGGGGGGAAATGTATTTTTGGTCGGTAGAAATGTGTGATCATGAAACTGGCTAACTTGCCTTAGTTGAAAGAGACCAGATAAAGGTTCCTCACATCATGGACGGGAATCGAACCTAGGTCTTTCCAACCAAAAGGCTTCATCTATACTGACTGAGCTACAGAGGCTCTACCATTATCACACACAGAAATGTTTGGGGAAAATTTGCAGAAAAGTGCAAAGCTAATAATAATGGTAAATACCTGTGGAATTTCTGTTCAGGATATGGATTAGTCATTACTAACACCATGTTTTAACATAAAAATGAGCACAAATTCAGATGGAGAAAAGATGCAAGAAATAAGAAAAGTTTCATTGACTATGTTATAGGTGATAGTGATGTTTTCCTGCTGGTTCAGAACACAAGAGTATACAGAGGATTTGAAACAGGAAGTGATCACTATTTAGGTTTGAGCAGGATAAAATTGAATTTCATATTGAAAAGAAGAGTGTGTAAGAAAGTTTTAATATAAATCAATGGTGATTACCTTTCAGAGGTGAACTGTAGAATGAAATACACAAACATCACTGAAGAAAACTGAAAGAGTTTGAAAACAAGAACTAAACCTTCGAGATTTAATGGCAATACTGAAGAAAACATTGACTGATTCAGCCAGAGGTGAGGTTATCTGTAAGGATAGAAAAATCAGAACTCCATAGTGGACTCAGGAAGTGAAAGAAAAGAAGCATATTGAAAGTCTCTGGCAAGTTAGTCAGCTTAGATAATACAGAGAAAAATGTAAAAAAAAAGAGTAGAAGGTGAGAGGGGAAGAACCAGAGATCATTCCTGAAAGTTATGTAAAAGTGGTGAAGAAGGGTGTGAGGAGTGGATTTCTTACATGGAAAATTGTCAATGAATGGAGAATTGCCACTGACAATTCTCCATGGAAAATACCAGAATTGAAAAAACATTGAAAATACCAGAATGTGTTGTTAATGCAAGGAGTGTTAAGAACTTTAAGATTCTATATGATAAATATGTTGTCAGCTGAATGAACCTCCCACAATGAGTCTGTCGACTCCATGCAGGGTGTAATAATAATAATTACTCTGAAAGATTGCTAAATGAAACAAGCAGTGTCGGCATGATGGTGGAAAACTCCCAACAGGAATGCAGTCAAGAATACATATCTATCATCAAGTAGGAAAAGTCATCAAAAATCTGAAATGTGGAAAAGCTGCTGGAGTAGATGATATTTGGCTAGAAATGCTCAAATATGGATATCCATATTTGAGTATTTGTAAAACTTTTATATATATAAAAGTTTTACAGTGTCTTTATTGCAAAATTCAGAAGGCCTGGTCAGAGGGGTAAATTCCAGATGATTGGACTAGAGCTCTTGTAGTACCCTTCCCTAAAAAGGGAAATAAAACTGAAAGTGAGAATTATAGAAATATTTCCCTACTGAGTGTTCCTGGTAAGATTTACGCAAGTATACTTGAGAAATGGCTGAGAAAACTTGTGGAACAGAAGCTTGGTGAAGAACAATCTGGATTCAGGCAAACAGAGGTTGTCCAGATCATATTTTCACTTTAAGACAAATAGTTGAGAAATCTTGGGAATATAACAAAGATCTGTATTTAAGTTTTGTTGAAAAGGCATACGACAAGGTGTCAAGAGAGAAGCTATTCAAAACACTACAGCTGTATGGTGTCGATGGGACATTATATCAAGCAATACTTAGTCTTTATATGAGTTGTAAGTCAGCAGTTAGCAGTGAAAGAAACACAGAAAGATGGTTTGAGGTAAAATCAGGTGTGCAACAAGGATGCACATTATCTCCACTGTTATTCATTATCTATATGGATCACATTATGAAGGAAAGTGGTATTAAATCTGATATTAAAATTGCTGATGTTAATCTTAGTTCTTTACTTTATGCAGATGATGTTATACTTCTTAATAAATCCAGTACAAGTCTGCAAGATTCCCTGAATAAATTGAATAACTGTTGTAATAGATATGGTATGAAAGTCAGCAATAACAAGTCAAAGACAATGAAAATATGCAGAAACATTGAAAATATCAACTGCATTGTGAATGGAACCTATAGAACAAGTAAAACATTTCAGCTACTTAGGCACGATTTTTAATGAAGATGGTGAATTAAATATGGAAATAGACAATGGAATCAATAAAGTCGGTATGGTAGGAAGTCAACTGAATAAAATTATATGGAATAAGAGAGAAATTAGTCAAAACACTAAATTAGCTGCATACAAGACAGTGTTCAAACCAATTTTAACTTATGGATCTGAGAACAGGGTTAGAAATAAAACACTTGATCAAAGACTGGAGACCTCTGATATAAGAGTTCTGAGAAAGATTAGTGGAGTGAACAGATGGCATCAATGGCAGTATCACATCAAAAATGAGGAAAGTTAGAGTGATGAGGAAAGAAATTAGAAAAGTGGTGCCATCGTTAGCATTCAGGAATGTATTAGTAGAGCTAATCTCAGGTATGGTCACTTAAACAGAATGGGAGAGGAAAGATTAGCAAAACAAGTGTTCTGTGCCAGGGAAAAAAATCAATCTTTGGCAGGGAAAAAAATCCAGAGGAAAACCAAGATGCAGATAGACTGATATAGTAAAAAAAAGTGCCTTAAAAGACAGAAATATAAGATGAGATAATAATGGAATCTTGACAGATAACAGTCATAATTCGTAATTATCCTATACATCCCTCTGAGGGTACATGTGAGGAATTTGATGATGATGATTATGAACATAAAGATGTACAGCACAAATTCATATGGAGAGAAGACACAAAAAATAACAAAATCTTCACTGATTATTACTGCTAATACTAATATTCTCAAATTAGTTCAGCATGTAATAGGATACAGTGGACATGAAACCAGAATAGATCACAATTTAGTTTTCAGTAAGAAAGTAAATTTCATACTGAAAAGAAAAATAGGTACAAATGTTATGAAAAGAATCTAAGTCAATAGCTTTTAGAGGTGAAATGTAAGTTCAAATATTGGTCAAGAAAATAATGAGTTTGAAAACAGAAATCAAATCAAACAACTTCACTGAATCAATCTTCAGCAAAGACTAATTCAATAAAGTTGCCCACAAGAATAGAAAAAATCAGAACTCCAGTAGATTTAGAAAGTTAGAGAGCGATGAAAGAAAGAAATAGAGGAACGAATATTGTCTAAAGAACTGGAGATGATAAAGGTGAAACAAAAACTGGAAGATAAAGATATACTAGAATAAATTTAGTTTAATCCTTTATCCAAGTGTGTGCAAACAAAGTTTGTGCCTGAAAGTATCTTCAGGACTGGGGTAAAGTGGTACAACACTGGGCGACTCCTTGCAAATGTGGAGCAAGCTACCAACACTCCTATCTCAGTATCTCCTATAATGCAAAACACATCTCCTTGCGGATATGTATAATGTTATGCATTAAGGGAAGGGCCACTACCCAGACTAGTTTTGACCTTTATTGAGGTCTCTTCAGTGGGAGCCGCACCCAAGTGGAGATACTAAGGCAGAAGCATTAGCAAGGTCATCTCCTCCTATAGGAGTTGCCAAATGGTGTGCCACCTTTTTATTAAATTACTCTGGATTTAGAGAAAGATGTTGAAAGTTTATTTTTCACTTGGTCAGAGACTATAATAAATTTAGTTTAATCCTTTATCCAAGTGTGTACAAACAAAGTTTGTGCCTGAAAGTATCTTCAGGACTGGGGTAAAGTGGTACAACACCGGCCGACTCCTTGCAAAGGTGGAGCAAGCTACCAACACTCCTATCTCAGTATCTCCTATAATGCAAAACACATATGGATATGTATAATGTAGGCTAGGAGTGTTGGTAGCTTGCTCCACCTTTGCAAGGAGTCGGCCGGTGTTGTACCACTTTACCCCAGTCCTGAAGATACTTTCAGGCGCAAACTTTGTTTGCACACACTTGGATAAAGGATTAAACTAAATTAATTATAGTCTCTGACCAAGCGAAAAATAAACTTTCAAAGATATTCTAGATGTCTAAAGTAATCACTTTGAAAGACTACTATATGAAAGAAGAAGTGACAGAAAGGTGCCAGGAAATATTTAAGAGAAATGAATGCAAATAGGTATACATATCAATCCTTGAGACAGGAAAAGTCATCAAAACCTTGAAATAGAATAAATACATCCAAGCTTTACAAACAGTTTTATTTTATAATGGTGGCTGCACTGCATAATTCAGAACGACCAGTTATAAGGATAAATTATGGATGACTAGAGTAGTACTCTCCTAGTAAAGATCTACAAAAAAGAAAATTCAAATTGAATGTGAGATTACACAGGAATTTTCCTACTTAAATGCTCCAGGTAAGATTTATGCAAGCATACCTGAGAAAAGGGGAAAAATTGTACAAGAGAATAAACAAGAAATTATTGGAATGTAATAAAAATCTGAATACAGTTTTGTAAATTTGAAAAGACATGACTAAGAGAAGCTTCAATGCACTATAATTATAAGCATAATGTAAAGGGTATTATATCCACAAAATATAGTTTATATTTAAATTTTAAGTAAGCAGTTAGAATTTAAGGAGGAACACGAAGATGTTTTAATGTAAAATCAATGTGAAAAATCATCATCTATATGGATCAAATTGTGAAGGAAAGTGGCATCAGGCCTGATATCAAAGTATGAAACTGTTGCAACATATCTTGATAAGAAAATCTGCAATAAAAATACAAATACAATAACTGATCAAAAGTATCCAGACACCTACTTGAAACTGTAATCAGACTTTCCCTGTGACACACTTTACAGTAGTGGACCCACTACTGTAAAGTGTGTCCAGTGGGTCCACTCTATGCTTCTATGACAGTCTCTAATGCTGTCAGGGAGACTTTCTACCAAGTGTCGGAACGTCTCTGGAGGAATGGCAGCCCATTCTTCCTGAAGAACTGTAGCCAGAGCAGTTCATGATGTGGGTCATTGGGGGCCTGGAGTGAAGCCGGCATTCTAATTCATCCTAAAAGTGTTCTATGGGATTCAGGTCAGGGCTCTGGGCCTGCTAGTCCATTTCTGGAACGTTATTGTCCACAAACCATTCCCTCACAGACCATGCTTTATGGCAGGTAGCATTGTCATGCTGATACAGACAATAGTCATCACCGAATTGATCTTCTACCATAGACAGTACACAATGGATCAAAATGTCCTTGTCCGCATTTAGATTTCTGTGTAGTGTTATGAGAGGACCAAGTCCATTTCATGAATAACACCCCCACAGTGTAACATCCTCCTCCAAATTTCGCTATTGGCACTACACACACTTGCAGGAATCATTCTCCAGGCATTCACCACACCCAGATCTTCTCATCAGACTGCCACATGGTAAAGCGTGATTCATCACCCCAAATTACGCGTTTCCAGTTGTTTACTGTTCCATGGAACCCCATTCCTCTTAACTCTCAACACACAGTCATGGTGCTGGCTGGACAGTTAGTAGCACTGCAGAACTCCTGGGTGATTGTTTCACTCGATGTCTAGCGATTTCCACGAACCACCTTCTTCAATACTCGAACAATCCCTGTCTGTCATTAAACATGGCCTACGTGACCATGGTTTTGTTGTGGTTGTACCTTCATGTTTCCACTTTCCCATGTCACCAACTGTTGACTTGGGCAACTTGAGGAGGGTTGAAATGTCTGACAGATTTCTTACTGATGTGGCAACCGATAATTAGTCCACGTTCAAAGTCACTGAGCTCCCTTGACCTACCATTCTGCTCGTACTTCTTATCACTGAACAACGCAAAGCTCTGTGCCTCTTTTTATACCAGTAAGTGAGGTTGTAATGACAACTAGATGTCAGTTTACAAATTACAGAGGGTATCCGGGTACTTTGATCAGACAGCGTACTATAAAAATAGGAAGGAAACACTAAACACATCAGTTGCATCTTGAATGAGTATTCTATATAAAAGTACAACATTTCAGCTATTTAGGCACAATCTTTAGTGAAAATGGCATATATGGAAACAGTTCACTGTGGTTCTGTGGTTCACACTCACTCTGTCCGAGGTCTAAAATCAGTAGATTTTTAATAAACCTGATTCAAAATCAAACCCTGATTTTTGTTGCATTGAAAATGTGACAACAAATAGCATTGCCTCCAGGTAACATGCATTAACAGTTGTATAGTTCTGTTATTTGTTTTTTAACAAACTGTTTAGATGTTCACAATACCAACAAATGAACTAATTTTCGTAATTTCTAGTAGTTGGTGCTTTAAACTTTGTTCGCTTTACCCTGAAGATGTTAGTCTGACGACTAATGAAACTTGTCGGGTGCTGTTTTTAGTACTTGTTTAGTTTTAAAAACAGTTTTCTTTAATAAACATGTGGTCACAAAACCGGAATAATCGAACTACTTAGCCATAGAAACCTCTGCAAGAAAACATTCATGTTTATACATGGATGGATGTAATTTCTCATTTTCCCATTGGATCCTGTGGTTGGTGTTTTCAATTGCATGTTGTGCTAGGCCAGATTTGTGAGGTCTGATGAGCTGGATGTGAAGTCATGATGTTCAGAGATACATTTATTGACAGATCTTCCCATTTGTACATAGTAAAACAAGTTGCCTAAACATGATACTTTGTGTATATCAATACTTGCACCATTGATGCTACTTGGCATAAACAAAGTACCATATTAGTATAACTTATCTTACTCTGAAGATTTGGTTTGAAATCCAGTGAAATATAATAAGCTAGTGAATAAACATTTTTTTATAATTTAGTGGGTTTTTTTGGTGCTGTAATACCATTAAAATAAGTTATGAATATTCATAATGTCAACTTTTCATGTAATACTATCATAGCATTCTGTACATCCCTTGAGACACATAACTGAATTTTATCATTACAATGATAACAAATTGAAAAGAAGTTTCTGAAGCACTCTGCATTTATTACTAATAAAAGTTTCTCTTTCTTTCTTTCCTTCCATGATTTATAAAGATAAAAAGGAGAGTTCTCCATGATGAAAATATACTTTACATACTTAAGTAAATAATGTACATTTTCATAATATGCACTAGTCTAAATTGATAGTATTATTTATTTTTTCTATGATAATGCTAATCATTAAAAGTTGGAAACTTATATTTCATTCCCATTTTTAAATTTTAATTGAATTTTGCTTTACTGTCTTCCATTACCAATAGCTGTTGTTACTGCTTTAATATACCCTTTTTACAATTCCGTGAATTTATAATTAGATTAAGATTAAAAGAAATATTAATTCCAAAATGATAAGCACACTATATAACTCATTATAACAAAAATCAGATACACACCTAATCTCTGTACAAGCTAAACATGGCACATCTTTGAAATTGTTTTTAATAAGATAAAGAACCACAGCAGAATCACCTTGAGAAGAAATGTGGGAAGCACATTTAAAGTAAAATTCTGCACTATTTCCATTACATCCATCTGACTGACATGTGCCTGAAATTCTACCAGGCACAAGGACATCATCCCATGAAGATGGGTCCTGAAAAACATAAATTAGTATTAAAAATTAAATAGTGAAGGGAACAAAGTTTCATTTTAACATGTAAATTATATATATTCTCGTTTTTTTATACAATAAAAAATATTAAAAAATACAGAAAGAATTATAATGCATAACATGAGCAGATATGTGAGATATGATTCCAAATAACATTCTGGAAGTGAACCTCAATTGATATATAAATGGAACCAGAAATGGTCACTTATGTTTTAATGTACAAATTTAAAACTTTTTGAATGCTCCTTAAAATTAAAAATACCCAACTAACTTAATAAAAGTAATTCATTGTAAGAATATTTTTCCCCTAGCAATTCAGCTGCTGTACCCAGTTGTTTTTTGATTATTAATCATAACTACAGTAAAGGGTCAGCTACTGGTTCGAAAGCTTTAACTCACCATCAGCAGAATTCAAGATAGGCACCATCAGTGTAAGAAGTATCAAAAAGAAAAAAAAAAAAAAAAAAGAAAGAAAAAAAAAAAGAGATAGAAAAATTGGCAGAAGAATTAGAGAATTGTGTCTTCCAAAAATCTTCCATTCTCTCCTATTTTTGCCTTTTCTATGCCACTGAGTTCCAGTAATCTCTTTAGTCTGCCTCCCAACATATTGTTCATCATCTTATAACTCCCTTTCCAGTCAGAGCAAAGGTTGGTCAATTGGTAGAGCCTCTGCAACTAATGGCTCATGCAAAAAGTTAAGCAAGTCTGAGCACAGTTTGTAGTTGAAAGGAGATCAATCGTTCGATGCTGTTGGCACACTCTCCCTTGAAGAGTCTTTGGACTCCCTGGAGGAGTCGCACAATAATAATCTCTGGGTACCATTCAGATATAATATCTGTCCATTTTTGAGTATTACTTCGTGCAACATGACCTACCCATTGCCACATGGATCTTTTAATGGCTGTCTCTCGCCCTGATCCAAGTTCTACCCCAAGTATTGCACTTTTTTTCTTGAATGATAATACCAAGCAGTGATTTTTCTATTTTTTTCTGAGTAGTCATCAACTTGCCAGTCAAATTTTTAGTCCAAGTCCATGTTTCACTTTAATATTTAACATACATTATATGGGAGACTTCAGCTATGAGGGGACAGAGACTGGAGAGAAGAAAGGGCATGACAAGATGGAAGTGGAATTTATACAGTTGCTAAGGGATAATTACCTGAAACAGCATGTTACAGAAGGGATCAGGGGTTTTGAGAGTGCTGGATCTGGTAACAGCATCAGAAGATATATCCATAACACTGAGTCCAAATGGGGAAAGTGACCATGCATTCTTGTTCTGAGAAGTTGCTAAACATGCAGAATTTTCTGTCAAGAAAAGATTTATGTTGAGCTATAAAACTGGTAATTATATCAAACTTAAAAGGCATCTTGAATGCCTCCTAAATCTGTCAGGAGGCTGTGCTTTTCTAAAAGTCTGTGCCTCTCCAGGAGGCACCCTCATTATATGGCTATGATTCGGTCACATCTTGACTACCATGCACAGATTTGGCCACCTGTTTCTTGGGGATCAGGAGGTGAAAGAGAGGATTCGGAGACGAGTGACTAAGCTGGTGATAGGTCTGTAGAATGTTCCCTATGAGGATAGGTTGAAGGTGTGTGGGTTACAAAGTTTAGTTGATAGGCAGAAAAGAGGGAACATGATAGAAACTTATAAGATATTAAAGAGCTTTTATAAAATTGATGCAAAGGATATTTTTCAATATATGACAAAGAGAGAACTAGGGTTCATCAGTGGAAGTTGTGTAAGAGTGTGGTTAGTAAGGGCGTGGGATTAATTTTGAATAAAGGGGTAGGAATTAGTTGTGGTGTTCCCTGACAGTAAAGTTTAAGGAGAGGTACGATAGGTTTTGTGTGTATAAACATTAGTGTGGGTGTCCCATGATGAGTTTCCAAACTCCATGGAGATACTGTATAATGATAATAATATGTCACGATCATGTTGACTGTGAAAAAAAGAAAAGTGGAAGAGGAGAAGCAGGTCCAGTGTGTTTGCAGTTGCAAAGTAAAGGGATGCTGGACAGCAGCTGCTCTTGTATTAACAGGTGCAACTGAAAGTGAAGGAATGATAGTTGCCAATTCATTGGAGTAGTGACTATGGATGTATCTGTAGAATAGATGCAGTGCTGAAACACTGCATCTGTGAGATGGAGAATGAAGTGAATCTGTAAAAGAGAGATCATCAACGAGCCTAATTGCTCGCCTCTGAACAGCATCAAGGATTGCACCACCCCAAAAATGTGAGCAGTATTCTATGCATGGAAAGATTTGGGATTTGTATATAGTTTGGAGTTGGTTGGGTGTAAAATAGCCTTTTGAACAAAACAGAATTCCTAGTTTCTTGGAAGCTGAGGGGACTATTCACGTGATGTGTTTATGCCAGGAGAGACTGGAGGTAAACAATAGTTCAAGCAGAGAGCAATATCTGATCTTGTTTGGTGATTGATTTGTGTGTTAGTAAGGGTAAGGATATATGAGCTGAGATCTCTTTTACAAGAGAAAAGGCAAGAGTGTTTTAATGGTCATTGAACATGACAAGGTTGTCCCTGCCCTACTGAAGGACAGTATGAAGGTCAATGTTTAAGGCACTGGTTGTAGATGATCTTGTGGCCTGGGATGTCAGAGTACTGCATGGTTTGCAAATGAGTAGAAGGAATGAAAGGTACTGTTGTCAGCAAAGCTGTGGATAGGTGATTGCAAGTAGGTCATTTATGAACAAGAGAAAGAGAATAGGTGATAGGACAGAGCTTTGAGGCACTCCAGTGTTGATGGTGAAGCTCGGAGAGAGAGGAAGTGTGTGTGGGGGGGAGATAGTGAGCCATCTACTGACTCTCAGAGAACTACCAGAGAAAGCTGGCTGCCCAGTTACAGAGGGTGGCAGGAAGACCAAAAAATGGCAATTTGCTAAGCAGGCCATGATGCCACACATGGTCGAAGGCCTTGGAAATGTCAAGGGCTACACAAGAGTCTCTGAACCTTTACATGGCACGTGTCCATTGGTGGGCGGTGTAAGCTATGAGGTCAGCTGTGGATTTTGAATGGTGGAATCCATACAGGTGGTCACTGATCTAAGTGGTGGAGGAGTTGGCTATTGATGACTTTCTTGATTATTTTGGAAAGGACTGAGGTGATGGCAATTGGTCAGTAGTTTGATGGTTATCCTCTATCACCCTTTTTAGGAATAGTTTGGATATGAGATTGCTTCCATGCATTGGGATAAGTACCAGATATGTATAATAGATTGTACAATGATGCAGGACAGATATTAATTTTGACGCATGAGAATAACTGGAGAGATGCCATCAGGACTAGAATTCTGACTTTTTAGTATCCAAGTTTTTAAGTAGTTTCCTGATTTCTTTTTGTCAGAAAACTAAAGGAGGCATAGAGTGCTTGGATTCTAGCATGATAGGAGGTGATTTCCCTTGGTCATCAATGAAGGAGTTTGAGGAAAAGTGATGCCAGGAGGTCAGATTTATCTTTAGTTGATGTTACAGTGGTGCAATCAAGAAAAGAGAGAGGTGGAAGTGCAGGAGAGCAGAAGTTGTGTCCAATGGCCTTAGTGAGGGACCAGAAGCCCTGTGCTTCTGGTCCATGTCTGATTTCATAAAAGCCAACATCAAAAACGTTTTTGCTGTTGGCCTTTATGAAATTAGATTTGGATCTGTTGATTACTGATTTGCATATGCTGTGTGCTTTGGTGTAGTCAGAGTATGCAGCTGGAGTTCTTGAAGTGAGCCACTTGCAGTAAGTTAATTTTTTTTTTTTATACTGCTTTGGTACACTTTCAGTTTGACCAGAGCTTGGAAAACAGATGAGAATTATGTCTTGAACTGGAATGAAGATTTTCATGCCAATGAGAATAATTTCTGTAACTTGTTCACAGCAGGTGTTATGGTCAGATGAGTGGAAACAATAGTCAAACTAAGGAAAGGAAGAGTAGAAATTGGTCATCCCAGTTGGCTCATTTGTAGTGTCAGATGATGTGAGGTTGGTAGTCTCTCATTTTATGAGAGAGGACACTTGTATGAGATTGTGGTGAGCAATAGTATATTATCCAGGTGGAGATATCGCAGCAACAAGAGAAGAAAGAGCTCATACAGAAAGATAGATTCATAAAGCTGTATTTACAACAGAACCTTGTAAATACAGCTATGGGATTATATGGTATGCTGCCAGCTCAAGGGAGACCAAAGAATGGCAATTTGTTAAGCAGGCCATGATTCCTTGACTTTGGAAATGTCAAGGGATAGAGCACAAGTTTCTCTGAACCTTTCCATGTGTCCAGTGATGGGTGGTGTAAGTTATGAAGTCAGCTGTGGATTTTATGAGAAGGTGAAAGAGAACTGACAATGCCTTTGACCACACTGTTTAATATGTCTCAGCTCTGGGTTGGTCCCAAGGGGATGGAAAGTGGTAGGTGGTGTAAGCTATGAGGTCAGCTGTGGATTTTGAATGGTGGAAACCATACGGGTGGTCACTGATTTTTCTTTCTTTCCATCCCCTTGGGATGGAAAGAGAGAAAAAAGTTTAACTGCATAAAAAAGGCTCCGAGACAGATATCAAATTACAGACTGATCAGTAAGTTGGGAGTCATGGTAATGGAGAAGTTGGTTAAAAGAAAAATACAAGAATGGGATACTACATGGGGGGACAACATGGTTTTGTGAGCCTTTTATAATACAGTGACAGCTGAGTTGGATAAAAGTAATGGGTTTAAAGTGATACTACTGGACTTTGCAAAAGCTTTTGACAGGATACCACATAGAATTCTAATTAATAAACTGCAGCACATGGGGATGGAGATAAAGTTAGTGAAGTAGATAAGAGGGTGGTTGATGGAGAGATACCAGACAGTAGTTTATTCAGGAGCAGAGCCCAGTAGAAAGCCTGTGACTATGGGTGTGCTGGAGGTCTCTGTTCATGGACCACTACTATTTAATTTGTACATTAATGATATAGGAAAGGATCTGAAAGGAACTATTCAGTTGTTTATTGATGATAAAAAATTGGGTAGAGCAAAAGCCAATAAAGATGTGAAAATTTTAAGGAATGATTTAAACAAATTGGCAAGAAAAACGGATATCAGTTTAGTGTGGCAAAGTGTAAGGTTATGCATTTTGAGGTGAAAACATTACCAGCTTCATATCATACTGATGAAACTGTACTCAAGGAAATTAATGAAGCCAGGGATTTGGTGGCTTCACCAAATCCCTGGCTTCATTAATTTTATACCTTTTTATCGAACCTTGGTAAGACCCATCGACTTCTGCACACAGATCTTGTCACCTGGGTTTCTTGGGAATGAGGAAGGGGAGAGGATTCAGAGGCAAGTGACTAAAATGGTGGCATATCTATGGAAAGCACGTCATGCGGATAAGTTAAAGATTTGTGGATTACAGAAACTGGTTGACAGACAAAAAAGGGGTGAAATGAGTGATATGACTGAGACATACAAATTACTGAAGGGTTTTTTTACAGGATTAATAAAGATGAAAATTTTCAGGTCTGGTGATGACTAGGACTATCCTTGGAAACTGAGCAAGAGTGTGGTTGGCAAAAGTGTTAGGAATAGATTTTTTGCTTGGAGAGTGGTGAATGAGTGGAATAAGTTGATAGTCTTTTATGGGTGCCATGACTGCGAATGAGTTCAAAGCAAAGTATGACAGATATTGTGCAAGAAAATAGTGATGGACAGTGCTTGGCAGAATGTTTAGGGTCTCTCTCAATGACTCTACAAACTCCATGTAGTTGCTCATATAATAATAGTAATTGTTCAACATATTTCTGGAACTTATTACTCTCACATGATGCTTGATGTCAGAAAATCTGAGTTCTTTAAAGGCATTATTGAGTTTTTGGGCCAAAAACAAGAGCCAAAATTTGCAAAGGCTAAGTCTTGTGGAAAACTAAGCTCCATTCTTCAGAGTGACATCTCATTATACCTAAAAAGGAAAGTAATTGACGAATGCTTATTATCAGTTATGGCTTATTTTAGTGAGACCTGGAAATTAACAAAAAGACTGCTCAAAGAAAATTTGAAAGAAACATCCTAGGGATCTCTTAAAAAGATAAAATAAGAAACCCTCGAATTAGAGAGCAAACCAAGATAAATGACATTCTAACTCAGATTAAGACCAAAAAATGGAAGTGGGCAGGTCATGTAATGAGAGGAGAGGATCGACACTGGACCAAGGAGTTTACAAACCGGATACCAACTGGAAGAAGAAACACAGAAAATCCAAGGACAAGATGGGATGATGACCTTAGAAACTTTGATAAGTGGAAGAAGAATGCCAAAGATAGAAAGAAGTGGTGAAAAAAAGGGGGAGGCCTTCGTCCAGCAGTAGACCGATCAAGGCTGAGAAAGAAGTTTTGTAAATACAGAAGATATCCAATTTTGTGATTGATTTTTTTTTAGCCAGAAATTTGTGGGCAGCTATTGCATCATGTGCAGGAGCACTGTTGTAATGGCTGATTCAAACTGTTCAGCCAAAGTTCAGATTTCTTCTTCTTCTTATTATTATTATTATTATTGTTCCGGGGAACTCCAAGGAGTCGACAGACTCATCGAGGGAAGCCCTAACATCATGTCTGGAACAACTATTCAACATTCTCACAGTATCTATCATATCTTGCCTTGAACTCATTCACGGTCGTAGCACCCACAACAGACTCTGGAAGCTTATTCCACTCATTCACCACTCTCCAAGTAAAAAACCTAGCTCTATCACCCTTGTCAACCACGCTCTTTCCCAGCTTCCATGCATGGCCCCTAGTCCTCCCACCACCAGTCATATTTTCAAAAATATCTTCTGGATCAATCTTATAAAAACCCTTCAGTAATTTGAATGTCTCAATCATATCACCCCTCCTTCGCCTATCGTCCAATTTCTGCAATTTCTTATGAGCACATAACCTTGCCAGGACTTCTAAATATGTAAAGTTCACTGTTTGTCCTTGTTTAATGAAGTCAAAGTGTACTATGCCCTTACAATTATAAAAGCAAACATGTATTGTCTTGATCCAAGATTTGACAGTCATGCATTTTTCGGTGTTGTCTTCCATTGCATGCTTTGACATTTTGTTTCAAGGTCATACTGATAGTATCAAGTTTCATCACCAATAATAACTAGCAAAATCATGAAAAGAGATCAGAAAAAACACCAAGCTGCCATTGCTTTAAACTCAAAATTCAGGTAACCATATTTACAGAAATTTTTCTCATTCACAAATCATCTGTCAAAATCTGTACCATTAATCACATGCTTCATCTGTCAGACAAACTAACTGGTGCACTCTTTTCATATTTTCACTTGTTCGAAGATTTGTGGTCACCCAATTCTTTTGTAGTCTCTCACGTCTTCCCACCCATCTCTGAGCCTCAATGTACTATTCAAATACACTTCAACTTTTGCATGACATCAACATCACCATAAACCTTTAACATGTCTGCAGTTTCACATGCTCTTTTGCCTAACCCTTCAGAAAACTTGGGTGCACATTAATGTACTGTTCTTACATTCCATTCACTAATTTTTCTACTGAAAGAAACAAACAACACACACACATAAACTCTACCACAGCTTGTCAACATACATGTATATCTATTTCATAATGGTGCTATGACTTGTTTCAATAGCACAGACATGTCCAAACATGCACAGCCTGAGACCATTGTGGGAATTTAATTGTCACACCTCATACATGTATATCTACCTCATCATCATTTGTTCACCGGACATCCACAGATGCTGTATGGTCACTCTGATGCTCGGTGATGTGCCATATCAATCCTCGCCCTGTGGTCCTATTGAATGCTTTTCTGGAGGCTTCAACTCTATGAAGATCGGTCACTCCACATGCACCATTCATCCATCTCACTGATGGTCTACTTTGTCCTCCTTTACCAGGAATTTTACCTTCTATTACTGTTCTGAGAAGTCCTCCTTCCATTCTTTCAATATGTCCAAAGTACTTTAATTTTCTTCTGTCAATATCCTTAAGGATAATTCACCCACTCATTTGTATGCCTTTCGGTATATGATATCCTCAACTGCCTTCTGTAACACCACATCTCAAAAGCAGCTATACTTTTCTTATCTGACTTCTTTAGGTTCCAAGTCTCACATCCATAAGTTGCTGTTGGAAGCACAAATGAATCCAAAATCCTCAACTTTGTTCCCATGGAGATAGATCCATCCTTCCAGATTTTAGACAAGTCTCTGAATGTTGTTTTAGCCATTCTTAATCTTCTTCTGATGTCTTCTGAACAGCAATTCTTCACATTAATAATGAATCCCAGGTACTCGAACTTGCTGACATCCTCAATTCTTTCTCCATTAAGGTACACTTGTTTCTCAGGAGCTTCCCTGTCTCTGTATTTCCTTTCAGAACCATAATCTTTGTCTTGTTAGGGATGAGCTGAAGTCCTTTGTTATTATTGATCTTGTTAACTTTGTCCAGAATTTGGCATAGTTCTTCCTTGTTATTACAGAGGAGTATGGTATCATCACCATACCTCAGATTACTGATCAATCTACCACCTATCCTAATTCCTGTCTTGAGTTCATCCAATGCTTCATGCATATGTCCTCAGCATAGATACTAAACAAGTGAGGAGAAAGTAAGCATCTTGCCTAACTTCCTTTCAAACATAAAGCGAATCAGTTCATTCAATACCTGTTCTTACTGTGGCTTCTTGCTTCCTGTACAAGTTAGCTATCAACCAGATAGTGAGTTGAGGAAAACCTATTCCTTTCATTATTTCCCATGGTTTCACATGCTGAACACGGTCAAAAGCTTTAGAGTAGTCTCTAAGAAACACATTACCATATGGAGTCTAAATTCTTTATACTTTTGTATGATCTGTCTAAGGCAAAGGATCTGATCTTTGGTACCCTTACCTTTCCTAAAACCTGCTTGTTCCTCAAGCATCTTTGCCTCAACTTTGGCCTCAGTCCTATTTAGAATTCATTTTAATCATTCTAATCCTTCCTATTTAGAATGATCTTCAATAAAATCTTTCTTGCATGAAATATTTTTAGGAAATGAACTGACTTCTTCCAGTCTCTATAATGAACTGACTGACTGAAATGAACTGACTTCTTCCAGTCTCTATAATGAACTGACTGACTGAAATGAACTGACTTCTTCCTGTCTACCATATCTTTGTAATCAATCTATGAAACACTCTTATCCCTCCATCCCCTGTGGTCTTAATTAACTCAGCTGGGATTCCATCTGTGCCTGGGGCCTTACTGCTGTTAAGCTGATTAACTGCTCTTTCAACTTCATGCCTAAGTAGAGGAGGTTCAATTCGAAATTTTTCTGGTGAGAAGGGACCTTCAAATTTTCTTTATCCACTCTATTGTACAGTTCCTCACAGTATTCTTTCCATCTGTTTCTGATTTCCAATTCTTCTGTTAGTAGTGCGCCATTCCTGTCTTCGATGACATTCAATTTGGGCTTAAACTTGTGCTTTAGGTCACAAACTAAATGAAACATCCTTTTATAACTGTGCCTCCTTATCTGGAACTCTATCGCTTCACACTTACATTAAGTCAGAGTTAATGGCTAGATGGCTTTATATCACAATTAGTAATCCTAATACTAAAGAATGTTAATCTTAAAAGGAAAATGTAACCAGGGTGCAAATACCTGTGAAACAGTCAAAGTTCCTTGTTTGCATTGTGCACATCGAACCCTCAACTTGCCTGGACATACTTTCTTGCATGGACCACTGCAGTACACAAAGAAATGAATTCTTCTTGCATCTAAAAAATATTATATTGTTCTAATAACCATGAAACTTTTAAGAATATAAACATATTCAATTTTATTTTAACAGTTCTATAGATAACACAAATGGCAAGAAAATATCAAAATTTTCACTGTCATATACAAAGATAATCAAAAAAAGCCTCAGACTCATTCACCATTCAGTACTCGCCACACTCTCACTCAATGCATTCCTCTGGCCACTCACATTCCATGCAAAGAGCCCGATCTCACTTCCTTATTTATACTTTCCTTATACAGCTTTTAGGAATAGCCTCTTGTTCTACCCATTGAGAGAGGACTTGAAAGTATTGTTAAAGGTAGCGAAAGAAAAGAGTGACAGAGTTAGAATGGTGAGTCTGTTACCGCGGTATGACAGAGAGGAGTTTAGAAGGAGGGCCATAATCGCAAATGATATTATGCGCAGGTTATGCGGACGGTGTGGTGTGGAATTTGTGGACGTGTGGAATGAGTTTGATGGGCGAAAGGACTTATACAAGATGGATGGCCTGCATTTGAATGGACTTGGTGTGCGGAGACTGGAAAAAGTGTTGCTGAATGAAGTGAAAATGGATGTGCAGAACCAGGGAAACTAGAACTACCAAGGAGGGGGGGAAGTGGATATCCAGACATCAGTGAGACAGTTGAGTGTAAAAATGTATATAATGTACCTGAGCCAGCAATAAGGACAAAAAATGGGAATGGGATATTTAGAATAACGCATCAAGATAGGGGTGGGACAAAGGGAACACTGCAATTCATGTATACTAATGCCAGGAGTATTAGGAACAAGAAGGAAGAATTTTTAGCCTTGATTGGCTCTTCCTGGCCACAGGTTGTTGGCATTAGTGAAACATGGCTGACAGAAGATGATATAGTTAGTGGGATAGAATGTGTGGGTTATAGTATGTTTAGGAGGGACAGAGAGAATAAAATTGGGGGAGGGGTGTTATTGATGATAGCTGATGAACTGCAGCCAAGGAGAATTGAAGTATTGCAGGATAGTGAAAGGAGCTCATTTGAGGCTATTTGGTGTGAGATTGATACTGGCAGAATAAAATATACAGTTGGGTGCTGCTATAGACCAGGTGATGGAATAGATGGTGGAGATGGTATGCATAAACAAATTGATGAAATAAGTGGAAGGAGGGTAATTATTATGGGGGATTTCAACTATGGTAACATTGATTGGAAGGAGGAGAGGACACATGTGAGGAAGGAAATGGATTTTATTCAATTATTAAGGGATAACTATCTGAAACAGCATGTAATTGAAAATACTAGGGGTGTAAGAGTGCTTGACCTGGTAATAGTATCTGAGAATTTGACTGTAATGAATATGACCATGTTGCCACCTATTGGTGAGAGTGATCATAAGGTCTTGACCTGGGAGGTGGCTATAGGTGTGAAATTTGTGATTAAGACAGGGTATATGTGGAATTACCGTGCTGGCAAGTATGACAAGCTTAGGAGATTGCTTGGATCAGTGCCATGGCATGTACAACTGCAAGGGCTGGATGTCGATAGAGCATGGGAAGTGATCAAAGAGCATTTACAGGAAGTTATGGCTGATTGTATACCTAAGGTCCGAAAAGTGAAACAAGGAGGGGTTAAATGGATGAATAACACCATTAAGCTTGAGCTGCAAAAAAAGAAACAACTATGGAGGGAATTTAAAGAAAGGGGTGACCTGCAGGCACACGAACGGTATAAAGTACAGGCCAGAAGGGTAACGAGTGTGGTAAAAACAGCAAAAGCCGATTATGAAAGGAAACTAGCTATGCAAGCAAAAGAGAATCCCAAACAGTTCTTTCAATATGCTGCAAGCAAGAAAAAAACTGTACATAGCAAAATGATTTTAAGGAATGCCGATGGTAAAGAGTTCACTGAACCAGTCGATATAGTGGAGTTACTGAGCGCGCACTTTGCAAAAGTATATCATCCAGGTGGTGACGTTGAAAAAATGAAGGAACCATTAGTTTATATGGGAATTGTGATGAATGAAGTGGAGGTGAATAGTCTATTACAGAACCTTAATGTGAATACATCTGTGGGATTGGATGGTATACCGGCACGGGTCTTGCATGAAGCGGCTAATGAATTATCAGTGCCCTTGACCATGTTGTTTAATCTGAGTCTCAGGTCTGGCAAAGTCCCGAAGGCATGGAAAGAGGGGAAAATAGTTTCACTGCATAAAGGAGGATCCAAGACTACGGTTGCAAATTACCGACCGATCAGCATATCAGGAGTCGTTGTCAAGGTCTTGGAGAAAGTAGTCAAGGGAAAAATACAGGAATGGATTGATGAAAATGAGATACTGTACAGAGGACAGCATGGCTTTGTGAAGGGTAGATCATGCCTCAGTAACTTGCTCAAGTTTTATAACAAGGTGACAGCTGAACTGGATAAGGGAAATGGGTTTACAGTCCAGCAGTATGGGTGGTTGATGGAGAGATATCAAAGAGTAGTTTATTCAGGAGTAGAGTCCAAAAAACGGCCTGTGACTAGTGGTGTGCCACAGGGTTCTGTTCTTGGACCACTGCTGTTTAATCTGTTCATTAACGATATAGGGAAGGGTCTAAGTGGGACAGTTCATTTGTTCACTGATGATGCAAAGTTGGGTAGGGCGATAGTGAATGCAGAAGATGTCAAAGTCTTGCAAGATGACTTAGATAGATTGGAGTTCTGGACTAAGGAGAATGGATGTCAATTTAATGTGACAAAATGTAAGGTTATGTATTTCGGAGTGAAAAGATTAGCAGCAGTATACCACATTGGTGGAACTGTACTCCAAGAGATTGATGAGGCCAGGGACTTGGGAGTGTTGGTGGATAGGGAGATGAAGTTTAGGGGGCACACTGCAAAAGTAGCTAAATCAGCTCATCAAGTCACTTGGTTGTTGAAAAATACCTTGACGAGCAGAGAAAAACAAGTTATTGTACCTCTGTACCGAGCCCTGATAAGACCTCATCTCGACTACTGTGCCCAGATTTGGTCACCTCGGTTCCTTCTTGATGGGGAGGAGGTTGAGAGGATCCAGAGGCGAGTGACTAAGATGATAGCAGGTCTATGGAATGAACCATATGAGAACAGGTTGAAGATTTGTGGGTTGCAGAAACTAGTTGATAGGCAGAAAAGGGGAGACATGATTGAGACATTCAAATTGCTAAAAGGATTCTATAGGATTAATTCAGATGATATTTTTGAGATCAGGACTGGTGGTGGGAGAACTAGGGGACACCCATGGAAGCTGGGCAAGAGCGTGGTTAGCAGGGGTGTTAGAGCTGGGTTCTTTACTTTTAGAGTGGTAAATGAGTGGAATAAGCTGCCAGAGTCTGTTGTGGGTGCTATGACAGTGAGCGAGTTCAAGGCAAGGTATGATAGATACTGTGAGAATGTTGAACAGCTGCGTGAACATGATGTTTAGGGCCTCCCTCGATGAGTGTAAGGACTCCTGGAGTAGCCCGTGGTAATAATAATAATAATAATAATAAAAAAATCTATGTTAATTCTGGTAACAATCCCTTCTTATATGTCAAACACATTCACCCCCACCCTCTTTATTCATAAGGCTTTGTACAAATGAAATTCTTAACTGTGTGCAGATCTGGTTGCCTGATCAAAACCAGTAAGCCGTATGTGGCCTGACTAAGGTCTTTTACAAGTTAACATCCTCCTTATCATTACAATAATCCATTGTGACATCCTCACACTTTAGTCCTGTGACCCCTAAAATTCAAGTCCCTGTGAACTATTACTCCCAGATCTCTTTTTTATTCACTTCAAATTTCCCTAATGACTGCATAGAATGCAGTGTATGCATTCTATCCTTTCCTACCAAGTTTTATCGCATTACAGGTATCCCTTGCTTAATGCAGGATTTGATTAATGCAGCAAAATTAATTGTGGCAATCCCTTGATATATGCGGCAAGAGTTTTGTTTAACGCGCCTTTAATCCTGCGGAGCTCGCAGCTGATCTGATAGATACATGCAAAATGTTTAATAAAAATATTCTTACACAATTCAGTGTATAGCTTGGAGATCATGAGTAGCTGTGCATTCATATGTTACGAGTGATACTCCGCACTGTTTTTTGCTATAAGTTTGGTTTAACACATATTATGTAAAGGTTCGTAATATTTGAAGTAAATTGTATCTGAGAGATACCGTAAGCTCTAATGTCAGTATAGTATGGCTTAGTTGTTGTTGTTTTTTAATTCTTTGTTCAATAATTTCTACATTGTAACTGAAAATAAATAAACCATCATGTATTACTGAAATAGAGAGCCAAAGGCTTATTTATCATACATATCCTCCAGGAGATGTGCTTTACATTATGGAAAATACTAAGGAAAGTGATCTGGAGCTTACTCCACCTTTACTACGAGTTGCCCATAAGGTTGCTTATGCTTGCATCCGCCAAAACTTTTAGTTTCGATATATTCGGCACGAAACACCTTATAGTTTCTATATTCAGCTACGAAATAATGTTGGATTCAATATCCACTTAATTTGTACCATCATGTATTATATTTGCATCGTAGAATTTATACTGATAAGAAAAAAACTAAAACTGTTCAAACGACTCTTGATAACTTCTTTTGATAAAAAAAATTGCAGTAAATAATGTAGGTACAAGTATTTATTAAACATTTAGTTTGCATTCATTTTTTATCATTCCTAAAACAGTACCATATAAAACGAGTTATTAATACAGTAATCGATCATGGATGAATTGTGATTTTTACAATTGATTATTAGATTTGATTAACGCGGCAACATCGAGAGATTAATTAACTGCGTTAATCGAGGGATACCTGTACTTTTTTTGTGACGGTGAACTGGAAGCTCCACTCCCTTGCCCAATAATACAGTCTATTCGGATCCTCCACCTGTAAGGCCCCAACATCTGCCTCTACTCTTCATAATTCTCCACAACTTTGAATCTAAAAACTGCATGATCTCCATGTAGGCCTGTTGCAATATCATCAATATAAGTTAAACAATAATGGTTCCAAAACAGACTCTTGAGACACACCACTAGTGATCTTCCCTTTCGTGATATCACTCCCCAATATACAACTTGTTCACACCTCTCTTACAGCCAATCACCTATCCAACTCCACGATCCATTATTTAACCCCATCTCTTCCAATTTAGTTACCCACTTGCCATGTGGAAATCCATCAAAAGACTTTGAAAAATCCAACTACATCACTGTGCTTGGATTTTTCACCTCCCTTGTCTACTGAATTTTCCACTTATGGTACAATAGTAGACAACTAAAACTAACAAGGCAATGCTGACCATCAGAGAATTCTGCTATTATCAACCCAATTCTGGATCCTATCCTCTCCAACACCTTAACCATAACTCCACACATAAACTGGGCTACAATTCACAGTCTCAACCTTATCACTTGTTTTGTGAAATGAAACAATTTTACCAGTGCAAGAAAGACAAGGGTCTTTCTTGGTACACTCATTTTAGAAAGGATAGACAGGATAAGAGAGGAGGGGGAGGAGCATGCTGCAAATGATATTGGATGACTTGAATCCAGTTAATATTACAACTATGATTGTAATACTAGTAACAATTTTTCATGTAGAAGTGAGTTTGAAGCCATCTGATGTGAGGTGGAACCTAACAAGATCAAATACATAGTGGGGTGCCATCACAGAGCTGGTGGATCAGTTGCAAGTGATGAAGAAATGCATCACAAAATAAAGACGTTGGGCACGAAAACAGTAATAATAAGGGTGGACTTAAATAATCCGAATATTGATTGGATAGGTATAAAATCTCGTGAGAAGAATGAAACTGAACTTATTGAGTTGCGAGACAACTTCCTTAAGCAGCATATGACAAAAGGAACTCAAGGTCAAAGAGTGTTAGATTTGATTATAGTGTCAGAGGGTGATTCAGTTAAGGACATAACTATTCTGTCTATAGTTGGTGACAGCAATCTATAAACCAGAATATCAGACAATCCTCATCATTCTACCAACGTTCTTGACCCTTATCTTAACCAATTCTCCCTCAAATATACTGTGTATGTCTGCTCTCCCCTTGGCTACTCTGACCACACTATTATTCAAGTCATTGTCTCCACAGTTCATACTCCTCACAGCCAATCTCATCCTTGTATCTATGGCACTGTAACTTTGCCAACTGGGATGATATCTGGAATTTTTATGCAAATTTTCCATGGTCAGATTACTGATTTTGCTCTCATGATCTAAACAACTGCACTGAACTAGTAACCAAAATAATCCTCACTAGAACGAGAGCCTTCATTCCCCACTCTCATGCAAGCTCCTGACTTGTATCCAAGTCCTAGTTCTCAACAAAATGTGCCTCTACAGTCCATGACAAAAATGCAGCTTATGTTCAGTGCTTAAATTAAAAACTCCAGTTTCTCATTCAGCTTACACAACAGCTAGAAGAATCTGTAAAAAGTAATCAACAATTCCAAAGCAGACTTCGTAAGAATGAAATGCAATAAATTTGCCTCCTGCCCAACTGGCAATTAAGCCTTCCGATCTCTTGCTGTTGGGCATAATTTCTGCCCTTCCATGCTGCCATCTCTCTTGCATCCTAATGCCACCATGATAAACTCACCCAAGGAAAATGCAGACCTCCTAGCATCAGTTTTTTTAATCAACCTTCTGTCTGGACAACTAAAGCAAATTAGTCTCCTGTACTACCACAAACTGTCCATTGCATGCCTCTATGAACTTTCACAAAAAGGCCAACAGGAAAGCCCTCATTAATCTTGTTACTAATAAGGCTCCTGGCTCAGATGGTATTCTTCCATGTTGTGCTCCAGAATTGACATCTATCCTGTATCACCAATATAAACAATCGGATTCTACTAGCATCTACCCTACAGCACGAAAGCAAGCCTATATTTTGCTTGTACCCAAAAAAGGGAGACAAAAGTCAGCTATCTAATTATTGACCTATTGCTTCCATCTCAGTACTTTCAAAAGTGATGGAGAAGGTTATCAACAACCAGATTCTTCATTAGCTGGTTAGTTAATCTCAACAGTTAATTAGCGATCACCAATATGGATTCCGCACCCACCTTTGGACACAGGCAATGAAAAGATTTGAAGAAACTCATGTGTTGCTCTTGATATTTCAAGGGCATCTGATCATGTCTGGCACTGAGGCCTCCTGAACAAGAAGCTGCCACTTATGGCCTCCCTCCTGCGCTCTGTGATTAGATTTCCAGCTTCCTCACTGGTCGTTTATTGTGTTTCCTGGCAGATGGCTTTTTGTCATCAGATTTCTCCATCAATACTT
This sequence comes from Typopeltis vanoorti, assembly GCF_054136105.1. Taxonomy (NCBI): domain Eukaryota; kingdom Metazoa; phylum Arthropoda; class Arachnida; order Uropygi; family Thelyphonidae; genus Typopeltis; species Typopeltis vanoorti. Next base: position 100,074,920 of record NC_143567.1, read on the forward strand.
GAGTACCCCAGGGTTCTGTGCTCTCACTCACACTCTTCCTACTTTACATTAATGATTCCTTTTTCTGTGACTTCAAATCCTCTTCACAGCTTTGCTGATGACAGTACCTTCATTCCTCTTTCTCATTTGATAAACTATGTAGTGCTCTAATGTTAGGTGCCTCAAGATCTTCCATAACCAGTGACTTAAACAATGACCTCCTCAACATCCTCAAATGGAGTGAAGACAACTTAATAAATTTCAATGCCAAACAAACTCAAGCCTGCCTTATTACCTGCGAGAAAATCCTACCTCACCCCCCCTCTCACTTTTGATAATGTCCCAGTTTCCTTTCGAGATCAGCTTTCTCTTCTTGGGTTGACAGTCACATCCAGCTTATCCTGACATAAACATATTATTTACATAGCCTCTAAAAAGCTTGGTGTTCTTTTTCATTCTAAACATTACTTCTCTTCTTTTCAACTCCTACCACTTTATAAGTCTCAGATTCAACCGTCCTATGAGTACTGTTCCTACATTTACGGTGAAACAGCCAAGATCTCCCTGGGAATTCTTGATGATATTGAGAAGAAGGCAATTCACTTAATAGATGATTCTTCCCTCACTCCATTCAGTCACTTTATTATAGGTGCTCTGTTTCAGAGCTGTTCCTTTTCTATATGACTTTCATGAGCATTGCTCCTTTGAATTAGCTGATGATCTGATTTGATACCTCCACCTCCTTCTAACCACGTAAGAACTAGAACAGCCACTGGCCAACACCTTTAACCATCTTACCGGCTATTATGGATCAAATACACATCCTCATACGCTTCGTATCCATCATATATTTCAATGTAATATGAATGGCATTACAATTTTAATATGCACTTTGCATCCATAGTAACTTGGACGTATATATACGTCCTGGCCAGTAGCATGGTTAAGCTCTCAAGCTCCGAACACACCGAAATAACTTCTCATCAGCTTCCTTCATTCCATCCACCTGTAATTCTTTGGAACAGTCTCCTCCCATACTGGTTTTCTCACTCTTTAAGAAAGAAATCAACAGCCTATATTTTTTTCTCTTTAGTCACTTGCCCTCACATGGCACTGTAGTGTTATAGGTCTGTTGACCTTTCATGTGTAGGTTCATCATAATATATATATAACATATTTCATATATATGTTAATATATATATAGTATATTTCTCTGTACTAAATTTGGTTTAAATATATCATTATTAACAGAAAGTGTTTTCATCTGGTTATGAATTAAACTTGCCAAGAAATTGTACTCTTGTTTAATCCTTTACATCAATGTGAAGTCATGGTTGGCTTTCACAACTTCCTTACCAATTTGATGTCACAATCATTTCACTCCTATCAAGGCTCTGCAAATGGCCTTTCCTCAATCTGTTCATACTCAACATTCTACAGACTTGACATCATCTTAGTTGCTTTCCTCTCAACCCCTTCTAATATATCTACATCCCTTGAAAACCAAAAGACAATCCGCATACAGTAACACACATGCAAGCCATATCCTCTTCTACATACCAAACTAAAATCAACACATAATTGTATTGAAATTGTGGAGGACTATATTTACCTTAGTCAACTAGTTAATTTTAAGGAAAAACAAGATAAAGAAATAAGTAGAAGACAAGGAAACAGAGCATTTTGGTTACATAAAGATTACTTGTTAGGAGATTTATTATTATTATCTGAAACCTCCAGGGAATCAAGGACACATTGAGGGAGGCTGTAAATTACCCAACCCAGCTATCATACCTTCCCTTAATTCATTTACACTAGATGCACTCACTACCCCTAAGAAAACTAATCCACTCACTCACTGCTCTCTTTGGGAGAAAAACTTAGCTCTACTCCTTTCTTGACTGAGAACAACCTCAACTTCCATGGATGTCCCAGTGTTCTCTTCCCACCTTCCATATAACGAAAAATTTCATTATTTGAAATGCGATAACACCCATTCAAAAGTTTATAGACCTTTATGATATCATCCCTGTTTCTGCTATTAACCAGAGTCTGCAATCCACATACTTGCAATCTGTCCTCCTAATCTAAATCCCATAATCCAGATATAATCTTTGTAACTCTTCTTTGCACCCTTTCCACAGTTTTTTTTATCCCCTTCAAACTCGAGAGACCAAATCTGCACACAGTAATCCAGGTGTGGTCTTATCAAAGCCTTATAAAGAGGCAAAATTACTTCCTTTTTCTTGCATGTCAAGGTTCGCTTCAACATAGCAATTATCCTCTGAGTTGTAATTTGCAACTTTTGCTATGTGACCTTTGAACTTTAAATTCTTATCCACCAATACATCAAGATCCCTTGCCTCTTCAGTTTCTTGTAGCATAACCCTGCTAATATAATATACCACTGGAACTCTAATCAATCACGCCAAAGTGCATAACTTTACACTTACTAACATTAAACTGACAGCCATTTTCGTTTACCCAGATTTCCAATCTATTCAAATCATTTTGTAATAGCTGAATATCAGTAGCATCCCTGATTGCCCTGCCTATCTTCACGCCATCAGAAAACAATTACAAATCTGATGATAGACCCTGCTTGATGTCATTAATGTATAGATTGAACCAAGTGGCCCAAGGACTGAATCCTGAGGTACACCACTGGTTATTTTTTTTATATTTTTATTAATCCTTGTACTGGTTATGGGCAGTACTACCCTTACATCATGTCCAGACATCTCGTCCAGACTTGATATATAGGCCTAAGCCTTTACAAGTGTTTTACCCTATGCCTATTCTAGTTATCACTGTAGCCATTCGCTGGTGGCAACGCCATGCCACCAGTGTGCCCTGTAGGGCCCTCAAGGAAAGAACTTTTATAGCCTTCTGTGTAAGTCCATATAACTATCTGCATTCCATACGCCATGTAAAGATATGGTGGCGCTGGTAAACCTCAGGTTTGCCCCATCAAATTAAATATTAATATCATTAAATCTGGCAGATTCACACCCACTGTACACCACTTTTTGATATGTCTGTCAGTCATTCCCTGATCCAAGTCGACAGATTATATTCCAATCCCATATTCTTCAGTTTACGCAACAGCTTATCGTGTGGTATCCTATCAAATGCGTTGAAAAATCCAACATTATCATAGTGTATCCATTCCCTTTATCCAACTCTGCCATAACATTGTTATAAAAAATGAGCAAATTGCTAAAACACGAACTTCGTTTAGTAAACCCATGCTGTTCCCTGCAGAGTATAGAATGCTGTCTACCCATTTCTGTAGGCGAGTTCTCACCAACTTCTCTAAAATCTTCACTACCACACCAGAAATACTAATAGGTCGGTAGTTAGACACATCAGTTTTTGCACCACCCTTGTGCAATGGAACTATCATACATTCCTGTGGTGTCATTCTTGAGCTGAGACTCAAGTTATACAAATGTGTGAAAGGCTTAGCCAATTCAGCTGAACATTCCTTTAGCAAATGGGCTGATATTCCATCTGTCCCTATTAACAAATTCTTATCCAGGTTCTTATGCAAGAGCTCTTCAACCTCATATTCATGAACCTCTAACTCTTCATCCAACATAGCAGTAGCACTGTGCACCATGCTACATACACCTGGTTGATATATCTTAGCAAAGTGAGCATTCATTAACTGAACATAATGTTGGAGGTTTAATGGATTTTTTACAACACTCAGAAAGGATTAAAAAGAATTTAATACTTCCTATATTTCGTCCTAGTCACTAGGACATCTACGGGGATTACAAAAATAACTAATGTAACATAACACAAATATCATACAATACTAAGCCCAACCACGTGGGTGACACTAAAGTCCTATCTAGGTGGAGCGCCCTCTAAGGGCAATTGTAAGTGGCCTGGAATATAAAGTAGGATCTCTGGTGATGAGTGTTTCCCAAATTTTCGGAAGCTTAATGCAACCGTATTTATTAAGATTTGGTTGATTTCTAAGAGCTGCTGCTGCTTCTAAGAATAGTCTCTCTTTCTTGAATTTGCTGTGATGGAGCATGGTGGTTTTCTTCCATGATACTCTGTGGGTGGTGTCCAAGACATGGTCAGCCAAGCCTGAATGACCATAGTTGTGTTTACAGATGTAAGACTTGTGTTCCTCTAAGTGGATGGATGCTGATCTGCCTGTCTGTCCGAAGTACTCCAGCTTACAGGAACAGGGCACTTTGTAAACTCCAGGCACAGAGAGAGGAGGGAGCTGATCTTTTGTAGAACGGATAAGGGTAGCAAGTTTGCGGTGGAGTTTATATGCTGTGTGTAGGTTGTACTTTTTTAGAATCTTGGCTATTTTTTCGAATGTGCCACGGATGTAGGGTATGGTGATGGCATTTTTAAATTCTTGTTGACGAGAAGGACCGGGAATGGGAGAGGAACTAATTATTTTTTTGATACTGTGATCGCTGTAGCCATTGGAGAGGAAAGTGTTGTGTATGTAGTTAAGCTCAGTAGTGAGGGCGGTTCCACTGGAACAAAGATTGTGGGCTCTCTTGGTAAGAGTTTTAATAATGCCATATTGTTGAGAGAGGTGGTGGTGTGAGAGTTTGTGAATGTATCTGCATGTGTGTGTGTGTGGGTTTTCTGTATACAGTGAAGACAAGTGTATCATTAGGCAGGCGTGTGACTAAGGTGTCTAGGAAGGGTAAACAATTGTTCTTTTCCTTTTCCATAGTAAACTGGATTCTTGGATGTAGGCTATTGAGATGACTGAGGAAGGAGTCTAATGTGTCTGGGCCATGAGGCCAAATAGAGAACACATCATCTACATATCTTAGCCAGATAGAAGGTTTGAGTGGGGCTGAGTCTATGGCTTGTTTTTCAAAATCTTCCATATAGAAATTGGCAAGGGGGGGGGAGGGGGGAACCCATGGCAGTTCCCTCTATCTGCTTGTAGATTTTGTTCTTCCAAGAAAAATACCCAGAGTTAATGGCAAAGGAAAAGAGATCTAAGATGTCAGAAGGGAAAACTTTTTGTGAGATAAGGTGTCAGTTAAGGGAATATTAGTAAACAAAGAGGAGATATCAAAGCTTACCATATGTCTGCTTTATTCAAGGTTAAATTTTCTATGAAGGCTTTAAAGTGGGTCGAGTTTTTTTATATAGGAAGTGGACCTTCCAGTGAGGGGGGTCAGAGAGTTGGCCAGCTGTTTAGACAGTCTGTAGCAAGGTGCATTGGTGGCATCTACTATAGGTCTGAGTGGGGAATTGGGTTTGTGGATTTTTGGTAAGCCGTAAATTCGGGGGGGGACAGGAGCGGAAAGGTTTAAGTTTTTTCGTGATGTCGGGGGGCCAGGAAGATACTTTTTTAAGTAAGATTTTTAATTTTTTAACTTGTGTTTTTGTGGGGTCATGTTCTAGTGGGATGTAGGTAGCGCGATCGCGGAGAATAATATTCATTTTGTGATTGTATTCACTGGTATTAAGAACGACTGCGGCATTACCCTTATCCGCTCTGGTGATGACGATACTTTTTTCTTTCCGTAATTTCAGGAGAGCTGTGCGTTGGGCATACGATAAATTACTTTTTTTGGAGGTGAAGAATGAGCAAGGATGTTGGCTATGTCAAGTCTGATTTTGTTGGCTATCTCCGACGGTAAGCGACCGATCCCAAGTTCGTTGTTAACCATTACATCAAGCACTGGCACTTCCTTCGGAGCCACAGCAAAATTACGGCCAAGGCTAAGTGCGCTGATGGCATCGTCATTGAGCCTTTTGGAAGAGAGGTTTACTACTGTCTGGAGCGGTTGAATTTGTGGTTGTGGTTTGTTTTTAATCAGGTTGTTATATTTCTTGACGTGTTTATTTTTTATTTTTTGAAATTCTTTTTGTGCGGAGGTTTCCGAAATGCCGGAGAGAATCGACCAAAGTTCAGGATTAAGAATGTTGGAGAGCTCTGAATGTAAGGAGCCAATGGCGGCGTTCATCACTGAGAGGGTGGTATGAGTAGAAGCGATTTGCTCGCGTAGTAATGCCAGGCTGGCATGGTTATATATCCGGAGTGCTTTTTTGGAATGGAAATTGGTCTTTAGTTTAACGAAGTTCGGTATCACTCTTGTATCCCGACATCTTTTTAAAAAGGCCAGCCTATTTAGTTGCCTAGATAGTCGTAGTTTTGACTTACCGTATTGCTTGGATTTGCGTGCTAAATCTTCTCCATGAATGATTAGAATTCGTGTATTCGTGTAAGATTTTGAAAAACGAGCCATAGACTCAGCCCCACTCAAACCTTCTATCTGGCTAAGATATGTAGATGATGTGTTCTCTATTTGGCCTCATGGCCCAGACACATTAGACTCCTTCCTCAGTCATCTCAATAGCCTACATCCAAGAATCCAGTTTACTATGGAAAAGGAAAAGAACAATTGTTTACCCTTCCTAGACACCTTAGTCACACGCCTGCCTAATGATACACTTGTCTTCACTGTATACAGAAAACCTACACACATGCAGATACATTCACAAACTCTCACACCACCATCCCTCTCAACAATATGGCATTATTAAAACTCTTACCAAGAGAGCCCACAATCTTTGTTCCAGTGGAACCGCCCTCACTACTGAGCTTAACTACATACACAACACTTTCCTCTCCAATGGCTACAGCGATCACAGTATCAAAAAAATAATTAGTTCCTCTCCCATTCCTGGTCCTTCTCGTCAACAAGAATTTAAAAATGCCATCACCATACCCTACATCCGTGGCACATCCGAAAAAATAGCCAAGATTCTAAAAAAGTACAACCTACACACAGCATATAAACTCCACCGCAAACTTGCTACCCTTATCCGTTCTACAAAAGATCAGCTCCCTCCTCTCTCTCTGCCTGGAGTTTACAAAGTGCCCTGTTCCTGTAAGCTGGCGTACTTCGGACAGACAGGCAGATCAGCATCCATCCACTTAGAGGAACACAAGTCTTACATCTGTAAACACAACTATGGTCATTCAGGCTTGGCTGACCATGTCTTGGACACCACCCACAGAGTATCATGGAAGAAAACCACCATGCTCCATCACAGCAAATTCAAGAAAGAGAGACTATTCTTAGAAGCAGTAGCAGCTCTTAGAAATCAACCAAATCTTAATAAATGCGGTTGCATTAAGCTTCCGAAAATTTGGGAAACACTCATCACCAGAGATCTTACTTTATATTCCAGGCCACTTACAATTGCCCTTAGAGGGCGCTCCACCTAGATAGGACTTTAGTGTCACCCACGTGGTTGGGCTTAGTATTGTATGATATTTGTGTTATGTTACATTAGTTATTTTTGTAATCCCCGTAGATGTCCTAGTGACTAGGACGAAATATAGGAAGTATTAAATTCTTTTTAATCCTTTCTGAGTGTTGTAAAAAATCTGTTAAACCTCCAACATTATGTCTTCACAGCACTTAAGCCTCTATACACAAACATTAACTGAACAATCTCCTTAGCTTCTGACTCATGTACCAATCTGCATTGAATAAAGTTATTCTTCCACATTCATTCTTTCTTTTCCTTGCGGCATAATGATAAAATTCTTTTCAACTGCTTTTATCTTGCATGGCCAATTTCTTTTCACACTCCATTTCAGCTTTTCTCACAATACTCATTACTTTTCTGGCTTGACCTTTATATATTTCATAACTGCTCTCACTCTTATTCTCACGATATTCTTTCCACATTATCTTCTTCTTGTGGATCTCTTGCTTAATAAGGCTGCACATCCATTTCACTCCTAACCTATTTAATCTTCAAACACTAGGGATACATTAAGATACCGCTTCATTTAAGCACTTTTTCAAAGATTCCCATGCATTGCTGACATTTTTTCTATTCAGTAACTGATACCATGGGACCAAAGATGGTATTCTTCTAAGTCGATCATAATTTCCAGCTTTGTAGTTCAGCATATAGCCTGTTTTAATTGAAGCTCCAATACAAGTAGATACTTCCCAAGAAAGAATAGCATGATCACTGTCATCAGTTGGTGGTAAAATAGCTATATTTTTGACAAAGATCTCTTTTGATGCTATGAGCAAATCCAACACTCTTTGACCTCGAGTTCCTTCTTTCACATGCTGCTTGAGAAAGTTGTCTCGCAACAATTCAATAAATGCCTCTGCTTTCTTATCATGAGATTTCTCTTCTACCCAGTCAATGTTTGTAAAATTGAAGTCACCCATAATGATCATTCGTTTGGTATCCATAAAGTTAAATTGGGGATGCATTTTTTGTTCCCCTGCAACTGAGCCAGGTCTGTAACAAGACCCACTATATATTTCATTCTGTTAACCTCCACTTCACACCAGATAGACTCAAACTCATGGCTACATGGGACCTTGTTACCATCATTGTTTTCTTGTATTTCTACCCTAACTGGACTTAAGTCATCTGATATTATTAGTAGCACTTCTCTCCTATCTCTTCTGTCATTCCTCAAAATAGCATATCTGTTATACTCGATCCCACTTACCATATCTGATTCTGATAGCCAAGTTTCACTAATGCCAACAATCTTAGGCCACATCATATTCAATAAAGCAACAAACTCAACCCCTATGTTTCTAATTTAGTTATATGCTTAAAAATAAAGCTCTTTAATATATGCATTATTATATATATGCATCATATATATATGTGCACAATTCTAATTGGCTCCCTTTTTCGAATTTCACTAACCAAGCTGGAAGAGAGCAGAGATTATTGTCACCCATGTCTCACTACCTATGGAAGTGAGACATGGGTGACAACTAAAATACAGGAAAACAGGTTGCATTTGGCTGAAAGAGACTTGGAGAAAAGAATGCTTCAAATAACAAAAAGGGATAGAATAAGAAATACTAGAATCAGGGAGGTGACTGGAGTAGATGATATTGTGAAGTGTTGTAAGGCATGTAATTTGAGATGAAATTAAGCACTGAGCTGATACCAAGAGAAGGAAAGTTTGTGAAAGATTTGACTTGAAATTGTGGACAATGGCTAAAAAAAAAACAGAACTAGAGTTAAGGGGTTCACCTATATCCAGAGGTGGATGGAAAGAAGCTAAAGAAGGAGTTCAGGCCTCAGACCCTTATTTCCTCCACCAAGTTCGTGAAAGATTTGACATGAAATTGTGGACAATGGCTAAAAAAAACCAGAACTAGAGTTAAGGGGTTTGCCTATATCCAGAGGTGGATGGAAAGAAGCTAAAGAAGGAGTTCAGGCCTCAGACCCTTATTTCCTCCACCTTACCTTTCCATAATGTGGCCATCAATTGTATATGCTGTCCCATTCTTATCTTCAAATTTCAAAACCCACACACTTCAATAATTTGGCAAAATTTGAACTACAAATGTTAATTTTAAAAAATTACATGATTTAGTTATAATTAGTAACAAGCTGAAATAATTTTAGAAAATGGCATCCCTTAAAAATTTTGACCATTTCCTCTCCTTAACACATTTACTGAAACTGGGATGTAAAAGGTTCGATAAAATAAAAATTTCTATCTTTTAATTAAAAAAATAAAGCAAGTACCTGCTCATTAAATAAACATGGCAAACATTTAGACAACAGTTCTCACCTTTAGGCAAAGATTTTTCTCCATCTGTTAGTTGTAACACTAATAAGGACAAATTGAGTGGACATTTTGTTTGAGCTAAAGTTGTGACTGATGATCTTTTACATTGCACGGCATGTATAATACTATGTTGACCAACATCACAATCCTGTAAAGCATATCAAACGAATGCACTTAAATTTTCTGAATACTGTAATATATATTAACATTCAACAGAAAAGCTTCCATTAACAATACATTTTAATATAGCCTGCACAATCATGATATCATCACCAAGGCATAAGCTACAGAACTGTTTTAAAAAAGAGAAAGATACGATATTTTTACTAAATCTCTACACCAAATTTCAGAAAATCAACCACAGCTCATGTTAACTGTCCATATTATTATTATTATCCCTACCATCCTGATAATACAAATATTGATACAGACATCATTGAAAAGCTAAGCGAATCTCCAACTGATGCAACCATTATACTTGGTGACCTAAATGCAAAATGCCCAACGTGGGACTTTCCCAATTTAGACCATAAAGGTCAACAATTGGAAGACCTCTTGACAGATTTGGAACTCACAACAATTAACAATGGACAGAACACCTATCTCTCTAAAACTATGGGAACTGAATCTGCTATTGACATCACAGCTATTAATTATGGCATTGCATCAAGTGCACAATGGAAAATTTTGGGAAATGTCATCAGTGACTACAGACCCATAATAACAACACTAAACTTCAAGATTGATCAAGAACAGCAAATCGAAAGGACATGGAACTTCAGAAAAGCCGACTGGACAAGGTTTACTCAAATCTTGGAGAGCCTCTGTCAAGATGAATCTGTCTCTGGAAACCTCGACAAAAAATTACAAATCATCACTTCACACATCAGTAAAGCTGCCAAAGCAACAATACCAAGAGGCAAGCGGAAAAATACCTGGATACCATACTGGAAAGATCACAATATTGATTCAATGATTACAGAAAGAGACAATATCAACAAACAATTAAGAATTAACAAAACTGATGAATACAGAAAGAAATTAATGGACATGACACACAAAATAGAGCAGGAAATTTGGAAGTGCAAACAAGAGAAATGGGCAGAACTTTGCAGTAACCTGGATCCAAGAAAAGACAGCCAACACTGGAACATTATTAGAATCCTAGACAACAATATAAAAAAAGAGAACCAACAGAAAACAAACTTCATCATAAATGCTGGGAAACAAGCTATTACAGATCAAGAAATTGCAAACACACTGGCAAAAACCTATTCAAACAACTCCAAACTTCAGTATAACAGAGAGGACAAGACCCTCGATAAACTCACAAGTGAAATACTAAAACAAGCAAGAACATACCAAACTAATGACATCTTCTCCAAAGAATTTACACTAAGTGAACCAAATTCATCAATCGAGAAAACTGCACCTAATAAATCTCCTGGTAATGATCTTATCTTTGGTCATATGGTCAAATGCTTTGCCAAAAATGCTAAAGAACAACTTCTGGACATTCTCAATACCTCTTGGCGAACAGGCAAACTTCTAAAAGAATGGAAAAATCAGTTATTGTACCCATCCTGAAACCTGACAGAAATGCTGCAGAATGTCAAAGTTATAGACCTATCGCATTAACTAGCATACTTTGTAAAATTACTGAAAGAATCATACACTCCAGGCTTATGCACTAGCTGACAAAAAATAAGAAAATCAACTACTACCAAACTGCCTATAGAACCTGTCATACGACAACAGATCAATTATTCCACTTCTGCCAAACAATAATAGACTCATTTCAGGAAAAACCAACAAAAAAGACAGCTGTCATATTCTTGATATGACTGCTGCTTTCGATCGTGTTTGGATCAAAAAATTAATACAAACAGTACATGATATTGGAACTAGAGGAAACGCTTTAATCTGGATTGCTGATTTCATTAGAGGAAGAAAGATCCAAGTCAGAATCAATGCAGCAATATCAAAAGAGCGGAGAACCTGGGCTGGTGTTCCCCCAGGGCTCAGTATTCAGTCCCTTACTATTCCTTCTATATGTCAATAACATTCATCCCTACCTTACAGAAGACACAAAAGTAACTTGCTATGTAAATAATATAGCCATTTGGCACACGTGCTAAAATCAAAGAATCAGAGGAGATTCTAAACACATCCATGAGAGGATTAGAAAAATGGTCAGATGAACTTAAACTCAAAATCAACCCAGACAAAACAAAAAGCACCTTTAGTACAGACAGGAAAAATAGACATTCCTACAATCCCAAAGTCATGATCAACAACAAGCTAATTGAAAAAATCACAAATCCAAAATACCTTGGTATTATGCTTGGATCAGGAATTATGTTTTGCACAACACATCTCTAACACTTCCAACAGAACTCTAAAAAAATTAAATATACTGAAAAGGCTTTGTGGAACAAATTGGGGTGCAAAGCCAAAAATCCTCAAAACTACTTACACTACACTAATAAAGCCAATAATGGAATATGCAGCACCTATCTGGTCACCTTCGGCCTCATCGGTAAAGAAAAAATTATACAAAATACAAGCAAAAGCATCCAAGATTATCATTGGTGCAGTCTCGTCCGCTAACAACATCAGAGCCCAACAGGAATGTGGGCTTGACCTGCTGGAGGACAGATGAAAATTTGCCACTATAAAATTCATAAATAATATCAGAAGCTATCAAAGCGATCATATCTCTCTAAAAACTTATGAACATTGGAACCAAAAATGCAGACTTCACAGATCATCAACTTTATAATATGATGACACTATCAGGAAAGAAATAGGTCTTGATCAGCTAAATGCCTACATAAACAAAGAACCTCTATTTTCCAGTCCTTTACCTTCAAATACCTCCATAAATCTAAACCTTACCAAACTCTGTACAAAAAAAAGAACCAAAAGAAATGCTCAAAGAAAAAGGCCTAAATACTATCAACCTCCAAACAGGTTATCTGTTATACCGATTGATCGTCAGACACCAATATGATTAATGGAGGTGCTGGTGTTCTCCTTCTACTCCTGAAAGGTGAAAAACTTTCAATAAAAGTTGGATCTGGGAGAATCGCTTCCAATTTTACCAGCGAACTCTACACAATAAATAAAGCACTAGAAGCCTACTTAAAACTATCATCATCTCAACAATCTGAAGGAATTATAATTTACAGTGACTCAAGATCAGCTATGGAGGCAATCAAAAATGGCAATACCAAGCTCACACAAGACATCCATAAACTCTTAAATCAACTAAAGTGTTTAGGAAAAAGTTGCATTTTACAATGGATTCCTGCTCATGTAGGCATTGATTACAATGAAGCAGCTGATAAATTAGCAAAAGAGGTCAGAGAACTCAACCAAGAAACTCGCATGATAACTCTTGCTGATGCCAATGCACTAGCAAAAGCTAAACTAATTCCACCGAAATCAGTGATACAACATCAAATTCCCAAAATCAGTGCTGACAAAAAGACCTCCACCGCAATAGCAAGACTACAAACAGGACATTATAGAGGAATGAAGATCAATACAGATGATACGATAACATATAGAAACTGCAACAACTGCCCCGATACTGAACTGACACCCACTCACATCTTTACCTGCCCAGCAATTACAGCAGCCTTGCAAGAAATAGATCCTAATCCTGAACAACAGCTCTATACAAACAAAATCATCGACATAGCCAAAGCAGTACAAGGAGCACACGGAAACATCTAAGACTCTTCGAAGGACAAGACAACAACAACATTATTACCCCAAAACCTCATGGAGTCAAAGACTCATCTGGGAGGTCTTTTTATCACACACACACAGCTCATCACATCGTATCTTGAACACGCACTCAAACTCCTTGCAGACACCACACTCTCAGGCAAGGCATTCCAATTATTTACAACTCTGCACGAAAAAAACCTGCCTCCACTCCCCTACTCACACCCTCTTTATAGTTTCCAGGGATGACCTCTGGTTCTCCCCCAATCTCCCACTATTTTCTGTAGAACTTCTCCAGCATTGATCTCATAACAACCCCTTACCAATTTTTAGGTCTCTATCATCTCTCCCATCTTCCTCCTGTCCATCAGACTCTGCAAATTACATCTTGTCAATCTTTCCGCATACTCGACATTCCTGAAGTCAAAAGCTACCTAAGTCAGTCGCCTTTGGACCCTTTCCAACATCTCTTCATCCTTCTGAAAACCAGGTGACCAAATCTGGACAGAATAGTCCATGTGTGGCTTAATCAAAGCCTTATACAATGGAACAAAAATCTCCTTATTTCTAAACATCAGTGTCCTCCGCATCATTCCCAGAAGTCTTTGTGTTGTCTTCACAATTTTGGCTATGTGTCCCCTAAATTTCAGATCCTTATCCACTATCACTCCTAGATCTCTTATTTCCTCCACCTCCAACAATATATTCTCAATAAGCATAAATTCTGCATCCCATCTTTGTTTTCCAATTTTAAAACAGACCCCTGAGGCACTCCACTAGTGACTTTCCTTTTCCTGGATATTGCACCCCCATACACAACTTGTTGATACCTATCAGATAGCCAGTCTCTAATCCAATGCACTAATCTAATATCCAACCCCATCTGCTCTAGTTTGACTGTCAACTTATCATGAGGTACTCTATCAAAAGCTTTTGCGAAATCCAAGTATATTACTGTGTATCCTTCTCCTCTGTCCAAGGAAGCAGTCACTTTATTGTAATAAGTAAGCAGATTACTAAAACATGACCTCCCTTTAGCAAATCCATGCTGTCCATCAAAGATTATACCATTGTTGTCAACCCAACTCTGGATCCTAGTTCTCACAAGCTTCTCCAACAACTTAACCACAACACCTGACACAGAGATAGGCCTATAGGCCTGATGCTTGAGTTCGATCACCTCCTTTATGAAGTGGCACAATCTTGCCCTCCTTCCACTCTTTAGGGACTTGACCAAGTGCAAGACTCGTATTAAAAAAATATGTCAAAGCAGGTGTCAACTCTCTGGCACATTCCTTCAGAATACGCGGTGATATATTATCAAGTCCCACAGCCTTATTTACATCTAGTTTACTCAACTCCCCAAACACCTCTTGCTCACTTACAGTCAGTCTCTCCTCCCATCATCAACTGCCCTTAATCTCTCCATGAAGTCACATTCACAACATTGAAAGATCTTTATGAACTGCTCATTAAGTATCTCCACCACACATTCTGCAACAGCTGTCTTTATACCATTTCCTCCAATCAATGTCATCCTTCCATAATCATTCTTTCTTTTGCTGGCTACATATCGAAAGAACTCCCTAGGATTCTTTTTGGCTTCATTGGCTAACTGCTGTTCATACCTCTCTTTAGCTACTCTCACCAACCAAGTCACCCTGCTTGCCTGGTCTTTGTAGACCTCATGAAATTGGTTACTTCCACTTCTTTTATGCTGCCTCCACAATGCCCTTTTTCTCTGTATTGCATGCTTAATCTCTTTATTCATCCATCTCACACCTACCTTATTTAACCTTCTCACCCATGGTATACATTTAGACATTGCTTCTACTAAGTAGTTTTTGAAAATCTCCCAAGCTGCATTGATCTCTTTTCCTGCTAACTCCTCATTCCATGCTACACCTGCAAGCTGTCTCCTGAGCTCTTCATAATCACCCCCCCCCCTTGTAGTTCCACATATACCCTTTTTTCACAGGGGTCCTTGCACTGCTGGCAACCACCCAGGTAATCACCTCATGGTCACTTTCACCAACTGGTGGATGATTTGACACCTCATTGATAATTACATCCTCCGATGAGATGACCAAATCCAAGACCCTTAATCCTTGTGTGCCCTCTGTTACATACTGTCTGAGGTAGTTATCCCTCAAAAACTCAAGAAACTCATTTTCTTTACTTCCAGTTGCTATCTCTTCATTCCAGTCTATATTGCCATAATTTAAATCACCCATAATGATCACCCTTTTCTTATTTGCTTGGCTTATTTGACTATACATTTCACTATCACCACTATCCACATTACCAGGTCTATAACAACATCCCACCAAGTATTTGATTCTATTCACCTCTATCTCACGCCATACTGCCTCAAAACCACTGGCCCTATTTCCCTCTTGCATCTCTACCTTGTATGGACATAACTCTTTCTCTATCAACAGCACTCCCCCTCCCTTTTTACCCCTTCTATCCTCCCGAAACACATCATACCTTTCCATCTCTATTCCTGTCAGGATGTCGTCCTTATCTAACCATGTCTCACTTATTCCGACAATCTCTGGGTGCATAGACGCAATTAGTGCAACCATTTCATCCGCCTTGTTTCTTATACTTCTAGCATTGGTATACAAACACAACAACTCATTTCTGGATCTACAGCTAGTTCCACTGATACCACACACTCGATGTGATCTCTCCATGCTGGACTGGGGCCGTTTCCCTTTCTGCTTCTTCATTTTGGAACCCTTTGCAATTCCATCTGTTTCCTCTTGATCCCTGATCATCCCATTACTTTCCTGCCTACACATGCTCTCACCTCCTCTTGGAGCATCCACCTTTCTCACGCTGTGTACCCCAATTAATTTGGAATTAATATTGGAATTAACTCTATCTCTTCTCTCAATTCTAAGTTGTACATTTGAAAACAATATGAAACTCCAATTCAATCTCCCAGCACAATTATATGATTAGGATATATTCTTCTACTTTACTCAGAAACTATAACGCTCTTTTGGCATTAAGTAAGAAACCTTATAAGACAAAACTTATTATATACACTACATACTTCACATATCTATTGTTCAATTTTAAACTCAGCACGCTAATTCGAGCATCTATACTCTGTATTACAAAAACTCTTAAGAGCACTAAGTATTTCTCAGGATATTCACATGCATAAACTTCTTAATATAAAACATTTACTTCAGAACTAATATCCCACTTTCATAACATGTTCACAAGGAACAATCCCTTCTTAATTATCATTTTAAAACGAAATTTCCAGGAACATATTATATCTCAAGATCAGACACGACTTTCCTCATGGAATACATAATCTCTCATTTCCACAAGATAATTAATCTTACATCCATTGTCCTCTGGTTCTACACACGTTCTTTAGGAACAAATTGATGCCTCGACTTCCTTTCATAATAGAGACTATATAATAATCACTATTCATTCCCACAGTTAATACAGTCACAAAATGGAATCAAAATTCTCTTACCGCATTCAGACGACTTACGGAACATCTCAGTTGTGGATTACTTCAATCTTCTAGGGTAATTCCTCAGAAGAAAAACGAGTGTCCCTCATCAGTCTCTTTAGTTCTGGAATATATAGCAATTTCGGTTTACGTAGCATGAGTGCTTCCTCGGCATCAGTATGGCCTGTTATCACTTCAGACTTTTGGCTTATTAAGCTGCATGTCCTTGGATCTCTAGGAACACTTCTTGGGCATCACTTACTCGAACTTAGTTTTCGGTCAAATACCATTTCGGAAGTATCAACCTTAAGTCTTAGAGTACGGTGACTCAAGCCTAGGACTCCAAGCTACGAACATCAGCGATTGATCTCAGACGACGGTCAGGAACAAGAAAGCCTTACCAGGTCAGGTAATAATCTTTTATATCTCCTGCCATTCTCATTCAATGGATATGCTCATATCAAATCAGCTATCGTACTGTCACTCACAAGTGCCAAATAGTACTCTGGTGGCCAAGATCTTAATTTTTCGTGAAGTGCAGCGCTGTCAATACCTCTGGCAGACAATCTACACACCACGAACATGGCTTGCAATATTCGATACACGTGTATTGCTGTAGGCAGCTTTACTGTTAATAGGATAAGTTCCAAACAAAGTATCTAGATCCATTGACATTTGATTAAATTACAAAATTTGTCAAATAATACACATTCTTAACTTTCAAGATGTAAATGAAATCTATTGATTTAGAGCATAGGTTCCCAAAGTGTGCAGTACCGCCCCCCCCCCCAGTGGGCGCTGAAGCCTTCTGGGGGGGGGGGTATAGTGGGTTCAGAAGCATTTGGGGGCGTTCAGGCAGTCTAGGGGTCGGTGGCTCTTTATAGAAGAAATTAATAATATATATTTAAAAATTAATTATTTTCGTGATTTTGTGATTAGATAATCATTTAAAATTTAAATATTGCATTTTAATTCATCTTACACGATCAATTTTTTTTATCGATTTTCTATTTCAATTATTTAATCATTTGAAAATTTACCATGCCAGATAGAAATAGATGTCAATTGTCTATGTCAATGAGAAAATAGAGCATGTATATATGTGTGTATAATAGGTTATGTTTACAGTAGCAAATATATTCGTTATATTTCATTTCAAAATATATATAAAATATATAAAACCACTTTTCTAATTGATTTGTACAAAAATAAATCCAATTTTTTATAATTTATATAATGGGGCGTTACAAAATTTGTCTTGCAAAGTGGACAGTGGCCCATAAAAGTTTGTGAACCTATGATTTAGAGTATAATACATTATTTAATATAACAGTATCTTTCCTGATTAACACTTTATCTAAGGGGAATGGTGAACTTGTTAAATCGAGAATGATAAGCAATTAATTCATGAATTCGTTCATTTATGATTTAACACCTATCAATGCCAGTGTCTCTCAGGGTTCTGTCATTTCCCTCACTCTCTTCCTGATTTATATAAATGACCTGGTCTCATTGGCTGCAAACCATATTCATAGGTTTGCTTATGATAGCACACTCTACACATCCTACTCATCACGTCTCAGGCTTCAAGATCATCTAAATGCCCTGAACACTGATCTCCACAGTATCCTTGATTGGGGTGAAAGCAACCTAGTCAACTTCAATGCTCCCAAAAGAATTTTGCTTGTTTTCTCATGAAAAAAAGACCTCGGATCGACTCCACTTACTTTTGATAGTGCTGAGCTCAACAGTCAAGACCAAGTCTTCTTGGACTGACTCTTACTCCAAACCCTTTTCTGGCATAATTATATCACTTCTATAGTGTCATCAGCTTCCAATTGCCACACTTTTTTACTTGTGATGGTACTTCTCTGATGAACAGTTATGTACTCTGTATAAATCCCAAATTCGACTAACATTGAAATACTGTTCTTATGTTTGGGGTACTGCACCTAAGACCTCCCTACAAATTCTTGATGCTGTTCAGAAAAGGAAAGGACAGTCCATTTGATTAATGATGCTTCTCTTAAAGACTTTCTGCAACTTTCCCATAGAAGTTCAATTTCTGCATTGTCTCTTCTACAGATTCAGCAGAACTTGTATTCATTATGCTTCCCATTTCTGCCAGATGTAACTTGAGCAACGGCTGCTCAACATCCCTATACAGTCAAACTGCAAATTGACTAAATCTGCTATCTCCAGTCATTTTTCATTCCTTCTGCCACAATTCTGTGTAACAGCCTCCCTTTTTAAGCATTTCAACAATCCCCAACAGTTCAAGAATATCAACAGATCATTCTACCTGACTTACTCACACATGGCATTTGTTTGCTATAGGCTCTTCTGCCTTTTGTATATAGGGGGAGGAAATATATCTACCCTATATATATATATATATATATATAATAAGCCTTTTTATGTCATGTTTGTATGTCACATTTTTTGAAACGTTTTGAAACTGAGGGGGGGTACCCTGAGTGTCGAGTCTTCAAAATTCGAGTCATCGAAATTCAAGGAGAACTGGCCTACCAATCCGGAACTTGGGGGTTAGGCACCATAGGCACAGGGGGGGGGGCAGAAACCTCCCTTTCAAGTCTTCAAAATTCGAGTCATCAGAATTCAAGGAGAACTGGCCTACCGGTCTGGTTGGCTGCCATAGGCACCAGGGGGCGTAGCCCCCCTAGTATATATATATATATATATAAATGCAATGGAGACTAAATTCAAATAACACAATTCATAGGTTAGACAAGCGATGTACGTGTGCGGATGACATTTGATGAAGTTAAGAGGGAAAAAAAAAACAATTGGTAATCAAGAATGTAGTGAAGATTCTTTTCTTGGAGAGTGAAAGATAGTTAAAAGGTAGTGATATAATGATATAAATGAATTTAGATAATATGCTATATGATATGTAGGCAGGGCTCCAGAAATCCACTCACCACAAGCAAGTTATCGGTGTAAGCAGCAGGTGAAGTTTAAGCCTTGTTCTAAATGCATTCAAAATATATTATTTTTTCGCATAAGTTACACTTTTTTTTTTCTTTTAAAACATCTCATTCAATATCAATTTATTTGTTCTTCCAATGAATGCAATAACAAAGCTTTATTTTCGACGAGGAGATGGAGTATTTTATATAATTAATTTAATAAGTTAATTAATTCATAGACTGTTTGTCCCTCCCAAAACTTAGCTTGCATAAAGGTACACTCAAAGATATGCCTTTCTGCTGTTCCAAAATATGAAGTAATTCAAATCTATGACAATCAATTTATCTCTCATTATCTGTTATAAACTTAGGGCTACCATGTGTCTGCAGATTAATTTCAAAATAAATAGACAAGTATTCTCTACATTTTATTTTACATAACTTGCAAGTCATTGCCATTCTTATAAAAACATCAAAAAAAAATTAATATTAAAATAATCTTATTTTCTACTTCAAGAAAATAATCTTATTTTCTTGAAGTAGAAAAAGCCATCAAAGGCTTGAAATGTGGAAAGGCAGCAGGAGTAGATGATATTCGACCAGAAATGCTGAAGTATGGTGGTATAAGAGTCTTACAGTGGCTGCACTGCATAGTTCAGAAAGCCTGGACAGAGGGACGAATTCCCGATGATTGGAGTAGAGCTCTCATAGTACCCATATATAAAAAGGGAAATAAAACTGAATGTGAGAATTACAGAGGTATTTCCCTACTGAGTGTTCCTGGCAAGATCTATGGAAGTATACTTGAGAAACGGTTGAGAAGAATTGTGGAAGAAAAGCCTGGTGAAGAACAAGCTGGATTCAGGCCAAATAGAGGCTGTCAGGATCAGATCTTCACTTTACGACAAATAGTCGAGAAAGCATGGGAATATAACAAAGATCTGTATTTAAGTTTTGTCGATTTGGAAAAGGCATATGACAAGGTGCCAAGAGAGAAGCTATTCAATACGCTGCAGTTATATGGTGTCAATGGGGCATTATATCAAGCAATACTTAGTCTTTATTTGAGTTGTGAGTCAGCAGTTAGAATTGAAGGAAGTACAGGGAGATGGTTTAATGTTAAATCTGGTGTGAGACAAGGATGTACATTATCCCCTCTGTTATTCATTATCTATATGGATCACATTATGAAGGAATGTGGTATTAAACCTGATATCAAAATTGGAGATGTTAATGTCAGCTCTTTGCTTTATGCGGATGATGTTATACTTCTAAATAAATCCGCTACAAGTCTGCAAGATTCTCTGACTAAATTGAATAACTGTTGTAATAGATATGGTATGAAGGTCAGCAATAAAAAGACAAAGACAATGAAAATAGGCAGAATCATTGAAAATGTCAACTGTGTTGTGAATGGAGAACCTGTGGAACAAGTAAAACATTTCAGCTACTTAGGCACAATTTTTACTGAAGATGGTAAACTAAATATAGAAATAGACAACAGAATCAGCAAAGCTGGTATCGTGGGAAGTCAATTGAATAAATTCATATGGAATAAGAAAGAAATTAGTCGGAACACTAAATTAGCTGTATACAAGACTGTGTTCAAACCAATTTTAACTTATGGATCTGAGAGCTGGGTCAGAAGTAAAACACTTGACCAAAGACTAGAGACCGCAGATATGAGAGTCCTGAGAAAGATTAGAGGCGTGAACAGATGGCATCAATGGCAATATCATATTAAAAATGAGGATATTAGGAAAGAACTTGACATTGTCAGCATCCAGGAATGCGTTAGCAGAGCTAATCTCAGATGGTATGGTCACTTAAATAGAATGGGAGAGGAAAGATTAGCAAAACAAGTGTTCTCTGCCAGGTTGGCAGGAAAACGACCCAGAGGAAGACCAAGATATAGGTGGATTGATACGGTACAAAGTGCCTCAGACGATAGAAATATAAGATCTGATAATGTTGGAGTCTTGACAAGTAACAGACTGATTTGGAAGAAAATTGTAGATAGGATGTTAGTAATGATGTAATTTTTTCATGTAGTACTGTCATATCCTGTACACCCCTTGAGGGTACATGGCAGAAATTTGATGATGATGATGATCTTATTTTCACAATTCACAACATAAATTAACTTAGTGGAATTATATACTTCCCTGCCAGCCTGGTTGGCCAAGTGGTTAGCGTATCAGCTCTCAAGCCAAAATGCTAAGGGTTCAAATCTTGCGTGGGCATGGATGTTTGTGATTGTCTGTGAAAATACTAGTGGTGGTGGTGGTGGGCAGTAGATGACATTGGTGTAGATAATGTGGTTCGCTGTAGTTGGTGGACTGAGTGTTGAGATGGAGAGCAGGTGCCCTCCCCTCGATGAGTCTTTGGACTCCTTGGAGGTCTCACATAATAATAATAATACTCGAACATTTTACCTAATGAAAATGATTTTCAATACTGTTATTTAAAACAGACTTTCTTAAAGTGTAGTCCGAGATCCACTTGTTGGCTGCCTAGTTATACAAGTGGGCCGCAGCAAGAAAGATTTGAGAAATGGTGATTTATAAAAATACAATTATCTTTCAAAGACTAGTCATAGGCCAAATCACATTACTGACATGACATCATGAAAAGGTAGTCTGACTCCATTGCCAGTGTTGAACATTTTCTGTGGTTTTTGTAAACTTTATTCTAGTTCCATAATTTCACTCTTCATTATGGAAAAAAAAATGAAAGAAAATGCAAACTGAACTTTCTAGTTCTGTGAGACGGTGCAAAAAAAGAATGTGAAGGTAAGGGACCAGAAAGTATTAAAAACACTGGAGACAACAGTCCTGTTGTATTATCAACTAAAAACAATTAAGACCTGCTTTCCAAGACAAATAGCTCAAGGAATTGAAGTGGAGATATGCTACAAGAGGAAGTTGCATTTGATAATATATAAGAAATACCCAGGCAGAAAATCTAGATTACTACAAGGCTTTTGAGACCATTATAAAGCGGAGACATTTAAGTTTCATGAGACATTCAATTTTCACAAAAAATTCTGTGTCACAGACTTTGCCAGAAATCACCTGGGTAACATAACATGTCTCTAGCTGCTTTCCAAAGAAAGGTTGATTCTAAAATGTTTAAACACTGTAAGTGTCTTTTAATATAATCTGTTATAAAGCTCAATTCAATAAACAATTTACTGTATTCAAAAACTTATTATGAGGCCAGTAGCAGAGCAGTAACAAAATGGGTGTTTGGGGAGTTCAGTAAACTAGATGTAAATAAGGCTGTGGGACTTGATAATATATCACCGCGTATTCTGAAGGAATGTGCCAGAGAGTTGACACCTGCTTTGACATATTTTTTTAATATGAGTCTTGCACTTGGTCAAGTCCCTAAAGAGTGGAAGGAGGGCAAGATTGTGCCACTTCATAAAGGAGGTGATCGAACGCAAGCATCAAACTATAGGCCTATTTTTGTGTCGGGTGTTGTGGTTAAGTTGTTGGAGAAGCTTGTGAGAACTAGAATCCAGAGCTGGGTTGACAACAGTGGTATAATCTTTGATGGACAGCATGGATTTGCTAAAGGGAGGTCATGTTTTAGTAATCTACTTACTTATTACAATAAAGTGATTGCTTCCTTGGAGAGAGGAGAAGGATACACAGTAATATACTTGGATTTCGCAAAGGCTTTTGATAGAGTACCTCATGATAAGTTGACAGTCAAACTAGAGCAGATGGGGTTGGATATTAGATTAGTGCATTGGATTGGGGACTAGCTATCTGATAGGTATCAACAAGTTGTGTATGGGGGTGCGATATCCAGGAAAAGGAAAGTCACTAGTGGAGTGCCTCTGGGGTCTGTTTTAGGGCCATTACTGTTTAACTTGTATATTAATGATATTGGCAAAGATTTGGATGAAGATATTCAGTTGTTTGCAAATGATGCAAAGTTGGGACAAACCATAAAGAGTAGTGAAGATGTTGTGGCCTTGCAAGAAGACTTGAATAAATTGAGTGATTGGGCAAGCAAATGGGGATGTGAATTCAATGTTGCAAAATGTAAGGTTTTAAAATTTGGAAAACAAAGATGGGATGCAGAATTTATGCTTATTGAGAAGATATTGTTGGAGGTGGAGGAAATAAGAGATCTGGGAGTGATAGTGGATAATGATCTGAAATTTAGGGGACACATAGCCAAAATTGTGAAGACAACACAAAGACTTCTGGGAATAATGCAGAGGACACTGATGTTTAGAAATAAGGAGATTTTTGTTCCATTGTATAAGGCTTTTATTAAGCCACACATGGACTATTCTGTCCAGATTTGGTCACCTGGTTTTCAGAAGGATGAAGAGATGTTGGAAAGGGTCCAAAGGCGACTGACTGAGGTAGCTTTTGACTTCAGGAATGTCGAGTATGCGGAAAGATTGACAAGATGTAATTTGCAGAGTCTGATGGACAGGAGGAAGATGGGAGAGATGATAGAGACCTAAAAATTGGTAAGGGGTTGTTATGAGATCAATGCTGGAGAAGTTCTACAGAGAATAGTTGGAGATCAGGGGAGGTCATCCCTGGAAACTGTATAAAGAGGGTGTGAGTAGGGGAGTGAGAGGCAGGTTTTTTTCGTGCAGAGTTGTGAATGATTGGAATGCCTTGCCTGAGAGTGTGGTGTCTGCAAGGCATTCCAATCAACCTGGCTAAATGATTTCTAGCCAGGCTAGAAATACCAAGATTTAGTAATACAGAGCTTATAAGTATTTTACCAGATCAAGTTACCATAAGGTGTTTTAACCTTATTAAATAAAAATCTCTGGAGGAGATATAAATGTAGAAAGTACTGGTAAAATACTTATAAGCTCTGTATTACTAAATCTTGGTATTTCTAGCCTGGCTCCCACTGATGAGACCTCAATAAAGGTCGAAACCGGTCTGGGTAGTGGCCGCTTGCCTTTAATACAAAACATCATACATCCCCTCCTTGGAGATGTGTTTTTGGCATTAAGGGTAAATATTAAGATTAGTGATCGGAGCTTATGTCACCTTTACCACGAGTTGCCTTGGTCTTGCACTACCTGTAGGATCAGCTAGGCTTGCATCACTTGCAGGTGCAAACTTGACTTGTTTGTCTGTTTGCTTACTTGGGAAATGGAGTAAAACCAGGTTTAAAATTGCTTGGTATTTTTAACATTTATTATACCCAAGGTAAAATACTTTCTACATTTATATCTCCTCCAGAGATTTTTATTTAATAAGGTTAAAACACCTCATGGTAACTTGATCTGGTAAAATACTTATAAGCTCTGTATTACTAAATGTTGGTATTTCTAGCATGACTCCCATTGATGAGACCTCAATAAAGGTCGAAACTGGTCTGGGTAGTGGCCCCTTGCCTTTAACATGTTCATTGCCAATCGCACAATGCGAGTTCTCACCAAACGGCCGATCACGCATTATCGCGTGGACATCGTTAACTAAATAAAAAAAATAAAAAAAAGTTGGCCACCACACGAAATTCCAATTTTCAGCTTGGCAATGAACGATATCGCGCGATCACGCGATGCGAGTTCATACCAAACGGCCGATCACGCGTTATCGCATAGACGTCGCTAACTAAATAAAAAAAGAAAAAAAATTTGGCCACCACACAAAATTCCAATTTTCAGCTTGTCAATGAAAGTGTTAATACAAAACATCATACATCCCCTCCTTGGAGATGTGTTTTTGGCATTAAGGGTAAATATTAAGATTAGTGATCGGAGCTTATGCCACCTTTACCATGAGTTGTCTTGGTCTTGTACTACCTGTAGGATCAGCTAGACTTGCATCACTTGCAGGCGCAAACTTGACTTGTTTGTCTGTTTGCTTACTTGGGAAATGGAGTAAAACCAGGTTTAAAATTGCTTGGTATTTTTAACATTTAATTGGTAGCAGGGATTAGAGCAGAAGTAATATGTAACATGTGGAGAAAAAAAACAATGGACTAGTGGCAAAATTAATGAGAGGCACGTCAGATCTTATAAATTATTGCACATACTTTGAATTTGGCTGCTTTAAATTATATTAAAGATGTTCCCCTCCTCTTTTTTTTTTTTTTTTTTTTTATTACTGACATTGAAACAGTGATGTGTGTGGGTACACATCTTTTACCAAAATTCATATTATGGGCAAGTAAAAATTTTTTTTGTGACTAGTAGATTTAAGTGGTATATCTGGAGCCCCATACATAGGACTGATTGGCTGAGTAGTGATTATAGCTGTTCTCTTACCAACAGGCTGCATGTTCACTGCAGGAATGGATGCTTGAGGTCATCGGGCAGAAGATAAATTTCGTTACCCAGTGCAAATCCAATGCCCTGTTTATTAAAGTTCTCAAATGACTTGAAAATTTCAATGTTTGTACGATTTTTTGACTATGCAAAATGAAAATCATGGATTTCAAGTACTGCGTAACTCAGGTGTTATGTGTACTACTGTGATACCCTGTATATCCTTCCTTGAGCATGCATGCATACATACATATCATGAATTGATGATGATAGTTACTGTCATGAACATTTCATAAATCTAAATTATAATGCTAAGGAATATTATTAGCCAACAGTAATCAGTACTGTTTATTGGATTTTAATTTACTAAATTGAATAAACATTAACAATTTGACAACTAGGTATATATAATATATATCAAGCCAAACATTATAAAAGAATAAAATAGCATATTACAACAAGTTCTTTTGGAAGGATACTAAAAATTATACAATAAATTATATCCTTATTTTTACTCTTAGTTTTCAAAAGTGCAAACAAAGAAAAGTTTACATATGAAATACCTTCATGACAAGGCTACTTGCATATGGTGAGCAGCTGACTTCACATGAAGCTGCAATAGTAGCCATAATGGGAATGCTGGCTATGGAAGAGGTTGAAGGGATGTGGATTGCAGAGCTTGGTGGATAGGAGGAAGAGGGAGGGGGGGGGGGGTGATATGACAGAGATGTTTAAGTTAGTCAGAGGATTTTATCAGATTAATCCAGAGGGGATTATAAAATGAGTAGAAGGTGAGAGGGAAAGAAGAGGTCCTTCCTGGAAGTTATGTAAAAGTGTGGTGAAGAAGGATGTGAGTAGATTTTTTACATGGAGAATTGTCAGTGAATGGAATGCATATCAGAATGTGTTGTTAATGCAATGAGTGTTAATGACTTTAAGATTCTATATGATAAATATGCTGTCGGTTGAATGAACCTCCCATGATGAGTCTGTTGACTCCATGGGGAGTGTAATAATAATAATGTATTTCCTCTTTGGGCATGTATAATATACACCATGCAAAGAGACACTAACCAATTTCCAAATCTATCAAGTATTCAGTAGACTATTAGTGTGCAAACGAATGATCTAAAAAGATCATTCACTCACTTTTCTACATGTATTGCTCCTGGATACTGCACCACTAGACAGCATTAAGTCAAAAATCCCAGAAAACTTTTCTCCTCCCTGGAAAAGCTGGGGATGCTTATTCAGAAGGAGAACAGTTAAGTATAATTCACTTTTCTCCAGCTAGGAAAAGTGAATTATACCTGATAAGAAATTATATTCTTGTTTTCATTCATATTTTCTCAAGTATCACAAACAAAAGTTGGCAAGAATTATTTTCCTGTTCCACAATGTACAACATATTCCCCTTCACAGACTGTATAACACCAAAGCATCATTATTTTTTCTTACTTTCAAACTCTCATCACAAGAGGATACTCCATCTCACCGTGTACACTACATTATGAAATGCATTATGCGAAAGGGCTTCATTGTTTAGATACTTCACATGCAAACTTTTGTTTGTTCACGTCTGGGTTAAATGCGCATAAAACAAGAAATGTTTCTTTTTTTAGGTATAATTTAAAATGGCATAGGGATGTGCTTGAAAATAGCTATGGCCGTGATACATCCAAGTAATAATCTTATTTAAAAAATATTATACATTAAGCATTTTCTAAATTGGTACCTGTATGCCGATACTATCATGCAGCTCTTTGCCAGAGAAAATTATTCTTAAATCGGATGCTGATATTTTTATCTTGTTGCTGAGAATATTTTTCACATGACCAACAGTGGATTCTGGGCTTACATCAATAGGTATAGAAGTATTGCTGTTAAATTTTACATATATCCTGTATGCATTCATCTCATCATTTTCTATTTTAGCTTTTTTGAACGTCAATAACCGAATAAGTTTACTAATAAATGTCAGGAATACCCTAATAATTCTGCATAGTATATCAAATAAAAGTACCATCACCGGTATTACATTTGATAGAAAGCAATACCACAGCGTAGTTCTTTACGCTGATCACGTGCAAACAGAAAGATGACACAGTTTAATACTGAAAATGTTATGCTATACGTTACTGGGTAATTTCGTTCATAACTGTAACGCTTCTATGGAAATCATTAAAACGTACTCCAACACACTTCTAACATGCGCATAATACAAATAACGTAAACACTACACATATGATCAACTTCCGTCACGTTTATTACTATAATATTTGTCGGTTGCGCAAGTGCTCTCGAAACTTCTTTTTAATCAACATTTAGCACTCAAGTTATTATTATTATTATTATTATTATTATTATTATTATTATTATTATTATTATCATTAACCTGCTATCTCCATGGAGTTCAAGACTTAACACACCAACTATTATTCACAATATAGAGTATCTTTCATATCTTCATGGCTAGATTTATGCATAAGTTAGACAAGTTACAATTTAAAGCCTCCGGCATTACAAAAGCCTCTGAAAAGATATTAGACCTAAAATTTACTTAGTAGGAGAGCTTTTAAAAGTTACAGCTTTGGGATCACAGCAACTTTAAATCCGATCTTGCCTCTCAATTCCCTCCCATCCCCACAGTGCGTCAACGAACTCACTGTGAGAGTTTCAAACTATCATTTTTCACACAATACCTGTTATACTTCTCTTTAAACTGATTTACTGATAAAGCAAATTGCAAATGTTAGTCAAGGAACAGTCTCTAAGTTATGTTAGCATGGCAGTCGACAGGACAAATATTATCAGCGAAATGCAATAGTGGAAGAAAACGCTTACTGCAAGAGATAGACATTCGAGAATTACTGCTTTGTACCACGAAAAACAAGCGGGCTACTGATGAGCGATTGTGTAAAAACTTCAAACGCCAGTCATGAGAAACCCATTTCAACAAAAACTCTGCGCCGGGAACTACACGGAATTGGATATCACGGTCGGGGTGCCTTACACAAACCTTTGATCACTCCCGTCAACGCACGTTGTCGCGTCCAGTGGTGCAAAGATCACAGGCAGTGGACTACACAGCAGTGGAGAAATGTCATACGGTCCAATGAATCCGCGTTCACACTATTTGCTGCGAACGGACGAATGCTAACGTAGCGTCAGCTGAAGGAAGCTTATCAGACGGAGTGCTTATTTTAAACCGAGAAAGGTTTGTTGAACTGGAATGAAAAGTAGATGCTGCACATTTTATTTCAGTCATAAGTGATAATCTTCATCCATGTTGATACAAGTTTCTCCTACATACAGTAGTTAGCAGGGCCGACTCTAGAATTTTTGGTGCCCCGTGCAATCCATTACTTGCCGCTCCAGCACCAACTCAAATTAACTTCTGGAATTTTGAAAACCATTATGTTCAACATTAGTTTCATGACCATTAATTTTAAATATAGTATCATTAATAATAATGCACTGATAAAGTAATTAAAATACTGCATATTCATAAAATAAACCATCGACTTCATCAATTGACAATTAAATGAAATGTTGTTATAATTTATTACTTACATATATGGAATGATCTTCACTTGTACAACGGGGAAATGTTGAATTACACTTAACTATAGAATCAGAAATTAGGTCTGCATAGTCTAATTTCTGACCGATTTCATGTTCAATTGAAATTATGGCAAGTCCTTCCAATCTAGTTTCGGCATTGTTGAGCGTAAGTAAGTTTTAATAAAATTCAGTTTTGAGAAACTACGCTCACCACTTTCAACCGTCACAGGCAATATCAGTAATATTCAGTAATATTAGGCCGACAGAGACATTCGGAGCAAAGTTATTTTCAACAATAAAACGAAGAACTTCAATTGGCGGCGTATTTTCTGGAACTAATTTGGACACTACTTTCAGTTCATGAAAAAGATGGCGGCTCGCATTGTAGTCTCGCATGATGGTTGTTGTTGCAAAGAATGTTTTTTTATTTCAGTGGTGATTAGTGAGTTTTAGATATTGTGAATCTGCTTTGTTTGCTGGATACAAGGTTAGACTTTGACTTTTGATACAATTTTCTGTCCCTAGCCTGTTCTCTTCGCCATTGTAAATATTTTATACCTATTCAAGAATGGAGAATGTAAACGATATCAAAGACGCCATTCAACAGTTAAACAAAGATATGTCACTTGACATTCTCAAATCCCTCCTAAAGAAATTTGAAACAGATTATCCTGGTTGCTTGAATCTCTTCACTCAAGTAAATGACACTGAAGATGATGATTTGGACATTGAAGAGGACATTACACCTGTTCCACCTTCAAAGACTCCCCGACAGTTCGATTGTTCTCATGAAGAACATTCTAATAAAAGACGCAGAACATCGGAAGGTGGATTGGAAGTTGATGTAACAACTCAACAAAATCCGATCACCGAAGATAGAAAAGAAAAGGTCCCTCCAGTCATCCTTCGAGATAAAGACAAATGGACCTCAGTCTCAAGATCCCTAGGAGAACAAAATATCAATTTTTCCTGGGCAAGAAATACTGAAGAGTGTGTAAAGATTCAGCCTACCACTGTCACTGATTATCGCTTGATGACGAAAATGCTTGACAACTCTAAATTGCCCTTCCACACATTTGCGCTAGCAAGCTAGAAGAACTTAAAAGTAGTTCTAAGAGGAATGGTTGAGGACATTACAACTGATGAGATCACAGCTGACCTCATCAATCAAGGATTAACTCCAACCAAAATCAGTAGAATGTTGAGGTCAGATAAAACACCAATGCCACTGGTGTTGGTCGAAATCTCCAACACACAAAAAAGCATCTATGAAGTTATGGACATTTGTAAGCTTAAAATTACAACCGAACCTCTAAGGAAGAAGGCATTGGCAGGGTAGTGCCACAGATGCCAGAGGTTCGGGCATGCCCAAAAACTGTGCAGAGCTGCATATAGATGCCTAAAATTTGGTGAGGGTCACCAAACTAACACCTGCACCAAGCCAAGATCCACACCTGCCTGCTGTGCCAATTGTAGAGAACCACATCCCTCTAATTACAAGGGTTGCCTTTTCCATCCAAAAAACCCTAGATCAACAAGATCTAACCACGCTCCTACAAGCAATGACACAACACACAACCAAGTAGTTCGCCCTCCAGATCATAATACCTCACATTCGACAACACAGGAAGGCACTCGACCCTCATCCATGTCCAAATCATATGCGGAAGCGGTAAGAACCCAGACTTTTTCATCGCAAGAGCGAACAAGCTCTAATCTCACATCAGCATTAACCTCGTCACTTGCAACAATGCTGCATGAATTCAGCAAAGAAAGCACCTCACCATCTTCCAGAAAAAGATTCTACCTAGAAACCCAATCCATATTAACAGCTCTCTATAATGTTTAAAAAATTTAAACCAAATTCTCTCATGATAACAGCATGGAATGCCAATGGCTTAACAAATAAAAGTCTCAAGCTGCCAGAATTTGCAAATAGATACAATCCAGACATAATCTTGATCAGTGAATCCCACCTCAGACCATCAAACAATCCAAAACTAAGAGGCTATATTTTATACAGGACAGATAGACTTAACTCTAGTGGAGGAGGCACAGCTATTTTTATCAAAAATTATTTAAGCTACAACGCACTGACCAACCCCCAAACTCTAAACCTTGAGGTGACGGGTATCGAGGTACACACTAATAACGCAGGCAAACTCAAAATCTATGCAGCGTACAACCCTCCCAGTATTCCCCTATTGACAGCAGACTTAGACTCCATCCTTGGCCCCACGGATTCCATGATTATAGCAGGAGACCTAAACTTGAAACACACGGCCTGGTTCAGTTCGTCAATCAACTCCAAAGGCCGTACCTTATTCAACTATACGTTACTCAACTCATCAATAGTAGCTGGACCCACTGAGCCCACACACTACAGCCCATCAGGAAGTTCTGATGTATTAGACATAGTTGTCCTCAGAAACATCAAATATCAATACCAGCTGGAGACAGTAGAAGAGATTAACTCAGATCATAATCCCATCCTACTCAGGTTAGGACTTCAAGATCAGCTCTCTCCCCATCATTCTTTCATACCATGGGACAAGCTCTCTAAGGTTCTCCAAGTCCACATCTGTCCGTCCCCTGTCATTCGTAATAAAGAAGAAATAGATCAAGCTGTAAACAATTTAACTAGGCAAATCAACACAGCAATAGCATCAGTCACTCAAACCACTGTCTTCCACGCTCCTAACTGGATCCCAAAAGAGATAATGGACCTGATCAGGGCCAAAAATAAGCCCAGAAAGCGATATCACAATACTAGAGCCCCGCAGGACAAAGCAACCTTTAACACTTTGAACAGACAGGTTCGAGAAGTCCTCCAGATCCACAGGAACTCCAAATGGGAAAACAAACTCAAAGAAATCAACCCAGAAGATAACTCCATATGGAAGTTTGTAAAATCTCTTCGTACCAAAAGACAACCACTTCCCCCTTTAAAGACCAATCTTGGAATTGCACACACAGATGAAGAAAACATAGAAGCCCTAATTGACAATCTGGAAAATCAATGCAGCCCATCTTATGCAAATTTAAATGTCAATCTTATTTTCAAAGTTCATCGTAAAGTTAGAAATGCACTAAGTCAGCCTAAGGATGATTCAGAAACCATCACCCCCACATCGCCAACAGAAATAATAAATATCATTTCCCATCTGAAGAATAAAAATTCCCCCGGCCCTGACGGCATTACCAATAGAATAATAAAGCTACTCCCACGGAAAGCCATAATTCATCTAGTTCATATTACCAATTCCAATTTAAGATTCCAGTACTTTCCCACAGATTGGAAAATCGCGGACATTATACCTCTGAAAAAGCCTGGTAATAACCCAAAACTTACCCAAAGCTACAGGCCCATCAGTCTTCTTTCCTGTCTTGGCAAAGTAATAGAAAAGGTCATCCTATCAAGACTACAATCAGCAGTGGACCAACAGAAAATAATCCCAAATGAGCAATTTGGGTATCGCAAAGCTCACAACACGGTGCAACAAATTCACCGACTAACAGTACATATCACTCATGGTTTTAACTGGCACCTTCACATTGCTGCTGTGTTTTTGGATGTTGCCAAGGCCTTTGATAAGGTCTGGCATCAAGGCCTTATCTTCAAACTAATTGAAAACAATATCCCAATTAAACTAGTGAAACTCATATATTCATATATCAATGAAAGATATATGCAAGTAAAACTCAACGGAATTGTTTCTTCAAGGTGCAAAATTCTGGCGGGAGTACCTCAAGGTTCTCTTCTGGCCCCAATACTTTTCAAATTTACATGGCAGATATTCCTCTCAATCCAAGAACAACTACTACGGCTCTTTATGCCGACGACACCGCTATTCTAGCTAGATCGCTCAGGCCTCGCCTAGCAATCACTAGACTCCAAGGAAGTATCATTGAGCTAGCAAACTGGTTCACCAACTGGAGGATTCAAGTGAATCCCCTCAAAAGCTCAGCCATAATGCTTTCAAGAAGAAATATCTGCAATAAAGAAGACATCCTGCTCTCTGGTCAAAAGATCCCATGGCAATCAGAGACCAAATATCTTGGAGTATTAATGGATAAGAAACGCCTTTTCAACAAACACGTCAATCTCATTTGCTCCAAATCTTCCAAAGTCATAGCTCAGCTCTACCCATTGATCAACCGTAAGAGCAAATTCAACCTACATAATAAATTGCTTCTTTACCGGATGGTAATACGTCCAGTCATTACCTACGCCTCACCAGCATGGAGTCACACTTCAAGATCAAACATTTCAAAATTACAGAGAATCCAAAACAAATGCCTTGGGATGATTCTGGATGCACCGTGGTTCTTCAGAAATTCACAGATTCACCGAGAAACCGGCACTCTATACATCTCCTCCCTTCTTCATGATCTCGCAGAAAAAAAATTCTTTGTGAAGTCAAGTTCACATTCAAACCCACTAATAGTACAAGCTGTCAATTACAATGAGACTGATTACTACAAACACAAAAGACCGAAGGCTATTCTTCTCTCAACCGATCATAGCTAACACAATTGCCCTCAGAGGGCGAGCTTAATTGCTCACAAATCTCCCACTCCAAAACAACTCTGATTACAGATAAAGAGGAATATGAAAAGCACTAGTGCTTCACTCATCCTGTCAGTAATGTTAATGGTAATGGTAGTTCATCACGTAGCTCAATTGCATCGATGTCTCTATTTTCTTCATGTGTTAAAACGGCTTCTAGGTTTTTACAATTGTCTAAGAGCTAATTTGTCGTCTCAGATTTTAATTTAGAGATGTTATATAAAAATGAAAAACGGAAACTGTGATGTTCAATTGTTCGAACCTTTCTTCAATAGAATTAGTTGCAACATCAATAATAAAAAAGAAAAACTCAACTTTGAATTTTGTTTTGGGATCTAAAATGGGTTCATCTCTTGCTTCATAATCATGTTGCTTTTTCTGCTGATGCAATCTGGTACTTTCGAATGTTGGTTTCAAATCAGCATCGGCTTCGACTTTCTCAGCTAATGTTGTAGCATCGACAAGAAAATTTTGAAATGATTTATCATTTCTGAGATTCTTAAGACTTTTGAGAACATTACTCAATGTTGTCATGGCACTAGACAATTCCATCTTTATGCTTTGCAACAGTTTACTTGCAACATTAATTTAATTTAAAACATAGTACCATATAACTAGACAACATAAAAATTTAAAGTCTCTAAGTTTTAGAGCAAGGGTTTCAGCTTCGTGTCTCGCCATTTTGTCTACTGACTCATCATCAGCAATTTCTATCAGTGCATAATAAAGCTCCTCAATATAGTATCTTAAAGGACGAATAGCGTCGATTCTAGATTCCCAGCGAGTTGTACTTAATGGCTTGGCCGTTAGGGTTGTAACATGTGTCTTAAGGATTCCAAAAAACGCAGCGTTGACGCTGAGATAAACTCATACAATTTCTGAACCGTTTCAAAAAATGAAATCCCTTCTCTAGATGACATTGCGGCATCATTGACCACCAAGTTGAGAGAATGAGAACAGCAATGGATATAAAAAGCTCTTTGATTCAAGTCCCTAATGCGTTGTTGAACTCCTGAATGCTTTCCTTTCATGTTCGATCCATTGTCATAACCCCGGCCACGCATGTTTGCGATTGGAATATTCATGTCTGATAATTTTCTTACGATACATTCGGTTAACGCTGAGCCTGTAGTGGCTTCTACAGGAATGAAACCAAGAAAATGCTCATGAATGTTGATATCAGTTGGATCCGTATTAACAAATCTTACAATTAGTATTAATTGTTCAATGTGGCTTACATCGGGAGTACAGTCTGTAACTATGCTGTAATATTTAGTTTTCTCAACCATAGAAATTATTTGTTTTTTTTTATGGTTTCAGAGAGGAGAGCAATCAATTCAATTTGAATATTTTTCCCAAGATAATGTTGGGCCGAACCACAAGCTACTCTCATTAAAATGCCCAGACATAGCACTGTCAAATTTGGCACTCAGTTCAAAAAGTTGTAAAAATTTTCCACTGTTAGCGTCATATAAATTATCAGATCTTCCATGAAATGGTAAGCATTGTTGGCCCAAAAACTGGACAACAGCAATTAGGCGTTTTATTATGCTCCTCCAGTGCCGAATTTCTGAATTTCATAACTTTTGTTGCATTAAATCAATTGTCTTCTAATTTAAACCTGGACGATAATTCAATCCACTTTTTATGGGACTCCGAATGGTTTTTAGATTTCTCGTGTTCAATAAGATACACATACAAATGATTCCAATCATTACACCCATCAGTAGTGAATGACATTATATTACAGGAAAGCAACTTACAGCAGATACAAAATATAGAATCTTTTTCTTTTGAATACACTAACCATGATCGATTAATATGTTCTCCATTGCTTAGTTCTCAGGTGTAAAAATTGAATGAAAATTTCCTACCATTAGAGCTGCGCGGAAAATGAAATCAGTTTGGTTTCTCTGGCGGGCCCTTTTTTACGATTTCCAGTCTTTTGGCATCGCTTAAAGAAGGATTCCATCTAGCAGGATCAGCGTACCTATCAAGCTCATCGCTTAAATTTCTAGATTCGGAAATTATCATATCAGTCTCATTTTCGAGATTCCTTGCAATGCCTATGTTACTGGGATCCGAGTTAGAAGTACTTGCCATGAACTCAGCATCATTGGTTTCGGAACATTTCCTGCTGCCCTACATCAGCTGATTCAGTTTTTAGATATTTAAGTAAAGCCCCGCTATGTTTTTGAATATCACGTTCTTTTTCCAGTTTCCGTTTGCGATATTCTGCACCTGATAATTTTTTTCTGTTATCGGACATTGTAATCTATTTGAATATTAAAATTGTTTTAAACCCTACAATAAAATATTATTATTAGTGTGGTATTATTTAGTAATTAATGGAGGTTGAAACACTGTACTAACTACTAATTTACATAAAACTCTATAAAAAACTTATCACTTTAACAGTCACTAACACTGAGCAAAATCAACGTTCCTTAATGCACGCTCAAAAACAACTGAAACGTTCTGTAGATTACAGTCATCTAGTACTTTCGTACTAGATCTAGTACGATTTATAAATGTTCAGTGTTCTAGTACGTTCGCCAACAAATCTAGTACCTTTTCCCTTCCGAATAATAATAATAATACCGTAATAATAACAACAACAACATGAGAGTTAGACATATGAATTGAAAATTTTTCTCTTCTCCCACCTCTCTATATGTCACATTCAGTGATAAAAGAATATGCATTCTCATTTTTTCCTATCCCTCTCACTGTTCGCTAGTCTTCTCTTTCCCCCCACGATCCCGTACTTAGGCAATCTGCCTGGTATTAGCCAATGAAAATATATTCTTCGCTGTTCAAACAATTCCCGCGCGTTATAAGAAGTCCAGTGTTTTTATTAATTTTATTAACAAAAATTTGTTTAATTCTTCATCGAAAATATTATTATTTAGATTTTATTTTTAAACATGGACAAGTGACAAGAAAAACGTTCTAAATTTAAATTTGATTCTAAATCTCAGGAGAAAATGTGTAGTGCATGAGTCAGTAAAGACCATAAAAGAGCTATTGAAAGTGAAGATATCAATGCCAGCTCTTCCCATTCACAAGAAACCACTTCTCACACAGGTAACTCAGATAAAAGAGAATGTGACGCTAGTTATGATTCAAATTTAGATTTGAAAGGTTCTTCTAAAAAAGACGAAAAAGTTATATAAGCAAAAATTCAAAGAAGAATGGTTGGAGGATCCCTTTCTTAAATCCTGGATTTATTCAGGTAAAAGTAAAGGACACGCTGCTTATTGTAAATTTTGTGATATAAGCATTAATGGTAGCAAATGTCTATTGATTCGTTATGCAAACACTCCAAAACACTAGCAGAATGTAGAATCTAAAAGAAGCACACTAGGTATGATGTCGTTGTTTAAATCCAATTCCAAATACTAGTCAGAAAAATAAGTTAAAGAGGCAGAATTAAGATTATGTGCACATGATGCACACAGGTCCCTTCCATACAGGGGTGAAAATGGTGCAATGAACCCGGGCGGCACAATTTAGAGGCGATATAATCGAACATTCATACAAAATACGGAATAAATAATACACTGAACTGTTTGTGCATGTTTGTCACCTTCCAATATGAGAGATTTCAATGAGGAGCTGAATCGCTGGGTAGTTAAATAAATGGTACGAGCTTCAACACAACTTACTTTAATCACTGCTCTCAGCACACTGAACAAACATTCTCGGAATTTCTTGAGTTTTCTTCTTTATGGACCTGTGTTTCAATTAGGATTTCTCCATGAGTGCAGGTCACAAAGATGCCTCCGACGATCTCGATCTTTAGCCTCTCTTTTCCATGTTATACCCATAGATTTCACTGGTGGATCTTCTCATCTTGTAGATGGTCTTCCTGGTTTTCTCTTTTTTCTTGTTGCCAGTTGAATATTCTATATGTGCATCTGTTTTTCCTAGGTCGGGCTATGTGACCTGCCCATCTCATCCTGCTTTCATATACTGCAGTTACCATATCTTTTATACCTGATCTCTTTCTTAGTTCCGTGATTCTAACATGTTCCATTTTGTTGATGTTACAAATACTACGTTCCATTGCACGTTGAGTTATTCTGAGAGTCTCTTCTTTTCTTGTCGTGTTCCATGTTACATAACAGTAATATGTTTGCTTATTACATAAAAATAATTTTTTTTTTACTATTTGTGTTTTTTCTTTATTTTAATAGACATTCCTCTTAATGTGCAGTATAATAAAATGATTCGTAACGTGTTATTGTACTTCCGGATCCTTTAATTTTTAATGGAAAGGGGGCACAAAAATTTTGCGCTCAGGAGTCGCAAACCCTGGATACCGAACACAATCTGCTTTTGTGGCTTATGGGTACTCTTCCAACTCTATTGAAAACAATTGCTCCTGATAGTGAAATTGCTAAGAAAATACAGTGTGGACGCTCTAAATGTAACTATCTTATAAAAAATGAATATTTTATATGATATTTTATAAGATATATGGCTGTAGATTCACGCAATGAAATCTCAAAAAAAAAAAAAAACTCCTTTGGTGAATGGGCTCCTGTTGACAAAAGAAAAATTGAAACATTCATCAGCTACAGATTTTACTGTTTCTGAAGAGTTAATTAATTTAGCAAAATCTGATAAAAATAAAGAATAAATACTTCCAGTAGTTTTCTTGTGGGTGGGAACCCCTGTATTTATGTAAATAGCATAATAAATAACTGAATATTTAATGTTACACTGTTTTAAACACTGAAATGAGACTAAAAATTATATAGTAAATTAATACACATGTGAAGTGCTAGAGTTACAATTGGAACTTCTGTTATGATGATTGACAACTGCAGCTCTTGGACTCATAGATGACTACAGTGAGGTGAGTTTTGACTTTTTTTCTTTTCAAATTTGTTGTACATGTGTTAATTTAGCTGTTTTACATTGAGTTCATCTATGATAATAAGGTAGTAATATCGTAAAATGTCTTAAATAGAGTGAAACGAAAGCAAATGAAAATTTAGTACTTTTTTTTTTCAGATCTAGTACCTTTTTCCTGCATAAGTTAGTGCGAAATATTTTTGCTGGGTGGTCACCCTAATTACAGTATCGACCGCCGTTACTCAAAGAGAAGTACTTTAGTGGAAATTTCAATTACTTCGTATATGACTCATTTTATAATATACGTGTCTTGCTTTAGGCAGCAAGTTCCCGTGTTTAGTTCACATGGTATGCATACACAATACTAAGAATTAGCATGATTAATACAACTAACAACTACAAGTTTTACAAATATATTACAATATATTATACAAAATAGTGTCACACAACGGTAGGTAATATTTTAACATTTATTCTGATGAACAAAATTGGCCTTGGGAATGGCAGATTATGTTAAAACTCTGAATGAGATATTATTATATTATAATTCTTCTCATTCAGAATTTAACACCAGCTAACAGTGGGAAATTCAATAATAGAAAGGGGTATGATAAATCCCTTTATGTTTTAATAGCCGGGTAAGAAACTCGGATCGAAATCCATAGGGTTTCATGCCGAAAAAACTATCGGCGAGCCCAAGTGTAAATGATCACTTGGGTAGTACAACACCAGGGCAACTCCATGCAAAGGTGGAGCAAGCTCCGTCACTAACTTTAATATTTTCTCATAATGTAAAACCCAGCTCTTAAGAGATGTGTATATATATATATATATATATATATATATATATATATATATATATATATATATATATATAAAATCAGCTAACGCCTTTTTATTCCCATATACGGGAGTAGGCGAGGCCATTTAGCCCTATCTAACTTATTGGAGACTGAGTGGGCATTTCAATCTCCACTGGTACCAATCAGAGATAGATGGCCCAAGGCTATCACTAATTAAGCGGTACACAGTGAAGAGAGTCTGCTCAAATGTGCCGCCATCTCGTGGTTCTTAACCCTAACACAATATATTTAATGTCTGAAATAATGTGGGTTCTACGGTCGATTTTCTTGAGTTTACGGTACGAAAAACCCGAGTTACCGGGAGGAAAAACCCTATTTCTCGTGCCAGAGATCGACTAACTCGGGAACCGGTCGAAAAAAGGCTTAGAAAAATTTCCTCTAGTCGCCGACTAGACTCGAAACCAAGTCTTCGTTCACTAACCAAGTGAGTAGGTAGACCTGGAATATCAAGGTTTTATGTGAACACGAACTTACATACCTCTACTATCGAATTGCCGAAGTGTTGTACTCCTATATTTATTGTTAATTACTAATTTAATAAGCCGAAAGGCTATTTTACCGGCGAAAATGTCAATAGAAAGGGGGAAGATAAATCCCTTTATGTTTTTATAGCCGGGTACGAAACTCGGATCGAAATCTATAGAGTTTCATGCCGAAAAAACTATCGCCGAGCCCAAGTATAAATGATCACTTGGGTAGTACAACACCAGGACCTGTTTAACATATACAGCAAATACATTTTAAAAATGGCAGGGCTGGAAGAGTCTTCAGTTGGAATTAAAATTGGTGGAAAAAATATTAATAATTTGATGTATGCAGATGATACCACCTTGCTAGAAGAATGCAACGAGATTTGGATGAACTTATTACGAAAGTTAAAGAAGAAAGTGCTAAGTACAGTCTTACACTTAACCTCAAAAAGACAAAAGTTATGGCAACATGTGAACTTAATGATTTTGAAGTGGATGGGGAGAAAATGGAAGCAGTTAGCATCTCCTAGGATCCCGAATTGATAGATAGTTATTATACTGAAGAAGTTAGAAGAAGATTATTACTCGGAAAGAAAGCAATGATAAATTTAAGCAAGATCTTTAAAGATAAAGATTAGCCCTGCAACAAAAATCAGAATCGTGAAAGCAATGGTATTCCCTGTGATGCTGTATGGATGTTAAAGTTGGACCCTGAGAAAGAGTGAAAGAAGGAAGATAGATGCATTTAAATTATGGGTTTGGAGACGCTTACTAAGAATACCATGGACTGCAAAACAAACCGTTAAATCAGTGATAGACAGAATAAAGCCAGATTGCTCCCTTGAAGCCATGATCATCATGCAAAATTTATCATACTTCGGACATATTATGCGAGCAAATGACAGTCTGGAGAAGATGATGATGCTTGCTAAAGTTGATAGAAGCAGGAGAAGAGGAAGACCCAGAATTAGATTGGTGGATGGAGTTAAAGAAGCAACTGGAGTGCTCTTGGAGGATCTGAAAGACACGGTCAGGGACAGATGGGAATGGAGAGTGCATGTTCGTGGAGTCGCCAAAAGTCGGAAATGACTCGATGGATCGTAACACGCACACAATTAGAGTAATAATAAGTACATTATTATTATTATTATTATTATTATTATTATTATGTGTCATCTTCAGGCGGTCCAAAGACTCATCGAGGGAGAGTGTACCAAAAGCATCGAACGATTGAACCCCTTTCAACTACTAACCGCGTTCAAACTTACTTAACTTTTTGCAATCCATTAGTAGCAGAGGCTCTACCAATCAACCAACCTTTGCTGGCATACTAGCAATATATTTGTTATTTTTTTTTCACATCTTTCGCAGGTGATGTCTATCTTATGCTAACATGAAAAAGTATAGATTACTATTTTTGTTATGTATTATTATTCATTAAGGCTGTGTAGCTCAGTGGAAGTGGCACTTGCTTGCTCTGCCCTAGGCCGCCAGAAAATAGACTTATAGTTCAAGTGTAGTCATCGACTGGGGGAAATTTTTCTAAGCCTTTCTTCGACCGGATCCTGAGTTAATTAGGTTTTTTCTTCTGTAAACTCAAGAAAATTGACCGTAGAACTCACATTATTTCATACAGTAACACATCGTGTTAGGGTTAGGTACCAAGAGATGGCAGCACTTATTTGCCGGTCTCTTCCTCGGTGGCCACCTATAATTAGTGATAGTCATGGGCCAGTTGTCTCTGATTGGCTACAGGTGGAGATTGAACTGCCCACTCAGTCTCGAATAGCTAGATAGGGTAAAACGCCTCGCCTACTCCCTACAAGGGAATAAAAGGCAGTAGCTTATTATTATTTTTATTATTTTCTTTGACCGGTTCTCAAGCTAGTCAATCACTGACGTGGACAAGTGGATCTTTTTGCCCACTCACTCTCCCAAAAGTTAGATAGGGTTAAAAGGCCTCCTCATCTTTACTTTTCTTTTCTTTTTATTTTTTATGTTAGTCCCATATATGAGAGGTTGGCTGGTCAACCTATATTACTTTACTACAGTATATGGGTAGTGGGATAGAAAGGAGAAACTTGTTGGCATTCGATTTAAAAGCCTGTATATTGTATTCCTTTGGAAATACACCAGGGGAGTACATCTACTCCATATAAGGGAATAAAAGGCATTAGCTTATTTATTTTATTATTATTAAATTTATATACAGTATATATATTTTAATATTTTTTAATATATTATTTTAACATAATTAAATTAAATTAATATTATTTTAATAAATCGACCGTAGAACCCACATTATTTCAGACATTAAATATATTGTGTTAGGGTTAGGGACCACGAGATGGCGGCACATTTGAGCCGTCTCTCTTCACTGTGTACCGCTTAATTAGTGATAGCCTGAGGCCATCTATCTCTGATTGGTACCAGTGGAGATTGAACTGCTCACTCAGTCTCCAAAAGTTAGAGAGGGCTAAATGGCCTCGCCTACTCCCCGCATACGGGAATATAAAGGCGTTAGCTGATTTTTTTTTATTATTTTTTAAATATATAATTATATATTTTTATAAATTTATATATATTATATAATTTTATTTATTTATTTATTATTATTTTTAGCTTATAGCTACTTTAATATTAGGCATTATTATTGACACATGTTGACGAAAAGGCACATATGATGGGTCTTTGTATAAGGCTTGATCAGGCCTCTTATGGATTGTTTTGTACAGCTTTGGTCCCCTTGTTTTACATGGTTGTGATATATTGGAAAAGGTCCAGGGTAAAGTGCCTAAGGTCATAACTGGTCTTTGGGATGTGGAATATAAGGACAGATTTAGGGAATGAAGTTTGCAAAGCCTTGTGGATAGTAGAAAGAGAGGGGATATGATTCAGATATTGAAGTTAGTAAAGAGTTGTTACCAAATTAATGTGGAAGACGTTTTTCATAGAATGGGAGTAGGGCTAGAATGCGGGGACATGCTTGGAAGCTGTAAGGAGGACGTGAGCAGGGACATAATTAGAAGGCCAGGTTCTTTGAAGGGAGAGTGGTTGGTCAGTGGAATACATTGCCTAACATTGTGACGAATGCAGAGTACACGGGCTGATGTTCTACTGCTGTGTTCAAATTCATATTTTATATGCTGAACACCTATTCATCTACCTCAGTGTTGATATGCCTCATTGCAATATTAGTAACTGTAAAATCACCACCTGGATGATATACCTTGGCAAAAT
Organism: Typopeltis vanoorti; assembly: GCF_054136105.1. Lineage (NCBI taxonomy): Eukaryota > Metazoa > Arthropoda > Arachnida > Uropygi > Thelyphonidae > Typopeltis > Typopeltis vanoorti. The sequence goes on from NC_143567.1 coordinate 100,118,463, forward strand.
GATCACTCAACAACTCTACTATTTCTTTTGGTTCAGTCACCTTCTTACCATGAGCATTGTTTAGTTACCCTACCACAGTCATTTGCACAATGGTAGTCACCCTTCTTGCTTGAACTTTCTACTGCTCATGAGTATGCTGATCACTTTTTCCTTTATATTTCCTCCACAATGTTTTTTTTTTGCAGCTCTCGCTTTATATCCCTATTCATCCACTTAATCCCAAAAAATTCCCCAGTCAGGAGGATAAATGTGGTTTATCCTCCTGCCCTTGGGTATGCAGTCTGATACTGCAACTCTCAAGCAATCTCTGATCACTCGCTATTCACTACTGGCATTCTTTCCTTGAAGCTTCTCGAGCCATAGCACTATTTCAATATGGCTTCTGAGTTCCTCAATCACCCTGTAGTTGAACATAAACCCCTTCTTGACAGAGAACTCTATGCGTTTGACAACTTCCCAGAACAAGATTACATGGTCACTCTCCCCAATTGGAGGCAGTGTGTCCACCTTGGTTACTGATATTGATATTATCAGATTCAACGCCTTCAAACCCCTTGTTCCCTCTATAACATGCTGTTTCATGTAATTATCCCTTAGCAATAAATCCCACTTGCATCTTGCCAAGCCCATTTCCTCCCTCCAATCGATGTGTCCATAGTTAAAATCTCCCATTATAATTGTTTGTCCTATACTCATTGTGCTATTTGCCAATACCTAGCATTTACATCTTCCTGTGGATCCTCTGGTATATAACCCCACCCAAGTATGCATTTTGTCCTCTTTGTCTCTATCTCACACTAGAGAGCCTCTATTGAACCATCTCCCTCAGATCTAATATCTTTCTCAAATTTTAATTTTGTTGGTTGCACTTCTGCAGCTATCATCAGCAATATCCCACCTCCTGTTCTGTTCTTTCTATCCTCCCTGAAAATACAATACCCTTTGCATTTTTTATCCCTGTAACTATATCATTTTTAAACAACCAGGTCTCACTGCTGCATATAATTTTTGGCCAAGTCGAGCGGAGCAATGCCAAAAACTCCTCACTCTTATTCCTGATTCTTCTTGAATTCATGTATATGCATTTCAACATCCCTTTGTACATGTATAATTTCATTATCAACCCATTTAAAATGGAGACCGATGAAATTCCATTCAGCATTGCATAATCATTATTGTACCCATGCTCGTTTATCACGGGGTTGACCAGACACATGTTTGATTTCATCCTCCCTAATATCTCTAGTTTTGCTGGTATTGTACTACCACTGTCACTAAACAACACTTTCTCCAAAGATCTCGCTCCAAAATCATTTAAATGTATTCTGTCAGGCATACATAAGTCCTTTTGTCCATCAATTTCACTCCACACATCAATAAACTGCACACCATTCCTCCTGAATACTCTTCTCATTGACTCATTGGTACACTTGTATTATTTTAATAAAAGTTTTTCTTTCTTTCTTTTGCTTGTAGTCTAATGACTGTGATTCTGGATGAGATGGGTTTAACTCCTACAAATCTGTGGGAAAGTGGTTTATGGAAAATGACAGCTACTCTTTCTCTGTGTGCACCAAACCATTCCTACCTGAGTAATATAACATTGAATGTTTCAGATTTTTATGTTATTGGCCAGTCCAACCTGTTTTCGAAAGCCCCACAACACTCCATTTTAATCTCTTCGGCTTTCTCCATCAATTACATCTTTCCAGGTTTCTACAATGTCAGAAAGTTTACAGTAAATGGATTTCCCTGACTACATAACGAATTTCTCAAAGATTCGGCGCTTCGGCTTCCCCGTACTCCGTAACATTATCGACTTTTCTTTTAGCAATATACCTAATTCATATAGGTTTGATGTGGTTATTTGATTGCTAATATATCACGATAATTACTAATAATACTTGTTCTCTACTAGAATAAGTAATATAGGAGGCGTGCTCAGCGTCATATCGTGCTGGAACGTGTTTATTAATATAGATAGTAAACAGGTTATTTAAGATAATTATGATATTTTTCTTGCAGTTTATACTGTAGTTGTGTTTAAAAGCACATTCACATTGGTAAAATTTTACATTAGTAATTTAATAACGCAGTTTACAGTGGGTTTTAGTCATGTTGGAAGCACGGCTTCCTAAGGCTTTGCTTTTTAAAAGGGTGTTGGAAGCTGTTAAAGACTTAATTAGCGATGCTGATTTGGACTGCACACGTACAGGCCTTGTGATGCAAGCCATGGATAATTCACATGTAAGTCTTGTATCTCTTCTTCTGAGAAGTGATGGGTTTGAAAAGTATCGTTGTGATAGTAATATCACGTTAGGATTGAATTTAAATAGCATGTTCAAGGTTTTGAAATGTGCATCAAACGATGACCGATTGATCATTAAAGCAGAAAACACAGCAGATACTATTTCATTAATATTCGAAAGCCCAAATGAAGATAGATTCGCGGAGTTTTCAATGAGATTAATGAACCTGCAGACAGAACACTTAGCCATTCCTGAAACAGAACACAGTGTTGTTGCTAGTATGCCTTCGGTAGAATTTCAGCGAATATGTCGTGAATTGAGCAATATTGGAGATTCAGTTACAGTGTCCTGTAGCAAGCAGGGCATTAAATTTTCAACCGAAGGTGATCTTGGTACCGGTGGCATTCGACTGTTACAGACCGCCACTGCAGATGATCCAGGTAATACTGTTACAATTGAAATGCAAGAACCAGTTTCTCTAACATTTGCTTTACGTTATTTGAATTTTTTCACAAAAGCAACATCACTTTCCCCACGAGTAAAATTATCAATGTCCTCTGATAGTCCATTGGTATTGCAATACGCTATTGAAAACTTGGGATACTTGCGTTATTATCTTGCACCGAAGATTGAAGATGCAGAAGATAACTGAGGTCCTTGAAGAATTTTTATATCTGCGCAGTAATAATTGTATATTTAAAATGTGACTGATTGTCATTATTTTGAGCCAGCAGATATTTATCTAATGAATAATGATTTAGAATACTGGTACAAAGATATTATTTTAGTAATGCATTTGTTGATTTTTGTTACAGCTCTTACTCGTGTTAAGTTTCATGGCATAATCAGTATTTAAATGCAGTGTATTTAAATACTGATACAATATTTAAATGTGTTGATTCTTATTAATTTTTACAAATTTTATGTGACCCTCAAGATATAATGTTTATAGTTTTCTTTTATTAGAGTTTTAATTCTAATATTAATATGTGCACTCAAATTAGCAACCAGTGCAATTACTTTATTTTTGCTTTTTTTTTTATTTTCTGTTAATCCCAACCATAAGTTGTAAACCCATCATACATTTTAATACCATGTGGGTGGGTTTAAATATATAAGGATATTTATGTGTAAGTATACTAAAAAAGAGATATGTAAGCCAATGCACTGTAGCTATGAATGCAATGGATGAGTGTGCAATAATGTGCAGATGGCATTGGTGTAGGTGACGATGGGTATGGCTGTTCACTCTAGTGGGTGGTGGAGATGGGGAGTTTGCAGAGTAGGTGCCCACCCTCAATGAGTTTTTGGACTCCTTGGAGGTGCCACATAATAATAACAGATGGTACAGGTATACAAAAGGTGTTTTCCTCTAGCAACAAATAAATCAAAACCATGTACCTTCATAATATTCATGAGACTTGGGGCATCCAGTGAATTAATTGCATGACACTGCACTATACTTAGAAGAATACTTGCCAATATGTGATCGATTACTTTGACAGTTGAATGTTGTATCGACAACATTCAACTATTATTACAAATTAAATTCAGTTACAATAATTTTCAATACAAATATATATAAAAAATATTATCAATAAAATAGGAAGTTACTTATTACTATTACATAATTTTTATTTCTGTTTCCAAGTAAAAATATCACTTGCAATTCTCCCACATCACCTTTTTATATCGTCATGTGATGAATATATAATATACCTTCATATAAATAAACTATCAGATTCCTCACTGTATACATAAATTTCTTTATCATGATTTATATATACACTTATCAGTTCAACTCCCATGACTTGGTACACTTAAATATCCTAGAATTCAAAAGACAAATATATTAATTATTTCAGTGTTCCTTTTCCTTCTTTGAACTACAGCCTGTTATGTACTAAGTTATGATACACAATTTTCATCAGTTTTTATTACAGCAAATAAATGTTACATTACCTTACTTTATTATAAACCGCCCTTAGTCTTTAGCATTAAAAAACAACAATGAAAAACTTTATTATTATATCAGATATAACTAAAATTTGTCTCACCGTGTTCAATAAATTCTTCTGTTAAATTTTTCTTGTAACATTTAATGCCTTCATTGATAAAAATACAGTTAGTATAATTTCTTTGCTACCCAGGAAGCTTTACTTGATTACCATCTTCTGTTAATTTCTAAGTATTAGTTGATCTCATACAGAAGTAGCAGGGTTTTTTCTCCTGGAAACTGAGGGTTTTTCATCCTTCATGCAGACAAATCAGCCATGAGAACACACACAATTTACAGACACAAAATACTGTTGTTGTTGGTGGTGGTGATAGTAGTAGTGTTATCATACATGTGTAGATGGAGAACTAAGCAGTAGGGGAGATGGAGAGATGTGTATAGTAGAGTAGAATGAAGTGCCCTCCAGCAGTGAGTCTTTTGACTCCATGGAGGTGCAATAATAATAATCAGTAGGCATAACTCTTGATATTGAAAACTGTATTTCCTAACTACAAAGTATACCCCCCCCCCACTTCCAGCATCTCTAACCTACTGCCCTCAGGGGCTAACCTGACTTTTTAAAGTCAGTGAAACCAACATATTGCCTCTACCAAGTAGATACAGCCACACCAATAGGAAAAAGCTATATAAAAGCAGATACCATAATCCAAACATCACTGGCCTTCTGTCCTCGAGAGCTAACCTGACGCAAGTGATATCAGCATACCCACACTAATACAAAAAAGCCAGAAATGTGGATATCAAGAACCAGATACTTCCATCTCTGGCAGTGCAAGCTCCTCATATTAAAACAGAAAAAAAAAAAACAATGATAACACCCACTTCACAAACAAAACCATCCACAAAAGTAGTACACACACTGCTAGGAAAAAAATGAGTAAAACGATGACATCCATGCTAACTACTATAGTCTGACCACAGTATAGAGAGCTGTAGCTGGCAAGCTGCCAAGAAGTCCATTCATGTTGAAGGGGAGAAAGAAATAAGGCGATGTACGAATTGGTCACCAACACACGAATTTACGTGCTTTATACGTAAAATTTTCCAACTGTTATACAAGTAGAATAGTTATCACTTTAAAAACTACAATGACCATAAAAGAGAAGTTAATTTTCCGACGTATAGTAATAAACAACCCATCCCACAATACGGATTGATTACCCTATAATCGGAATGGATTCTCCTTCTTTTCACATGTGCAGAAGTGTCGAAGGGTCTCGAATCTGTGGGCATATTATAACAGTCACATCAGGAAACAGAAGTAATTCTTTCAAGGTTAAACAGTGGTCAGCATTCACTGTGTAGAATTCATAGAGACAAAAAACGTGTTAGAGCAATTACTTTACTTACACATAAGAAAATAACACTTCTTGTTTCTACCTCTATGTCAAGGTCATCATCCGGCAAATGTGTATATGAACAAGACATAAGCAACATACTACATATAAGTACACTGAAATATAATTGCTTTGTTAGCTGTTTACACTAACCTACCTCATATATATATTTTCCTGATGCTGACTTTGATATAGAAGTCAAAATTTCAAGTGTTATTTTCTTAATTATAAGTGAAGTAATTGCTCTCACATCTGTTTTTTTTTTTTTTTTTTTTTTTTTTTTTTTATATATATATATGTTTCCATAAATTATATGACAAGAATGATGGATTAGTAATTTGAACAGTCTGGAAGACCCATGTGGAATATATAATATCCAAAAGAACAGGATGGCAGAACCCTAACACAAAAAAAAACAGGAGACAGAAGATAACAGGAGTATTGAGTATTTCATGGAGTTGCAGTGTAATTTTTTGTTTTATACTCTGCATTTTATTATATATATATATATATATACATACATACATACATGCATGGATGATCTGAAGCTGTATGCAAAATCAAAGAATGGACTTGAATCATTGCTTAATACTGTGCACATATTCAGTCAAGATATATCAATGGATTTTGGATTAGACAAATGTTCAATTGTTGGAATAACAAGAGGAGGGTTTGAAGACCTGAATAAAATTGAGCTGCTCAATGGCAAAAAAATTAAGGCAATAAAATTCAAAGATAGCTACAAGTATTTGGGAATTTTAGCAGCATCAGAAATTCTGCACAATAAGATAAAAGAAAAAACTAGAGCAGAATATATAAGGCTGCTAAGAAATCTCCTTAAGTCAGTGCTTTATTCTAGAAGTTTGATAAAAGCAATTAACACCTGGGCCATACCTGTTCTGAGATATTCAGCAGGCATTGTTGAATGGATCCAGCTAGAGTTGGAGAATTTAGACCAAAAAAAATTGGAAATTAATGACAATGCACCATGCCCTCAATCCTGGCAGTGACATCGATAGTGTTATCATGCAAAAAAGGAGGCAGAGAATTACTACAAGTAAAGCAAAGCGTTGAAGAAGAAAATCAAAATCTGAATGATTATCTGCAGAAACAACGGAGAAATTTCAAATTGAGGTAAGGAAAGAGGGTTTATTTAAACCCATGGAGACAAAATTGGAGAACAAGATCACCCAAGTAAAAGTGAGAACTGAAAGATGGAAAAATAAGACCTTCACAGCATGGAGAAAAGTGCTGACAGCAACTTGACCTGGCAACAGTTGAGAAATGGAGCACTAAAGAAAGAAACAGAGTTGGTAATTTTTGTAGCACAAGAACAGGCCATTAAAACCAATGTTATGAACGCAAAAATACAAAAAATTCAAGAAGACACGGTAGACCACATAAGTGGGTGTAGCAAAATCGCAGAAACTGAGTACAGTAAAAAGCATGATAATGTGGCTAAGATAATTCACTGGCATTTATGTAAAAAGTACATGTTTAAAGTATCTAAAGTTGGAAGCATAAAGTTGACCAAAAGGTGATTGAGAATGAGAAAGCTAAATTACTCTGGGATTTCAAAATCCAAACTGACAAAAGCTTGGAATGTAATACACCTGATATAACAGTGGTTGAAAAAGGTGAAAATAAGAGTGTTCAGTTTATCGAAATATCAGTATCAGGAGATAGCTGAATTGACGAAAAAGAAACTAAAAAAATTACAAAGTATTGCAAATTGAAGTTGAATGAATTTGGCAAAAGAAAACAAAAGTTGTTTCTATAATAATAGATGCTTTAGGTGCCATCCCCAAAACACTGAAAAAAACCTCAAGTTAGATGGATTAAAAACCAGGCAGTTGCAAAAGGTCACTTTGTTCAGCATCATTCATATTCAGAAGGTATTTCCACAATTCATAGGCCCTTGGATAGGCCTCGAATTAGTGGAATATAACTAGCCTTTTACTTAAGGCTGAGGAAGCAAATCAAGCTTGGATGAATATTATATATAATAACAATAATTTTATAATTGCCGGCCTGGTTGGCCGAGTGGTTAGCGTATCCGCTCTCCAGCCAAAAGGCTGCGGGTTCGAATCCCACCATGGGCATGGATGTTAGTGATTGTCTGTGCAAATGCTAGTGGTGGGCAGTAGATGGCATTGGTGTGGTTGCGATTAGTTGTAGTTAGTGGATGGAGTGGTGGAGACAGATTTGTAGAGTAGGTGGACTCCCTGGAGGTGTTACGTAATAATAATTTTATTTTATTATTTATTTCATTTGATTTAAAGTTTTCCCCACCAGAGGCCAGGCTAGTGTAAATGGTTAACAAGGCATTTATTATTATTACTATTACTATTATTATGGGCAACTCCAGGGAGTCATTGGACTCATCGAGGGAGGCCCCAAATCATATTCATCACAACTATTTGACATTCATACAGTATCTATCATACCTCGCCTTAAACTCATTCACTGTTACAGCATCCACCACAGACTCAGGGAGCGCATTCCACTCATTCACTACTCTAAAAGTAAAGAACCCAGCTCTAACACCTTTACTAACCACTCTTTTGCCCAGTTTCCATGGATGTCCCCTAGTCCTCCCACAACCAGCCCTGTTCTCAAAAATATCTTCTGAATTAATTTTATAGAAACCCTTCAGTAATTTGAATGTCTCAATCATATCTCCCCTCCTCCGCCTATCAACCAATTTTTGCAACCCACAAATCCTCAACCTGTTCTCATACGGTTCATTCCACAGACCTGCTATCATCTTGGTCACTCGCCTCTGGATCCTCTCCACCTCCTCCCCATCAAGAAGAAACCTAGGTGACCAAATCTGAGCACAGTAGTCTAGATGGGGTCTTATCAAGGCTCGATACAGAGGAACAATAACCTGCTTGTCTCTGCTTGTCATCGTATTCTTCAGCAACCAAGTGATTTGATGAGCTGTTTTGGTCACTTTTGCAATGTGTCCCCTAAATTTCAATTCCTTATCTACCAACACTCCTAAATCTCGTGCCTCATCAATTTCCTGGAGCACGGTTCCACCAATGCAGTAAACTGCCGCCAATCTTTTCACCCCAAAATGCATAACCTTACATTTTGCCACATTAAACTGACATCCATTCTCCTTAGCCCAGACCTCCAATCTATCCAAATCATCCTGCAAAATTTTGACGTCATCTACATTCACTATTGCCCTACCCAACTTCGCAAATTACAAAAAATTACAAAGTATTGCAAATTTATACTTCAGTGTACTTATGTGTAGTGTCCTGTAGCTTGTATCTTGTTCATGTACATGCTTTCCTGGTGATGATCTTAATATAGAGGTTGAAACATCGAGCATTTTCTTAATTGTAAGTAATTGTGTTGACGTGTTTTTGTCTATAAATTGTGTACAATGAAGAAACAACAGAAAAACCTTAAAACTTACAAACTATAAACAAAGATAAAAATGAATTATTAACATAACCATTGCACAAAGAAAAATGAAAAACAAAACCCAGCAACAACATATTCATCTTAAAAATTAACATCCTCCAGTAAAAAAAAATAAAAAATAAAAAATCTCGAAAAGCAAAATCATTGATGGAAAATACATGAAAACCAAACATGCTGACATAACAAATACTCAAGCGCACACAATCCTTTGAAATAATTTACACTTTTGATAAACTGAAATTTTTGCTAAAAAAAATTAATGCATAAAACTTTTTTATATTTTTATACAAAAGATATAAAGTATATTGTTTTTTCTTATTATATTAAAATCCTTAGAATGCATATGTAAGTAGTTGAAAATTAATCTGTTTTGAACTACCTGAACTTAATAGGTAGTTGCATCCGAAACAGATGGTGGTCAAGCACACTCTGTGCCCACAGTTTATTGTCCATTGAATGAATAGATTCAGCCAATTTGTCTATGCAGGAAAAACAGTTATTATTATTATTGGAAGTGGAGAAGAAAGTTTCTGTTTCTAACAAAAAAAAAGCAAGAAGCTTAATAAGGTTTCTATTGCAAGTGGCATTTAAATTGTCTCCCTCAGATAAGAGCAATACATGATAAAAACCATTCAAAAAGTAAACTTTCTTTGGAGGTGCAGTGGTGACAATAATTAGCTTATAGAATTTTTTAGAGGTCTAGTATAGTATTGTTTACTGCCAACCAGGCTGGCAGTAAATAATTTACGTGCCACCTCCAGGGAGTTCAACCACTCATTGAGGGAGGGCACCTACTCTACAACTGTCTCCTCCACTCAATCCACCAACTACACCAATGCCATCTACCACCCACCACCACTAGTATTTTCACAGATCACAAACATCCATGCCCATGGCAGGATTCAAACCTGCAGCCTTTTGGCTGGAGAGTGGATATGCTAACCACTCGCCCAACAATATGTTTTTCACATTTAGGATAATTATACTTGACAGGAAATTATATTCTTTATTTTCATTCTTTATTTTTGCTCAACCATAGGTATACAAAAGTTGATGCTTGCTTGCTTATAGAGGCAGTTGGTGTCAAACCATCATCTTGGGATACTAGGACAACTCTGCTGTTAAGATACAAAAAAAAATAAAAATATAAGTTCTTGTTAAGTGTAATTTACTTTTTCCTAGCAACAAAAATAAAATAAGTGGCACTTGTTATTTTATAAGTATAAAGTGTTATAATTTTATTTATTTAGATAATTTAAAAATGAACATATTTAGTCGTAATAAATAATTTATTAAAATGAATGTATTTGCTATCCCAGTGATATAATATGGTCATTATTTTCTTTGTACCTTCACCAGCAGAAATAAGCAAAATATTTATGCCAATGTCCTCCAGTAATGCTACAGTTTGTTATGCATACATTCAATATTTTAGAAACAAAAAAAAATCTGTATTGTTCATGAACACATAATGAAAAAATTTATTGTAATATAGAAATGAAGGAAGGAAACATAGTCATTATATAAATTTTTCTGAAGTATTCTTTGATGCATTTAAAAATACTTCCCCCCTCATGGGGTATACATATTTCACTTTGACAAATCCAAATATCAACTAAATAATAGTTTACTCAATATTATTTAAGTAAATTTTAATATTTGGAATAACATTTTAATATATGATTATGTGGTATTTCTAATATCACCATTTTTTGTTTAATTTAATATCTTGTTTTGTATTTCTTTTATTACAAATAAATTTCCTGATTTGTATATTTATGAATTTCTAAAGTTTTGTAATCATAATTATATGTATAGACATTATTAAATATTTTAATAAAATATGTTAAACTACAATTTAATTATATACAGATGTATTCAGGGGTAAATAAATATATATATTGTATATACGTCATTAAATATTTTAATAAAATATGTTAAAAATGGGGATAAATTAACTGTGGAAAGGGTACAAAGGCAGATCTTTGTTATCAGGACTGTAATGATAGTTACGAGGATTGGCTGAGGGAATGTGGACTGCTGAGTTTGGTGGATAGAAGAAGGAGAAGTGATATGATTGAGGCTTTTAAACTGTTGAGAGGTGGTTACAGGGTTGACACTGGGGAGTTCTTTCGCTTGGTTGAACAGCAGGAAGGAGTAATGACAAGAGGCCATCCCTGGAAGTTACGAAAGGAAACTGTCAGCAAGAGGGTGAGGAGTGGTTTCTTTGCATGGAGGGTGGTTGATTGCCTGATGGAGTGGTGAGAGCAAGAGCGGTCAATGAGTTCAAGTAGTGGTATGATAGACTTTGTGTTTCTTGGGGGGGGGGGACCTCCCCTCGATGAGTCGTGATAGACTTTGTGTTTCTTAGGAAGGACCTCCCACGATGAGTCTTTTGACTCCATGGAGGCCTGAATAATAATAATAAATCAAGGTTGGTCGATTGGTAGAGCTTCTGCTACTTAAGCAAGTTTGAGCGCGGTTAGTAGTTGGATGGAGATCAATTGTTCGATGCTGTTGGCACACTCTCCCCCCGATGAGTCTTTGGACTCCCTGGAGGTGTACATAATAATAATAAATACACTATAATATAAATACAGAGATAAATGCAGATTAATATTATTTATAACATTAGAACAATTATAATTTGGTTTAGTGTAATAGCAATGATGAATTTCTATGTTATGATTACCATTTTATGTAGAACTAAAGGCTTGCAGAAATAAAATCATATTTTAGAATAACCATAAGCTGTGTGTTCATTAAGTTAATTTTAAAATTTTATATTTGTAAAAATATCTGGGTATCAAAGTATAAGCATGTAACTGTTCTAGTAACAATAATACATAATGTTGACTAGAGTTTGGTAGATTAACCACATTGATGTCAATATGGATGAAATACATCACTCTTTATACACTTCGTACCCATCATATATTTCAATGTAATATCAATGGCATTACGGTTTTAATAGACACTTCACATACATGGCAATTTTGATGTGTATACATGTCATGGCCAGTTGGGTGGTTAAAGCCTGCAAATACACCAACGACAATTGGTGTATTTGCAGGCTGAGAGATATTCAAACTGTATAAGACTTCTTTTAAAAATTAGGCAGTGACCATAAAATTGTTTTCAGAGGCAGCAAATTAAGGGGTATACTTGTTCTATTCAAATTGTTAATTTGAGTACTCAGTCTTGATTTTTGTAATTAAATTACTTTTTGATTTTGTTTTTCTGTATTTTTTATTGTGCCAAATGCTTTTACAACTAAAATTACTATTATGATTATTTTGTATGTACTGATTTATAAATTGAGGAACATATACTGAAGTTTTTTAAAAGTTTGTGGCACCAAAATCAATACATTGAATAATTTAGTTGTATTATTATATTGGCATCTCCATGGAGAGCATTTGCAAGCACTCCAGCAACTCATTCCAGTAATTCACCATTCTCCAAGCCAAAAAGTATATTCCTCACATCCTTACTAATTACAACCACACTCTTATATTGCTTCCAGGGGTTGATTCCTTTGGTCCTTCTTACTCATCGTGTATTGAAAAATTTCTTTTGTATCTGTCTTGTAAAACCCCCTTTGGTAACTTAAGTTCTATCTTTTCCACTTGTTTGCAACTTGCACACTTTCAGTCTATCCTCATAAAGAGCTTTCCATGACATGAACACACCATTTTGATCACCTCTCTCTGGATCTTCAACCTCGAGAAACCCAGGCAACCAAATCTGTGCACAGTAGCCAAGATGTAGTATCAACTTTATAAACAAGGAAAAATAATCTCCTCCCTGTCTCTAATTGTCAATTTCTTATACATCCAGGTAACCTCTTTGAGCTATTTTGACAACTTTTGCAGTATGCCCCCTGAACTATAACTCTCCCTTCACTATCATTCCCAAATAAGATCTGGTTCACAGACAATTAGGCAACAGGTCATCTACTGACCTGCCTGCCTTTAAAGATTGACAACCAACAAATTGAACTATCTATCTATCTATCCCAATGTCTCTAACAGGCCTTTAAGGCCCACAACCTTCCAAGCATGCTTGAATTTCATAACCGAAATACGAGGATAGAATAGTCACTCCTGTGCCTCAAGGTATTCTTGGCTGTATCCCTGTGTGTGTTCACAGGGCTGGTTTGCCTGCTTGCAGGATGAAAAACACCAGATAAACTGGCAGAAAAAAACCCTACTGCCCGTGCCCAAGACCGGCTAACTTGGCTATGGCTGAGGAAGATCCTTCAGCTCCTCACGTCTCTGACCGGAATCGAACCTAGGACACTCCTTCCCCAGTCATATGGTTGCGAAGCGCAAAGCCACTAGGCTAACTGCATGGACAACAAATTGAACTACTGGATCAAAAACAAAGGAACACTTGCTTTCTATCCAAACAGCTGGTCCTCACCCATCCCTCATAGGCTCATCATTACCCACAAGGCCTCACTGCACTCCCAAGAATCCCACCCTTAAAGGAAAATAGCATTCTAAAATAACCCATAATACCTCACTCAAACCATTGACTCACCTTTGGAGGGTCGCTACCAGCTGATTTCTTTTATATCAGATGCCCTGGATAATAGTTATATTTTATTTTATGTGTATGAAGGTCTTTTTAAACCTGGACCTAACCAATTTATTTCCCAATAAACCTGTCACCCATCTGTCCTGTTGCCCAGTTATCCCAGTTATCTAAACTCCATAATCTTATAAATTTCTTGCACTCCAGTACCATCAATGTAATACACAGTATGTAATCTTTTCAGCCGATAATGGTATACCTTGCTCACATTAAGCTGAACCATTAACCTTTGCCTGCATTGCCAATTTATTTAAATCATTCTGTGGGATCTTCTCATCCCTGTTATTCACTATTGCTCTCCCCAGTTTGGCATCATCAGAAAACAACTTGAAGTTGTATTGTTATGTACTATCTAGTCATTTCCAACTTTTGTTAATCTTGTAAACATAGGTTCTCCATCTTGCACAATCTCTTGTCTCTTCTATCAATAGTTGTAATTTCATATTAATAAGTATCTTGTCCATCCAGTTCTTTCTCTGACACCCTTTCCTTCTTGTTCTGGATCCCAATAGCTTTCAACCACCTCTGTTTTTTTTCCACCCATCATAAATTCATCCGAATTGCCACAAGCTATTACTTTTGTTTTACTGATATTTAAATTATCCCTGTCCTTTTTGTTTATTCTCTTAACTAACAGAATCAAGTGTTCCAGATCTTCTGTAGTTTCTGCCATGAGAGTTCCATCATCTGCATATCCTAAATTATTTATATTTCTGTCATCAATCTTAATTCCTGTTATGTCATTATCTAAGTCTTTCTTATCTTTCTTATGGCATATTTGCTATAAACATAAAAAGACAGAACACCATTATGCACATATGCATTGAAAAATGCTTGAATTTTTCAATGCATATTTTTGATTTGAACATTGTCCATTTTCTCAAAGACTTTTACTGAAGCTTCTTGGTCATGTAGGTTGTTATATAGTCCTCTGATTAAGTGAAATAAATTCTAATTACTCTCATCACATCCACAGTCTATTATGATCAGCACAGTCAAATGTTATCATATCATCAATAAAACTAATAAATACTTCCTTTTGAAATTCTCTATATGGTTATTAGTTTCTCCACCTCTCCTGAAAGCTGCTTGTACAGCATCATTTCTCTATTCACATATAGTTACAGCCTTTTTTCTTTTTTTGTTGGATTAATCTCAACATACTTTACTTGCATGTGAAATTAAAGTAACTGTTCTGTAATTCACCTCTGTTGCACAATTGGAAGAACAACAGAACACTGCACTCATCGATTGGAAAAGACTTGAGTTCTTTAAATAAATTCAATATATGTTGGAAAAATATGATTTCAACCACCACTATTTGACATGAACCCAGTTGTTTTTTCTCTGTTTCCATTCCATATTTTTCTTTGCTTTATCTCAAGTATACTGATATAAATCTTACCAGGAACTACTTAAGGAAATTCTTTTCTAATTAAAACAATCAGTTTTATTTCTCTTTTTACAGATGGGTGCTATAAAAGCAATACTCCAATCATGTGGTATTAGACTGTCTCACCAGCCTTTTTGAATTACATAATAGTGCAGTCAATGTTAAGACGTATACTTTCATTGACAATTCTACATTTGAAAGTGGCCTTTGCATCCATTCATAGTGCTTAGTCTCCCGAAGAAAGCCATTTTGAGTTCGAATCTAATTACCAAATAAAGGAAGGTTTTTTTTAAATATAGTAATATACTTTTTAGACCGCGAGATAGCAGTACTTGTCTGCCTTTCTTTACCGGATGACGTTTATAATTATTGAGTCTTGGACCAACTCACTAATTGCCTAATGCCTATAGGGAATAAAGGACGTTAACAAATTTATTGATTTATTTAGTTGAGCATTTCAGGTCGAATTTTATCTATTCCAGCTGGTGTTCTGCATTTCAGCTTTTTTCACGTGTTTTTCTACATCAAGTATCAATATATTCAAGGGTGCATTCCTTTTGCATGTTTTCTACCATGTTGCTGTCACTGCTTGTTTATTTAGCAGCTTTTCAAAGTAATTGTTCCAGACCTCTAGAATATAATCATTTTTCTTGTAATCATTATCATTGTTATATTGTGTTTTTCTTATATCTAACTATATAAATCCTATCAACTGTGCCATTTGTTATAACTTCTTTTTTATTTTATCTTTAATTCTTATTTAATTTAATCTTTCATTCTCGTATATCTTTCCCTTTTAAACTTTATTCTATACTTATTTCGTTTCTTTTACTTAAATCTCTCCCCTTTTAAAACAAGCAGTTCTTTGGTTACTTAATGTTTAGGGCTTTGTCCTTGTATGGGACGTGACCATTAACACATCTTCTGAGACAGTCCACCCGATAAGCATTGACAAATTTATATTTTAACTGCGCCAGCCAATACCGAGGATAGATGAGACTCTTATCCAGGATGGCTCACTCAGAATGATACACAATAATTAAACTATAATAAAATCTAATCTCTGTTCACTAAATTCTTACATGCAGTCGTGGTCCACTTTGTTTAATCATACACATGGGTTCTTCCTGCTAAGTTCGATAGTAATTTTATGAGTGGCTGTTTGAATTCATATACTAAATCAGATCAGGCAGGTATTAAGAAACATATTTATTAATAAAAGAAATTATACAAGTAAGCATTACTACTAAGTAATCTGAATCATTCTCAAGTAATATCTTTGGTTCAATACTACTAAACAAAATATATGAACAAACTTGCTTGGACCACCTCTATATGCAACTTAACATTATCTCATTAACACTTATCACACTTTCTACACTCACGTGGTCATTAGTTATATTATCTAACACATTACTACTAATTCATACAGAATAAACATGGCCTTTCTAGGCAGACAGTTCTCAAGCAAAATGGGCCTATGCCAAGTTGTAGACAGTATCTTAAAGTTCCATGAAATAAGTCCACTACACAAAATTGTTCTCTAGGAAGCATACAATTCCTCAACTGAAAAATATATCACAAGAGCCTACATTACCATCCCTGGAATGACATTCGATGCTTTCTTCTGCCTTGTCTAGAACATCAAGGCTTCTCAGTCTGCTATCCGTCTGGTCACGTACTACAAACTGTACGGCCGGATTCTCCGTGGGAAGCATGATATGGCTCAGGAGCTTAGCCAGAACGGATGGCATCTACTTGGTTCTTCCGTTGCACGACATAACACAGCTATCCTAGTCCAAGGAAATAGCTAGCCCTACTTGGTACGCTACGACAGATGCCTCATACCTCCCACGACCACCTGGAACTTCTCCGTAGGTGCGGACTGGACCAACATCCGAGCGATCAGGAAACCGGAACCAAAAAGCCTCGAGTGGGGGTTGCTTGATCCTTTTGTTTTCTTTCTCTTCTTGGCGTTTCTCTGCCATAGCGATGCCTGCCAACGCGGTCACATGGGTTTACGTCATGGCATCCAGCTCCCTCTATTACATCGCATGTGCGCTTGTGTTTTTCTTGGAAAGTGCTCTGGTTTCTCTTTCTCTTAACTCCTCCCCCAAGTATACGTAACACTGGACAGTCAAAAGGTGACCCTTGGACTCTGGCTTACAGGTTTTGCTACCTTATAACACATGAAACGGGGTTCTTAAATAAATTTAACACTTTAATTAATTTCTTTATCTGACCCTTAAGCACAACAGGTTAGGTCTTACAATTTTTTTTCATTTTTTCATTTTTACAATTTCTTGCTCCTAATTTAGTGTTATATACAAAAAATTACCTTTCCAGTATATAGCCAACACACCATATTCTCTGCCTATATTTAAATAAAGTTGTTCGTGAATAATTCATGTTAAATCTTCTTTCTTAGTTTATTCAGGACACAACATCATCTTAATCCTTATCACCTACTCTTTATTTTATATCTAAGCTTCTTAAATAACATCCAGAATATTTTGCTACCTTCCTGATATTTGTTTCTAGGTTCTTATCAAAGTTTTCCATTGACTTTTGTTTAGCTAGTTTTACATATTGCATTGTTTTCTTGCTTTTTTCTCTGTATTCTTATGGAATACAAGCAGACTTACCTGTCAGGAACTTAACATCCTGTCTCCACTATGATAATTTTTAGTGAAAGTGTATAATTCGTCTGACTTTGGTACATTTACTTGTATATGTGTGTCAATGAAAACCAAATGGGTATAATTGTAAGTGCATTATATATTAATTCTTTATAATGAATTTTTCAAATAAAGCCGATTTATCAACATACATATAAACAAGGTTTGTGCTTTCCCAAATCTGGAATTCTTATTCTTCGTTCAAAGCATGGTGCATTAATGCATGGTGGTAACAGATTATCCAAACAAATTGGGACAGTAGCGAGTATCCATGCCATGATCACTAAAAAGTACTTAATCCTGTTAGCATTCCAGTACTGGAGGATCCTGCACAAGAAATTGCTTTCTCTCACTGACCTGAAACTCAATCCTTAGTATTCAGGGCTGACTGGAGATTTTGCAGGGCCTCCAAAAAAAGTTATTAGTGGGATCCCAAATATTTGCAAAAAAAATTTTTTTAATCGAAAAATCATAATTTTATTAAACATAATTTACAAACATTAAATACATATAGTTATACACTAAAGTATTTCCCATATCAATGCATCTCTGAAACAAAAAATTCTATTATCAAATTTTCTTAGAAATTTGAAAGTGTGAGGCCTCGGTCTGAGACTTGAAAAACCTACATCTGAGCTGGCCCTGCTCGTATTGCTTATGACATTGTACTATACTATTATTTATTTCCCACATCTTGTAATGCACAATCATTCTAAGCTTCAAAAAATGTGTGCCTTAAATCCTGACTTACTCGCCACCAGTGGCGCCTGTACATAAGCACTGCGACACTGCAGCGCCCCCAAGGAAAAAATGAAAAATTAATTTTTTTTGTGTTTATAAATAATAACAATACTTACAACATTATATAAATGCAATACATGTTAAAGGTTAGAGCTTTTGTTTTGACATTGACAGAATGGTTAATAATTGGAATTGCTCGATTAATGCTTTAGATTACGAAACAGATGCATTGATCTAACGCCGATATTCGTTTGCGCTTGTCATTGCACATTACGTTATTCCCACACTGCCCAAACAGCAGTGTATTTTTAGTATCCATACGCACGTTATTTCTGTGAGATATGAAATGTTTGGAATGACTTTTAATGGGATTATATTGATCAAGTGCATATAATAACTATGTTATACCAACTAGTTTCACCAACTAAGGCTGTTGGCATCTTCAGGGTACATAAGGCACTAAAAAGTAAAAGGCTGTTACAAACTATAATCAACCGATTCCAAATATATATTTGGAATCGGTTGATTATAGTTTGTAACCGATTTTAGAATCAACCGATTCCAAACATATATTTGGAATCGGTTGATTATAGGTTCTTATAGTTGATAGTTTCTTGTAGTTTGATTATAGTTGATTATCGGTTGATTCCAAATTCAGTTACAAACTATAATCAACCGATTCCAAACATATATTTGGAATCGGTTGATTATAGTTTCTTGTAGTTTGATTATCGGTTGTTTCCAAATTCGGTTACAAAGTATAATCAACCGATTCGAAATATATATTTGGAATCGGTTGATTATAGTTTGTAACAGTTTTTACTTTTTAGTGCCTTATGTACCCTGAAGATGCCAACAGCCTTAGTTGGTGAAACTAGTTGGTATAACATAGTTGTTTATTATATGCACTTGATCAATATAATCCCATTAAAAGTCATTCCAGAGCTTTTTGGTCAAGAAAATTAAACGTTTTTCAATACAAAACATTTATTATTGGTGCTTGTGTGTGGTGAACTATTTTTTGTTAATCTTATTTTATTTTGTTAAAATAACATATAATTATTTATTTATTATAGATACAAGGCTGAATTATGATGAGTGTCACTGTTGAAAATATGAAAACAATTATATTTTTTCTATCATTGTTACACAGAACAAATGTACTGCAATCTAACGCCGATATTCGTTGGCGCTTGTCATTGCACGTTACGTAATTCTGACACTACCAAAACAGCAGTGTAATTTTAGTATCCATTCGCAGTTTATTTCTGTGAGGTATGAAACGTTTATTATTGGTGCATGTGCGTGAACTATTTTTTGCCAATCTTATTTTATTTTGTTAAAATAAGATATAATTATTTATTTATTATAGATACAATGCTGAATTATGACGAGTGTCACTGTATGAAAAAAAAAAATTTTCAATTATCATTACACGAAACAAATGCACTGTGATCTAATGCAGATATTCGTTTGTTCTTGTCATTGCTATTGATACGAAACTTTTATTATTGGTGTTTGTTCGTGGTAAGGATGAAATATTTTTAATAAAGTAATTTTTAATATGTAAATTTATTTATTAATAAATTCGTTACTGATTAGGAAAAAAGATTTTTTTTTTTTTTTGTATATGCAGCACCTCCACTTAAAATTTTCACGGGCCACCACTGCTCGCCAGTCTTCAACAAAGCAAAAATAATATTAGAAAGTTAAAACACAATATTGTGTTTTTTCTGGAAGTATAATTTAACTTCTTCCCTGTGGTTTGAAAATATCCTTTTTTTTTTGCTGCCATACACCTGGTGTTCAATGGCACAAATATCCCATACCCTCCTGAAACTCCAGTGAAAATGCAAACAGAAAAACGTGATTATCGTGTTCAGATTTTATCCATAGCTTTACTTGTGATTATCATTGTTTTCTGTATATTTATTTTTATTCCAACTCGCTGTTAGTTTATTAACTATATTTTGCATATCTTCATTCTCAGTGAAGTCTCAATTCTTAGTCGATCTCTGGCACGGGCAAGCAGGTTTTTCCTCCCGGAAACTCGGGTTTTTCGTCTTGTAAACTCAAGAAAATCGACCGTAGAACCCACATTATTTCAGACATTAAATATATTGTGTTAGGGTTAGAGACCACGAGATGGCGGCACATTTGAGCCGTCTCTCTTCACTGCGTACCGCTTAATTAGTGATAGCCTTGGGCCATCTGTCTCTGATTGGGTACCAGTGGAGATTGAACTGCCCACTCAGTCTCCAAAAAAAAAGTTAGATAGGGCTAAATGGCCTCACCTACTCCCGTATATACGGGAATAAAAAGGCGTTAGCTGATTTTTTTTTTTTTTTTCATTCTCAGTGATTAGTACTGTATCGTCTGCGTATTCCATCGATTGTTTCGTCCACCAATCGAACGGCCTCCATTTATTTCGAAAACGATACAGGCATTAAAATATCAAATTCTGTAAACATAAATGGAATAAAAAAAAAAAAATCAGCTAACGCCTTTTTATTCCCGTATACGGGGAGTAGGCGAAGCCATTTAGCCCTATCTAACTTTTGGAGACTGAGTGGGCAGTTCAATCTCCACTGGTACCAATCAGAGATAGATGGCCCAAGGCTATCACTAATTAAGCGGTACTCAGTGAAGAGAGACGACTCAAATGTGCCGCCATCTCGTGGTCCCTAACCCTAACACAATATATTTAATGTCTGAAATAATGTGGCTTCTACGGTCGATTTTCTTGAGTTTACAGGACGAAAAACCCGAGTTTCCGGAGGAAAAACCTGCTTGCCCGTGCCAGAGATTGACTAACTCGGGAACCGGTCGAAAAAAGGCTTAGAAAAATTTCCTCTAGTCGCCGACTAGACTCGAAACCAAGTCTTCCTTCGTGCGGCCAAGCGCCGTGGTTGGCAAACGCCACATCCACTGAGCTACACAGGCTTTTACATTTCGAGAAGTTTGGAACTTAATTTTATAATTGTGTTGAACAACGTGTTCTCGTATTTGTTCATGATTTGAAGAAAGTGGATGAATGGTAGTGACTGGGTGACAGGGCTGCGCCCATGGAAATACTCACAAAAGAGACATAATTTAACGACAATTGGTCTATGGGATACGATTGGAGAAGTGAATGAGAGAGAGAGACAGAGAGAGAGAGAGAGGGTTCATTTTGAATTTCATCACGCAGTTTGAGAGACGACCTAGGTGCACCATCCTAAATATGAGAATAATATCTGTGATCGGGCGGTGTAAGCTTTGTAAATTGTCAGGAGTTGAGCAAAAACAGAAAATTTCTTTATGACGCTAATGAATATCAAGCTATTTGAAGGATTAGAAATGGGTATGGCCCTAATGCCCTGGTGACAAGACTAGTTACAAATGAACGTCAATCTAAGGAGAGAAATGTGACCCAAGTTGGTACATAGAATATTTATTATTTTTTTATTGATATCTCAAATATTTACATATATACAATTATCATCTTGAGTAACATTCAGTATATTATTTTACAAGGTTCAGTACTGAGCGCTACATATAATGAAATTTCAATAATAATGATGACAACATAGTTTTTTTTTTTTTTTTGCTATCTTTTAAAATAACAACCACAGTAATAATTTACAATTATATAGTTCAGAGTTACACACGCTATAAAATATTACATGTAGTTTACTATGTTTATTTTTCACCCCCCCCCCCCCCCACCCCCCCCCCCCCCCACCCCCCCCCCCCCCCACCCCCCCCCCCCCCCACCCCCCCCCCCCCCCACCCCCCCCCCCCCCCACCCCCCCCCCCCCCCACCCCCCCCCCCCCCCACCCCCCCCCCCCCCCACCCCCCCCCCCCCCCACCCCCCCCCCCCCCCACCCCCCCCCCCCCCCACCCCCCCCCCCCCCCACCCCCCCCCCCCCCCACCCCCCCCCCCCCCCACCCCCCCCCCCCCCCACCCCCCCCCCCCCCCACCCCCCCCCCCCCCCACCCCCCCCCCCCCCCACCCCCCCCCCCCCCCACCCCCCCCCCCCCCCACCCCCCCCCCCCCCCACCCCCCCCCCCCCCCACCCCCCCCCCCCCCCACCCCCCCCCCCCCCCACCCCCCCCCCCCCCCACCCCCCCCCCCCCCCACCCCCCCCCCCCCCCACCCCCCCCCCCCCCCACCCCCCCCCCCCCCCACCCCCCCCCCCCCCCACATGTATAAGTTGAACAGGATAGGTGATAATATGACACCTTGTCGGTGTTTCCGTGTTTCATTTGTGTACTCCAGCTGTAATGTGTGCCTATTTTTGTCAGTTGTGTTCTGTTTGAGAGATGGTTCCTGAACCAGGTATGCAGTCTTCCTCTTCTTCCAAATAAGTATAGTTTGGTCAGTAGTGTGTCATGTTCATGTATCAAAAGCTTTAGTTAAGTTAATACGGATAAGCACAGCGTACTTGTTTTTATCGAGGGCTTCGTTTATGACGTCGGCGATGTCTTCTAATAAGGTGATGGTGCTTTTTGTTTTCTGAAAGCCGTATTAGTTTTGGGATATAATATACTTCTGTAAATAGTTCTGTATTCTGGCGTGTGTTATTTTTTCTAGAATTTTTGAAATGACAGGTAGGTCAGTTATTTGTCTGTAGTTCGGTGCATCATTTCTCTTGCCATTGGCGTAATTATCGCAGTTTTACTTGCTGTGGAATAAGGCCAGTGTCGAATATTATGTTCACGAGTCTCAGATGCATTGGTGTTATATGTTAAAAGTATGTTAAAATGTCTGTGAATCTTATTTTGTCTATTCTTGAAGTGGTCTTTGGCTTTAGCGGTAGAGTGCTTCAGGAACTGAAGAAAGCGTTCAAAGCGCATCCTTCAGTTCCTCTTTCGTTACGGTAGTAAATACTCGTAAACGGTATTCTATTTACTTTGTGCTGGTAATGTTTTGTTAATCGTTAGTAGATTTTTTTTTTGAGTTGTGTGATAGTGTTTGTGAAGCTGCAGGTGAATGAGTTTACTGTTCCTCTTGGTTCATACTACTAAACAAAATACGTGAATAAACTTGCCTGGACCACCTCTATATGCAACTTAACATTATCTCATTAATACTTATCACACTTTCTACACTCACGTGGTCACTAGTTATATTATCTAACACATTACTACTAATTCATACAGAATAAACATGGCCTTTCTAGGCAGACAGTTCTCAAACAAAACGGGCCTATGCCAAGTTGTAGACAGTATCTTAAAGTTCCATGAAATAAGTCTGCTACACAAAATTGTTCTCTAGAAAGCACACAATTCCTCAACTGAAAAATATATCACAAGTCTACGTTACAGTCCCTGGAATGACACTCGATGCTTTCTTCTGCCTTGTCTAGAACATCAAGGCTTCTCAGTCTGCTATCCATCTTGTCACCTACTACAAACTGTACAGCTGGATTCTCCGTGGGAAGGACGATATGGCTCAGGAGCTTAGCCAGAACGGATGGCTCTACTTGTTTCTTCCATCGCACGAAATAACACAGCTATCCTAGTCCAAGGAAATAGCTAGCCCTACTTGATACGCTACGACAGATGCCTCATACCTCCTATGACCACCTCGAACTTCTCCGTAGGTGCGGACTGGACCAACGCCCGAGCGATCAGGAAACCGGAACCAAAAAGCCTCGAGTGGGGGTTGCTTGACCCTTTTGTTTTCTTTCTCTTCTCGGTGTTTCTCGGCTATAGCGATGCCTGCCAACGCGGTCATGTGGGTTTACGTAACGGCGTCCAGCTCCCTCTATTAGATCGCACATGCGCTTGTTGTGTTTTTCTTGGAAAGTGCTCTGGTTTCTCTTTCTCATAACTTCTCCCCCCCGGTATACGTAACACTGTACAGTCAAAAGGTGACCCTTGGACTCTGGCTTACAGGTTTTGCTACCTTATAACACATGAAACGGGGTTCTTAAATAAATTTAACACTTTAATTAATTTCTTTATCTGACCCTTAAGCACAACAGGTTAGGTCTTACAATTTTTTTTCATTTTTTCATTTTTACAATTTCTTGCTCCTAATTTAGTGTTATATACAAAAAATTACCTTTCCAGTATATAGCCAACACACCATATTCTCTGCCTATATTTAAATAAAGTTGTTCGTGAATAATTCATGTTAAATCTTCTTTCTTAGTTTATTCAGGACACAACATCATCTTAATCCTTATCACCTACTCTTTATTTTATATCTAAGCTTCTTAAATAACATCCAGAATATTTTGCTACCTTCCTGATATTTGTTTCTAGGTTCTTATCAAAGTTTTCCATTGACTTTTGTTTAGCTAGTTTTACATATTGCATTGTTTTCTTGCTTTTTTCTCTGTATTCTTATGGAATACAAGCAGACTTACCTGTCAGGAACTTAACATCCTGTCTCCACTATGATAATTTTTAGTGAAAGTGTATAATTCGTCTGACTTTGGTACATTTACTTGTATATGTGTGTCAATGAAAACCAAATGGGTATAATTGTAAGTGCATTATATATTAATTCTTTATAATGAATTTTTCAAATAAAGCCGATTTATCAACATACATATAAACAAGGTTTGTGCTTTCCCAAATCTGGAATTCTTATTCTTCGTTCAAAGCATGGTGCATTAATGCATGGTGGTAACAGATTATCCAAACAAATTGGGACAGTAGCGAGTATCCATGCCATGATCACTAAAAAGTACTTAATCCTGTTAGCATTCCAGTACTGGAGGATCCTGCACAAGAAATTGCTTTCTCTCACTGACCTGAAACTCAATCCTTAGTATTCAGGGCTGACTGGAGATTTTGCAGGGCCTCCAAAAAAAGTTATTAGTGGGATCCCAAATATTTGCAAAAAAAATTTTTTTAATCGAAAAATCATAATTTTATTAAACATAATTTACAAACATTAAATACATATAGTTATACACTAAAGTATTTCCCATATCAATGCATCTCTGAAACAAAAAATTCTATTATCAAATTTTCTTAGAAATTTGAAAGTGTGAGGCCTCGGTCTGAGACTTGAAAAACCTACATCTGAGCTGGCCCTGCTCGTATTGCTTATGACATTGTACTATACTATTATTTATTTCCCACATCTTGTAATGCACAATCATTCTAAGCTTCAAAAAATGTGTGCCTTAAATCCTGACTTACTCGCCACCAGTGGCGCCTGTACATAAGCACTGCGACACTGCAGCGCCCCCAAGGAAAAAATGAAAAATTAATTTTTTTTGTGTTTATAAATAATAACAATACTTACAACATTATATAAATGCAATACATGTTAAAGGTTAGAGCTTTTGTTTTGACATTGACAGAATGGTTAATAATTGGAATTGCTCGATTAATGCTTTAGATTACGAAACAGATGCATTGATCTAACGCCGATATTCGTTTGCGCTTGTCATTGCACATTACGTTATTCCCACACTGCCCAAACAGCAGTGTATTTTTAGTATCCATACGCACGTTATTTCTGTGAGATATGAAATGTTTGGAATGACTTTTAATGGGATTATATTGATCAAGTGCATATAATAACTATGTTATACCAACTAGTTTCACCAACTAAGGCTGTTGGCATCTTCAGGGTACATAAGGCACTAAAAAGTAAAAGGCTGTTACAAACTATAATCAACCGATTCCAAATATATATTTGGAATCGGTTGATTATAGTTTGTAACCGATTTTAGAATCAACCGATTCCAAACATATATTTGGAATCGGTTGATTATAGGTTCTTATAGTTGATAGTTTCTTGTAGTTTGATTATAGTTGATTATCGGTTGATTCCAAATTCAGTTACAAACTATAATCAACCGATTCCAAACATATATTTGGAATCGGTTGATTATAGTTTCTTGTAGTTTGATTATCGGTTGTTTCCAAATTCGG
Source organism: Typopeltis vanoorti (assembly GCF_054136105.1). Classification (NCBI taxonomy): domain Eukaryota; kingdom Metazoa; phylum Arthropoda; class Arachnida; order Uropygi; family Thelyphonidae; genus Typopeltis; species Typopeltis vanoorti. The sequence goes on from NC_143567.1 coordinate 100,144,803, forward strand.
TTACAAAGTATAATCAACCGATTCGAAATATATATTTGGAATCGGTTGATTATAGTTTGTAACAGTTTTTACTTTTTAGTGCCTTATGTACCCTGAAGATGCCAACAGCCTTAGTTGGTGAAACTAGTTGGTATAACATAGTTGTTTATTATATGCACTTGATCAATATAATCCCATTAAAAGTCATTCCAGAGCTTTTTGGTCAAGAAAATTAAACGTTTTTCAATACAAAACATTTATTATTGGTGCTTGTGTGTGGTGAACTATTTTTTGTTAATCTTATTTTATTTTGTTAAAATAACATATAATTATTTATTTATTATAGATACAAGGCTGAATTATGATGAGTGTCACTGTTGAAAATATGAAAACAATTATATTTTTTCTATCATTGTTACACAGAACAAATGTACTGCAATCTAACGCCGATATTCGTTGGCGCTTGTCATTGCACGTTACGTAATTCTGACACTACCAAAACAGCAGTGTAATTTTAGTATCCATTCGCAGTTTATTTCTGTGAGGCATGAAACGTTTATTATTGGTGCATGTGCATGTGAACTATTTTTTGTCAATCTTATTTTATTTTGTTAAAATAAGATATAATTATTTATTATAGATACAAGGCTGAATTATGAAGATTGTCACTGTATGAAAAAAAATATTTTTTCAATTATCGTTACACACGAAACAAATGCACTGTGATTTAATGCAGATATTTGTTTGTTCTTGTCATTGCTATTGATACTAAATTTTTATTATTGGTGTTTGTTCGTGGTGAGGATGAAATATTTTTAATATGTAAATTTATTTATTAATAAATTCGTTACTGATTACGATTTTTTTTTGTATATGCAGCACAAGGGACCTCTAGGGCTTACTTTAGTGAGTACGGGCATGGCAAACCTCAGGTACCAGATGCTGGACCATGCCTTACTTCATGTAATATATATATTATATTATTCTGTAGACTGGTCCCTCCTCTTCTTTCTCCTCTCCTTTCTCCTTCCCCCTGATGCTATTAGAGTATTCGAGGGCTAGGGGTGAGCCTTTCCTATCTTGCTAAGTCATTTCGCCTTATGGAGCCACCAAAGGAGGCAAGCTAGCCTCAATGGCTGGTCCCAAGCTCAGATAAATGCGAGGGTTGGTGTCAGAAGAGCATCCGGTGGGAAAAATTCAATGCCAGCTCAAACTATGATATGAGTCAAAGAGAAAATGATATAAGGGCTAGGGCGTACCCCTTAAGTGACGCACAGCCACATCACCCTGCAGCTGCGAGAAGTGGACGAGGGCTCCACATCAAGGGCGGATGTGGTTAAGAAGCGAGCCCAGCAGGTGGAGAGGATGTTGCGAGTGGGAACACTGAATGTTGGAAGCATGACTGGAAGGGGAAGAGAGGTGGCAGACATGATGAGGAAGTTGGACATTTTGTGTGCAGGAGACAAGGTGGAAGGGGGGAAAGGCAAAGGAACTGGGAGATGGATATAAATTGTTCTACTCTGGAGCAAATAATGAGGGAAGAAATGGTGTAGGAATTGTGGTGTGTGACAGAATGAAGGGTGAAGTACTGGAAGTGGGTAGAAGGAACAACAGGCTCATGCGAATGAAATTGGGTCTTGGAGAAGAGCGGGTGGTCATATTATGTGTATATGCCCCGCAAGTTGTTTGTTTTATGCAGAGGAGAGAGATGAGTTCTGGAACATGTTAGATGAAGAAATGAGGGAATTGGAAGAAAATGAGATGGTGATTGTTGGAGGAGACTTGAACGGACACATAGGAAGACAGAATAGAGACTGTGAATATGAATCCTGGTTCATCATTCCCACTTCCAACAGGAGTGGGAATGATGAAACAGGAAGGAGAGACGGTTGTGGATTTTGCAGTAGCATTTGATCTGGCAATTATGAACTCGCATTTCTACAAGAGGGAAGAACATTTGATAACATTTAGAAGTGGTAACAACAGTTCACAAATTGACTACATTTGGCTAGAAGAAAAAATCTTAAGGTTGTGACAAATTGTAAAGCAATTCCAACAGATCAAGTAACACAGTAACACCGACTGCTGTGTGCATGCTTTAAAATAAGATCGAAGATAAGAACCTCTGGATGCCATGGGATGAAGACAATTAAGTGGGTTCGCTTAAAAGAGGAGAGTGTGAGGAATCCTTTTAGGGAGAGAGTGTTAGAGACGATTTCAGATGGACTGCAATGTGTACAAGATTGGTGGAAACATAATTCAAAAGTAATCCTGAGCTGTGCAATCGAGGTGCTTGGTGAGAAATCTGGAAAGATTAGAGAGCAGAATGAGGGTTGGTAGTCGAATAATAATGTACAAGTGGCAGTGACAGCTAAGAGGAAGGCAAAGCAGAAGTGGGATAGTCGAGTGGAAGAGGACAGAGAGGTGTACAGAGAGAGAAAGCAAGAAGCCAAGAGAGTTGTGGCACAGGCGAAGCCCATGGCATATCAAGATCTGTATGATCAATTAGAAACAAAGGAACGACAGAGACAATTTTACCAACTAGCAGAATGTAGAAATAAAGCAGCAAAGGACATCTTACATGTGAGGCAGATCAAAGACACTGAAGGAAGAGTATTATGGAGAGATGTGGGCATAAGAAAGAGATCGAAAATATACTTTGAGGGACTTTTGAACCAGGAAAATGTAAGGACTCACAGAGGAGATGGGCAGCCTTCTGAGGTGATGGTGCAGAACATCAGCAGAGTAGAAGTGACGGAGACCATGAAGAGGATGAGGAATGGAAAATCGGTGGGTCAAAACAGAATTCCAGTGGAGGCATGGATGGCACTTGGGGAAGAGGGAATTGACCTGCTGTGGGACCTATTCATGAAAGTTTGCCAACAGGAAAATATACCCAAGGAATGGAGGGAGAGTACTCTTGTCCCCATCTACAAGGGTAAAGGGGATGCACAAGACTATAAAATTACAGAGGAATAAAGTTGATGTCCCACATAATGAAAATCCTAGAAAGGGTTCTTGATGGTAGATTGAGGAAGGAGGTGGAGATTGCAAAGGAACAATTTGGCTTCATGCCTGGTAGATCAACAACAGATGCTATCTTTGGGTTATGGCAGATGATGGAAAAGTATTGAGAGAAACAAAGGGAGCTACATCTGGCATTTATTGATCTGGAGAATGCATACGATAGAGTGGCAAGGCAAGAAGTCTGGAGGTGTCTCAGGGAGAAGGTGCCAGAGAAATATGCCAGGTTGTTGCGGGGATGTACAGAAATGTGAAGACAAGTGTTCGGACCTGTCTGGGACAGACAGACAGAAAGTTTCCAAGTAACAGTTGGCTTGCATCATGGGTCAGCATTAAGTCCGTTTCTGTTTAATATTGTGATGGAGGTGGTAACAGAGGAGGTGAGAGGAGATGCGCCTTGGACAATGTTGTATGCAGATGACATCTTGCTGTGTGCAGATTCAAGAGAAGAAGCAGGAACTAAACTGGAAAGATGGAGAAAAGTACTGGAAGAAAGAGGTTTGAGACTGAGCAGAAGTAAGACAGAGCATATGTGTTGCAGAGTGGGCGGCAACCAGGAGACAGATCTGGAGCTGGAAGGAAATGTCATCAGGAAGGTGAGAGACTTTAGATACTTAGGTTCAACACTGGAAGAAGATGAAGGAGCTGAGAAGGAAGTGGGATGCAGGATACAAGCAGGTTGGAGGAACTGGAGTGAGATGGCTGGAGTGTTATGTGATAAGAGGGTGCCAATCAATCCGAAAGGCAAAATCTATAGGACAGTAGTGAGGCCAGTTGTAACATATAACATATGCTATAGAAACTGTGGCCCTGAGGAAAAATAACATCAGCAGGATGGAAGTAGCAGAGATGAGAATGCTTAGGTGGATGTACGGTGTGACCAGAAAGGATCGCCTGAGAAATGACTATGTCAGGGGAACAGTTAAAGTTACGAACTTAGGAGCGAAAATACAGGAGGCAAGGTTGAGTTGATTTGGTCATGTGATGAGGAGGGAGGACGAATATATGGGAAGAAGGGTCATGCAGATAGATGTGCAAGGAAGGCAGAAGCATGGGTGGCCAAAGAAGAGATGGAAAGAGCTGGTAGAAGAGGACTTGAGGATGAAGAACTTGGATGTGGTGAAAGCCCAAGACAGGAAGGTGTGGAGGAGACTCATTATAAACAGTGACCCCACTTAAGTGGGAGAAACTGCAGAAGAAGAAGTATATGTAGCACCCCCACTTAAAATTTTCGCAGGCCGCCACTGCTCGCCAGTCTTCAACAGAGCAGAAATAATATTAGAAGGTTAAAACACAGTATTGTGTTTTTTCTGGATGTATAATTTCACTTCTTCCCTGTGGTTTGAAAATATTCTTTTTTTTGCTGCCATACACCTGGCGTTCAATGGCACAAATATCCCATACCCTCCTGAAACTCCAGTGAAAATGCAAACAGAAAAACGTGATTATCGTGTTCAGATTTTATCCATAGCTTTACTTGTGATTATCATTGTTTTTGTTTTCTGTATATTTATTTTTATTCCAAATTTATCACAACTCGCTGTTAGTTTATTAACTATATTTTGCATATCTTCCTTCTCAGTGATTAATACTGTATCGTCTGTGTATTCGTCGATTGTTTCGTCCACCAGTCGAACGGCCTCCATTTATTTCGAAAACGATACAGGCATTAAAATATCAGATTCTGTAAAAGTAAATGAAATAATAAATTATATATTCAGGCCATTCCTACTAGAAAAATATACTAGAATCAGATTATATAAAATTCAACCTTAACCAAACTTTATCACATGAAAACGAAAAGTAGACCATTGAAAAGTAACAAGAAAAAGGAAGAAATAAAGATTAAAAAAAACTGATTAAAAGTAGGATTAGATGACCAAGAGAGGGATAGCATGATATCGGAACAAGCAAGCAACGCGGCTCAAAATCCATGACAGAGAGATGGAGGATTAGAGATAACTTTCCTTGTGTATATAACAATTCAACATTTAAGATGAGTGTTAAGGACAAAGAGACATACTATGGACTTGGGCCTGCTGATAATGTGTGAGAGCAATCAATAGTCATCCTCTAGCTGGAGAAAAACTTGCAGGAACAGCAAGCTGAGTTGATATTCTCTGGAAATATAGCGAAAAATGATGTACTTTATGTGCAATTTAACTCACTATGCAAACGAAAAATCAATCTTTAAGCTACTGTAATTAGCATCTGAAAAGAAAGAAAAAAAATGAAAAGGAATGAGGGAAAAAAATATGACTGGAGGAAGTAACGTGAATTCAGTTACAAAGTTCAATAACAAAGATTGTTAAAAGTCATGTTGCAACCTTTGTTACTTGAAAAACTTCTTTTTTTGTCTTGATAATGTCTATCACTTCCAGCCGTGTGTTATGTGGTCCTGTTTCAAGTATAATGTTGACCGTCAGAGTTGAGAGTGTGTGTGTGTGTGTGTGTGTGTGTGTGTGTGTGTGTGTGTGTGTGTGTGTGTGTGTGTGTGTGTGTGTGTGTGTGTGTGTGTGTGTGTGTGTGTGTGTGTGTGTGTGTGTGTGTGCTGCAAAGTTAAATTAATTCCATATATGGTATAACAGATAATCTTGTAGTCCCTACAGTAGAAATACTACAAAGAATTCACTTAATCCAAGCAGAAATCAGGCGCGTTTTACAAAATATGACTGATTAAACATACACTGATGAGCTAGACGTATTCTTCAACCTTAGTAGTAGACCAGTCACTTCTGACAAGATAAGATAAGGAATCGTGATGTGATTGGTTGTTTATATGATGACGTCATTGTGGGCGTGACGTCATGAGATTGGAATATTTGGAATTTCCCTGGGGACATATGTGTCGTTTAATTAAACACACATATTTAATATATATTTAATTAAAATATATATTAAACTTTTTAATATATAAAGTTATAAGGTGGTATTGCAATGGAAATTAAAAAATGTTCATGAAAATATTTCAAACTGTTTTTGTGTTAAGTAAAAACCGTATTAGTCATTATATATTTATTTTTATTTTATTTTATTTTTTGCTTGTTAGTGATGGGGGAAAGATATTGAGGGCTAATGTTTAGTAAAATAGTATGAGTAAAAACATCATGATGTGGTGTCGAAATTGCAAAATCAGCTTATGATGATTATGATTTTTTATTTCTAAATGATATTTCTGAAATCTAGAGTGTAATTTTTTTATAGCGATCATCCCTTATTCGTTTTGTTGATGGCGATGGGAATATTTTTAATCATCACCCCATTTTTGTAGAGGCAGATTTGACAGAGAAAATGAACAAAGCACAGGGCGTGGTGTTAATCCTCATGTAACAATCGCTGGTGTGGCTGGAGCAAGTCGCAACCCCCCAAAAATTTATGTAATTTACATTCGGTTTCTGGATGTGAAACTAAAGTCTCTACTTCTACTATTGAACCCTCACTCTACAGGGATTTTTATACTGTTTCAGTGGCCCGATCACGTAATTCTATCAAGTATCAAACTCGTTAATTGGAATATCAAATCCGATTTCGTGATCTTGAACTCTTTTCACCAGAGTGTTTTTTTGAAATGTTTTGAGATATGCTTAATGAGATCATTCAGCATTTATCGAGTTCAGGAACTTTTTCTCACGTTCGGTTGGGCGTTAGTGCATTCAGTTTAGAAAGCAATATTAACTTACCCTTCATGTTACTTTCTGAACTAACTAAGAAGAAAAATAGTTGATGCATTTCATGCTGTCACCAAATCGAAATGCGAGTTTCTTTTGGCAAATGATCAAACTATTGATATTGTACTTATTATCATCAGTAACAATGGTGGAGGCAGATCCAATGTAAAACGAAGAACACTGCTTAGCCTGGATGACTTTGTAAAAATAAAAAAAGCTATTGTGGAAATTACCAATGAAGACAATCTTTGCATGGCCTGAGCACCTGTTCTGGGTGTTTCTGCACATACTGATGATGCCTAAACATACAGACAAGTGCAGTTAGATCATAAAGAGTTACAATCAAAGAGGGCTTTAACTCCACAAAATTGCAAGGGTTCTGCTCATTTCTTGTGGTATTCCAGAAGCAGATCTCTTTCAAAAGCATTTGACTCTGGCATACTAAATCATAATTTTTTTGGCAAATGCTAATTTTTCTGTGGCGTTTCATGTTTTAAATGCAAGTGAACAGATCTGTCTTTTATTTCGCGAATCTCATTATGATTTTGTGCATAGTGTGCCAGCTTTATTTGGGGGTGTCTATTATTGCCCCAATTGCTTAAAAACATAGAAAAACGCAATCGAATTACAAATGCATAGATGATAAATGTATGCATCCGCTGTCGCACAAACGTCATTCATAGTGTCCAGAACCTTCTTTTGTGTGAGTCATGCAATAGATTTTTCTATGGCAACGAATGTCTGAATTTGCACAAACAAAATAATATATTTTCAAAATTCCATCGTTGCAGACAGTGTTTGACTATTTTCCCTACAGATAAAAGCCATGTCTGTCCACCTGAAAACTACTGCCGCCACTGCAAATTAGAACACTCAAAGCAGATATGTTTTGTGCAAAAATTGGAGGTCTGAAATAAGCATATTTCTATGATTTTTTTGACACAGAAACTATTGCTAAAAATCATTGTCATGTTCCTATTTTATGTATAGCTGATTTCGGTAGTCATGAATGCGAGTGCTGGAGTGAAAACTGTGTCAGTCAGTTCCTTGACGAGTTGTTTTCTGTCAAGAATATCATGAAAAGGGATTGAGATGGTAAGATCATTCGGACTGTCAAACCAAAATACGAAAATATTCGTGTGATTGCACATAATTTTCGTTTGTTTTGACGGATATTTTATTTTGGAATATCTTTTTTCAAAAAATTTCCAACCCCATGTAGTGTTTGATGGATTGAAGATACTTGCTATCTATTATGACCCTTTAAACATCATATTTCTTGACAGTTTTTCCTACATTAGTGTCACTCTTAGGAAACTTCCAGCTATGTTTGATCTCCCAGAATTTCGTAAGGGTTTCTTTCCTCATAAGTTTTACACATCCGATTCTCTGGATTATTGTGGAGTCATCCCCGAAAAATCTTATTTCCAACCAGAATTTATGAACAAAGAAACTCCTACCGAGTTCGAGACTTGGTAGGAAAATTGGCTAGACACTGAACACTGTCTGAAAGTAGAACTTTCAGCTTATACCAAAGATGATGTGCATGTTTTGCATGACAGTTGCAATACTTTTTGCACTCTCTTCATAGAGCTCACACAAATTGATCCCTTTCTCCATGACATTACAACTGTAGGAGTAGGTTTGAGAGTATTTCTCCAAAACGTTTTGAAACCTAACACTATGGCCATAATTCCTGCTTGGGGATACATAGGGGAAAACGTGCAACGTAAAGGCTTTGGCTTGGCTGAAATGGCAAGAACAACAGAACCATACAACATGCACGTTCTGTGGGGGCGGAAGTCTGCATCAGACCTTATTTTGTCAAAGGGAAATGTGGAAGCTTATTAAATGAATATTATGGTTGCTACTACCATGGGTGTCAAAAATGCTACAGACCAAGTACATTCCAACCATACAGAAATACACACATGCTTTACCTTTTTGAGCAAACGAAGGATCGCAATAACTATTTTCGTAGCAAAGGATTCAACGTAATCTCAATTTGGGAATGCCAATTTAATACAGAAATTTCTGAAAACACAGCCTTGAAAAACTTTATTGCTGCTCTTAATATATGCTTGTGTAGCTCAGTGGATGAGGTGTTTGCACACCACCGTTCTTGGCCGCACGATGGAAGGCTTGGTTTCTAGTCTAGTCGGCGACTAGAGGAAATTTTTCTAAGCCTTTTTTCAACCGGTTCCCGAGTTAGCGGATCTCTGGCATGGGCAAGCAGGTTTTTCCTCCCGGGAACTCGGGTTTTTCGTCCTGTAAACTCAAGAAAATCGACTGTAGAACCCACATTATTTCAGACATTAAATATATTGTGTTAGGGTTAGGGACCACGAGATGGCGGCACATTTGAGCCGTCTCTCTTCATTGCGTACCGCTTAATTAGTGATAGCCTTGGGCCATCTGTCTCTGATTGGGTACCAGTGGAGATTGAACTGCCCACTCAGTCTCCAAAAGTTAGATAGGGCTAAATGGCCTCGCCTACTCTCGTATACGGGAATAAAAAGGCGTTAGCTGATTTTGATTCTTAATATTCCATACCCCATTTTACCTCATAGTGCTCTGCATGGTGACAGAACTGACTGCTACAAAATATTTCACAAAATTCAGTCAGAAGGGGAAGTTATTTGCTATTTGGTGTTCAATAGCCTTTATCCATGGGTAATGAAATACTAGGTATTTCCTATGGGGCATCCCAAAGTTATTCTCGATAATTTCGACTATTCTCCTGGGGTATACTTTGGTATTTGCCTTGCAAAAGTGGAAGCCCCTACCAATCTCTTTTTACCAGTTTTGCCCACCGCAGTTAATGGAAAATTAATCTTCCCCTGTGTGGAAAATATTCTTCCGAAATTGCTCCATTATACATATCATATGGGCCGATATTTTACAGGTTATTGGTGCACTGTAGAATTAGATTTAGAACATGCACGCAGTTATAAAGTTATAGAATTTTACGAGGTGTTGCATTTTTCTCAAAAATTGAAGGCGAAGAAACGACTTTGCTCACTACATTGATACCTTTCTGAAGCTGAAACAAGAAGCATTTGGATGGCTTGAAGGTCAAAACCAACAGTCTTCTCTGGACGAGTTTTTGATAAGGGAAGGTGTTATGTTAAATAATGAACACATTAGTAAAAATACTGATAAACGTTCACTTGCTAATATTTGTTTGAAATCCCTATGGGTAAGGCTTTTTATGAGAATGTTTAGAACTCAGACCCAGGTGGTTTCCTCTTATGAAGCCATAGGAGAACTTTTTTTAGATAACAGTAAAGTTATCCAAGATGCCAGGTTAGTTTCAGAAGAGCAGATGATGGTTGCCTACTCTCCTATTGAAGGCACTGAGCCTGAACATAGGAAAGGGAATGCTGTCATCTCCTCATTTGTAGCTGCCTACAAATATGGCTTTTATACACAGATACTAATTGTGTCATTTTCAGTGAAAAACCGGGCAATTACTCACCATCCACCTTGGGGAACTAAGTGACGAACTTGACGGTGACTTTATAGTCGAGTTTGTTACCACAGGCCCCAAATCTCATTCCTGCAGAACGTGGGGGAGGGGGGGAGGTAAGATTGTGACCAAATGCAAAGGCATTACTTTAAATTCTTACGCCGCCACTGATATTAATCTGGAATCTCTGATAGCAGCAGTAAGGGGTGAGCCACAAAACATCCAAATTCCTGTACAATTTTCTGTCCATAGAGACAAATGGAGCTGTCAACTCAAAACGACCTCTATCAAAAAGATTTGGATACACTTTTGCGAAGCGCATAGTGTCAACAGACACATACATACACGTTTCCGTATGGGTATTTTAAAGGATAATTCCTTACACTCACATACCCCATAAGCAAAAGATGCCATCTATGGGACAGAAAACTAAAAAACACTCTACCTGATAGGTAATAATCCATGATTGTTTCCATCATGATAATTTGCAGTGTCGCCCTTCTCTTTTACAGTTTTCATATCACTGTTATTGTTACTATTATTCCAGAATGGCTTTTTTTTCTTTCTTAGAATTTAAAAAAAAAATCCTCTCGGCATGATTACATGGTGACTGTAATAAAAAAAAATCTTGATGGGGAGATTTTTTGATATTAAAAACAAGTATCTATTTGTTTTACATGATCTCTGATTATATAAAAATAATCACAGTCTAATTACGTTATCATTTTCGATATGTTCATACATCTATTTACATGCATTATTTCGGGAGCTACTTAGGAAAAACAACATTCGTGTTGTCTCTCATAGAACATTGTAATCAACTAATCAAACCACCACCGGAGCGAATCGTTTACTGTTTACTGAAAAGCAGGATAAATTTAAAAAATTTACCAACGTAGAATTCGTGAATGGTTTGAAGTTACCTGAATTTGATTCTAATGTGAAAAATTTACTCATAATCGATGATTTGGTTCATCAGGTTAAGGACAGCACAGAAATAGCTGATGTTTTCATAAAAGGTTCACATCACCGTAACCTCAGTGTCATTCTACTGACACAATATTTATTCTGTAAAGGTACACATTTTTGTACAATTTCTCTCAATAGCCATTAGGTTATTACTTTTAAAAATCCCCCAGACTCTTTACAGTTTTCTCATTTAGCTTCAGAAGTATTTCCAGGTCAAGCGAACGTATTAGTTCAGATTTATAAAGATGCAACACGGGAAACCCACTCATATTTAGTTTTAGACTTTAGACAGGAAACACCTGATATTTTACGCTTAAGGTCACGGATTTTTCCAGGAGAAGAACCCAATACAGTGTTTATCCCTGAATGGCTGATAGACTCAAAAGCTATGAATATCTCATCAAGTACTTATCTCATTCCTCTCCCAAACAAGCAAATGATGCTTTAAAACACTGCACTTCCTGCCAAACCACCACACTCTGTGAAATCTGAAAAAAATATTTTATCTGGAAATATTCCACTAAAACATAACCAGAAATCACGCCTACGAAGGGGAAAAAAATTATAAGAGCACTAAGTAACAAATCGCTTCCCTTCATTACCAGAAGAAAAACTGGTTTTACAGCACTGGGGAGCACTGTTCCCAATATTAGGCAGTATCATTGTCCCTTTTTCGAGTTCACTTATTAGTAAATGAATATGTTTAAAAAATTTATGCTACTGAAATCACCAGAGGAACGTGAATTATACACACTTGATGATGAAATGAGTGCCATTTTAAAAGTAAGAAATAAACATGCAGATGAATAAGTAAAAGCATATTTAAATGTTCTGCAAAAGTATTTAGGTTTGAAAAACCAATTGGCTCACACAGGAGAGCAACAGGAACATAGACTGCCACATCCAGAACCTACACTGAACACACTGAATACACAGAACTATTCCCATCAACCATCAACGTCAGCCAGTCTCAGTGAGGAAAATGCTTCCACTCCACTCCCTGCCCGCAAGAGAGCTCAAAGAAGGAGTGCCAAATTCATCTTTTTATCTCTCCGAAAGCTGCGTGAGAATAAGAAACTGGTGTGGAAAAAATGGTAAGAGAAAAAAACATTTTTTTAAAATTTTTTTTTACTTTCAGTAAATGATCTGTAACAGCATAAGTTACTACAATATCATTTAACCACAAATCCTTAAAATAACATTTGCTAATAATATTTTGCATAGAAAGACCACAACATCTCAATATTAAAAAATATACACAGTGCAAACCACACGTGACGGATTCCTAAGCTTGTACAGCTACAGAATTATAATGCCATTTATTAATGTTGATATTCAGAAAGTTAACAATATCGTTTTCAGGTGGACGACCGAAGCTATAGAAAAAATCGCCGTGTTTATCTTTAATATAGATAGCTCGCCAATGTTGTCCTGGCAACCAGGTCGGATCTGTGTTCACAACGAACATCGACTGTTGTTTTCTGATCGGATGTTGTGTCAATTCATCACGAGCACAAATTCCTAAACCCACTTTTTTGTGGTGGGTTCTGACTCTATTATTCTTACCAATTGTTCAGTGTTCATAGTCCAGTAACATAGAACGATCCTTACGGATAACGTACACTCAAATTCTGCATAAAGAACCACTGTGATGTTTTCAGGAAGAGGTTGAGCAAATTTGACTTCGCGTCGAACACTTGCTCTTCTTAACAGACTGACATGGGGGGGGCAACAGTATTTTGATCTGGCGATAAGTCAAATCCATACAGAACGTTTCCCTTTACGTATTTCTCATAAGAAATGTCATTACCACAGTCTCTGTTCCATTTGCCTAGCGATGTGAACAGTGATATGTAACATCTACTGTAATGTCTTCCTTTGAAATTCGGAGTCAAAGGTAGTGAGGGATATTGAATATCATCAGCTGTCGCCACAAGAAAATTCAGATTGAAATGATGAAGATTGAATGGATTTCTGTTGAAAGTGCCATTAAATCCATCACTAGCGAGCAGTCCAATAATTAATCTAGATGGTATATCACCTAGATACAGATTGTCTCGTGTGGGATCTGACATACCCTTGGGAATCGAAAAATAAGACACTTGCACACAATTGATGGGATATACCATGTTTGACTTGTCTAACACAAACAGGTGAGCCAGTTGAATCTTTGGATTTATTTTTACTTTGCAGACAAAACGTGTAGCCTCTTCAATTTGCACTTTAGCCTTAGAATCAGCATTTGCAGTCAGTAAACAAAATTCCAGAGAACTGCGAACCATGCGAACACGAACAGTAACGTTGTTGATCAAGTACCGGTATTGATGCATGTCAGCGTGTATTCGCCCAAGCATCTCGACACGTTTCGATTGGTTAATTCGAGCTTGTCGTCTACGCATCCCACATTCACTTTTGGTAAACATATCACTAACATTAGCCACATCATCTTTAACAAATAGTTCATTTGTCAGTTGACTGTTTTTAGCATCTCTGTCATAATTTAGTATGTTTTTAATATAAGCCCTATAAGGATACATGTGTGATGCCACATTCACTAGTTTATCTTGGAGCAAAAAGCCAATTTGACTGAACAGGGAATGGAAAAAATTATTCACAACACCAACTGAAGAATCTTCGATAGGTTTACCATCATTGTCAGTGATGCGCACACGAACACGTAAGTATGATTTTCCCAAATCCAAGTATTCTTCAGATGTACCTGGTATGCAAAATTCCACAGGACCTCCACTGTCAGTACTGGATATTGGTTGGTAGGTGACATAAGAACTCCTTACCACACACATGTTGACACGAGGGTGGGAAAAAAGATCTAACTCTGACATCATATCCTCAGCAGAAGATGTCATCTCGCTTGCGCTTTTTAGTATTCGTTTTCTTCTCCTTGCTTCCTTGACCTCTCTGAAGTAATCGGCTCTGAGCCTTTTCAGCAATGGTTTCCCCAGCTTCTGATGCTCTGTTTATAAAGGCTCGACATACAGGTACCCCTTACCATACATCTCCTATCATATGCTGACCTGCTTTTAAGGCTTGACGAGCGAAAAATTGAGCTGCAGGTTATAAACCTGGACTTAGAAAGGAGAAGACACTTCTGAAAATGCTACCTAATACGTACCCACGCTGCATTGGGGCCCCATAAACATTTGAGCCTCACATGCTGCACTGTGTAATATTTGAGATAATCAGTCATCCTTCACTTGTCAAAACTGTAATTTGATTATTGTCTTGACGCCACGAAAGTGGAACAACTCCCCGCTGTCAGAACGAATTTCAATGCTAATTGACTTAAATGTTTGTTTTCGAAACGGATAATAATCAGGGTGAGCAAAAAGGAAGGAACACTTGGTGCTGCACAGAACAACTCGTAACAATGTTGCACATGTATCACGAACTATCTGTTCTTGGATTAAATCAGAATAAACAAAATATGCGACTACTCCCCTCTTTATATCAACTGGATATTTCCCTGTGATTATACCTTTCAGTTTAACACCAATCTGATTAAAACCCAGTAGAAGACCCAAACCCGAGGCCTCCTTGGGAAACAAAAGGTTGTAATTTTTTGGGACTGTCAGAGAAATAGTGTTGTTTGGGTTCTTTTTTCCAGTAATGACAATTGATCTTGATCTGGTCAGTAGTGCACCACCAATCAGAACAGGGATCCTTATCTCTATCATCACCCATAATTCCATACGCGAAACAAAACACAAGAATTGACATCACTGACACATGTGCCCCCAGGGAAATTCCAAACATTCCAATCTCATGACATCACGCCCACAATGACATCCTCAAATAAACAACCAATCACGTCACGATTCTTTATCTTATCTTGATCTTGATCTGGTCAGATGTGACCGGTCTGCTACTAACCTTTTCAATAAGTTCGCAGTGCGCATGTTAAAAAATTCGTCAACATTTAAAATGTTAACCATATGGGGTATATACATACATCGCAGTGAGGATAGCGCTCAGTCCTTATAATTGAACTAATAAACTACCTTTCTGCATGTCTTGATTTCAACTGATGACATGCTATTTACCATTCTCCAAAAGAGCATTTATATATAATAAGCAATTCTTTAGTTTTGTTATCATCTGCGAAAGATTTTATAAAATCGATGAACATCTATAAAAAATAAAATAAAAATTAATAAATGCTTCTTTATCACGATATGGTTTCTCTGCTATTTCCGACCATTCATATTGTTCTTGATAATGTTACTTTTAATGTTTTATTAATCTTTTCTTAAGGTCAATTTGCAAAAACTAAGTACTGTACTCATTAAGTATTGCTACCCTTCTTTATTTTAGAACTTTGCTTTCTTTTAAGTTTTTTTATGCCTGGGTAGCTCTGTGAAAATGAGTTCCTGAGTCACTCAACTTCTGATTTTGCTCTCTGAAACACTAGGTTTTAATCCTTTAACACAAGAAATTCGTGGTAGGAATCATACTATTTCAGACAACAATACATGTTGTTAGGATAAGGAGGACCTCGAGATAGCGGCAGTGGTCCTTTTTTCCTCCATCTCACGCAACAATGTTCCACAACGATGGCACCAACTTTGCCCGGCATGGTTTGCTCGTGAAGCTGTACCACCTAAACAATTGCAATTCTATTGCTACAGTCCGCGAATTTCTTCTCTTATGCAAATGTCCACGAAGTCCACTATCTCCATGTTCTCTGCGATGAATGATTAGTCGCTTCGAAGAAACATGATCGTTGGGAGTTAGACCTGGCAGAGGTCGCAAACCAATCAGTTCATAACAAGTGAATGAAATTGCTGCTGCTGTTGTGGAGCACGCTATGAATATTAGTGTTGGTTCCTGTAGTGCATGTGCTTTTTCAAGACACATCCATATGCTTTACACAAGTCTAGAAAATTCTGTTTAAGATTCTGCATTTCTCACCATTCAAGTAACCTAGACACAGGAGTTGCACCCTGCAGAACTTTGAAAGTCGGTCCCACATTCACTTTAACATCCTTGCCCGAGCGAGGTTGGATGCATTGTGGCTGTAGATGATTTTGTGGGGAGATGAGGCTTACTTTCATCTGGACGGAGCTGTGAATACTCACAATGGCTGGGTATGGGCTACCCAAAACCCGCAGGAAATCCAACAAATTCCTTTGCATTCACCAAAAGTTACTGTCTGGTGCGCGTTTATAGCTTCGTTTATCATTGGACCATTCTTGTTTGAGGACATTTGCAAGTCGTGGTCCTGTGACATGCTCAGTTACTGTTGATATATAACGCGATATGATAAACATTTTGTTATGCCACAGTTACAGCAGCGCCTGTGCATGGATTCAGTCATTTTCATGCACGATGGGGGGGGGGTGTCTGTCCACACATCGGTCGATCTGTACAGGAGATTCTTCGAAAACATTTCACGGAAGCCACACAGAGCAGCCTTACGTTTTCCATGGCATGGTCGCCTCATTCACCTGATCTGACCCTTTCTGACTATAAGGATTTCTCATAGCCAGAAAGACAGCATAAGATATCATATGCATGACATCACTACCGACCAGCGACGTTCTATCGTTGAATACACGGTGCAGTGGATACAGTTTGTGGCATATGTGAATATTGAACAGTACAGCCCGTGTATGCATAATGACAGTGAATAAAAATGTGTTATTTGTGTTTGTGTCGCATTTGTACTTCTCACACACACACACACACACACACACACACACACACACACACACACACACACACACACACACACACACACACACACATATATATATATATGTGTGTGTGTGTGTGTGTGTGTGTGTATGTATGTAATAAATGTTTAACTTGGGGATATTGTATATTAGGATAACCAAGTTATTTTATAAACTTGGTTATTTTAACTCCTAATCCCAAGTATGCAAACAATTAAGTTTTCACCTGAAACAAAGTTCAAGTTCAAGTCTAAAGATGATACAACACCAGGGCAACTCACTGTAAAGGTGAGTAAAGCTCTGATCACTATTCTTAGTATTTTCCCATAATGTAAAGCACATCTCACTAGAAGATGTATACTGCAATGCATTATGGGTGGGGTCACTACCCAGACCGGTTTCAACCTTTTTTGAGGTCTGGGTAGTGTAGTGACCCTACCCATAATGCATTGCAGTATACACCTTCTAGTGAGATGTGCTTTACATTATGGGAAAATACTAAGAATAGTGATCAGATCTTTACCCACCTTTACAATGAGTTGCCCTGGTGTTGTATCATCTTTAGAATTGAACTTTGTTTCAGGCGCAAACTTAATTGTTTGCATACTTGGGATTAGGAGTTAAAATAACCAAGTTTATAAAATAACTTGGTTATCCTAATATACAATATCCCCAAGTTAAAAATTTATTACAACTATATCTCCTCCAGAGATTTTTATTAAAAATCTCTGGAGGAGATATAGTTGTAATAGTTCGTGGGTCTAGCTACTCACTGATGAGACCTCAAAAAAGGTTGAAACCGGTCTGGGTAGTGTCCCCACCCATAATGCATTGCAGTATACATCTTCTAGTGTGCTGTCCTTTACATTATGGGAAAATACTAAGAACAGTGATCAGAGATTTATCCACCTTTACAATGACTTGCTCTGGTGTTGTATATATATATATATATATATATATATATATATATATATATATATATATATATATATATATATATATATATATATATATATATATATATATATATATATATAGAGAGAGAGAGAGAGAGAGAGAGAGAGAGAGAGAGAGAGAGAGAGAGAAATGGATATAATTTCATTACTTAGCAAACATAAACAGAAACATCTTCCTACTCAGTTTCCAGGAGTGTACAAGATTTTGTGTGATTGTGGAAAGCCATGCTATGGGCAGACTGCTAAATCCAACCTTCTACGTTTGGATGAACACCGTAGAGATATCTCCTATAACAGTACTAGAGCTAGCGCTCTCTCTAGCCACGTTCTCTTTTCAGCTAACTCAGACGAAGGCCGCCAACACATTGCAAACTGGAGTCAAACTTCTAACATCCATGTGTGCTACGATGAACTCGAAAGAAATATTGTCGAATCCAGGGAAATTCTCTGGATTCCTCTCATATCAACAACAGCTTGAGTTACAATGTCTCTGATGCACACGTTGCTTCTGTTCAGTACTGGCGCACTCGCGATAGCGCGTAGTATACGTTTGTTTGGAACTCATACTCGCATTTGCTTTTCAAACACGCTGCTGTCTTTTTATACTTGTTCTGTTATTACAATTTTAAGTCTCTGCAATTTTTTATATACTTCTTTGATTGTGATACCTGAGGATGTTGAGCTATTCAACGAAACTAGGAAACTATTAGTATCTTTTTAAATATATTTGTCATCGTTTTATCTCTCGGTAACAGTCATTAAAACTTTTTCATATATATATATATATATATATATATATACTGCTGTTCACTTCCATATATAACCAATTAGGAGACTTTCTTTTAATTGATGCGTCAAATATGGTAATGTGCTACAATGTAATTGAAGCTAAAATGAAATAAGAACTTCAGCATTCTCCTGTTATTTTAAATCTTACAATAAAACATTTCTATGCCTGTGTAAGCAACTACATACTAGTACAAGTTGTTCTTAATGGAATACACTTAAAAGCGGTTTAAACAAAAGTTTCCTAAATTATATTCTTCAAGTAAGACATTTTTTAATACGTTATTCATGGATTATAATGTAACTTAGCAGAATGAATGCAGCAGAACGGAAGAAGTAAACAGCAATTTAATTAATCTATTATGTGTGGAATTTTCAATTAAGACAGGGTACATGTGGAATTACCGGGCTGGTAATTATGACAAGCTTAGGAGATTGCATGGTTCAATGCCAGGGCATGCAAAATTGCAAGGGCTAGCAACATCCAGCCTGGGAAGTGTTTAAGGGGCATTTGCAGGAGGTATGGCTGACTGCATACCTAGAGTCCGGATAGCAAACCAAGTGGGGGTAAATGGATGAATAACACCATTAAGCGTGAGCTGCAAAGAAATAAACAACTGTGGAGGGAATTTAAGGAGAATGGTGACCTGCAGGCACAAGAAGAGTAGAAAGCTCAGGCCAGAAGGGTAATTATGCTGCAAGTAAAAGAAAAATGTATATGGTAGAATGATTTTAAGCAATACCGATGGTAGGGAGGTAACTGAATCAGTTGAAATAGTAGAATTACTGACCGAGCAATGAGTATATCAGAGTATATCATCCATGTGGTGATATTGAATGAATGAAGGAACCAATAACTTATACGGGAATTGTGGTAAATGAAGTGGAGGTGAATAGTCTCTTACAAAACCTCAATGTCAATACATCTGTGGGATTGGATGGTATACCACCTCGTGTCGTACGTGAAGTGGCAAAAGAATTGTCAATGCCCTTGACCATTTTGTTTAATTTGAGTCTCGGTCTGGGTTAGTCCCGAGGGGGTGGAACAGGGGGAAATAGTTCCATTTCATAAAGAAGGCTCCAAGACTGCTGCTGAAAATTACGAACCGATCAGGAGTCGTCGTGTGGTTTTGGAGAAAGTAGTCAAGAGGAAAATACAGGAATGGATAGATGATAATGTGACACTGTATTGGGGACAGCATGGTTTTGTAAAGGGTAGATTATGCCTCAGTAACTTTCTGACGTTTTATAACACAGTGACGGCTGAACTGGATAAGGGTAATGGGTTTACAGTGATTCTACTGAACCTTGCTAAGGCCTTTGACAGGATACCACATGGAACCCTAATCAGTAAACTGGAGCAGTTGAGGATGGATATAGGGTTGGTGAGATGGATAGGAGAGTGGTTGATGGAGAGATATCCGAGAGTAGTTTATTCAGTAGTAGAGTCCATAAGACGGCCTGTGAGTAGTGGTGTGCTGCAGGGTTCTGTTCTTGGACCACTAATTTTCAATTTGTTCATTAACGATATAGGAAAAGGATCTGAGAGGAAGTTTCACTTGTTTGCGGATAATACAAAGTTGGGTAGAGTAATAGTGAATCCGCGTGATGTCAAAATTTTGCAGGGTGATTTGGATAGATTGCAAGACTGGGCTAAGGAGAATGAATGCCAGTTTAATGTGGCAAAGTGTAACGTCATGCATTTTGGGGTGAAAAGAATAGCAGCAGTATACCACATTGGTGCAACTGTACTCCAGGAGATTGACGAGGCCAGGGATTTGGGAGTGTTGGTGGAGAGGGAATTGACGTTTAGGGGGAACATTGCAAAAGTGGCTAAATCAGCTCATCAGATCACTTGGTTACTGAAGAATACTTTGACGAGCAAAGAGAAGCAAGTAATTGTTCCTTTTTATCGAGCCTTGATAAGACCCCATCTTAACTACTGTTTCCAGATCTGGGCGCCAGAGATTCTTCTTGATGGGGAGGAGGTAGATAGGATCCAGAGGCGAGTGACCAAGATTATAGCTGGTCTATGGAAGGAACCTTATGAGAACAGTTTGAAGATTTGTGGGTTGCAGGATTTTATTAATTTCAGAATTAATGAAAAATTAATTATGAAATTAATTTTTCAGAACAAGTCTGTTTGTGGGAGAACTAGTGGCCATCCATGGAAGCTGGACAAGACTCTGGTTAACAAGGGTGTTAGAACTTGGTTTTTCTGCTTGGAGAGTGGCGAATGAGTGGAATAAGCTGCCAATGTCTGTTGTAGGTGCCATGACTGTGAATGAGTTCACGGCAAAGTATGATAGATACTGGTGGATGCTGAATAGTTGTTCTGGACATGATGTTTATGGCCTCCCTCGATGAGTCTAAGGACTCCTTGGAGTTGCCTCCGTAATAATAATAATAATAATAATATGCATCATCAGTGTGACACACGCGTTACTTAAGTACACGTGAACGTAGACAACACAGAAGGTTCTAGGAAAATTCAGTGTAGACATTTTCGCCATAAACATTTACACCGTAACACATTTTGCATTACTTTTTGTAAATAATCAATGGAAAATAAAGGGTATTATAAAATCATTAAAAAGGCAAATCTTTATAAAGGTGAATGTCAGTTATACATAACATAATAAAATCAGTTAAAAATTGTGCAAATTAAAAGAGATGCTGCATGGATAATTAACTTCATGCTGCGGATCGTCAATTCAACAAATCCATCAGTAACATCGCTCATTAGAAGAAATGCTGATGCTGTGAAGCATTTAATTTTCATGTTGAACTCAGCATCTGTTTGATAGCGTAACTTCAAACCAATGGCAACAATATTGCGATAAAGATTTTGTGCCATATGAAATAAACAACCTGCTGTAGTTGTTGATGTAAATATGATAGAAAAAGCGTTGATAATTGCTTTCTCGAAGTCAACCATTCATGTTTTGGGATCTAATGATGAACGTAAGTCCTTTAAACAAAACCCTTATGGCTTACGTAAGTCGCTAATATTCTTTTACCTATCTGAATGTGTTCAAGAAATATTTTGATCAAAATACCATCTATTATTAAACGGAACACTGTATTTCGTATTCTGAAATCTTTCTCTCTTCGTTCCTTTCTCCCACTGTTTTCTTTCAATGTGCATTTCGTATTTCCACATTTGTTGATAATCAGAACGTTCCTCCAACCTCAACACGGAGAATTCCAACAATTTAATTTTAAACACCTGCGTGGTCAACTTTGTGAACTATCACTACCATTCCGTCAGCCATGGAAACGATTATTGTGATATAATTCACTGCATAGGAAAAAAATGAATTTACGTTGTGTTGGCAATATATATAATTCAAGATAATCTTCGAAAGATAAAGGACTAATTAATGACCATAGCTGATACGCACCTCATAATGATACCTAAGGAGCGTCAAAAAATGCTTTTTACAGTGGCAATGTAAAATTCGCGCATGAACGCAAATTTCTGTTCCGAGAACTAGACAATCCAGCATACCATATTCGCTTAGCATGTAAATTGTTTTCCCACGTAGTTCAAATAACAGAGCAAGATAGGATGTGCATTGGGTGAATTGCGTAATTCAAGAAAAAAGTTTTCTTTGTATAACGAGCTATATTATCTCATTGGTTGGAACAACAAAAGACATGAATTTGTTACTTTGAAAAGATCAGCAATCACTATGGTTTGCATTTCTTCAGCTGTGTCCTTATAGAATATTAGTACTGAATCATCTGCAAAAGTATTTATTTTCCTGTTCAGTTTGAGAATGCAGACGTCAATGATATAAATATTAAATAAAATTTGTCCTAGGACAGATCCTTATGGCACACCACAATCTGGAGTTTTGGAGCTGCTATAGCTGTCATATATTTTTACAATTTGTGATCTGGTATTTAAGTAATTTTTGAACCAGTTTAGCGCAATACTTCGTATTCCTATGACTTTTAATTTTTTTATTAAAATTTCATGTGATTAATTTTCGAAAGCTTTGTGTGTATCTAAAAATACTGCTAATGTTAGTTGATGTTCACCTAGGGAGGTATATATACAGTGTTTGTGAGTTCAGTAAAGCAAGTTCTGTGCTAAATCCAAATAGATTCTTTGAAAAGAAGTTGTTTTTGTCCAAAAATTTCATGAGACTAATTTTTACCAATTTGTCCAATATTTTGGAATAGACCTGTGGAAAGGGGGGGGGGTATCGTTCTGTAATTTTTCGAGTTATTTTTGTTTCCCTTTTTGTAAATATGTACAACTACGGCCTTCTTAAAATCTGATTGAAAAGTACCTGATGGAAAACATCTGATAGGAAAAGTAATCAGTGATAAGTTAAAAATGTACATCAGGGATTCCATAATGTAAATTTGGTATTCTTTCATAATGTTAATGTTAATACAATCGCATCCTGAAGTTTTAGTTGTTCTTAGGCTCTCTATAACTCTTTTGATTTCGTCTTCACAAGCGGAGAAAAGATATCATCATCATTATTAGTGTTTGGTCTCTTGACACTTCCAACCCAGCAGACTCTCTTCCTCCAATTTCCTCTGTCTCTTGCTTCCTCCTTCATTTCCTGATATCCTCTTGTGACCATTATATAATCAAGCATCATTAGTCGTCTCCTTCCTCTTGTTAGTTTTCCTTCAATTTTCCCTTCTATCATTCTTTTCACTTCCAGTTATGCTTTCTTCTTCTTATGGTCTTTAGTAAATTCCTTTCTTCTTCAACTCTTTGTAATACTTCTTCATTGGTGATTTTTTCAGTCCACTTTATTTTCTCCATTCTTCTCCATAACCACATTTCAAATGCCTCCAACATTTTAGCTTCTTTCTTCCTAATTGTCCATGTTTCTGACCCATATAAGGTCATACTCCAAATATAACACTTAATAAGCCTTTGCTTTAGATTTTTACTAATTTTATTAATAAACAAATTTTTCTTGCTATAAAATGCATTTTCATTTGTTAATTCTTTCTTTTATTTCCATGTCACATTTTCCATTTTCTTGTATTATACTAACAAAATATTTGTATTGTCTCACTTGCTATACAATTTCTCCATTCATCATCACCTTGATACTTTCTGGTTTCCTTAAAAATGACTCTCGTCATTTTTTTTTTCTTTGTGTTAATTTTCATACCATATTTCTTGCATATACTTTTAAATTTTTGCATTAGGTGCAGTATTTCATCTTCAGTATTAGCAAATATTGCTTGATCATCTGCAAATCTAATATTTTATATTGTTCTTCCTCTAATAGTTATTCCTCTTTTCTCTTCATCAAATGTTTCTTTTATCATTTCTCTGCAAATATATTGAAGAGTGTCGGTGACAGGCAGCATCCCTGTCTTACATCTCTGCCAATCACACATTTTTTAGTTTTTTCCTACTTTTGCCTTTATTATAGCCGTTTGGTTCATATATATTTCAGCTATTAACCTTCGGTCCCTCCAATCTAAACCTATAAAACATTTCCATCAGATTTTCCCATTTTACAATCTCAAATGCTTTTTCAAGGTCGACGAAACATATATATTTATAAAAACATGAATATCTTCTAAACGTCCTTATTTACTTCTATATTCCTTTCGCGTATGGTCCTCATTACTGCAATTGCATCTCTAGTTCCTCTGTCTTTTCTAAATCCAAATTGATCATCCCCCAGAAAATACTCCACTCTATTATATAATCGTTGATTTGATATTCTTAGCAGTACTTTGGAGGCATGCGAGAGAATATGCTTATAGTTGAGTAGTCACGGCACTTAGCAGCATTGCTTTACAACTGGTATAAGAATACTCGCTGTGAAATCTTTAGGCCATACTCCTGTTTTGTAAATGAGGTTGCAGAGTTTCCATATTTCTGTTATACCTTTGTCCTCCAGTTGTTTTAGGATTTCACTAGGTATTCCATCCTCTTATTCCATCTTTCCACTTTTTAATTCCTTAATTGCTGTTTCCACTTCTCTCTTTAGTATTTCAGGACCTCTTTCTTCTGTTGAGATTTAATTTTGCTCTTCCAATTCAATTTTTGTAGGTTCTTTCATTTTTTGCATAAAGTTCTTCGATGTATTCCTTTTATCTTGTATTTCAATATCATAAATCAATTTTCTTTGCTTATCTTCTAAAGGCAGATTTCTTATGCTTTTTTTTAATATTTGTAATTACTTTTGCTTTTTCAAACATTTTATCATATCGATCCCTTTTATCCATTTCTTCAATTTATTTACATTCTGCTTTTAACCATTCCCCGCTTGCTTTATCAGTTTCTCTTCTCAGTTCGTTATTTAATACTTTGTATTTTCTTCTTCCCTTTTCAGTGTTTACATTTTTCCATCTTCTTATTTCCTCCATTTTTCTTATCATTTTATTTATAATCCATGGCTTCTTAATTATTTACCCTTCAACAAATCCTATCTCTTCAGCAGCTGTTTCATATATTAATTTTTTCAGTTGATTCCATTTTGCATTAACATCAATAGTTTCTTCAGATATATCTTCTTTGTTTCTTATTTTATTCTCCAGTTCTTTTCTGAATTTCTTACCTGCATCTCCTTCGAGTTTTTCTAGGTTCCACCTTTTCTTGCTTTTACCTTTGTTTATTTTCTTAAATCGTATTCTTAATTCCATAACAAGCAAATTATGGTCTGAGTGAATATCAGCTCCTGGATATGTTGATATCCTTTTAAATTGTTCCTATAACTGTTTTGTATTAACATATAATCAATCTGGTATTTTGTGATATCTCCTGGCATTTTCCATTTATATTTTCTTCTCTTTGAAAGTTTAAACCAAGTATTACCAATGATCAGTTTGTGTCTTTTATAAAACTTTATGTCTTTCACCTCTCTCATTCCTTTTTCCAAGACCATATGTTCCTTTTATTCCCTTCTCTACCTTTTCACCTACCACTGCATTCCAGGCTGCCATCAATTCTCCTGGAAATGCAGTTTTGAGGGGTAGTTTTAGCATTTTTTTAGAATGCTTTCGCCGACCGTGGTAAATTGATTACTGAGTTTTTCAGCTTATACTCTGTTGCCATTTTCTCTGTTCCTGTTGACAATCTATGGGGAGGCGTGTTTGTGTATATCTTTGCCGATAAATTTATTCACAAACTTCCATTTTTTTTCTAGGGTTTCCTTGGCATTTTTGGAATTCATTTCTGTAGTATTCGTTTTAACTTTCTTTTAATTTATGTTGCATTAGATTTCGATAGTACTTACAGCTGTGTTCATAGTATTTCATTGTGCGGGTATTTTTTAAACTTTTTATACACTTTAGTGTAATTTTTATGTAATGTCTGATTTCCTTTTGTAAGCGAGGGCTTTGGTTCGTTCATTTTGCTTATTATTTAAACTTTAATTGAGTCTTGTATTTTACTGTTTAATATCACAATAAATTTATGATACGAGGTATTAATATATGTTTCTGTTGTTATCTCTTTCCAAGAGACAGTGCTCAAGTTACGCTTCAATACTCTGGAGTCAATTCTTGTGTAGGGGATGTTTTCGATTTTATTATCTCTGTGCTGTACTTGCATATCCACTTTGATACCAGTTGGAAAGTGATCCACGAGAATTTGGCGCAGAACTGCTGCTTGGATTTTGTATCCGCTTAACGTTCTCCCGAATATATGATCTAAGAACGTTCTACCACCGTCGAATTCTCTCATGGGGACATTAATATGTAAATCTAGATAATCTTGAGAGGAGCCGCCATTCCTCAGCAATTCAATATTCATATCCCCAATTATGAGAATATTGTCACTTCTGATCTCATCTAGACTACACTCGAGTGGACTCTGTGTAGCAATGCGACATATATACAGCCATCATGTATATACAGTATATATATATATTATGATCTTCTAAACATAAATTGAAATTTTTCGCTGGGTTCTTTTTTATTTTGGTAATGTTATTAACTGATATGGAATTTCGAATAAAGATAATTGCACCTCCAGATTTGTTATAATTTCGACATTGATAATAATTTTTAAATCAGCTTAAATGGTACAAATCAACTTCTTCATCTTTAAGCCAGATTTCTGTTAATATCAGAATAACTAACACATAGTTTAAATGTCTAATTCAATTGTGTTCTAATTTATCTCGAAAACTTCTCATATTTAGATGCAAAATATTCAAAGTATTTACAGTCTCTGTGGATAAAATGTTTCTTAATTCTACTGAATCATGACAAATTACACATTTATGAAATGAGACATCACAGTCTTTATAAATAATTGTTGTTTATAGTTGTTATTCTCATTGCCATTGTTGTTCGTGATTCTGTTATTCTCATTGCCATTGTTGTTCGTGATTCAGTTATTACCCTTGCTCTTATTCTCGGAGTTCACACCACTCTTCTTCGCATCCGATATGCCATATTTTAGATGTATCATGTCTCCTCATAAAGAGTTTGCTCTATTTTACCCAGAGATATTTGTAGTGTACTTCTTTACGTTTCTTGTCAATAAACAGGAGATGTTTTACGTTTCCAGTAAAGTGCTCGTTTAAATATATTTTGCTCTTCTTAAAATTGTCACATATATCAGTTGGGCTTACTCTCTATTTGATACTTTTGTTTCCCTCCAGCGACTTGTTCCTGATCACTTTAGTTTTAAATTTTATAATGACAGGCACTGCTCTGTTTTTCTGTTCACTAGGAACACGATGCATAGCCTCAATATCATCTTCATGTATACCTGAATTAGCGATCGTTGTTAGATATGCGTTCAATCCACGACAAATTTATAATATTTAAACATTTTATTATCTGTGAAAAAAATTTGATGACTGTAGTATAGATTTTCGTACGTTTTACATGAAATATGATAATTAGGACAATATAATAGAAGTAATATTAAAAATTAATATCTCTCATCACAAGAACAATTTATAGTTACAGTTCTGCATATTTCTAAATTTACATTGAAATATCATTTTATAGTTTATTTTTATTCACAATTTACATTTAGTTTCTTTCTCTTTTTTTGTTTGCGGTAGGGGATTCTGAATGCATTCATTTCACTTTATCACAATGATCCGTGATGATGATGATGATGATAACAAAAAAAAAGTGTTCGTTTGGACATTTATTCAATTCACATATTGCACGTTTAATGCAGTTGAATGCAATTTTCAAAATATTCAGTATTATAACTCATTCACATTTATTTCAAAACTTCAAAAATGTTATATTTAATATAAGTATCACGAAACTCTTCACGAATGCCCAGAAAGAGGTGTTGTTTTATATTACATATTTTTGGAATACTTTGTGAAACTTGTACATGAAACTATGATAGATGTTACGAAACAGATAGCAAGGTAACGAATATCGAACTATTAGTTGCAGTTATTGTGACATAAAACTGAGCAACAGAATTCGTATGTTTTTAGAAAAAGTGATTTAAATAAGGTTACATTTAGGTTACGTGGTGCGGTGGTATTTTGAAGATATTATAAAAATGAATGAATATAAGATAAAGGGAAACAAACTATCATTTTTAGAGCAGGTGTAGCTCAGTAGAAGTGGCGTTCGCAATGTATGGCGCTTGGTCGCACGACGAAAGACTTGGGTTCGAATCTTGTCGCCGACGAGAGGAGAACATTTTTTTAAGCCTTTTCTCGACCGGTTCACGAGTTAGTCGATCTCACGGGAAAGCGGATTTTTTCTCCCGTAAACTTGGGTTTTTCGTCCCAGAAAGTCAATAAAATCTACCGCCCAACCACACTATTTTCAGACATTAAATATATTGTGTTAGGGTTAGGGACCACGGCACTTGTTGAGTCGCCTCTTCGCTGAGTGCCGTTTAATTAGTGATAGCCTTGGGCCAGCTATCTCTGATTGGCTATCAGTGGAGACTGAACTGCCTACTCAGTCTATAAAAGTTAGAGACTGAGTAACTTTCATCTGTGTGTAGAAAAATAAGCGTCCGGTATTTATTTATCTTCGATGCAACCGGAGAATTTGTATGGTCTGAATGAAAATTATCTTACTATGATCCCAGCAATACGAATCGACATAAGTAAATTTGCCCTTGGCCTCAACTCACTAAGTCTCTCTCTCTCTCTCTCTCTCTCTCTCTCTCTCTCTCGTTTTTCCTGCTAATTTGACCTTCTGATATCTCCAGAGAATAATCCTTTTAGTTGCTATACAACTCTTACGTAAACGACTTGGTGTATTATAGTGGATTTTTTACATCATTGCAATGAGTGGCAAATTTGTACACTATCTCCATAGACTTTAACACTCACTATCGCCACAGCAATCTGACGCAGTTGATGCACACAACAAAACAGAGGATTGTCTATCCTTCTGCTTACATAGAATGACGTGTATTTAAATTCGTGTAAGTACAAGTCATCCTTGTATATTCTTGTAAGTACAAGACAAGAACGAGAAAGACATTTTGATTATCTGTATTAGAACATTTTCGGTGTGCTTTTCAATAGAAAAACAGTATACGACTGGTATCCACAATGGTCAAAACACAAGATATAGGTGTGATTGTAAGTTAACACTTTCGTTGCGCAGAGAGAAACATACCCAAACAGACATTGGGGTTTCCAAAAAATGTACCACAATCAACAAACAGGGGTGGATTTCGAGATCTTCTCGACTTCGATCGTGGACGTCTTATCGGCGCAAGACAGAGGGGTCACTGTATCGCGCAAGCGGTAAGATCGTAGGCTTCTCGAGGGCAGCTGTATCAAAGATCTACCGCGAGTATACCATCAACAGACGTATCGGTCCCCAAAGACGAAGTGGTGGTAGACCACGCGCCATTAATGACCAGCCTCGACTTAATCATAGACTCGTAGAAACAAACGCTGGGCAAAGGAGGCACAAATCACATCCAGTTTCAATGTCGTAGGTCCAAGCAGCGTCAGTGAGCGAACGATACGGCATGTCATCCACACCATGGGGACACGGGGTTGACGCCCGAATCGTGTACCACTTTTGACAGATCGTCACTGGGCACTGCGTCTCGCTTGGTGATAGGACCATCAAAACCGGACCTCTGCATAGTTGACTAGAATCCCGCTATCTGTTGTACCAAGCTAACGGGATATTGTGGGTGTGGCGTGGACAGCATGAGGACATAGTCCCTTCGTGCCAGGTCGGATCTGTTCAAGGAGGTGGTGACTCTGTGATGATTTGGAGAGGGTTCTCTTATATCACATTAGGTCCCTTAGTTGTCTGGAGAGGTGCTTTAACACTTCGAGCCACCGGAATGTGCTATCCGATCAGCTAGACACTTTCATGGCCTTCGCGCATCCTGCAGTGGATGTCTATTTCAGCATTGCGCCACCCCACCTCACCGGGCAACAACCACCTAGGCATAGCTCGAGTAACACTCATCTAAGTTTTGGACCATCCAGTAGCCGATAGTTCCAGAACGTAGCGTTCTCCTAATTCATGTCGTAAAAAATTAAAGTTCATTGTAATTGTAGAATGGAAATTTGTGCAATAAGCAGTAGAAATAATTATTAGAACCGTTCTTTTAATTTTTCATTTTTAGAAACTAATAAATTGAAGCATATAATTATATCACCGCATAAGTCATCTTATTAATGTCATCTTAATAAAAAAATAATGTCATCTTAATAAAAAAGCATAAACAGATTAACGAACAATTTCTTTTAAAGATGCTAATGAGCCGTTTTTCTAGAAAACAAGGCTTTTTTCTATCTATAAAGAAGCACATTATAGCTTTATGATGGACAAAATAGCCTGTTCACTTAATTTACAATTGTTTACATAAATTTCTCTAGTTTAGATAATAGATTTCCCAGTATCAGTGGAAATATAAACTAGAAGCTAGAAGCTGTTTTTCTATTGTAATCTAGTTCATACTTCTGTAAAAACGCACAAAACATTAGCCTTATAATAAAAACCAATAAAAACATAAACACATACTGTTACACATACAGTATAATAAAAACGCATTGTTGGCTTAACAATGAATTACCAGTGTGTTACCTAACTCAAGCTAATTTATTACTTTACTTAACAACTTTTCTCAGTTTTAAAAGCAAAGGCAATATGCCTTTAAAATTGAAGAGAGGTTTGGCTGTTTCATGCAGCGCCATTTGGCTATTGTTTTCTCTATTTCGTGCAGTATCATTCATCATCTTCCGTCAGCACGTCATGTTTATTAGCTTTATGCAATCTTTAACAATTATAAATTACAGAAAATTCCAAATATTGTTAAATCGTCGCTACTTCTGTCTGGTGAAACAAGAAAAGTCTTCTGAAACTCTTGACTGCTGTTGACAGTAATAGTAAGGCACTGAGGTAAGGTTTTTCATTAGTTAGAAGTAGATAATTTGACAACAAAAGTCATAAAAAGTGCTAGTGTCATTGTAAATTACATAAAATAATTATTATTTACATACCATTAAATTATTTTCTTTTGTATTTTTATTTTCATTCCTGATTAAGGTTATTTATTAAAAACCCAAATAAAATTATCAAGTTTTGAACATATCAGATTAGTAAAATGATTTCCCGACTATCTTTGATGTTTAAAACCACACGGATTCTTTAAATAAACAATCCTTACATATTACTAAAGCTTTTGGTGTCGGAAAAGCATTGGCACATAGAATCTTGCATCATCTGTGTTTATGTATATATCGGTTGATATATGCATAAAAACAGTCACATTTATCTTCAATATCACCTTGTTGTGAATAGTTTTATTCTGTTCCGTACTTATTGGCCGATAGCTTTAAGCAACTCTACAAAAAAAGATTAGGTTTCAGCTGCGATATTTGAAATCACATATTATGTAACTCTTGAATATTTTCACTGCTGTTTAGATCCATATAGTACCCAATTAACAGCAGTGCAGTTCCCTTCTCTTTGTCTGTTCGGTACAACAAGAGCTACCGTTTCATGAAAAAATCTACTTCGAGACATGTAACACAGTTCGGTTGAAAACATATTATAACAGAATTTAAACTCTAGTGAAGGATTAATGAAGTCACCAAAGATGCTATCATACAGTATTTCTGAATTCAGTAGAAAAGTTCCAACAAAAACATAATCATGTATTTATATTATAATCAAAAAGAATACGTAATACTTATTTCGAAAATAATTGTATCAAGAAATATTCTATTTAACTGCATAGAAATTAAAAGGTAGTCTTGAATTTTAAAGTAAAAAATGCTTCTTTATGTATTTGTGCCAAATTCTATTGTGTTATATCTGTAGGAGAAAGACCAATATAGGCTCGATTCTTGTTGATACTATGCTCCTTATCAGGATAAATTGAAGATTTGTAGGTTTCAGAAATTGGCTCATAGATGAAAAAAAGGGAAGAGGATATCATCGAGACATATAACTTACTTAAAAGTTTTATGAGATTGATAAAGAGGACAATTTTCAGTATATGACGAGTGTAAGAAGAACAACATGTACTCCCTGGAATTCAGAAAGAATTTAATTACAAGGGTAATATAGTTTTTGAGTAGAATCCCAAAATCATTTGTGTGTTGTGTCGTTGAATGATTTCTAAGTGAAGTATGAAACGTATGAGAGGTACTATGAAAATGATGGATATTATCTGGTTTTCAGAATGTCACTGGATATCCTACGATTATTCGATGAACTCCCTGGAGGTTCCCGTAATTAATAAAAAACGGTGGTTCTCTAATAGTAATGAAGTTCTCGAAGCTATATGAGAAGGTTTTTCAGCGATGGAACTTTAGTATTCTTCGTATTGAAAAATATCGATGAATACTTTTTAAATAGAATCAGTTATTTTACATTTTGGATTCTTCATGTATATAGCAAAAATTGCTAAATTAAAAATAAATGATTGATTTTCTTCTTTAGTTAACAATCTGTGTTTGAGTTTCGGTAATTTTAATTGATTGTGATAACAGTAATTCCATTACTAAAATTTACATATTATTCTGATATTTTAATAATTACTTTTCTACCTTTATTATTTTAATAATATATTATTAGAAAATGTTACATTTTTTATTTATACGAAAAACCTTCATTATTATTTTTTTTGCAGAAATACTTCCATTCTTACCAAGATGGCCACGAATTATACTCTAGGAGTTGCTGACTATTCGGTGATTGCAGTTGCATTGATCATTCCTGCTGCTATTGGAATCTACGCTAGGATTTCTGCAGGAAAACAGGTGAAATCTGATGAGTTCTTATTAGAAGACAAGAAAGCAGGCATTCTTCCCCTTGCACTTTTTTACATGGCTACCACGGTGTCAAGCATCCAGACTGTAGGATTTCTATCAGAAATGTACAGATTTGGCATTGAGGTTGCTTTTCTGCTTATAGCTCACGTTATTGGACTGACTATAACGGCAGTGTTTCTCTTCCCAGTGTATTTTAAAATAGCAAAGTTCACCATCAATGAGGTAATGAAAGGTTATGTTACGTTCTAACAATATACAGTTTAGTTTACAATTTAATATACAGTTTACCCTATTGTGTTGTCATGTTTATATTTTTTTTAAATTACACTTTTCACTACTATTTGTGTAGGAGTGATCCCCTGTTATCTCCCAGTAAACGATCTTAGTTGAATACGCATTCTATTGGGAAATGTACAGTTTACTTATGAACTTCATGGATCAATGATACCTACTCACTTTTCAGATCCCTCGTGCAGATTAGCTATCCTAAGCATAAATTTAAGATGACGTAGTCAATCCTATGCCTAAACATATATTTGTTGCATGCAATTTGCATCCATAGTACGTATCTATAGATTCCGGTTGAAAACTGGACACTATAGTTTTTTATTGGGATGCCAGCTGAAACCCAGTGTTCAAGAGGAAAAACTATTGAAACCCCTTCCTTGAAAGTGTGGATAACTAACTTTCAACTGAAAAACCCCGATAATTGTTTTTCCTCATTCTATCCATATTCAGATATAGGTTTTTCAAAGCAATGAGCTAGTCAAAACCGACTGTAATACGAGGATCTTCCTTAAGAAGTTTTTTTTAACAAATATGTCATTGAATGTCATAAAGAAATTAAACTACTATGAGATTTTTAATGAAAACAAATCAGTAGCATAAAAATGTTTGTCATAAATGAAGTGACATGAGTTACAAAAAAATAAACTTAATGTGTATAATTCGACCAATTTTAATTTATTTTTTATAAATTTCTCTCATAGAAAGAGAGATTTTATTAATTGATTAGTTTTAAAGTTTTTCTAGCTGCTTTAAAATCACTTTCAATTCTTAACGATTCCTGCCAAACGAATCAGATTCATCATGAAGAGTATCGGAGAATTTTCACTATCACTGATGTTTATTAGGATATACAATACTTCTAAGAGATTTCATATATGCTTTACAATCAATTTGAAATTACTTAAATTGTGAAGACATGAAAAACCTAAAATCAGATTTTCGTGATATTTTGCAAATGTTGAGGAAACGATTGGTACCAGAGATGCTCATCATAAAGTTGAATTCTTCACATCAGTTTCAGTTAATCCATTTATAATTTAATCAGACTACTGAAAGTTTTGTTTGCCTTGGACTACTGAGATCACTTTCACTGCTTTTCTTCTAGCAGATATTTCTTCTAACAAGATAAACAAGATAAGAAGTAACAAATATTTCTTCTAACATATATTTCTTCGATCAGATCTTTCTTCTAACATATATTTCTTCTAGCAGATATTTTTCTAACATATATTTCTTCTAACTAGTAAAGAGAATAGTTTTTTTGCTTTAAAAAAAAAGATTGATGAAGAACTATGATAGTGGTGAAATAAACGGTTCCTGTCAGTGAGGGAAGTGTGAAATAACCCATGCAGAGATGCTTAAGAATGTACTCTTCCAATTTAGCCTTGTTAGCAATAAACTAAGAAAATGAATTTATGTTAGCGGATATTTTAAAAGTCCTTCACTTTCCTATTTCATGAGAAGATGGAAAGAATATCATTAATACTGTGATAACTATTCAGAAGACTTTATTTTATTTATCTTTAAAATCATATCTTTATTAAAAGAAATAGGCGGATTTAGGAGAATATGGCGAAACAAATTCTGGAAAGCTGGGTAAGATGGATAAATAAACAAGAAAAAGATAGATTTTAATATGATTTACAAACCTATGATTCATGGTAAACAAAAATATCTTTATATATTTTTATTTTATGTCTATGTAGTTACGTTTTGTTTTATTTTTCTTGTTAAAATTCCAGTTTTATGGAGATTCAAAAATTCAAATTATCGTTTTTATTTAGTATTTGCAGAAACGATTTGGGGAGTGTATTAAGGCGTGTTCCTCACTCGCGTTTATAAAAAAAATACCCGTTAATTTTAATATGCATTCAATTTTAATTTATTCTTTATTTACTTTCTTTACTTGGTTTGTTTGTTTTCGTCCTTTTTTTTTTTTTACAGATTCTCCTTTCTGCTGTGATTTTATACGCCACTGCAGTAAGCTTAAACTGTGTTACAGGAATGGCAGAGTGGGCGCTGATTTTTATAATTAGAACAATCTGCACTTTATATTCTACAATAGTAAGCACGACGTTATTATGTCTCCATTGAGATAACAATTTATGTTAAAATATGATTATTTTTGATATATCGTTTAGCATATGCACATGACATTAAATTAGTATTGTTTGCTTGCACAAGCATTATATTATACATAGTAATTTGAACATTTTAATTGAATTTCATTTGAAGCAGACACATTGAAAACAAGATATTCCAAAAGACTTGAAACATAGCAAATTATTTCGCTTAATTTGTAGTCTTAATTATTAAGACTACAAATATTTGATTCGTCCAAATATGTAGTTATTTGTTTATCAACCAATCAAGCTGAACTCGAAAAGGAAAGCTAATAACACATCATCTGACCAACACGATATTACTTTATTAGTTTATAGAAATAATAATTAGTGTTCGGGAATCAAACATTAATATTTATATAGAGAACAAATAGCTTCGATATTTCATATTTCATTTTATATGTTTTTACACAGAGATATTTTCATGCCTAATTTTCATTTTTAATTGTTTATAGATATTAACAGTTATTTTTCGTTTGTCAGTAAACAAAATTGCAGCGAGAAAGGATTGTATGTTGTAGGAATAAATAGTAATCATTAAGCTGATACTAACTGCTGATTTATCAGAGAGATATAACAAGATTTTCTTCTCGAAATAATGAAAGTATAGTTTTACAGTCGCATGGATGCACAACTCAGCACGTTCAGGGAATGAATATAATGCTACACTTATTAGGTAGAAACTTATTGAAACAGATTTAAGTGAATCGTGGTATAGTGAGATGTTCGTGCTAATTTAACCCTGCTTAATTCTTCACCCGTACACTCAAGATATTCTAGAAACAAGCAATACTATACTACTACTACTACTACTACTCTCTCTCTCTCTCTCTCTCTCTCTCTCTCTCTCTCTCTCTCTCTCTCTCTCTCTCAGTGTATGTGCACGCGTGCAGTTTTAGATGACACAGTTTTCTCTAATAAAACATTTGACAAAGAGTTAAATTTACACAGAGATATTTGTCATATATTTACAGATTTGAATTTGATATGACTAAACGATATAACTTTTGGAATGTGCTTATCTGCAATACGCTGTGGTCACTTTCAGCAATAGGAATGAACCAGTTATTTGTTCAACGATTGCTTGCTGCAAAGTCATACTCCGATGCTAAGTGGTAAGTAAACTTAATATCAATTTGTTAAGTTCTTATTCCTTAATTCATTAGACGCATCGTATTCATTCTTTTTATAAGATGCTCCTTGAAGGGATCGGGTTCAGCATTCAGGTATCCAGATCCTGATATTTTCCCCTGGCATAAAGAACATATGGGATTTCCAGAAGAAAACCAAGCTTTTTGAAAATAAAATTTTTTTAGAACGCCTTATTTTTTTAAAAAATGGATACGAAATATCTCACGTCATTCAGAACATTTTCTCTTCTTCTAGCTCATAACGAATCATCTCAATATGTACAGTAGAGGTAATGCTACTGAAGGTTCATATGTATTAGAGTGGTGACTTGACTTGCAAATTTTCCGAGTTTATGTAACCGAACTCATGGTGAACAATTACTTTGTGATTCTCACACCTTATGTGCAATTGCTAAACATTAACAAGCGGCTAGAATAAATATTAATCGTATTCCTCAAAAATGTTCTGTACGATTTTTAACAAACACTGACTCTGTATTGGAAAAGCCACTTAACAGCTTTTTTCCCTATCAATTCATCTTAGACTGATGTACAATAATAAGTTGCTATCTTTTTGGTTTCAAAATTCAGTTGAGTGCTAAGATTGGATGAATGCAACATATTTTAAAACACAAGCGCTTAAATCTGATTATACGTAAACGTTTTTTCGATATAAATTCAGAAAAGAGTTTGGGTTGTGGTGAGGTGCTATGAACAAATTTACATGCTACATGTTAATTATGTTTCCCCCTTACTTTATAAAGAACTGAAATGAATGAAATTATACGTTAACATGATGATAAAGATTTAACCCTTATGTTAGGGATGAGTTAAAATCGTCAAATTTGTTAGTTGCGACTGGTAACACAGCTGGTATCTGTGAGTATCAAAAAGGGATATTGAACAAATGTTAGCTGTGGAGCTAACCTTTGTTCAATATCCCTTTTTGATATCCCTTCATTTGTTCAATATCCCTTTTATTCTGATCAATTTTCACAAGAATTTAAGAAATACTAGGAGGAGGACACCGTTTTGATATCACCCTTAGGCAGGAGTTTTCTAATTTACTAAACGAAAAAAAAAGTAACGGTCAAGACTGCGTGTTTGAAGTGGTACAAAGGTTTTTACAGAGGCAATCCTGACAAGAATTTGAAGACAAAATGTGAGACGATTGAGTTTTTCCATGGATAACGATACAAGAGAACTATCAGAAAGCAAAAAACTGTGTAAGCAGAGTTGAAAAATAGTTTAGGTCAATGAATGTTTCTACGTGGGAGAAGAAATCAAGATTATATTGTAGTGGAAGCCTTAAAGGATATTCATTACACACTTCATATATGAGTGGAAAAGAAAATATTAAGAGTACTCAACATATGATAGGTATGTAAACAAATTTGTGAGATGACAGTAACAGTGTCATGTTTTGACATCTACCCGTTGGGTTAGTGAATTAAAAAGGAATGCCAACTGCAGTTGCGAATTATTAAATCTCTATGGTAGCTGATCTTACATTGTGACAAGCGTTAAATATCGGATTCTCCGCTTCGAATTTGTCAGTTGAGTGTATTCGTACTTGAATATGACTTATGACAACTTAACTAAAAAAACGGCAGTCAGCTACAGCAATCTCATTTCGTTTTAATGCTCTTAACTGGCCTTATTGTATACTGCACACTAGATTCCTGGTTATAAGGTGAAATAAAACACGAATTTTTAATCCTGCTAGACATTTATGTATAAATCCTATCTTGATGTATTTTTAAATATGAAAATGATATTTAAAAGAATAAAAACTCGCTGACGGTTACTTTTAGGATTCTGCCAATTGGAGGGCTTTTGTTCCTTGCGTTTCTTACATGTTTATCTATTATGGGGCTTGTGATGTACGCTAATTTTTATACCTGCGATCCACTGCAGGATCCTCAAGCTGCTTTGACCTCACCAGATCAAGTAAGCCTTTCTTTAAAATAATAAAAATAAGAAATTTAGAAATTATCAGAACACTTTGTGAATTAGTGTAACTAAATGATCTGGACAACTTAAATAAGAATGTACTTTAAGAAGTAATTTTAACAGTTACTAATCAAACTTAGAAATTTAGCCAATTCTGCATAAAAATACCATACGAAAACTATATTTAATGACAGCTATTTTTCAGTATCCTAAAATCTAGTTTCTTGCGATCCTTAAATTACTTTCATCGTTTTATATAAAGAACCATTTATAGTTTAATTTATTAAATTCCTGACATATTCATATGCTTTGTGTTTACAAGTTCATTACAGTGCTCCATTTGAACTGGTTAATTGAGAAAAAATGAAACTAAAATCAGAAAATCTTATTCTATATTTTACTTATATACTGTATATATATATTAATTGCATATACGAGAATTTGGAATAACAGTCTTCTAAATTTATTTAGCTGACTTACTGTGTATTGTTGTTGTTCGATGAAAATAATAATCCACCCACTGGTTCTTTTTTTTTGCTATAGTAAACATACATTCGGAAGGTGTTTGTATAGCAGAGTGGAAGATTCTCGTTTGTTAAAGAAATCTGTGTTAATATTACTGTACAGTGTCGATGCAAGACATATTTTAAATATGATACGCATGCCTATCAAATGTAGGTGCTACATGATAAAGTGTTTCTTTACTCTTACTTTTTTCTCTAATAAAGAGCGTAACTGCATTGAATTAGAATTTATTTACTGTGCATTTTCATCATCACCATCATCATCCTTTCAGGGATTTAGGCTCAGTGAATTGTTCCGTTCTCTTCCCACTTTTCCACGCTCCTCCCTGACTTCTATATCCTCCACCCAGTTGGAGGATACAGAAGTCAGGCACGAAGGTATCAAAATGTTGTGTTTTTTTTTGGGGGGGGGGAGGAACAATCTTGAACTGTCCATTCTTCCGATATGTTCAATCAACGTCTTTCAGTATTCATATACTTTGTCCAATACTGAGTCTATATTTAGTTCTTTACGTATTTCTGTGCATTTTCTTTTGTCCCAGAGAGTATAACTTGGTGTGTTTCTCAGGAATTTCATTTCTCTAGTTTCCATTCTTTTTTCTCTGCAGTTTTTATGGTCCATAATTCACTTCTGTAGAGTGGAGAAGGTATTACCAAAACTTTATGAACTCCTATTCTTGTATGCTTTTGAACTTACTGAGGTTTGAAATATTATTGATCATTCCTGTTATCTTTAGAAAATTTGAAAGTTGTATGTCAATGTCAGCTTCTTTTGTATATGATATAGCATATCTCAGGTATTGAAAGAAGTTAATTTTCTTAAGATTTTATTTTCAATCATGACTTTACTTCTGACTGGAAATGGTACTTTAGAAGCCATGATTATTGTTTCGTTGTTGATATTTGCATTCCAATTTTTTTTGCACTTATGGTTAAGGCGTATATTGATTTTTGGAGTTCATCTTCACGTCTTGGTATTATTATTATTTGATTATCTGCAAACAAAAGGATATTAAGTGTAGTTCTACGATCCAGTTTAATTGATGGTTTTATATTTTCCTTCCATTTCTTTACTAATTCATCTATATTGATATTAATAACAGTGGCAATATTGAGCATTCTTGACGGACTCTTCTATTTGTTGATTGCCATTTTGTAAGTGTTTTTCATTGATTCTTACATCTATTTGTTTGTTCTGATACATTTTAGTTATTGCAGAGAGCAGCTGATTTGAAATGTTTAGATTCTTGAATATGGTCAACATTTTGTTCCTAAAGACTCTCAAAGGCTTTCTGCTAGTCCACAAATGCT
This sequence comes from Typopeltis vanoorti, assembly GCF_054136105.1. Taxonomy (NCBI): domain Eukaryota; kingdom Metazoa; phylum Arthropoda; class Arachnida; order Uropygi; family Thelyphonidae; genus Typopeltis; species Typopeltis vanoorti. The sequence continues at coordinate 100,184,871 of NC_143567.1, forward strand.
ATGTGCGTTTTTATATTGTATTCGTAATGTTATTCCATTGAGTTTTAATATAATACCTGGGTCAATGCACGATCATCCTTTTTGAAAGCCATTTTGTACTTCGCAAAGTTTACCTTCTACATATGATTTAAATTTTGAAGTTAATACTCGGTATTTAGAAGACGTGTTCCTCTGTACTTTTCATAGTTGTACAGTACTTATCGCTATTTTTATATATTGTGATGATAATTGCCTTATTGCAACTATCTGGGATTTTTCCTTGCTGCCAGATATGGTTAAATAATTTTAAAAGTCGTTTGATGAATAGGATGCCGGCATATTTTATTAAATCCATATTTATTTCATCTTTTCCAGGTGATTTTCCTGATCTGCTTTAATGTATCCATTGTTGCATTTCTTCTAATGCTATTTTTTCCACTGTATAGTTAGTATAGTTTGCGAATAACAGTAACTGATACTTTTATTATCCAAGAGGTGAACGCTAAAAGATTCCCGTAGATTTCTCTTATCACTCAACTGGTTAATTTGAAACCATCTTGATGTATTCTTAATTTTCGTTGTAAAAGATCATATTCTATTTTTATATTCTAAATACCCAGAAATTTAGTATCATATTAACTGTTTTCCTATTTGCTATTATGTAGTCGATTATACGTTTTAGGTTTAGTGCTTCCCAAGTGAATTTATGGCAATCTTTATGATATAAAAAGTGTTAGAAATTTTAAGTTATTATCCACGGAAAAATTCCCAAGTCTGAGTCCATTTTTATTTCATGTTGTTTCACCATTTGTTCCTATATTTGTATCTAGTGGAATATTTCCTACTCTGATATAAAAATCTTCCATTATTAATATATAATCATTTGTGTTAATTTAACTTTATTATTTTGTAAATCTCAATAAGAGGTATTGCATACTTCCTCTCTTCCTTATTGTTGGTATCTATGCCCAGAGTAAGGAAGAGAGGAAGTATGCAATACCTCTTATTGAGATTTACAAAATAATAAAGTTAAATTAACACAAATGATTATATATTAATAATGGAAGATTTTTATATCAGAGTAGGAAATATTCCACTAGATACAAATATAGGAACAAATGGTGAAACAACATGAAATAAAAATGGACTCAGACTTGGGAATTTTTCCGTGGATAATAACTTAAAATTTCTAACACTTTTTATATCATAAAGATTGCCATAAATTCACTTGGGAAGCACTAAACCTAAAGGAAGCCACTGCTTATTTTTAATCTTAATTCTAGAATTCTTTCACTCCAATATTTGTAATATGTGCTTTTTTTTAATTGATCAGTGAATAAAAATCATTACTGCTGCTTTGCTGTTTCTTCCTTTTTGACTAGTTGTAGATGTAATTATCTATTTCATCTGAACCTTTCTGTTATTATTGCTAATATCATATTTTCTATCTTTTAGGGTTTTATCTAGATCTTGAAATTTGTGATGATACTCCTGACATTCCAAATAGCAACATTCAAGATATTCTTGTTCATTTTCATTTTTTCGTTTTCCTTATCCTGTTCATATCCTTTATCTTGTCCGAATCATCTTCCAGAGTGAGAGTCCAGTTACTTTTTTCTTGATTCTTGAGATATTGGAGTGAGAAAAGATTCATCTAGTCTGGTTACAGGCCATCCGCAGCTTAGTTTAGTGGTGGCGCTGCAGCCGTAGGGTATCCAAACTTGCCCCCAAGTCGTTCTCTCGTTTCTACTTGACCAAGCTTCTGACTGGGGGTTAGTACCCAGTCAGAAGCTTGGTTGATCAGGTTCCAGGTTTCACCACCTGGATGTGAGAGTTGAATTGCAGACGAGAGACTAGGTGATACTACTTGAAAGGATGATAAATTCCCTTTGAACCCCCCACTGTGTATTCTCCAGATTTAATACCTGATAATGTCGATTAGATTTCCTCTGGTAAACCTTATTCCCAAACAGCGAGTATATATTTTTGCAATATACATGAATTGCTATGGTTAGAATAAATGATGTTTAATCATCTATCTCATAATATTTGCAAATTTATTGCAGCTGCATGCATATTTTGCTGTAGTGCTGTTCTACGCTCACTCTGGATTATCAGGATTATTTGTCTGTGGCAATGTATGCGCCGCATTAAGCACCCTTTCTTCTGCAATCAACTCGTTGACCACCGTTCTAATGAAAGACATCATAAAATCATACACTTGCTTCCAATGGCTTAGCAAGTATAATTCCTTCTTGGTAAGGCTCTCAGGTAAATATTTTCGGAATAATTTATTAACATTCTTACCTTAATGGGAAAATAAATTGTTCTGTGATACATATATAACTTTTATATGAGAAATAATTCCTTTTTGAACATCTTTATTTTTCAAGTAAGAATCTAAAAATATTGCATTTCACCCCACAGTATCAGTGATTCAATGGTGGTACAGGATGGGAAACACATATTAATTATTTAGATCTTGAGAGTGAATATATATATATATATATATATATATATATATATATATATATATATATATATATATATATATATATATATATATATATAAATGCTGCATTATATTTCTTATATTTCAGTATACATATTGTATAGGAGATGTCTTCTCATCTCAGTTGGTTTCGAGGAAGCCTTTGTCTGAAAAGACATGGGTTCAAATTCCGTCTACGAACAAAGAACATTCATCAGAGCTTTTCAAGAAAAGTTAGGTAGCCGGTCTCACATGGAGGCAGGGTGTTTTTTTATCCTTCTTAATACAGGCAAACCGTACCATTGAAATCGCATATCCACAGACATAATTACTTCCGAGTAAGGAAGGCAATTAGAATAATAATAATAATAATAATAATAATATAATAATAATAATAATAATAATAATAATAATAATTTAGATGCGAATTAGATAAGTAAACACGAAAGAATAATTGAGCAATAAAAAACCTGTTCCATGATATCATCGACATTTAATAGAGACTGTAACCGATTTGACAGGTGATTTTCATGACAATAGGTGTTAATTAGCTTTCAGTTCAACTCATGTTTGGATTTTTTTTTTTTTTTTGCGCTTAATTAATTAAGCAGATAATTGCAGAAGGTTCGAAGACGTCATAAAAATATGGTAGATTGTTTGCTAAAAATGAAATGTTCATGAATATCATGCAAATTTCCATTTTCTCGGTGTGGTCGCCAGGGCCGAGCTGTGCGGTTGTGCAGATTGTGGACCGCAAAAGGGCGCTTGAAGATAGGGGCGCCATATCACCCCGGGAAATAATTAAAAAAATTATATAAATTTTCTTATTCTTGAATTATATCGTACTATATAAATATCACAATTACAAATTATAGTTAATGCAATAAAAATGAAATTTTAAATCAGCCAAATTATTATGAATTTTTAGTAATCTAACAACATTTTTAACTTAATACATCACCAGTTTTTTATAATTTGTTTGAAGTGAAACGCTATCAATGAGTAAGCAACGACTCAGCGAAAATTGTATAAATATTCTCGATTGTTTATTATATTTTTAGTGGAAATTGTTAGTTTAAGACAGACCGTGAATTCATTCTTACGCTGTGCTTTGCCCAGTACTCTCGACAGGGTGTAGCATAGATGCAGCCTGCCTCATGGGCGCTTCTTAAAAAGGGCGCTCGTTCAGCCGTATTACGGCAACATGATATTTTCCAAAAATAACACGTTTAGTTTAGCAAATAAAAAAGGCGCCAGTTCCCATTGACAGTTAAATATGTGCTTATTATATTTTATTAATAAAAAAGTACAGTCATACATACTAAAACTAAACATAACCCACTTATTAGATATTTAAGGAAACAACCCATAAAGTATCATACGATATGAATTTCATAAACTTTTATAGTCTATATATAAACTTATATATATTAAATGATATTATGCATGAATTCTCCTACTCAAATTGTGAATCACTATCATCCCTGACTTTCACATTGGAGGGATAACACTCGCTTCTTGCAGTAAACAATACGCCCTCCACAGCAGCAGCAACACGAAAACCAATTAGTTTTATCATGCCGCTGAATAAGGTTCACAGACATTTGGAGACTGCTGCGTAATATATTTCCAACAAATAGTGCAATTAGAGACAACTGGGAATATAAACACTAACTAATGAATCACATCTCCCCAACAACAGAAACTGCTGTATAGACTGGATCAAACCACATGTTGCAGGTGCAACATATGGTTTTGCTTGACACTACCCCCCCCGTCATGAACGTGTTAAAACTAAGAAATATACAGTGAATGCAATTCAGATATTATGGAAATCGATTTAAGAGAATTAGCGTTTCAATTCAATTGTCAGCTTGTTTTGTTTGGGTCGCTCGAACTTTTGTTAATACCGCACCAATCCTACGCTCTTCTTAATAGTTGCTTTTTCTCTACTGGCCTAAATCGCGCACATCTTTCACTTCTCATTAGTATTTTGTCAAGGAGTGTTCATTACGTATCTCCAGTCTCAAATTACTGATAATTTTTGCTTGATATAATTGGAAAGAAGAAGACTCTATTTGGGTAGATAACTTCGATTGCACACAAGGAAACCGCTCTCGAGGACAGAAGAAGTGACGGAGAATAGAAGCTTCTTGATAAGTCAAACCCATTTTCAGTTTTTTTTTCCTGAAAACTTTAGTTTCCCAAAATCCCCGCATATATCTCGCACCGCGATTTTTAGTTTTAATTTTGGGAAAAAAATTGCGAGTTATAGTCAAGTAAATACGGTAATTTTTTTAGCTTTCAAATTCTTTATGGATTATTGATTAAAGACTTGATTTATAAAACGCACAAAAGAGAGCAATATAGCAGATATAGAAATAGGCAATTTCACTTGTCTCAATTATCTATATTAAGTAAAAATGTATAGTATCTTTATAAATTTTGTTCTATTAAAAATAAATCTTTTTTGTTTAAATGTACATCTAAATTCAAATAAAACAGACATTTACAATGAAATATATTTTTATTTACTTTTATTATTATTATTTTGATAAGGATATTTTGAAAAGATACTTCGTAATAATGAAAATTAAAGAAGGGGTACATGGATATCTGAAGTTTCAGAAACACTGATCTATCCAAATATTTAGTCTGAAACATAAGTGTATATTACGATGTTCGTTTTCTTAAATTCCGCTTCGAATTTGGATAGACGAAATAGCGTCTATCCAAATATGCACTTACATTTTTTTCAGCGACATTTCAATTTTGTGTTTTAATTTTAAACGATAATAGTTTATAAATTATAAACATATTAATCAGCTGTGGGACCATAGGAAAAATCCCGTACATATGGGGGTAGATAATCGGCGCGTCAGGAGCTGACGCGGATCGAATTAAATTAATAAAGATAGGTTATTTATGAACGATAAAACTCTTTAGATGATCTAAGTTTGTTTACACATGCTGCAATTGGCCCTTTCTTGATACGTTTTAGTGTATTTTTGCATCATTTCATTTTGTGCGTTACAGTGTTACTGTGCGGTTGCCTTTTGTTTCATAAAATATATTTATTGTTGTTTAGTAAATGTTTTTTATTTGCTCTGTTCATGTTTGGTACGAAATCTTAAGTCTCGTAAATGTTGCAAGCAAAATAATGCAGAATCAGACATGAAAAAAGAAAAATTACAGAAAATCTTGATTATGTTATACAAGAATTAAATACTCGCCGAACAGACGAATATTTTGAAAATATTATTAGAACTGCAAAAGAAGTAGCAAACGATCTTAATATTGATCCTATTTTTCCAGACGTTCCCAAAAGAACAAAAACAAAAATGTTTGGTTACGAAGCATCAGATGAGACAACGCATGATCCTAAACAAAATATTTCAAAATAAATTTTTTCTTCGAGATTTTAGACACGACAATAACTTCAGTCACGGAAAGATTCATACTCTTAAAACAACATAGCGAAGACTTTAAAGTTATAAGCGACATTAGCAAGTTAAAAGATTGGAGCGATGAAGGTTTAATGAGACATTGTAAAGATTTGCACTTAAAACTGAGCGACAATCAAGATCCCGACAATTGCGATATTGATAGTATGACTTTATTTGAGGAATTAAAAACTTTGCAATGTTTTATTAAAAAAGAGTCGGCTCCTCAGAGTGTTTTAAATTATATATACGAAAATAAATTAACCAACACGTTTCCGAATATTTCGATTGTGATGGTATTTGATGATATTTATTTAACATTAATATTATCCTTACCAATAGACATTAAAGATATTATTAAACATTTTGTGGCGGCTAAAGCAAGACGTATAAATATGTAAAATAAATCTACATTTATCCTAATTGTTAAATAGTTAAAAGCATATCTCCAAATTACCTTTGTTATGTAATATTTCTTTTTATATTAAAATAAAAGTAATATATATATATATATATATATATATATATTCTGTTGTATTTATATATTAACGAATAAACATTTTTGAAAATTTTTATTTTTAAAAATTCCTTATTAATGAATTTCAGTGATTACAATGTTCTACTACTGTTAAATAAAATTTATTTTTATGTATGCGTTTAAACTGTTTTGTACTTTTAACAAAAGTCAAATTTTTCGCAAAAAGTTTTCACAGAAATTTATTTTATGGGGTCGCTGAAAAAAATTTTGCACAAGGGCGCCTCCTACCCACTGCGCGGCACTGGTGGTCGCATTCTAATCCCTTGAAAGAATTTGTCCTAGAAAGGGTCATCCGTGTTGGAGAAATTAGACGAATCGTCTTCAAGAATATTTTCAGTTGGAAACAAAATTTTATCATTATTATTATTTTATTTTTTTTCATTATTTTAATTAATTACTTAATTGTTTTGAAGAAATGTATTAGGTTGTTCATTTTTGTCCAAACGTATGCTAAGAAGACATGCAAAGTCCGTAATTCTCTATAAGTTGTTTTACAAAAATTTCAGCTTATTTCCTCTAATTATGCAGTAGTCTGTGTAAACATTCTTCATCAGGAATACCTTACTCTCCCGTAACCATCACGGATTCTTCAGAGGAGTCAAAAGTGGAGGATATGTAAAACATTTCAAAATTTTACAAACTTATTTTCATCGAATGGATTAAGTTAAAACAGATTTCTCTAACTGTCATTCAGTGGAGAAGGCAAAGTGTTTTATAATATCAGCGACTCGCGAAAATGATTCTTATAAGATATATTTAGAAATGTCAGTACCAATAGTTTTATATATATATATATATATATATTTGTTTCTGGATGATTTATACACTAATATTTCATTTGCAAATGATATTTCTAATTTGAAGCGTTTATCATGAACAAAACATTAAGCAAATTCCAGACGTTGTCAAAGAAGCGAAATAGTTCAATGTGTGATTGCTTTCTAAGGATCTCAGGTGGTACGCAAATAATTCACAAGCATCCATTCCACAATGCGATGAAAATCTATTTTTTTGAATGAATAGATGAATGCTTCTCCAATGAGAGCAACCAATAATCTCAAATGGTTGCCCCACTTATTAACTAAGTTGTGGTTGTAACTGTGGTTGTTGTTTAACAACCACAGTTTGTTAAGTACACTTGCACACTTATTTAATACTTATTTAAGTAGACAAGGATGATGCATTTAACCAATAAGGTTCAAAATTGTCCACAAGGTTCTTCTATCGAACTCTTGAAAAATATATCTTTGCATAATTTCTTTGTAAAGTTTGTTTTTAATCTATATTTAAACTATGCTTTTAATCATGATAAAATGCTTTTGTGCAACATATTTACCCAAAACTTCATTAGAAACTATTCCGAAGGTCGTTTGGCATTAAATTATACAACAAAGTTAATTTTCATATTTTTCAGCTGCCTTCTTCGGATTTTTGTTTATCGCTTTATCATTTTCTGTTGGATCCTTTGATGGTGTCATTCAAGCAACTGTAATTGTCATTGGAATAACAAGTGGGCCAATTAAAGGAGTGTTCCTTCTAGGGATGTTCACTATAAGAGCAAACCAAAGGGTGATTATATTCTTATATTCTTTTGAAAGAAATTTTCGTGCCACATAATATGATTATATCAGATGATATTATTATAACATGAACTACTATATTTGTAAAAGGATTCGATTCCACGTGAAATATCATAGGATGGAGACATTATGACACATGGTACCGAAATCTCCCAAATGCATTTAATTCTTAATTGGTTAAAATTATATTTAAAATAAATATTTAAATAATAAATATTATTTATAAATATAATCCAGCAATTCTGTTGAACAAACGGCGTGTTGTCGTTTATACTATCCAAAGTCCGAAGAATTCTATTCGCTAACTAGAGGAACGCTTTCTTTTAATGGTTCCCGAGTTACTCGCAGTTGATCTCTTCTACTTCCATGAGTAGAGGCATATAACCCCAGGTTACCTGTCAGCTTGTTCACGATCTTGTTCCTGGCAGATATCTTTAACTTAGGTTTTTCCAAAAATTTTCAGTAGGTTAGACAACGGTCAAATGTGACTCTAACAAGGGTTACTTTCATTGATTATAGTCCAATTGCATAAGTTAATTTTTAGTTTTCTATGAGCCTCATGGTTCGAAAGGAGAAACAATAGTTTTGCTGGGATTAGGAGACACAAAACAGAACAAGAATCGAGGAATTGCTACCCAAGCTCTGCCTGTCATCTGTGTGGAATTTCACAATCACACTTTTGCGAGTGTGTGGGCTGTGCAGACTATATATCATATTACACCATATTCCTTTCCCTGAGGCCCCATAAATTTGCATTTCTGTATATAATTTTCGTCAATAATTTCTTGTTGACAGAAAAAAACTGGTTTTACAGCACGTGGGGAGCACTGTTCCCATTATTAGGCAGTATCATTGTTCCTTTATTGAGTTCACTTATTAGAAAATGAATATGCTTAAAAAATTTACGCTTCTCCAATCACCAGAGGAGCGTGAATTGTACACACTCGATGACGAAATGAGTGCCATTTTAAAAATAAGAAATAAACATGCAGATGAAAAAGTAAAAGCATATTTAAATGTTCTGCAAAAGTATTTAGGGTTGAAAAACCAATTGGCTCACACAGAAGGAGAGCAACAGGAACACAGAATACCACGTCCAGAACCTTTACTGAACAAATCGAATACCCAGAAATATTCCCATCAACCATCAACGCCAGCCAGTCCCATTGAAGAAAATGCTTCCACTCCAATCCCTCCCCGCAAGAGAGCTCAAGGAAGGAGTACCAAATTCATCTCTATATCTCCCCGAAAGCTGCGTGGGAATGTGAAACTGGTGTGGAAAAAATGGTAAGTGAAAAAAAAAATTTTGTTTAAATTTTTTTATTTTTATTTTCAGTAAAAGATCTGTAACAGCATTAGTTACTACAATATCATTTAACCACAAATCCTTAGAATAACATTTGCTAATAATATTTTGCATAGCAAGACCACGACATCTCAATATTAAAAATACACACAATGCAAACCACAAGCGACAGATTCCTTAGCTTGTACAATTACAGAATTATAATACCATTTGTTAGTATTAATATTCAGAAAGTTAACAATATCGTTTTCGGGTGGACGACCGAAGCTATCGAAAAAATCACCGTGTTTGTCTTTAATATAGATAGCTTGCCAATGTTGTCCTAGCAACCAGGTCGGATCTGTGTTCACGACGAACATCGACTGTTGTTTTCTGATTGGATGTTGTGGCAATTCATCACGAGCACAAACTCCTAAACCCACTTTTCTTGTGGTGGGTTCTAACTCTAGTATTCTTACTAATTGTTCAGTGTTCATAGTCCAGTAACACAGAACGATCCTTTGTTACGGATAACGTACACTCAAATTCTGCATAAAGAACCACTGTGATGTTTTCAGGAAGACGTTGAGCAAATTTAACTTCGAGTCGCACACTTCCTCTTCTTAACAGGCTGACATGGGGGGGGGGGGGCAACGGCATTTTGATCTGGCGATAAGCCAAATCTATAGAGAACGTTTCGCTTTACGTATTCTTCATAAGAAATGTCATTACCACAGTCTCTGTTCCATTTACCTAGTGATGTGAACAGTGACATGTAACATCTGCTGTAATGCCTTTGAAGTTCGGAGTCAAAGGTTGTGAGGGATACTGGATACCGTCAGCTGTCACCGCAAGAAAATTCAGATTGAAATGATGAAAATTAACTGGATTTCTGTTGAAAGTGCCATTAAATCCATCACTAGTGACCAGGCCAATAATTAATCTAGATGGTATTTCACCTAGATACAGATTGTCACGTGTGGCATCTGACATAACCTTGGGAATCGAAAAATAAGACATTTGCACACGATTGATGGGATATACCGTGTTTGACTTGTCTAACACAGACAGGTGAGCCAGTTGAATCTTTGGATTTATTTTGAATTTGCGGACGAAAAGTGTAGCCTCTTCAATTTACACTTTAGCCTTAGAATCAGCTTTTGCAGTCAGTAAACAAAATTTGTGAGAACTGCTAACCATACGAACACGAACAGTAACGTTATTGATCAAGTACCGGTTTTGATGCATGATCTCAGCGTGTATTCGCCCAAGCATCTCGACACTTTTCGATTGGTTAATTCGAGCTTGTCGTCTACATATCCCACATTCACTTTTGGTAAACATATCACTAATATTAGCCACATCATCCTTAACAAATAGTTCATTTGTCAGCTGACTGTTTTTAACATCTCTGTCATAATTTAGTAGGTTTTCAATATAAGTCCTATAAGGATACGTGTCTAACGCCACATTCACTAGTTTATCTTGGAGAAAAAAGTCAATTTGACTGAACAGGGAATGGAAAAAATTATTCACAACACCAACAGAAGAATCTTCGATAGGTTTATTATCATTGTCAGTGATGCGCACACGAACGCGTAGGTATGATTTTTCCCAAATCCAAGTATTCTCAGATGTACCTGGTATGGAAAATTCCATAGGACCTCCACTGTCAGTACTGGATATTAGTTGGTAGGTGACATAAGAACTTTCCACACATGTTGACACGAGGGTGTGAAAAAAGATCTAACTCTGACATCATATCCTCAGCAAAAGATGTCATCTCGCTTGCGCTTTTTAGTATTCGTTTTTTTCTTCTTGCTTCCTTGACCTCTCTGAAGTAATCGACTCTGAGCCTTTTCAGCAATGGTTTTCCCAGCTTCTGATGCTCTGTTTATAAAGGCTCGACGTGCAGGTACCCCTCCCCTTCCAATACATCTTCTAACATACGCTGACCGGATTTTTAAGGCTTGACGATCGACAAATTGAGCTGCAGGTTTTAAAAATGGACTTAGAAAGGAGAAGGCACTTCGGAAAATACTACCTAATCCGTACCCACGCTGTATTGGGGGCCCCGTAAACATTTGAACCCCACCTGCCTGCAATGTGGAATATCTGAGATAATCAGTCATCCTTCACTTGTCGGAACTGTAATTTGACTATTGTCTTGCCGCCACGAAAGTGGAACAACTCGCCCTGTTAGAACGAATTTCAATGCTAATTGACTGAAATGTTTGTTTTCGTAACGGATAATAATCAGGTTGAGCAAAAACGAAGGAACACTTGGTGCTGCACTGAACAACTCGTAAAAATGGTGCACATGTATCACCAACTATCTGTTCTTGAATTAAATCAGAATAAACAAAATATGCGGCTACACACCTCTTTATATCCAGTTACCCTAATACCCTTTTCTAAATTTGTGGGTACCATCACTTAAAACCACACTATCACCTACTTGAAATTTTGGTTTTGTAGTCTCTTCTTGGGTTCCGTACAAATATTTCCAACACGATCCTCATTGTGAAGTTTAACTTGCGAAGGAGCCATACCGATAGTGCGGTGTGGTGTGGTGTGAGGTTATAAGTATGTACAAGGGTCGGCAATACATTCGTATAACTGTTACTTTTAGTATACATCATCCACTTGTAGATCTTTGTTTTCAACGTTCTGATAAATCTTTCTGCAATGGGTGCTTTCATTTCGCTCCTGGTAGTGTAGAAATGAATATTATGGTTCTTAAACAATGCACAAACTTTCTTGTTGCAAAACTCTTTTCCTTGACCAGTGTTTATGTAACATGGCACTTCCTCTTTAAAAATAGACTCGAATGCATTAACAACATCGTCTGCTGATTTCCTCTTCAGTGTTCGAACCCACGCAAATCGGGAAAAACAATCAGTGCATACAAGAAGGAAACACACACCCCCATTCTCTTTTGCATGGGATGATATATCTGCCAAATCACATTGAAAAGTGTGTAAAAGTGTCGGGACTTTGATTTGATTGCGTTTAAACTTTCTTCTAATGGGTTTGTGTCTCACATAAGTAGCTTATGTTGCTAACCTACTTTTCACGGTTTCATGTGGCAAATTTGTATGTTTCTGTAAAGCTTTGATACTTCCAAAACTAACTACTGTATTAGGATTATAGTAATCTGCTAACTTTTCCATGACTATCAATGATTTTTTTTTCTTTGCAGGTGAAAATCAAGAACCATCGCAAAAGTGGCAGATACTTGCTTTTATAGCAGTATTGCTAATATTAGTGACCGCAGAAATTGCCATAATCATTTGGGAAGTACTGTCAAAATCAGGCAATCAAATATGCCTCATCAAAGAAATTTTACGCCAAGAAAAACATCATTTGCATCGGTGATATCTGTAAATTCCTATTTCTGCATATTGCATTGTAAATAATATCTGTGAAATAAATATGTAAACTTAAAAGAACAAACAATGTCTTTGATGTGTTTATGTATGTTTAAGTAAGATCACTTTTGAAATCACCGTGAATTCACACACGAATTGTTTATTTATTTATTTATTGAACTTTAAGATCTTAATTTTAGACAAATCAAAATATTCGGATGTATTATGAATAAAATATGAACTTGAATTAGAATATGAATATAGAAGAAAATACGGTTGAGCTATGGAAAAAAAAAGCGTGTGTTTAAGGGACACCAGTATATAATTAAATTATTCAGAAAAACCTGATCATACCCGCCATCAACTTTCTCTAAGAATTCCCACCTTTAGCAGGAAAGAAATACTCCATAATGTATTGGAAATTAGTACACCCATCTATAGACAACCAAACAAAACATGACGACAATGACGGATGTGTGTCACCCTGGGAAATTCCAAGATGTCTTATCTCAAAAACATCGCCCACAATTCCATAGCCAAACGAAAACACCATGTGATATCACAGAGAGACATATGTTCCCCATAAATTTCCAAACACATAACGTCAAATCACGACACGATTCCTTATACACTAATATATCTCCCTTTCCATTCAAAACAACAACGTCACTTATTTACAACTAACAAATGACGTCACTTATCTTCATCTGATAACAACAAATATTCACGTAACGATTCCTTATCTTATCTTGATCTTGATCTTGTCACTAGTGTCCCACCAATCACGAAACGATTCCTTATACACTAATATATCTCCATATATCTAATATATGGAGATATATTAGATATTCAAGTGGTGCGACCATATACCTAATATATCTGGTCGCACTTGAATGGACCCTTCACCGATTGATGTTAGCATGCCATGGTCATCAGCTAGGAAGTAGTAAATTCTGATTTCGATCCAATTCTCCATCTTGGATCCAAATACCAATACTGCTTTCTTGGATACTCCCATACACCAGGGGCGAATGCTGGTCTTGAAATTCAGGCTTGCTCTTGTTATCTTTCAGGGAGTGAGAGGTGTCATTGAAGTCTGATTAGCAGAATAATGAATTACTGACCATTTAAAACTATATATTTAGAAATGTATGTACATTTAATCATACAAATACAACATTTATTTTACAAACGATATTCTGTCTTTTTCAATTTAGCCTTGAATACAAATTCTACCCTACGGTTCTTCTTCATGAACTGGTCAATAACATTATCATAAAAAGTCGTTTGTAACTTAATTTTCCCAAGCAACACGTACACTTTTAAAGGCTGGCTGAAGCCCACTGGCTAGAGCTACGTTGACTGCGTATGGCCTGTGTTTAAGATGACGTGGAGGGAGCGGAAATAGCTATGCGCGAGCATGAAATCACAGTGCTGCTGCTGCTGCGAGGACCTGGAAGCGCCTACAACCGAGCAAGGTAGTAGGAGCTTGCTTTGACTAGAAGAGCAAGCATCGGCCTTTGATACACAACGCAAAGCTCAATTATTGTCGCGCAAGCTTAAGACGTCTTCTGTCTACAAAAATAAATGCCTAAATGGAATGCTTATAAATGCGTGCATTTATTAACAAATAAATATTACAACTGTTACTTCTTTCTCAAGTAATGAGATTGCGCAATAAGCATAGCAAGCATGGAGAATTCGCCCCTGCGTACGTACACTCACAATAACAACAATAACAGCACATCTTTTTGAAGACGGCATTGTTGTACGCCACAATAGTATTTCTCAAGGTTTTTCAGGACATAAATATCCTGAAAACCTTGAGAAGTACTATTGCGGTTATATATGCAGATGATAACGAAGAATAGGACGTCAGTATTCAGTGGGAACCTCGTTCCCATCTTGGGGTATTAAAAGATTAACTATTGTGTAATATTTAGCTGCACTGTTGATAAAGATACCTTCAGAAAATTTCTAATCAGTCTGCAGAATTATGTAAAGAGTTACAAAAATTTTTCATCTTTTAATTATTCGACAATATAAATTCATTAAGTTTGATGTCTGAAATGTTTGGAAATGTTACAGTTTGGTACTGGAATGGAAGGGTCTCGGAATTATTTTATCGGAGTCACTCTCTCTCTCTCTCTCTTTGTGTGTGTGTGTGTGTGTGTGTGTGTGTGTGTGTGTGTGTGTGTGTGTGTGTGTGTGTGTGTGTGTGTGTGTGTGTGTGTGTGTGTGTGTGTGTGTGTGTGTGTGTGTGTGTGTGTGTGTGTGTGTGTTGTGAAAAGGCAGTTCGGAAAGGCCATCTGATGCTGATAATATTCAGTCATCTTCATGCTGTCACGTAAATATAAATACAAAAGGAGCAATACTGTATAAATCCTACTTGTATATCCAGCAATATTGAAATTTCTTACATTTCCAAAAGAGTTCCGCCATTAGTCCTAAAACTTATTGTTTCCATCATTGACTTCGACACAGACAGACTCGGTTAATGTGATAGTTGACCAAGAAAACAACAATGTTTTCTCTAATATTTTCTTCGCAATGGAACCTATTAAGATAACGGGTGGGGGCTAAACTTTCTGAAAAACACCTGAAACAAAAATTATATTAAAGCAACTGATATCACCACAAGAACGCAGATATCTTAAAAGTGTTTAAACCTTTCTTTTCATCAAATTGTAATCCTTTGTTCGTTTTCTTTTAGGATATATAAGAAGACATGTCAGAGTCTTTAGCATAATGTGGACAACACTGATTTTAAGCCTGAATTGGAATCTATTAGAAAGCAGGATCAGTATTCGTGTGAGTCATTATGATTGCGGATAACAAACCGACATGCGCCTACATGTCGGTTGTCGTCAAACTTCATTTGACGACAACCGACATGTAGGCGCACTTTTGTAGTCGCGTTCCATGGTCCGTCTTTTAATATAATTCAATAACATCAACTATTATTTTCATCGGATATATATTTGTTAAAAATAATTTCAAAAATGGGTTGAAGAAAACGTAAAATTGCAGACGAGGAAGAAGGTTTAATGATGAATGGAACAGCAAGTACTTCTTTATTGAAAATGGGGGTAAGCCCCTTTGTCTTATTCTTCATAAAACTGTTGCTGTTATGAAATAATATAATATCAGACTTCATTACGAGAATGAACATGAAAGCCAATAGAAGAATTTGAACTGTGAACTTAGAGACAATCAAATGAACAAATTAGAAGCTTCTTTGACTGCTCAGCAAAACATATTTAGCAAGCAAAGTATTCATAATGAATCGGTTGTTCGTGCTAGTTGTTTTAGAGGAACTGGTTGAGAAAGAAGGAAGGGCTTATACAAATTCAGAATTTATTAAGCGATGTTGATTAGCTGTAATCGAACAAACATGCCCAGAAAAGAAGACGTTATTTCAAGATATTAGTTTATCTGCCAGGACGTGTACAATTCGAGTAAAAAAAAATCGGAACCAATTTATTTGAGCAGCTTAAATTTAAAGCAAAATCATTTTGATTGTTACGCTCTGACAATGAATGAAAGTACTGACGTAACAGACACTGCGCAGTTAATGATATTTTTATTCGGAGCATCGATAGTGACTTTAATGTTCATGAAGAATTGGACAGTTTGTGTAGTTTAAAAGATACTACAAACGGCAATAATTTGTTCATAAAAGTAAAAGAAACTATTGATTCTTTAGAATTGGGCTGGAAAAAATTAAAAAGTGTGACAAACGATGATGGAAGAAATGTGTGTCTAACACCGGTGTAGTAAGTCGAATCGGAATTTTTTTTTTACAAAAGTGCATTCAAAATGTCCAGTCTCATAACAAAGAAATAAAATATTTAAATGTGGCTATTCAACACCATTAATATTAATAATTCCTACGTTCTTCTTTAAATACATTAAGAGATGAATAGCTAGCTATCAAGGGTATAAGCGGTTCTATTCAACAGTTCTGTTATGTTCTGTCTCAAGTAATAACTTTCTCTTTGCTTCTTGACTAATTCAGAATTGCAGCGATGTTCAGGTATACTCAACTTACAGCTTAGGTAATCTGTCTATGTATATACCATTTTAAATATTATCTAGTCAAATTTTATTGTGCAAATCGATTACGCATTGGGCACTTCTTTTAATTAGTAAAACAGCTTTAACGGAGTGGTTTTCAACTGAGTTCAATATAATTATTATTAGAGAACCACGTGTCATGAAGCGAGGATAAATGTTATTATTTACCTATGTTTCTGACCTCACCTTAGGAAAAATACCGAAGTTGTAGTCAGAAGAAAACTCTGAACATCAATTGAGATCTGTTTCTCAGTTCAGTTGTATAGCGCTTAGAAAATGAATAATATTTTAAATAATTATTTTAATCGTCTTTAAGTATCCTTGAGTTCTAGATTTTATTCAAAGCAGCTTTTCCTATATAGAGAGATCTACATATGCATTTATTGGTAACTACTTATACACCAGTCATTAAGTGATGGAGGATAATATACACATGAAAAATTCTAAGAAATAAACTAAAATAAGAAGGCATGACTAAGCGTTTATTGACTGTTACGTGCCTCAGTGGATGGATTCACTGTTTAGTTACTGTTCGTGGCTTCTATTAAGGGGACTGCTTTATACTTAAGGCATAAAGTGTAAAGAAAACATAGTGCTTTTCAGTTATTCATAAACGTA
Source organism: Typopeltis vanoorti (assembly GCF_054136105.1). Taxonomy (NCBI): domain Eukaryota; kingdom Metazoa; phylum Arthropoda; class Arachnida; order Uropygi; family Thelyphonidae; genus Typopeltis; species Typopeltis vanoorti. The sequence goes on from NC_143567.1 coordinate 100,202,253, forward strand.
TTTTAGAGGCTGAGGAAACAAAGGTATGGTACAGGAATTTTTACAAGGATCATTTTTGATTGTTAATTATGCGCATGCAGTTTTACGTATTACTTCAAATGTTCTGTTGCCAAGTAATCTGCAGGACCATTTTCAACAGTTTGTGTAATGATAAAGAGGTTAACCTTTATCCCAATATTTGATAACACATATTGCCTGAATTAAATTTTTCTCTTGCAATAGAGAGGCATTATTTTTAATTATTACCAATTCTTATTAAGTAAATAAATTTTAATAAGAGAGGAAGCTAACGAAAAAAAAATATAGAAATCTGATCAGATGGTACTTGGCTAGCAAGAGTTTATTTTTACAAAAAGCTATCATTATTCTCAAATTTCGAAATTAATTAATCAGAATACGGCGATAAGCTAGATCGTTATGTAAATATATATTTATTTCGTGATTTTTAAATGTTGGTTTGTCAAACACTGCTTTATGTACTGTCTTAACGTGCCCGAATCAGTTTAAGCTATTAAGATATATGTATATTTTGAATTCTGAAAATTTTTTCTGAATTTTCTATATTCGGAAAATATAAATTAATTTAAATAAAATACTAAAAAGGACTTTTACAATAGAGGAAATGAATAGCATGGGAAATTACAACTTGAGAATTGTCTCAGAACATAAATTCAATTCAGTCGTAATGGTTAGTTAGAATATTACGTTGATAAACTTCCAACAGGTGACATGACGTCATTTATGGTGACGGAGTGATTTCGTGAATCCGACAAATTATCAAAAATTCATATTTGCATCCTAATATATATGTAAACATAGTGCTTTTCAAAATGAATAAACCACGCAGAAATGTAACTTGTTCAGTTTTCGATCAAGCAGGATATAATTTATTATGGTGGTGTACAGTACAGCGAAATGAAAGAAGAGGAGAGGGAAAAACGACGACACATAAAAAGGATACAATGTTCGCACTTATTGAAGGACCTGTTTTCAATCAGATCATGGGCGTTGGTTTCTAGGTTAGATGCGTTTATAATGATTCGACAGGTTGTTCTAAATTCTTCTGTATATACGAACAATTTTCCTTTTTCGATTCCAGTACTAATTAAGGCATACCAAAGACCACAGCATCATCTTTCATCCAGAATAATCCAAAAGTAACAATTATCTTCATCATCATCAATAGTACTTACAGGCATTCACTGGCCATAACCAACTAGTATCTTTTGTTCGTAAACTTCAGTTTATTCACATGAGATGGTTAGTCATATTCACATTTAATAGATTTTGTATGTAAAGGCTTTAGTGATAAATAATATAAATTTCTGGTAAAAAAAAAAACAACCCGACATCTCCCATGTAGACCGATAAATTCATCGACAGTTAAATATTTCTAATAAAGACAGCATCCAAGACGGATTCGAATTCAAGTCTTCCCAAACAAAGAAAGTTTGTGTGATGGGCTTTTTTTAGTAATGGGCGTCTTCATAGCTGACCGATAACTTCGTTATCGGTCAGCTATGAAGACGCTTTCTCAATATTATTAACCATTGATTTAGATAATAGATTTCATAATGATTCAAAGATATTCTATGGTTCCATTATGAATCTGTGTTCTCACTCTCTCTGCCTACAGGCCTCAAAGATGGCAACTTTCTATTTTCCGAGCCAATCTCCTTCCATTTCCCTTCTATGCGCTTGAATATAGGACCTACCATCTCCTAATTTGTTTACGTTTTCTTTTTTACGGATATGATATTTTTTTCGTTATTTCAATCTATCTCATATGGACCTTCTTCTTGTATTGGAATATTCGATAAATTCGAATGTTTTTACTGATATTTCAGCTTTGGCAGAAAACTTTTCCTTGATTATGACAACATATGATCGCACCAAGACATGTTATTTGAAAGTTGAGATTACTAAGCATATTTAGAATAACTTATGTTACGCTTGAGGTGATGCTGAAAGCTGAACAAAAAGGAATGAGAAGGTACTGATATGTGCAATTTTTCAACACTGCTGCACAAGTGGACGATGGTTGCGATGGAATAGCAGCCCCATTGCATTTGAGTATTCCTTTCATTGAGTTAAATTGCAAGTTAATTTTTAATTGAGTCGGCTTTTTTTTTTTTTTCACATGGGTGAAAATATGGAGTTTTTTTTTGTGTTTTCTGCTATTTCCTATCCCGTTATTTATAGTGGATGTTTTAATTTCATTCTTCGTTAATGGTGGTCTTGATGAGCGTAAAAGGGTGAGTTTGAAAGTCACTAAACGACCATTAAGCAGTGCCGTAACGACGGCGTGACAAAAGAGGCGCCCGCCACCGGCGTAACTAGGTTTGAGGCGCAAAACGTAAAAAATAAAAATAAATAAATAGATATAAAAGTCCGCTATTTTATATTGTATTTTTAAATTTCGGCAATATGCCACTTTAGACACAGAAATTCTGCAACACACTACAACTCATTTTGATGGGTTTAATAGTAAGTATTTAACATATTGCATTTATTAAATTTTAACTTGTTACATTTAAATTTTCCAAATTTTTTTCATTTTTAGGTTAAGGGGCGCAAATTAGACACTTGCCACAGGCGCTTCATAGCATCGTTACTGCACTGCCATTAAGTACATTATTTGCTTTATAGGATCGCCGTCTATCATGTGGTTATCGTAATCATCATGTTTTTTTACACACTCAGACCTCTCGACTGTTGGACGTAATAATTCAGCTACACTATTCCCATGACTTGTAAACCTGAGTTCTGTTTTCACTTTACCAAATACAGTTCCTAAAACTTAAAACTGTTTCCGATACCAAGAATTTATTCTTGATTTTTTTCATAAATTTTAAACAATAATTATTTCGTGAAATACTGGGAAGCGTAGATTACTTGACAATATGATAATAAGTGAAAACTTTAATAAGTGTATCTCAATACAGAAAATAGTAATATTTCCTAATCATTAAGGCAGGGATTTATCTTTTGAAATGAAACAGGTACGAAAATTCTGAATAAGTGAAAACATATTCCAGTATGTTTCCAGTTCCAGTATCCTCATTGAATTAAGTTTATTTCCTTTCAACTAGCAGCGTTATCCTCAAAAAATACTTATTATTAATGCAGAATGTATTTATAAAAATGCTGTGTATTTACTGAAAGGGAATATATGATTCAAATGGAGAGTTTGTTACATTCACCATACTAATTCAAAAATGAGTCATGTTAACCAAACCAGCTGTTAGCCAAATTTGTAAAATTCGAATAATAATAATAATTTTCTTGTCGTTCGGATGGTGACTATGTAGCCCTACACAAATCGCAGTTGTTTCCGTTGCGCAGGGTCAATTCATGTTTGACATGGACAAATATTTCTTCCAAAAACTAGAGTGGTTTAATCCAGAAACTCAAGAAAATGGCGTAGAACTCACACTATATCAGAGAATAATATACAGTTCAAGTGTTACGGACCAAAGTGGCAGATGTCTGCAGTGTTATACTTTCCGGATGGCTTTGGATCAATTGTCATTCGTGGGCAAATCATCACTGACAGCTATGGTAGAAATCAACAGGTTAATTATCGTGAACAGATAACAGGTGCTAGAAATGGATTCGCTATTCCCTGTTGGGAATAAAAGTCCTTAGTGAATGTATTCATACAAATTCGATTATCATCTCATGAAATACATTTAAACAATTCCAAACCATAGTAACAAGTGCGAAGAGTATCAGGGTATATATATATAATATATATATATATATATATATCAGCCACAAAAAACGATAGTTCTCAAAACCTTTTACACTAGTGTGGTGTGAACAATGTTTAAAAATAGAAAGAAAATTTTCTATGTCCTTCGTTTAATGTAGTTATTACTGTTCAGGAAATAAGGGAAAAGAATTAAAAATCATTTCGATAAGTCAATCACTCAATCAGCTAACGCCTTTTTATTCCCGTATACAGGGAGTAGGCGAGGCCATTTAGCCCTATCTAACTTTTGGAGACTGAGTGGGCAGTTCAATCTCCACTGGTACCAATCAGAGATAGATGGCCCAAGGCTATCACTAATTAAGCAGTACTCAGTGAAGAGAGACGGCTCAAATGTGCCGCCATCTCGTGGTCCCTAACCCTAATACAATATATTTAATGTCTGAAATAATGTGGGTTCTACGGTCGATTTTCTTGAGTTTACAGGACGAAAAACCTGCTTGCCCGTGCCAGAGATCGACTAACTCGGGAACCGGTCGAAAAAAGGCTTAGAAAAATTTCCTCTAGTCGCCGACTCGACTCGAAACCAAGTCTTCCTTCGTGCGGCCAAGCGCCGTGTTTGGCAAACGCCACATCCACTGAGCTACACAGGCTCTTACATTTCGATAAGTTTGGAACTTAATTTTATAATTGTGTTGAACAACGTGTTCTCGTATTTGTTCATGATTTGAGGAAAGTGGATGAATGGTAGTGACTGGGTGACAGGGCTGCGCCCATGGAAATACTCACAAAAGAGACATAATTTAACGACAATTGGTCTATGGGATACGATTGGAGAAGTGAATGAGAAAGAGAGACAGAGAGAGAGAGAGAGAGAGAGAGAGAGAGAGAAGGATCATCAATTCAGCTAAGTGCATTCTTTTGAATTTCATCACGCAGTTTGAGAGACGACCTAGGTGCACCATCCTAAATATGAGAATAATATATGTGATCGGGCGGTGTAAGCTTTGTAAATTGTCAGGAGTTGAGCAAAAACAGAAAATTTCTTTATGACGCTAATGAATATCAAGCTATTTGAAGGATTAGAAATGGGTATGGCCCTGATGCCCTGGTGACAAGACTAGTTAAAAATGAACGTCAATCTAAGGAGAGAAATGTGACCCAAGTTGGTACATAGAATATTTATTATTTTTTTATTGATATCTCAAATATTTACATATATACAATTATCATCTTGAGTAACATTCAGTATATTATTTTACAAGGTTCAGTACTGAGCGCTACATATAATGAAATTTCAATAATAATGATGACAACATAGTTTTTTTTTTTTTGCTATCTTTTAAAATAACAACCACAGTAATAATTTACAATTATATAGTTCAGAGTTACACACGCTATAAAATATTACATGTAGTTTACTATGTTTATTTTTCAAAGTTTGAGAAAGAGTGATTATACAACAGTATATACACATGTGCAATTAAAATATTATATTTCCTATTTCTCATAAACATACAATGTAAACTCATTCCTTACATATTTTTTAATAAAAAGAATAGTTTATTACATGAGTTTTTTATGTTACATTGTAATATTATATGAATGGTATTATAACATAATAATCAGTATCTTCAGTATCTTCTTTATTGTTATATACTTTACTGACTGTTTTGTTCCATTTCTGCATTTGATTGTAAGGATTACGTGTAGATGGGTGAGACAAGTTAAGGCACTGAATAATCTGCTGTAAGTTCATTCTGATTTGCCAGGAATCAAAGCAAAAAGCCTCCATGGAATCCTTAAGGGGTTTCATGCCAGTCCCACCCCTGGACAAAGGAGGAAGGTCGGTCAGATGAGTGTCGATGCTCTGACCGTAAAGAAAAAACACGATTGTTATCTGATGCCTATATGATCAACGCTACAACATGCTGACTCGGACGTCGCCCGGATCAACAAGGTTCGCGGTACCAATCGAGCGATCAGGGTTGGATCGAAAAGTGGGATACCGAAAGAAAACTGAGAGTAACAGAACTATTATCAGTTGGAACATGGAATGTACGGACACTTTGGAGTCAGTAAAACTAGATTTACTTCGCGAGCAAATGAAGAGATATTGGTGTGATATACTAGGACTTGCGGAGATGCGATGGATATCATCTGGAGAGATAAATTGATGTGAAGTCATATGGTGAGAGCATAACACCAAGCACGAAGAAGAAGTTGGATTCCTTCTTAAGAAAAGAGCTAGAGAGGATATATGCACCCACATCTGACAGCATTTTGACTTATTTTACAAAGATCTGACAGAGACAATAGAAACAATATCAAAGCAAGATGTACTAATTATTGAAGGGGATTGGAATGCCAAAGTCGGAATATATAATGATGGTTGGGAAAGAGTCATGGGAAAATATGGTTTGGGAGAAAGAAATGAACGAGGTGAAAAAATGATAGAATTTGCTGTGGACCACGATATGATGATCTGTAACACAAGATTCCAGCAAAAGGAGTGTAGAAAATGGACGTGGTGATCAAATGACGGGAAAAGCCGAGAATATGATCGATATGATTACGATTTAAAGATGATGGATAACATCAGCAGTGTATCTTTTCAAGGAGCGGATATAGACTCAGATCATAGTTTAGTGATTGCAAACATCAAGTTGAAATTAAAAGAAAATATAAACCCTATCATCAAAAACGAAGAGATACAGCAAGAATAAGTGAAGCAGAAAAAGGAAGAAGGTACAGAACAGTGTTAGAGGAAAACTTAAAAGTGTGGACAAAGAAAAAAATTCGAATCTAAGAGTGAAGGAGTAATGAAAGCGATAGAAGATGCAGTTGAAGAAACAGTACCAGAAGAAGAGAAGATCGAGAAGAAATGGATTAGAAATAGACAAGAAATACTGAAGTTAGCACAGAAGAAAAGAATGTTGAAGATAAGAAGAGATATCAGAACATATTGAGGAGCAATATAGAAGAAAATGTAATGAGTTGAAAAAAACAGTCAGAATGGATAAAATGAAATTGTTAAGAAGCCCATTGCAATAATATAGAACAGTGCTATGGAGAGCATAAAACTAGGGAGGTGTACAAAATTATTAGAACCATAGAAGGTGGCAAGCAAAACAGACCACAGTTAAAGATGAAAAAGGCAAAGTATTAAAGAATAAAGATAAAATTGCACCGCGATGGACAAGATACTGTAATGAGTTATATGAACAAAAACTAGATTTAGACAGCGTTGGGAAACTGACTGAAGAATTGAAGCAGATATCACCACTAGGTAATGAGTATGATAGGGACATTTTAAGAGGAGAGGTAGAAAAAGCAATTGGACGGCTAAAACACAACAAGAATCCTGGTAACGATAACATCACTGGAGAAATGATTAAATATGATGGCGAAAGTATGGCTACAGAAATGCACGAAGTATGTAATATGTATGGAAAGAAGGTAAAATGCCAGAAAAGTAGGTGAAATCGATATTAGTGACATTTCCTTTCTTGTACATATCATACAAGAAAGGAAATAGTTAGAATTTAAAAATTATAGAACAACTGCTTTGACAAGTCATCATCATCATCATCATCATCATCAGCTTGGTAAAGTGATGATGATGATATTGACAGAAAGATTGAGAACATAATTGGAAGCATACTTTGCAGACGAGCAAGCAGGAAAGATTGAACTACAATTCAATAGATTTTGATAATGCGGTTAATAGCAAAGAAAGCTAGGAAAAAAAACAAAAACATATACTTGTTTTGTTGATTTTCAGAAAACATTTGACAGTATCGACCAAAAAGTGATATTAGCAGTGCTAGAATCCTATTGAATTGATAGAAAACTAATAGATATATTAAAAGATGTTTATCAGAATGCAGTTGCAGCAGTTAGAATAGGTGATGGTTTGGGGAAATCGTTTAGAACAAGCAGAAGCACTAGATAAGGGGGAACCTAATATCACCAAACATTTTCATCGCACATTGAGAAAGAGCAATGGATAAAATGAAGGAAGATGCAAAAGGAATATCAGTGCGTGGGATGAGAATTAACGATCTGGGATTTGCGGAAGGCATTGTTATTATAGAAGAAGACGAAACAGAACTACAAACAACACTGAAACTGTTAAATGAAGAAGGGAAGAGATTTGGACTTGTTATGAACTCGGAAAAAACAAAGACAATGGTATTTTGGTGAGAAGAACATGAAACAAAAGATACAAGCGGTATGGAATTGATATAAAAATGTATAGAACAATTCGCATATTTGGGAAGTAAAATGACGTATGATTTGGACTGTACAACAGGAATAAAGATCAGAATTGCAAAGGGAAGAACAAATCTGAAGGCAATGGATAACATCTGGAAAAGTAAAACGATCAACCTGCAAACAAAACTAAACTAAGAGTACTGGAAACATGCATCTTCAGCGGTGTACTGTATGGATCCGAAACGTGGGTAATAAATAAGGAATCAAGAAAAAGAATTTTGGCATTTGAAAGAACTTGTTACAGGAAGATTCTAAGAAAAGGATGGGTACAAAAAGTCACAAATGAAGAGCTCTATCGGAAGATACAATCAAAGGAGAATCTAATGCAGAAGATGTGTCCAAATAATTGCAGCTTTTGCTGCAATTATTTGGACACATCTGTAGAATGAGTGAGGACCGGAAGATAAAGACATTCATGTTTGATATTATGGATGGTGTAAACAGAAGAGGTAGTCCATAAAAAATGAATACCACATAAAGGGCTGGTGTGGAATGGGCGTACAGAAACTGCGACACTGTGCACTGGACAAAGAAAGGCTGAAGAAGATGGTGAAGGAGGCATTGGACACCAACGGGCAGTGAGCCCATGGTTCGTGATGATGATAATGAAAGCAAAAAGAAGTGGAATGCAAATACTTCCTATTACTATATGTAGCCTGAATAACTGATAATATTTGGACTGTATTTAAAAGTACCGTCGCATATCCGATCCTTATTATTTTCATTGTCATCTAATCCAGCTTGTGTACCAAACACTAAAATTCTCTCTTCATCATCTAGAAATTTATACTAATCTGGAATTATATATCCACTTCCTTCATTTGAGATGGGGGTGCTCGGCCCTTTCTTTTGCCTCCATCTAACATTACTACATAAGGTCACCAGATTGTTAGTTTAAATTTTTACGGCGAAAATGTTTACGGCGAATTTTCCGGCCACGAAACAAATTATATAAATACTAATCACTGATGATGATGATGATGATGAAAAATAATAAAACAAATAGCGAAAACAGCCTTTTGTAACTTGAAACAAAAAGTTACCAACAGAAAAGTCAATATAGATATAAGATAATACGACTATTTACTTGATATGCATATTATTCACCTCAGAAACATAGTCGGTGGGAAAAGAAATGGGAAAAAATGGCTCTAGAGGTGTGTTTACTAAGAAAAAACGATGCTGATCAGCTAGATAGAAAAGGTTGCAAAGAATTAAGTACTTGAAACAGCAAACCAAAAAAATAACATTATTGAATGAGATTAGGAAGAGGGAAAATGAAATTCTTAGGACGGGTGCTTAAAAGAACTGATCAATACTAGAAGAGCAGAACTTAAAAAAACTGGCCAATATAATCATCCCAGAAAAGCCACAATGAAGAAGAGGCCGAACAAGACACTATTATATGAAGGACATTCAACACTGGACAGGAAAAAGTAACATGCAGCTCTTACAAGATAGGAATAAGTGGAGGGTCATGGTGGCCAACTTGAACTTCGTAGAAGGCATTAAATGAATGAATGAAAATATATTTTCCACGGAAGAACAGATCCGAGGTATCTAAAAGTATTTACTTGTTCAAATATTTTGTTATCTCTCACGATTTTGTTTTTGTTTTTTCTTTGGATTCAGCAGGTCTTGAGGCAACCATGCATAGCACGTTCATGTTATACTTTTCTGAGACTGCATTTGATAATGCTACTGATGTTCGTAAATCACTTGATGTGCAGTTAATACACTGATTGTTTTCCAAAAGCTAAGGACGAACTATATTTTTACCATTATATCAGGGTTTTTTCTCCCGGAAACTCCGGTTTTTCATCTCGCATACAGACAAATCAGCCGTTCAGAACACACGCAATTTACAGTCAAAAAATACTAGCTGTGGTGGTCGTGGTAATGGGCAGTAGATGGCCCTGATGTAGATGATTAGATGAGGTTTGGTGTAGAGGTGGACATGGAGAGTTGTACAATACGTGTCCTCCCGCGATGAGTCTTCTGGCTCCTTGGAGGTATCACGAAAATAATAATAAGAAGAAGAAGAAGAAGAATATGCATATATATAGGAATCTGTGTCGCTCAGCGGAAGTGGAATTTGTCACGTTCCTCACGGCATGGATGGATTCCCATCCATGATGTGAGGAACCTGTATTTGATCTCTTTTGACGAAAGGTGAGTTAGCCGGTCTCATACGGTGGTAGGGGTTTATTTTCAACTGGAAACTCGGGTTTTTCGTCCCTCAGAACAGGCAAAGCGGCCCGTGAACACACGCATCTACGGAACATAGGACACACCTGGAGTCATAGGGCAAACCACCTTATCCTCGGGCCAGGTACGGTTTGGAAGGGCTAAAGACAGCTCCGTAAACAGGACACTAGGCCTAATACGTAAAAGGAAGGAGAAGAAGAAGACTATCGCTGTGATGGCCCATCGTGCTAAATTATCGGTGAAGACAGTTCCCATTATCCCCTTCTTGTGGAATAAAAAGATGTTAGAGGATTTATTCTACAGTATATTTATTCATTACGTTTTTATTGGCAATAGATTTGAAATGATAATAGTGATTAGTTACTTTGAGGGAAAGGAATAATTGTGTCTGTTTATTGACAAAATTAAGAAAAAGAAAATTGCCTGTATTGCCAATATACCACTCTTAAGTTGGAGACTACTTAATGAAAACTGTTTATTTCTAGAAAATCAACCGTAGTATCCACATTATTTCAGACAGTAATATATCTTGTTAGGGTTAGGTACCAAGAGATGGCAGAACTTGTTTGCAGGCCTCTTCATCGGTGGCTGCTATAATTAGTGACAGACATGGGCAAGCTAGCTCTGATTGGCTACCGGTAGAGATTGAACTGTCCATTCAGTCTCCAAAAGCTAGATACGGTATAAAGGCCTCGCCTACTGCCTATAAGGGAATAAAAGCCGTTAGCTGATTTATTATTATTTATTGTTTTTTATAAGTGGAGTTTTTTTTTTTTTTTTTACTGGCTTCGCGAAATGTCGTTGACGATGATTATGATAACTCCCAGCAATTCAAATCCAAGAGCCAAAATGTTTCTATGGTTTTCAATTGCTGTGATAATGAATGATAAGCCAGCATAAAAACTAGCTCACAAGATCCAACAAATATGGAGAGTAGTGATTACACGCAATCTTAAATTACATGAGTTTTGCAAAACAAACGTTGTGAGGTGCTGCTGGAAACAAAGAAGAGAATAATGGGCAACTGACCATATGAAAATCTCTCATGAGAAAAAATGAACTGCAGTATTTTTCTCTCACACTGTTCTCTATCCCCTTTTATTCATATTCTTATTTCCCTTAAATATAATTACTAGTCACGTACAGTTAGGTGTTTCAAAATATCCCCAAGGGAATCCTTGACACAAATGTTTCATTGGTTCTTGAAACATTTTAATTTTTTGTAAGATTTATCAAGTTTGTAATCTTTGACGTCGTTTTTCCGTTAGACTCAATGGCCTTTCACTGCCAAGTAACTTGGCTTCTTAGAAACCTGATACTGTTTATCATAAATATTAATAAAGACGTCAACATCAAAAGCTCATCTTAGACAAACAAATGTCCGAATGTTTTCCATTTAAATCATCTGAAAAGTCTGACGGGCTGTATAGTCACTATGGCTGGCTTCATATCACAGGAGGTTAAAAAAAAATAAAAAAAATAAAAAACATGAATAGTGCTCCTTTATTTTCAACAATTTAAGGGAAAATACGACATTCTTCATCACATAAGTGTCTCTGCAGATGAGACAGGGAAATGATAAAAAAAGGTGCATTTTGTATACTGTCACATTATTACACCAGTTAAAAACTCAAGGTTTCGGGTTTCTAGTCCTACATGCTAATCCATTTTGTTTTTTTTTAATTTTTACAGAAATGATAAGACTGGAATCGAAACTGGGGCACTGTAATAAATGTTACTAAGATCTTAATATTGAATTTCAGTAAAATCTATTCAGATCAGAGAAACAACAACATACGGAATAAACCAGTCTTTTTGGTGGTACACATTTTGCCAATTTTACTCAAGCAGTTCGAAATTACTGATATAATAATGCAGGATATCACTATAGAAGTATGGGGGGCAACATGATTTTGTGAAGGATAGATCATGCCTCAGTAACTTGCTCACGTTTTATAACACAGTGACGGCTGAACTGGATAAGGGTAATGGGTTTACAGTGATTCCACTGGACCTTGCCAAGGCCATTAACAGGATACCACATGGAACCCTAATCAGTAAACTGGAGCAGATGGGGATGGATATATAGGGTTGGTGAGATGGATAGGAGGGTGGTTGATGGAAAGATACGAGAGTGTCGTTTATTCAGGAGTGGGGTCTAAAAGACGGCTTGTGACTAGTGGTGTGCCGCAGGGTTCTGTTCATGGACGATACTTTTCAATTTGTTCATTAACGATATAGGAAAGGATCTGAGAGGAAGTGTTCACTTGTTTGCTGATGATGCAAAGTTGGGTAGCGCAATTGTGAGTGCACAGGATGTCAAATTTTTGCAGGATGATTTGCATAGTTTGGAGGACTGGGTTAGGGAAAATGGACATTAATTTAATGTGGCAAAGTGTAAGGTTATACATTTTGGAGTGAAAAGATTAGCAACAGTATATCACATTGGTGGAACCATAATCCAGGAAATTGATGGGGCTAGGGATTTGATAGTGTCGGTGGATAGGGAGTTGAAGTTTAGGGGGCACATTGCAAAAGTGGCTAAATCAGCTCATCAAATCACTTGGTTGCTGAAAAATACTTTAACAAGCAGATACAAAAAGTTATTGTTTCTCTGTATCGAGCCTTGATAAGACCCCATCTAGACTACTGTGCCCAGATATGGGCACCAGGGTTTCTTCTTGATAGGCAGAAGGTGCAGAGGATCCACAGACGAGTGACCAAAATGATAGCATGTCTATGGAATGAACTTTATGAGAACAGGTTGAAGATTTGTGGGTTGCAGAAATTGGTTGATAGTCAGAAAAGGGGTGATTGAATTACTGAAAGAGTTTCTATAAGAATAATCCAGAAGATATTTTTGAGATTAGGACTGGTGGTGGGAGGACTAGGGACCATACATGGAAGCTGGGCAAGAATGTGGTTAGCAAGGGTGTTAGAGCTAGGTTTTGTACTTGGAGAGTGGTGAATGAGTGGAATAAGCTGCCAGAGTCTGTTGTGGATGCTATGACCGTGAATGAGTTCAAGGCGAGGTATGATAGATACTGTGTGAATGTTGAATAGTTGTTCTTGACATGATGTTAGGGTCTCCTTCAATGAGTCTGTTGACTTCTTGGAGTTGCCCAAAATAATAATAATAATAATAATAATAATAATAATAATAATAATAATAATAATAATAATAATTTAGTCTTCTTTTGATGCAAGTTTACTGAAAGTTATTCTATAATTAGTATCATAGCTTGACTCAGGTTAGGTAATCTGTGTCCTCTGCTTTAGAGACCAACATTAAATTTTCTGGGAGGGAGGGAAGGGATTCAAAAATTTTCATTTGAACGCCATACATTGAACGCCAATAAACAAGACATTTACATCAAAATAATATATGATTAAAATTTTATTCTGATAAAAAATTGGCTCTTTTTCATATCATACAAATTAACAATTCTTTGTGATTTTTTAATAACTTCAGGCTAAGCTCCTGACAATTTTGTGATATGAAATTAACAATAACAACTCCCCCAACTCAAGTCAACAGCTCTACATCTCATATCGTTGAATTATAAGGGCTATTTTTGAATGGTTAAAGGAGAAAAATATTAAACATAAGGTTTGTTAAATGTTACACACAAATCCTTTCTGTGATTTTTTGTTATTTCATCCGATAAACTCAAGAAAGTCAACCATAAAAACCATATTATTTCAGGCAATAACATATCTTGTTAGGGTTAGGGAACATGAGATGTCAGCACTTGTTTGCTGTCTCTTCACTGGATGCCTCTTAAAATTCGTGATGATCTTTGACCAGATATCTCTGATTGTCTACTGGTGCAAAAAATAAACAGGGATAAAACGGTATCACTTACTCACCTATAAGGGAATAATAGGCATCGGCTGATTTTTTTTTGTTATTGTTGCTGAAAGTAGTTTTCCTAGCTTCGGGTAATCACGCGGATTCCCCCCCCCCTTCCCTGCTGTTAATAACTGAAAGAATTATTGACACTCATAAGACATTAAGATCTCCTCTAACATATTTCTGGATTCACTTTTTGGCAAACCTTCCAACCTTTGAAGACATTCCTGCTGAAATTTTCGTAAGTAAATTGAGGACTGGAAAATTGCCTCACTGTTAAGTGTCTCTTCATGGACCTGTAAGAAAATTTTAAAAAATATTATTTTGTTATGTTTATATCTGTGACAATGCATAAAAAAAGATTAAACATATTATTGTTCCATCAAAGTCATAAATATTATGGAAAAGCGAAGTTTATCACCATTCTGTGGTTATTGTCTGCCAATAATAAGACACTGTGAATCCAAAATAAAAAGGTCAGCCTTTTAAGTGAAAAACGTATTTTTATTACTTTTCTACATTTCAAATCGCATTACATCCCTTTTAAGAAATATGCACAAAAACTGGAAGATATTAACTAAATCATCATATCAGCAGAGGAACCAATGCAAAACCACTTACAAATTAAAATTGAAACCGACACGAGACCAACAGTTTTCAGAATTTTTTAAAAGTTATCACATTCTTACACATTATTGTGTGAAATGCAGATCATGTTGAGAGAGTGCGATTCGCTTTCCATTTACTTGAAATACAACCAAAGAGATGGCTATATGTTATTAAGAATGGTCGGATCATTCTGATTAAGTGTTCTGTTGTGTCTTCTAACCTATATTGCTTCCTTGAAAACACTGTCCTGAATTCCAGAGGACACCACGGCCACACTCATCTATTTCATGTGCCTGAAGACACTCAAAATTCATTGTATGTTCATTCCCCATCGCCAAAAGATGCCCTTATCAGCATACTGTTTAGCAAAAATGGGAAATGCGGCATTGACAGGTTCACTTGGTTATAAAAGTTTGTATTGAAATCTATAGATTTGAATGACATCAAATATTATAATTCTATCATAAAATAGTTTAGATGTTGGAAATCTTCATGGATATCTCTCCTTTAAAAGATTTTGTATTTTATTCTGGAGAGATAGATTTGGATACAAATGCCGATGATATTTTGATAATGCAGAGCATTCTAAAGAAACGTTTCTGGACTTTGCATACTTCATGAACACTATTCATCCTGCCATGAATATGAAAGAACATGTCCTTTCTTGGAAAACCTCATTCGAAAGATCGGTGACAAACACTTGATATTCTCAGGTTTTTGCTAAGCAACGAATACATACAGATAGTTAAATATGCCAAGTCAAACCACCTGATGCGAAAGTGGGGTGTAGTCAATGATTTGGCTGCATTAGAACAAGAACCTCTAGTAGAGAGTATAGAGAGGGGGGAGAGAGAGAGAGAAGCGTACTTGAGAAACGAATACAACCATTAATGGAAAAAAATAGTGCACTGTCTTCTATTACCCATCTCAATATCGTGGATTAAGGTTGTAAGCAGAATTGAAGAAGGACAGTATTAGGGTAGCCACTAATGACCAGATCAAGATCACGATAAGATAAGGAATTGTGACGTGATTGGTTGTTCATTTGATGACGTCACTGTGTGTGTGACGTTATGAGTTTGTAATGTTTGGAATTTCCCTGGGGGTAGATGTGTCAGTGACGTCGGTTCTTGTGTTTTGGTATGCGTATGGAATTATGGGTGACGGTACAGATAATGATTCGTGATGTGATTGGTGGGGCTCTAGTGACCAAATCAAGATCAAGATAAGATAAGGAATCGTGTCGTGTGTGTGTGTTTTTATCAGATGTAGATAAGTGACGTCATTTGTTACTTGTAAATAAGCGACGTTATTGTTTTGAATGGAAAAGGGAGATATATTAGGGCATGGGGAATCGTGTCGAGAATGGTGGGGCACTAGTGACAGATCAAGATCAAGATGAGATAAGGAATCGTGATGTGAATGTTTGTTGTTATCAGATGAAGATAAGTGACGTCATTTGTTAGTTGTAAATAAGTGACATTATTGTTTTGAATGAAGAGGAAGATATATTAGTGGATAAGGAATCGAGTCGTGAACTAAATAGGGGTAGGGTGAAAGGGAAAGTGAGGTCAGTGTCCTGGATGTGTGTTCTTATGAGTTGTAGATAAGTAAATCGTTGGCGTATGGCATTATGGGTGATGGATAGTGATAAGATAAATTTTGGAATGTTTGGAAATTCGCTTGTCTCCCCCTTCTGTCAGGGACATCACATGGTTTATTGGGTTCGCATAATGTATTGTGGGTGATATTTAGAGATAAGAATAAATAAACAATTATTTTTTCTTATTTCAAATGAAAATTAGCTCAGGAATAAAGAAAAAAGGGAGAAAAAAATGTTTACCCTCAAATAAATATTTATGATCAGAGCATACAAGAAATTCATCAGCTTTTTCAAAGTTTTGAAATTCATGCAAATATTATTTTCATCATTTAAATGAAGAACTGGTCTGATTATTCAGTTCGTTAATGTGTATTTTTTTTTATTTTCTCTTCCAATGATGAGCATTATTTGATATATGCATGTTGATTCATTTGATTTTATCTGCACACTATGATACCTTTTTTCTACAACTATCTCTTTAAGAGTTTTAGTAACATGTTGGTTTCAAATATAAGGGCTCTATAAAATAACTAAATTTTAACAGTATTGTGACTTTTCAGGTAAAATCTTCTCCACTAAATATTTGCTATTAATTTAATACCCGATTATTCCTTTGCTTCAAAGAGTAGACAGTTTCATGAAATATTTGAGGTTTTGCATGTACAAATAAGACTTTTAATTCACCGAGTCCAAAAAAGTCTCAAGTTAGTTTGTGGCATGAAATTTCACAAGGAAAAAAATTTTATGGTCTTACTTAAATTTGTATAACACATTAACGACACCCAATTTGTTCATTTAAATTTGCACATTTTATTTGAATGAAATATTATTTACAAATTGTATTTACTGAATCTAACATACAGATAATAAATAAATTGACAAATACAATATATTTTTTGTTCCTTAATCTTCTTATTGCTAAATTTGTACTGTTGTTCAAAGGTTCTTCTCATGCTTGTGGAATTGCTGTCATGTGGTTTTTGACAATGTGACTCTCATCTGAAAGTTAATTTTCATTTGGTGATCGTAGGGAATTTATTACTGTAGTAAAATTAAGGGTTGCATATTTATTTTTTTGAAACCAATACATATTCTTCTGAACATTATTAAAAGCACAGAATCTTTCGTTATGTTTCGAAAAGCATTTAAAAGTACATGTTATGTTTTCACGTTTTGGGCATCCAATCTCATTTAAATCAAGAACAGGCCTCTCTATTAACTTCGTTAATGTTTCTGATTTTTCTCTTCCTTTGACAAGTAATATTTGATATTTGAATGTTGATTCTATCATCCAATTTCTTAGTTTGTCCAGAGAGAGTGAACCAATTTCCCACTTCAGCTGATGGTCATATTTTATTAACTAAGAATTTTGTTTTTCAACTCTTTTCTTTCCAACTACAAGGTGATTTTGTCAATGCATATCTTAAAATAATTCCATCAGAAAAACAAATTTCTTCAGGAAATACATTTGAAGTCTTATTCAAAAGAAATTGACAATCAATTATCCCAATGATAACTGAAAATTCGTATTTTTCACCCACTGTCGATTTTTCATAAAGTTTTCCTTCATTCTTCTTCTTCTTCTTAGATTACTTCATATGGCACCACAAATATATAGTTATTTATGATTATTATTATTGTTTCACTGATTATTAGCTCTGATCTTATATTTTATGTTAACTTTCTGTTACAAAATTCTAAAGAATTAGAACTTTTCACAAAGAAACTTTCAAAGAATTTTGTGGCTCAACCATTATTTTTACATTACCAAACACAAAACAGCAGCTGCAGTGGATGAACGATTACCTTAAGTCCAAAATCACTTGACTGTATGATATTTTCTTATAGTACTGTTTACACTTACTATATGCCCTACACTGACTGTTCCTTCAAAAATGAACCTTTTGTGCGGATGACTCAACGACATGTTTTCGCATGCTGTTGGATATATGTTGGTGTGCTTTTATCTTAGTTTATGTGGGGGTAGGTAAAATTTGTATTTGTGTTATTTGGAGAGTACAAACATATTTTCTATACCAAACTTTAAGAGTTTAAGTCAAGTTTTTGAATTAATTATCTTCTCTTTCTGTAAAACAACCAAATTCTAACAGTTCGGATTTTCGATTATGTGAACGAATTGTTTTCAGATAACTCAAACAATGTCAATAGGTAGCATTAGACAATTTCTAAAATAATCAATTACACGGATATCAGTTTTCAACACGTTTTTCCCCCATTCCTGGCATTAATTTCACAGTAGTGATTTTTTTACAATAATTATAAAAAATTCACTGTGGGAAAGCACAACAACGAAAGCACACATCTTTGTTAATTTAAGTTTACAAATGCACATTTTATTTACTTAAATACTATTTACAAGTATATTCACTGAGAAAAAATCGAAAATGTAATTACTTAAAAATATTTCACAATATTTAGTTTATACTCTTAACATTTTCCAAAGAGTTCATTGAATAATATTTTTGTTACTCACTGTTTCTTGGTTACATTACATCAAAATAAGTTGGTCACGCAAAAGAGTTTAAATCAGATATGATGGTAAGAACACTTTCATACATTTGATATTGTGTCAGTGGCAAAATGAAACCATTCAACCCTAAACATTCTGTGTATTCTTTTAGATGCATATATCAAATAATGCTCGTCATTGGAAGAGAAAATAAAAAAAAATTAAAACATTAACGAACTTAATTGCCAGTCCTGTTCTTCATTTAATTGATGAAAACAATATTTGTATGAATTTCAAAACTTTGAAAAAGCTGATGAATTTCTTGTTTGCTCTGATCATAAATATTTATTTGAAGGTAAACATTTTTTTTCTCTCTTTTTTTCTTTGTTTCTGAGCTAATTTTCATTTGAAATAAGAATAAATAATTGTTTATTCATATCGAAAAGAATATCTAATATATTAATTGTGTTAATATATATATATCCCTACTGTGAAATAAATGTTGGGCTGAGAGGGCAACAGTAAATCTGGACTAATGGAAATGAGTTTTACATAATTGAACTATGTAAAAACAAATGTTCAACTTGTTTTAAAATATCACATGGAGAAAAATCACTTGAATTATACGTAAGCATCAGTGGGAAATCATGCACTATGAACATCAGAGCAAATGTGAAATCAGAAGAATAAGAAGTAAGAAAAACTGTCTTTTTCACTTTTTTTAATTTCTGTATCTTAGATTCAGTAAATACAATTTGTTAATAATATTACAGTCAAATAAACGGTAACATAGAAATTAACAAAGTATATATATTACAGAGCTAATATTCGTTTGAAATAAATTCCAGTTTCTTAGCTACATAAAATGTAAAGAAACAAACAAGCCATCTACTTGAAAACAATAAGCGTATAAAATCCTTAATCAGGAATGAATAATTTTAGGATGTGTCATAAAAATTTTACACTAGAAAAACAGTCGTACTTCCCCGAACTGATAATACTGCATGCAACATCTAAGGGAGAATATGAGTCATGAAAAAGGTGACATTTGGATTGTCGTGTGGGAAGTAGTATCAAACCCTCATATCAGACCAGGAGACTTCCAATCCCCCAGTCTGAAAAGTTCACAAGTAGACACAAAAATTACCGTTCGCTGGCAGATGTATTAGTCAGCAAAAGACAGTTTGAGGTTACACTCACTACTTTGGGAATAAAAACATAGCATGACCCAATGTGAAGGAATTAACAGTGTACGAAACAGACAGAAAATCTAAGGAACAAAAGTCAAATAGCTTTTCAGGTTATTACAGAAATTTCGTTCTTTCAAGATTGTGTTTTTGTGTGTGTGTGTTCTGCTGTAAATAAAAATTGAACTAGTTTGGAATATCTATATGCATTAAGAAGAGTCATTCTGTAAAGACTGTAAGTAATTTTGAATTATGATAGAATTTCTAGACTACATACAAAAAATTATTGTAAGCCTTTAAATCTCGATTAATTTTAATTTGCTTTTTTAAATACCATTTGGTTTTTCTCTTCATGGTAAACTAAAAAAAACACCATACCCAAACATTTTTAAACAAGATAATGTAAATTCGAAAAATAGGTTGTCATATGCCAATAACCTTTTAGTGATGTCACATCCAACTGATAGTGATAACTTCGGAACAAAAAAAAAGTGTGTGTTTGAGTGAGATCAGCATATAATTAAATTATTCAGAAAGGCTCGAAACACTGCCGCCACTAGACTCTAATCTACTGTAAGAATTACCACCCTTTAACAGGAAAGAAATACACCGAAATGTATTGGAAAATTAGTACACCCATCTATAGACAACCAAAGACGAAACATGATGACAATGAAGGATGTGGGTCACCCTGGGATAATTCCAAGTTATCTTATCTCAAAAACATCGCCCACAATTCCATAGGCAAACTAAAACACCATGTGATATCACAGAGAGACATATGTTACCCAGAAATTTCCAAAAACATAACGTCACGATTCTTATCTCTAAATATCACGCACAATACATTATGCGAACCTAATAAACCACGTGATGTCCCTGACAGAAGGGGGGCTCCAGCGAAAAATTCCGAACATTCCAAAATTTATCTTATCACTATCCATCACCCATAATGCCATACGCAAACGATTTACTCATCTACAACTCATAACAACACACACCCAGAACACTGACCTCACTTTCCCTTTCACCCTACCCCTATTTGGTTCATAGTGTCCCACTAATCACGACACGATTCCTTATCCACTAATATATCTTCCTTTCCATTCAAAACAATAATGTCACTTATTTACAACTAACAAATGACGTCACTTATCTTCATCAGATAACAACAAACATTCACATCACGATTCCTTATCTCATCTTGATCTTGATCTGTCACTAGTGCCCCACCAATCTCGACACGATTCCCCATGCCCTAATATATTTCCCTTTTCCATTCAAAACAATAACGTCGCTTATTTACAAGTAACAAATGACGTCACTTATCTACATCTGATAACAACACACACACAACACGACGATTCCTTATCTTACCTTGATCTTGATGTGGTCACTAGAGCCCCACCAATCACAACACGAATCCTTATCTCTACCATCACCCATAATTCCATACGCATACCAAAACACAAGAACTGACGTCAATGACACATATGCCCCCAGATAAATTCCAAATATTACAAATACATGACGTCACACACATAATGACGTCATCAAATGAACAACCAATCACGTAACGTTTCTTATCTTATCTTGATCTTGATCTGGTCACTAGTGGCTACCCTACTACTGAGCACATTGCTTAATCCGTATGACTACTTCACATTCCTTGGCATTTAAAATCCATAATTTATTTTGATTCGATTTGATTATATATATATATATATATATATATATATATATATATATACAGTGGTGAGGTATAAGGGGCTCGTGCGAGCCTGTTCTTCTTGTTTACTTTTTTATTTTTTCAAAAAAAAATTTTTTTTGAAACATATTAAGTGACAAACTCATACGGTAATCTAACAAACATTAGCCTATTCGGCAGTGTAGAGATTATTCGGAATTATTTTTCAAACTCCTCTGTAACGAATGCACTCAAGTTTGAAAATAAAATAAGCGCTGCGCTATCTTTACCCTTCTGCCTTCTAGTAGCCAATCATATGGAAACCAGTAGCCAATCAAATGTTTTATAAAAGGTTATATATATATATATATATATATATATATATATATATATATATATATATATATATATATATATATATATATATATATATATGTGTGTGTGTGTGTGTGTGTGTGTGTGTGTGTGTTAAAGATGCCAAGCTATTTAAACCTGGTTTTACTCCATTTCCCAAGTGATCAAACAGACAAATAAGTCAAGTTTGTGCATGCACGTAGTACACGTCTAGGTGACCCGCAAAGGTTTAAAATAATTTGTCATCTTTAACATATATTATACCCAAGGTAAAAAACTTTCTACATCTATCTCTCATCCTGAGATTTTTATTTAATAAGGTCAAGCACCTTTTGGTAACTTGTTTTGGTCCACCCCCCCCCCCCCCCACCCCCCCCCCCCCCCACCCCCCCCCCCCCCCACCCCCCCCCCCCCCCACCCCCCCCCCCCCCCACCCCCCCCCCCCCCCACCCCCCCCCCCCCCCACCCCCCCCCCCCCCCACCCCCCCCCCCCCCCACCCCCCCCCCCCCCCACCCCCCCCCCCCCCCACCCCCCCCCCCCCCCACCCCCCCCCCCCCCCACCCCCCCCCCCCCCCACCCCCCCCCCCCCCCACCCCCCCCCCCCCCCACCCCCCCCCCCCCCCACCCCCCCCCCCCCCCACCCCCCCCCCCCCCCACCCCCCCCCCCCCCCACCCCCCCCCCCCCCCACCCCCCCCCCCCCCCACCCCCCCCCCCCCCCACCCCCCCCCCCCCCCACCCCCCCCCCCCCCCACCCCCCCCCCCCCCCACCCCCCCCCCCCCCCACCCCCCCCCCCCCCCACCCCCCCCCCCCCCCACCCCCCCCCCCCCCCACCCCCCCCCCCCCCCACATGAGTTGAAATGTTAATTCTCTTCAACTGAATTTCATAACATCTGAAACTGTCATAACAACATTCACTATATATTTCTTAGTTTTAACACATTCAGGACAAATGTTATTTATCGTTCCGACAGAACTTCTTATTACTGATTGGCTCAACGTACACAAAGTTTCAACCAAAGGTTGAAACTTTGTGTACGTTGTGTGAGTTGAGCCTGCGGGTCATGTAATTGAAAAATTGGATAATAGGTTTCAGTTAGATAGATATTCCTGAGCAACGTATGGTTTTGCTTGAGTCTATACAGAATAGGTTTTGTGAGAGGGGACAAGAGAGTTACTACTAATGATATCAAATGACTTAAGTCCAGTTAGGGAACAAACTTAACAAAACAATGATGGTAACAATATCCAATGTAGCCGTAAGTTTGAGGATATCTGGTGTGAATTGGAGGCTAACATAATGAAATATATGTTGCTGTGTTGCTACAAACCAGGCGGCTCAGATACAGGCGACGTAGAAATGCATCACCATTTTAGCCTTATGGGTACTAAACGAGTGATAATTATGGGTGACTTTAATTTTCCGAACATTGATTGGGTAAATGACAATTTCATGATACGAAAGAAGAGGAATTTATTGAATTGTTGTAAGACAACTTTTGCAAGTAGCATGCGAAAGAAGGAACTCGAGGTGAAAGAGTGTTGCATATTCTCATAGAGTCAGGATTCTCTGTTAAGAATATGGCTATTTTACTACCACTTGGCGACAGTGATCATGCTGTGCTTTCTTGGGAAGTATTTAATTGTATTGATGCTCCGATAAAGATGGGAATTATGATTCACTTAGAATAATACTATTTTTGGTCCCATGGTATCAGTTACTGAATGGGAAAAATGTCAGCAATGCATGGGATTCTTGGAAAAAGTGCTTGAATGAGGCAGTATCTCAATGTATCTCTAGTGTCCAAAGAATAAATAGGTTGGGAGTGAAATGGACATGCAACCTTATTAAGCAAGAGCTCCACAAGAAGATGATGATGGAAAGAACATCGTGAGCAGAACAGTGAGAGGGGTTATGAAATATATAAAGCTCAGGCTGAAAAGTAACGAGTATTGTGTGAAAAGCTAAATTGGAGTATGAAAAGAAATTGGCCATGCAAGTTAAAGGCAATCCAAAAGAATTTTATGGTTATGCCTCAAGCAAAAGAAAGAATGATGTGAACGAATAACTTGATTGAATGCAGATGGTACTCGAGTGTCGAAAGTTAATAAGATTGTTCAATTAATGAGTGCTCACTTTGCTAAGATATGACCAAGTCTATATAGCGTGTTGCACGCTACTACTACATTGTATGAAGAGTTAGAGGTGAAGGAAAATGAGGTTGAAGGTCGCATAACCTGGATAAAATTTTGACTCTAGGGACAGATGGAATATCAGCACGTTTACTAAAAGAATGTTCAGTTGAATTGGCTAGGCCTTTCAGAGATATTTCTACTCGAGTCTCAACTCAGGTATCTACCACAGGAATGGAAAAATGTATAATAGTTCCATTGTACAAGGGTGTGTAAAAACTGATGTGTGTGACAACCGACCTATCAGTATCTCTGGTGTAAGAGTGAAGATTTTAGAGAAGTTGGTAAGACTTCGGTTACAGCAATGGGTAGATAAACATGCTATACTCTGCAAGGAACAGCACTGGTTTACTAAAGGAAGGTCACGTTTTAAAAATTTGCTCATATTTTATAAAAGATGTTACAGCTCAGTTGTATAAAGGAAATGGATACATTATGAGAGTGTGAAATTTTTCTAAGGCACTTGATAGGATCCCATACGAAAGGCTGTTGCATAAACTGGATAATATTGGACTGGAATATAAATTCTTGACTTGGATCAGGGGATGGTTGACAGACAGATATCAAAAAGTGGTATATACTGGGTGTGAATCTGCTGGATTTAAAGTGACCAGTGGTGTACCTCAGGGTTCAGTTCTTGGGCCATTATTGTTCAATCTATACATTACTGACATCAGGAAGGGTCTAACATCTGATGTGCAATTGTTTTCCGATGATGAGAAGATAGGCAGGGCAATCAGGGATGCTACTGATAGTCAGAAATTACAAAATGATTTGAATAGACTGGAAATCTGGGCAAACGACAATGGCTATCAGTTTAATGTTAGTAAGTGTAAAGTTATGCACTTTGGCGTGATTAGAGTTTCAGCAGCATAGTATATTAGCGGGGTGGGTTATACTACAAGAAACTGAGCAGGAAAGGGATCTGCGTCTATTGGTGGATAGGAATTTGAAGTTCAAAGGTCACATAGCAAACTTTGCAAATACAACTTAGAGGATAATTACAATGTTGAAGGGAACTTTGACTGTAAGAATAAGGGAGTGATTTTTCCTCTTTATAAGACTTTGATAAGACTGCATCTGGACTATCGTGTGCAGATTTGTTCTCTCAGGTTCAAAGGGAATAAATATGCAGTGGAAAGAGTGCCAAGAAGACTGACAAAAATTATATCCGGATAATGGGATTTAGGGTTATGAGGACAGATTGTATGTGGATTACAGACTATGGTTAACGGGAGAAAGAGGGGTGATATGAAAGAGGTCTATAAATTTTTGAATGAGTGTTATAGGATATCAATTGAAGAAATGTTTTGTTATACGGGGAATTCCCAGCATTTAAAATTGTTCGCAGTCAAGAAAGAGGTAAGCGCTAGGTTTCTCTCTCAAAGAGCAGTGAGTGAGTGGATTAGTTTGCCTTTAGAGGTAGTGAGGCATCTAGTGTGAATGAATTTAAGGGAAGGTATGACAGCTGGTTTGGGGGATTTATAGCCTACTTCGATGAGTCGTTGATTCCCTGGATATCTCAGATAATAATAATAACTTGAAATACATGTAGTCCTATTAATATATTTTATTTTTAAACTCTACGGATTACCAGATCATTCAAAATGTTTGCGTTGCTTCTGGACCAGAATGTCCTGAAAACCCAAATCTCTAAACAAAATTTCTGATTCACATTCTTCTTACGTATTTTTTAATTTCGAGGAAATGAATGATCTCAAATTACAAACAAATCACTTGAAATATAGTCAATGACTTTCCATTGAACTGTTAGACCATAGCATGATCTAACAGTTCTGGTTGACTACCGCATTCCATAATATGAGATAGGACTTCATAATCCTTCTCCTCCATCAATGAAACTGGCAATGACAAAAGTTGAAGCTGTTACCCAGCGGAAGGATCGAATTTCGACACACTCTGGAGATCTTGGTGAGCCTGAAAGCAGAAAACACAGCCTTTGTTACTTTTATTTTGCTGACATGCAAAAACATTATGGCGTTCTGTTTTTTCGCGCCAATTCCGTAACACAACATGGAGGACATCTCCGCTTATTAATTTGTGTTAATTATTCATATCACTATTGGTCGCCTGTATGCAAATCTTGAATATGTTATTCCGTTATTCTTATAACTAGATCAGGAAAGAAACTGTGGTTACAATAAATAAATAAATAAATAAAAATTAAATAAATCATTGCCAGCCACTGCAGACAATGGAACGCTGCCAATCTATTCGTCACAACTCAATACAATCGCAAAGCAATAAAAAAGTGAATAAACAAGAAAGGGAAATTCCAAGCTGAAATTACGTTTCGAAAAATAAAATAAGAAAATAAACACCCTTTTCAATCAATGCTGACAATTTTCAAAACGTAAATCAAGGAAAACGTGACAAGGAAAAGATTAAGAACATTCTTCTAAAATGATATCTTGAAACAAAACTGGTTACGATTTATTAACGAATTAAAAGAAAGAATTATTGCGGCAGCGTAAGAGATCACTTGCCATTTCATTTTAAAGAAATTCAGCATCGGTTTTATCGAACATCGATAAAAAATCTCCAGAAGCTGTTAAGCGCATTTGTTTCTGGAAATTCCACACTTAATGGAGAGCGTTGAAGAACAATTAACCCAATACGAGCATAAGGAAATAATATTATAGAAATAACGATAACAAATGCATATGAGGATATGTCGAGCAAATTGAATTCTTTAATGCTATTAAATTTGAAGTTATAATCTTTCCCACCTGTCATTTAAATATGAGATTAAACAAGACTGTCAACAAAGGCGATTAAAGTTCTTTTTGGTACTTTAAAACGATATTTAAAGGTAACAAAATTTTATTAGCTCATTAGGAATAAACTTTCTTCTCACTTGTAGCAAGTAGGAGACTCGTTTTCCAAATTCTTTTCCCTTCTGCAACATCTTCCAACTATGTCCTGAGAGAGCCATTGATAAGAAAGTACCAGGCTGGCTTCCCAGGAGGGAGTTGGTTCTTTCTTTCCACTGGCTCAGCTCTGGAACAGCAGTAGTGTTGAAGGATCCGTCCTCGTTTGATTCCCAAGAAACTTCATACTTGCAGAAATCTGCAGTAATTTCACTCTACAATTTCACAGCCTGCGAACAAAAAAAAAAGAAGATATTATTCGGCAATGTGATATTATTATTATTATTCGCGACACCTCCAAGGAGTCTGAAGACTCATCGCGGTAGGACACCTACCGCGATGAGTCTTCAGACGGAGTACAACTCTCCTTCTCCACTGCTACACCGGACCTCTACTACAGAGCTTCCCAAACTGTGTGTCGCGACACGTTAGTGTGTCGGCTGCAGTGTGAAGGTGTGTCGCGCAAACATAAAGCGTTAAACAGAATAATCGCTGAAAATTTCCACAGCGGAATCCATTTCTCAAAGTACCGGTACGACTTTTAGTTAGCGCCGTCAAAATTATATATACAAACTATCTTTTAATTATTCTTAACCTTTAAGAATATTTCATATCAATATATTTCGATAAATAATGGAGAATAAATGCAGCAGAATTCATTCCTGTGGTTTTATCACGTAGTAGTCGCTAGGTTCTTATTATCGTTCGACCAATAAAAATAAAGCGCACCACTTATTCATACAAATGTTATTATTGATGTTTAGTCTAACTGCAATGTGAATAAACGAAGAGCTGGTGCTTGTACAATATTTTATGTTTAGTTACTGTTAAAGCTGTACAAAAAATTCGCACAGTTTTATTTATCGAATTGGTGTTGAATTACCCGTAAAATGGATAAGTTTCTAATTAATAAAAGAAAAGCTGACGTTCGTGATGAACAAAATGTATCGACTATAGAGGAAACTACTCAAGAATCAACTGTTGAACGGTCTGCATTAATACGGACCACGTGACCCATGAGAGGCATATCAGACTGAATTACTGTGCCGCGAAATTATGTTTGTCTAAAAAGTGTGTCACCAACATGAGAAGTTTGGAAAGCACTGCTCTACTACCAATAACCTACATCGACGCCATCTACTGCCCACAACCACCACCACCGCAGCTAGTATTTTTTGTCTGTAAATTGCGTGTGTTCTGAAGGGCCGATTTATCTGTATGCGGGATGAAAAACCCAATTTTCCGGGAAGAAAAAACTCTGCTATCCTCTGTATGAGATCGGCTAACTCACCTTCGACTGAAAACATCCATATTATTATTATTATTTGACAGCTCCAGGGAGTCCATAGACTCATCGAGGGAGGGCACCCGTTCCACAGCTCTGTCTCCACCAACTCAATCCACCAACTGACCGCAACTACACCAACGCCATCTACCATCGACCACCATCACCACCGCTGGTATTTCCACAATCACAAACATCCATGCCCACGGCGGCATTAGGACCCACAGCGTTTTGGCTGGAGAACGGATACGCTAACCACTCGGCCAGCCAGGCTGACGATATAAAGATTCCTCCGGTCATGACGAGAATCGAACTTAGGCCTTTTCTAATCGAAGTGCGCAACGTATCATCGTTCTTCCAATTGCGCTAGGGAGGCTCTTATTGGAACAGATGAATCACCTATTCAGACACAAATTATATCCAATTCATTCCTTTCCCATATTTATCCAAATAGTTTAATAGCTATTGTAATGAAAACATGATATAATGTGTCTCTTTGGAGTTCTGACAGGAGTAAATAAGTCTGCGAGACCAGGTATTATGTTTAATAATGATTCATGTATTCGACTAGATGGTGTGCTGGTTTTGTTGGTAAATAGAGTCGAGTTTGCGGGAGGGGAAATCGTGTTATCGCCATATGAAACGACGGAGATAGAGAGATGGAGAGGGAGCACTAGAGCGAGAGAGAGAGAGAGAGAGAGAGAGAGAGAGAGAGAGAGAGAGAGAGAGAGAGAGTGAAATTAAAGTTCTAAATAATAGAAAAAGAAATTATCGAAACAAAAAAAGAGAAAAGACGAAGTGACGGGAAAAAAAAAGAAAAAAGGGAGAGAATGCAACGAAAAAACTAAGAAGGGGAAAAAATAAAAGAGAAAGTATTAATGGAAGTAGAAATGAGAGAAAATACATTTAGAATGAA
This sequence comes from Typopeltis vanoorti, assembly GCF_054136105.1. Classification (NCBI taxonomy): domain Eukaryota; kingdom Metazoa; phylum Arthropoda; class Arachnida; order Uropygi; family Thelyphonidae; genus Typopeltis; species Typopeltis vanoorti. The sequence continues at coordinate 100,231,499 of NC_143567.1, forward strand.
AGAAAGAATGAAGATCAAAAGAAATAAAAAGATAAAAACACTAAAAGACAAATTAATTAAACATAAAAAAGAAAAAGGGAAAAAAAGAGAAAAGGTGAATCAACGAAGAATGAAAATGGAAGAATATAAAAAAGGAAAAAAGATAAAAAGTGGAGAGAGAAAGAAGAAATCTAAAAAATGAATTTAAAAAAGAGAAATAACAAGTAAACAGATCGAAATAAAAATGTACAAACGTGGAAAGATAGAGCGAATCAAGCAGGAAAGGTTGAACAATAAAAGAAATAAAGAAAGATAGAGCAGTCAAACAAAGAAAAACAAAGAGAAACACATAAATGAGAGAGAAGAAGCAGAAGAAATAGAGCGAAGAAATGCAAGAGATATGAAATGAAAAGTGAAGATCGATGGGGGAATAATACGAATTTTTATTTCCATTTGTCAATCGGAAGATTGACAAATGGAAACTGAATGTAAAAAAGAGCAGAGAAAAAAGTAGTGAAAGTGGAAGATGGAAATTGCTAAAGAAATAATGAACGAATAATGTATCAGTGAGATATCTTGTTACAGCTAATGAATTCTGTAAGAGTATAAAAAAGGTTTACTGGGATCAGTGAAGAGTAATTGACCGCGCGGTTAGCCTAGTGGCTTTGCGCTTCGCAACTATATGCCTAGGGAAGGAGTGTCCCAGTTCGATTCCCGTTGTAGACGTGAAGAATTTGAGGATCTTCCTCAGGCATAGCCAAGTTAGCCGGTCTTGGGCGCGGTCAGTAGGGTTTTTTCCGCCAGTTTATCTGCCCCGTGAACATACGCCTCTACAGTCAGAAATATATCCCCACCCCAGCGGCAGACCAGGGGACGGGTCGGTTGGGAGTAGTACTAACAAGAAGTCGCATCTAAAGTAACACGCGGACCCTGCATGGGAAGCGGGAATAACGCGTAGAAGAAGAAGTGAAGAGTAATTGACATCGCTGCCTATTTCGAATACTTATTGCGCAATCTCAATGGCAAATCCTATTTACAAGAATACTGCACAAGAAATCGCCTCCTAAAACCAAACACTTATTCAGTTTGCTCATCTGATAAGCTTCTTCATTAGCCCGTTCATATCGAAAGGCTGCACAAGGCGATGGTACGCTTCCCCAGCTTTATAGAGCACCACATTTTCCGCCAACTGCTTGTTCTTCTAGTTACACTCTTCTCGTAGAAACTGTCGGAACCTTGTCTTGTGGGAAGATATTCCAACTGCATCCACATAAAGATACACCAAAAATGCGGTCATTCTGTTGCGGTAGTATTCGTCCTCTAACATGCTCCTGTTATGGAAGTTTGAACATCATCAGAACACATTCGTTTGCCAATATTGCATATGCGCTATCTGAAGAATTGCTTATGAGAATAATTTCGCATTGTAAGGCCAATATTAATTAATATTAGCCAATCATTTGGTACGGAATATTAGCATTTTAATTTGGAGAATGATACTATTCGAATCACACCAGTTAACTCCTCAAGATTTAATGATTTAATGATAAATTGAACTGAAACTTATTTCAGATTCGGGTAGATGGAAATGCAAATCGGAAATTTAGGCTTTGGATTCCTTTCAATGTTTGCACAACTTCATTGTACCTTTCTGTATGCAAGAAACCTTTCAACAACAAACCATTTGAGGTTTTGGCGAGGCTCTTTTGGATTAGCTGTTTCTGCTTACAAAGAAGAACATCATTCACACAGAAAACTCTCTCTGTTGGTAAATGTGTGGATACCCTTCATTTCTTTACTATTATCTCGTATGATCCTTTTTCCCTCATTGCTAGTGAAGGTTTGCTTATGACCTCATCGCTAGTGAAGGTTTGCTTATGACCTCATTGCTAAATAAAGTTATAAGCAAATCTTCTATCGTATTTGGGATTGTATCGTATGTTATGATAAAATCCCAGTTGTACGCTCCAAGAAAGACATTCTAATAAAAGAAAGGATTCTGGCTCTTACCATGACTTCCATCATTTTGCTATGTAATTAAGATGTGATATTTCATTTTCCTTCTCTGAATAAAAATGAGGAAAATATTGGCGTCATCTCGGACGCAGAAAGCTGAAATCAAATTTCAAAATGTAATCCTTGCATATTACGACCGACAGTGCCTGTTCTCTAAGCAGGAAGTCATGTGTGCTGATTAAAAACGTTGCGTAGTACAGTACCCGGATCATTTATTATTTTATAGCAAAAACATTTTGACTAAATGTTTCTTTAATCATAGTCAGATGTTCCTCATATATAATTATATGCCAAAGATTGTTAGTCAGATGACAATTTGATGAATATTTAATAAAGTACTAATTCTTATCCGCAAATTTATCTTGTGTTTAAATTGTTGTATTTATGTTATTTTCCGAACATTTGGATTCCGTAGTTTGTAGATATCATTTATACCTTTCATGATATTTCAAAATTAAGGATTTTGAATTCTTTCCCATTTTTTTAAATTCGATGGTAGTCGACTAGAATTCCAATCTAGCAGCAGTTTCTTAAAGAAATAGTTTTTTTTATAAAACAACAACTTCTTTATAAAAAAAATAAAAGAAAAGAAAAAGAAAAGGAAAGAAAAAAAAGAAAAAAGTTTGTGAAATAATAAAAGGAAAGAGTGGCTAGAATAACAACGGTTATTTATAAATTGCGTCTGTGCTGATTGAAAACATTGTGTTGTCTGATGATTATTAAATATTCTGCCGACAATACATTTTGTGCCACGCTTAAAGCGGTAACTAATTTGTTTGTATAACAGCTGGAAAAAAATACGTAGAGTATTAATAAAATTAAAAAAGGTATAAAATTAAAAAAAATTGTAATGAAATTTCTTTTTAAGAAAGTTTTGTATAAAATAATAATTATATAGAAAAAAATAATTTTTTTCAAATGAACTATATATTCTAAACTTACAGTTGAGAGAACTAAGACACTTAATGTCCTAAAGCGATTAGTTATTTATGACTTGTTGTGACTCTTTAACAAAACCATGCATAAAATTGAAGGAAAAAAAAAAACATTATCAAATCCTTTTAATCTTCATAGTCATCTGAATCGGTGTCCGAATCACCATCACTTTCACTTACATTATTCGCATAATTCTTGGATAATCCCGTCTCTGTCCCAATACATATTTTCGAATGAGGTGACATGAAAGCAATTTTCCCCCAATTTTGAAGTGTAATACTTTTATTCGCCTCTTCTGAAATCTTAAAAAGTTTCGACGTATCAATATCTCCAATTACGTTAAGATGACGAATGAAATTTTTCACTTCTGGCCAAACCTACTCAATAGCATTAATATCACAATCATATGGTGGTAGCTTCAAAGCTAGGAATCCATGCTGTTTGAGCATCGTGTCGAATTTAAATGGTTTAGTTGTGGGCGAGTTTATTTTCACCAAGTTAAGCAATTCAATTTTTCGCATATCTGGGGAATGAGAAATGTTATTTGCAGAGAGCCAATCCATAAGAACGTGCTTCTTATTAGACCAATTTGAAACTTTGTTTAATTAAAGAGTGTTATGGAGCATTGTTAATTATAAGAACAGCATTATTAGGAAGGATTTGGATCACTTTTTCTTCTGTCCATTTTTCGAATTGATTTGCCCAAGGTAATCTCCAATAGTTGAATTGGATTTGTAAAGTAAATTTGATTTCGATTAAAAACCCATTTCTCTACCCGCACACAAAATTATTATGCGCCACGAGGCATTTCCTGTTTGTAACACTCCGCATTCCTCTTTAGATTGTCAACAATAATTTCATAAGTTAAGTTATTATCAATCCAAGTTCATCTAGATACACAATCGGTCTTTTTTCCTCCCTGAAACGTCGTATTTCTCTCAAACACTGCGTTCCAGATAAAAACTATGTTACTTCGCTGCATGATAAGCTTCCTTTTATTCTGTGACTTTTTGAAACAAAATCCGATTTCATGAAGTATTTTCCTTAACATTTTTCTTTTCCAATGAATTTTGTTTTGTTTCAGTTTGGCACTTTCTTCTCGACTACGTAAAATTCGTGAATAGTTCTTCTTATAACATCTACCCCAAATCATTCAAAGCTACGTTTCTGATGGTATTCTTTCTATGGCGCCTTTAAGGAGATTTAAATTTTGGCTTTCCTTCACCTTTTCAATCCCTACGAATTCTTTTAAATAGTCGACTCCGATACGAAAATTTCACTTGCACGTTTTGTGACATGAGAAATTGGTTTCTAAATTCTTTTTCGCAGAATATCAGCACATTATGCAATATTCTTTTGCAAGAGCTAGTGAAACGTTTAATACCAGAACGTGTTGACTGTACTGGATCCATCATACAAATTAATAATGAAAAACTTAATGCAAAAATGTGACAATAAAATCAAGCTACTACAGCAACAGATTAGAAAGCACGTGATTGTGCGTTTTGGTGACCAATTTGTACATTCTTTATTTCTTTCTCCCTTTCAGCATGAATTGACTATTCTTGGTAATCTACCAGCCCCGGTTCTACGAACTGTGGGCGTACATATATAATTACATACAAAAAATTGTAACTCACACAAGACTACAAAAAAAAGTAATTCTAAAGTGCGAATTCACGTCATGTTCGAAGCCTTACTTTGTTTTGAAAACACAATCAACATATTCGGATTCCTGAAGATTTTATTTATAATTTCTAATCTTAAAAAAAAAACAACGGATTAGAAATTAGAAATAAAATTCTTATCTGTAAGAAATAAATAAAATTATTATTTATAAAACCGTTATCTACAATAACAGTTTGATATCGTCAATATTCAAATAAAACGCAGGCGATTTTAACCCGCTTCATTTTTTTTTGTTTTATCTTATGCAAATTGCATTCAATTCATACAACAATACATTTATAGAGAGGGCAGGATAGAACTGGAGAGCGTGATTATCATAAGTGTTTCGTGATGGAATGCCACAAGTCTAAAGAGAGTAACAAAAATGAACTTAATGATAAATGAAATAATTTTAACAAGAATAATAATAAGAATAGCCAAAAACGCTTTTGTAATTTTTTAATAGGGCGTGTGGTCTCTATTAACAACCAAAACAAAGTTCATCTTGATTGCATGGACTGGATAAGATGATCAATCGTTTCTTGTGGGATATTTCCCCACTCTTCTGTGAGAGGAATGTCGAGCTCTTGAAGCAATCGTGGTGGCACCAGTCGGCGGAAACGCGCCTACCTAAAGCATCCCAGGCATGTTCGATTGGATTACAATCCGGTGAACAGACAGATCAGTCTATTCGTTCAATACCTTCTTCCTCGAATCACTCTTGTACCAAATTTGAACAGGGTAAGCGAGCATTATCATCCATAAAAATGAATTCTTGGCCAATTGCAGCAGCATATGGAAGAACTATAGGTTCCAAAATCTCATCGCGATATCTTTGGGCTGTTAAGAAATCGCTTCTGATAAAATACAGATCAGTATGGCCACTTATACTTATTCCATACCATACCATCAAACTCACACCTTGATGTTGGGGTCTTTCACGAACATGATTATTTCTTGTTCCACTTTCGCCCATAACAAGTACGTCGGTTATCTGGTCGCAGACTGAACCTGGACTCGTCACTTAAAAGTACAAGAGTCCAAACCTCATTTGACAAAGGCAGTATTCCTGTTCCCAAATTCTTCGGGCTCTTTTGTGATTTGCAGTAAGTGGAATGCAAACCATTGGTCTTCGAGCATATACACCTATGGCATGAAGACGATTTCATACTGTCTGTGTCGATACCAGCCTCCCTATTGCTGCGGCAAGTTCGCTTTGAAGTTGTGTTGCGTTATGTGTTCGATTTCTTCTGCCAAGTAACGACAAATACTGATCGTCTCTTGGAGTTGTTGAAGTTGGGCGACCTCGTCCTTGTCTTCGCAAACATTTCTCGTCTCCAGAAAGCGATTCCAAAGTCGCGAAATTACGCTTTGAGATACACGACACGCTTGAGCGACAACTTGCTGCGTTTGTCCAGCTTCTAATCGACCAATTGCTTTTTGTATTGATGGCTCTTTATAGAAACCATAAATTCCGGGATATCATGTTGTTCTGCCATTTTTAGTAAAATAATGGGTGGTAGGTGAACACAAGTTTACATTTGAAGTGAAAAGTATGCACTGTGGAAGTGGGCTTTTATACCCCTCACATGCTAATACGGCTAAGACAAGTTTTGACAAGTCTAACATCATGATTTCGTACGCAGTTGCGTGTTCTACACTGTTGTATTTTAAGAATATTTTAAAATAAATGTGTTGCATTTGTAAATTATTTTTATTACTTTATAATTTACAAGAAAACCAAAATATCCCCTAATCGTTTCGAGCAGTGTATGCTGATAGATTGGGAGACAAATGGTCAATGTGAGAGAAGGAAATGGAATTTATACACAGCTACGGACGGATAATTACCTGACTCACCATATTAGACAGCATTCGAGAGGTTCGTGACTGTTGGCAGTGATCATTGAATCAGAGAATTTAGCAATAAGAATTTCGAGAAGAAAAGTGGTTAGTGGTGTTTCTAGAAAGCAGTATAAGAAAGTCTACCCAGAGTGAAAAAATATAAGCAGGTAAGAGTTAAATGAATGAGTAGCATCACTGAGTATTTGATGCAGACAAAGAAAAAGTTGTAGAGGAAGTAATTAAAAAGAAAGTGATTAGCATATCCATGCCGAGCACAGGCAAGAAGGGTGAATTGTTTGGTAAGGAAGGCCAAACATGATTATGAGAGAAATCTATTTAATGAGACCGATCGAAATCCTCAAGAGTCCTTTCACTTTATAACAACTTAAACATAATAAATATGGAAGAATGATTTTAAAAGTACTGATGGTGGGGAGGTAACAGGACTAAACAAATTGTTGAATTACTAAATCAGATTTGGTAGGTACAGAATACACTCCAGGTGGCGACGATGCAATGCCAGTTGTGATACTGATTGCGATAGGAATAGGGATTGAAGAAACGGAGGGCGTTAAAATACTGAAGAACCTCAATACGAAAACAGACACAAAATTAAATGGCATAGCGACCCATTTATTTGATAGGAAATTATCAGGCCCTCTGACCAAGTTGTTTATTTTTAGCCTCAATACTGGGATTGTTCCAATAGAATAAAGAAGAGACATGACTAGTTACTGCATAAGAAAAGATTCAAAAGAGAATTCACAAACTCTAGTCCAATCACCATCTAAGCAGGATTGATAAGGAATTGGAGATATTGGTAAAAGACACAATTCAGGATTCGGTGGGGAGGAATATCATACTCTGTAAGGGACAACATGGTTTTGTTAAGGGTAGGTTTTATCCCAGAAATGTGCTTGCTGTTTTATAATAAAGTGAAAATGGAGTTGTATAAGAGAAAAGGATTCTCTGTAATGTGTTGTGTTTACATTTTGAGATACTTGAAAGGATTCCACACAGAACTATCTTGCATATGTTACAGTAAATGGTGACGGATGTAATTCTGGTGACTCGGAGTAGTGGGTGGCAGATGGACAGATATCGAAGAGCTCTTTATGACATGACAGAATGCTTCCAGAAGAAGACTGTTGACGAGTGGTGTACAACAGAACTAATTACAGGGTGTTCGGGATAAATTTGACAGTTTCGTAAGCAAAAAGAAAATCTTCTTTGTATCTATTAAATTTAATGAATTGACAAAAAAACATTACAGGCAGAGTTAATTACAATACTATCAACAAGATTTACTCAAAATAACCACCATTAGCATCGATCACAGCTTCAATTCTGCTTCGGAACCTCGAACAAGCTGATGCTACAGTCTCCCTGGGAAGGGCCGCAAAAACTGTTTTAATTTTATCCATTAACTGGGCTTTTGTATTACTGGAAGTGCGATTGGTGTCTTTTTCAACTGCGCCCCATACAAAATAATCCATGGGGTTAAGGTCTGGGGAGTTTGGAGGCCAAACATTTGGACTGGTGAAGTCGTAGAAATTTTCAGACAACCATTTTTGACTTTTCCCAGAGGTGTGGCAAGGGGCCGAATCCTGCTGCCATACATACGGCCTACCATTGGCTACCCTTGTTATCCAGGGCTTGACTACAGTTAGCAACTCCACGAACAAAGCCCGAATTCCAATGCCAGGGTTCTTCAATACCTGTTCCTGCAGATTTGCGAGGAATTCTGCTGTACGAACGCAATCAGATCGTCTGCTAGGGATCTTTCTTCTTGCTACATCCTCGTAGTCACCATTGCAAGTCTCTAGTTCATGCCTGATTGTTTTTACTGTATTCAGGGAGCATTGGGCAGCAGTCGTAATATCCTTATTTTGATGGCGGGCACGAATCATCATGATACAAGTTATTCTCTTCCATGATTCAGGTGGGTTCCAGCTATCCATCCTTTCTGACATCTTGTATATGAATGAAGAAGGGTCCAAACTTTTAAATGAAGAGAAGTGTGTGTTAATACATGTAACTTACGGAAAAATATAATTAATTATAAATATGTCAAATTAACCCGAACACCCTGTACATCAATGAGAAAGGAGATGATTTGTTGCGAAATATTCAGTTGTTTACTGATGATGAAACACTGAGAAGAGAGATAGTAAATGCGGTTAATGCAGGGATCATGCAGAAACACTTAAGTAGATTAGAAGTATACGGCTTGAAAATAAGTTAACCGGCATCCCATGAGTAACGTGCCCGTGCAATGTTAGGAGTCTCGTGTTTGTAGCCGGTATAAATTGTAAGAATATGATGTTGCAAGGACAGTGTCCTATGTCCGAGTGTAATTGCTGCACAAAGGAGTTGAGAGTTTGAAAGAGGATAGGATGCCATGTTGTGGGCCTATCTGTTTGGCAAACTGTCCATCCTAGGTGAACAGTTAGTGATATCATACTGAGATGGAAACGGAGGAAGTGAAGGACAAATGCTACCCGCAGTGGACGACTCACCACACTCACCAAAGGTAACCCTAGAGTGCTACGAAGGAGAATATGTAAAATCCGTCATTCGTCGCCCGACATGTTGAATGCGAAGTTCCAATCATCGATTGAAACATGAACCTGCACAGAATCAAACTCAAAAACATAGGCTTCCTATGATAGGACCGCAAACTGCAAGTCCCAATTTCCAAAACCAACATATAGCTGTCGCCTTCAGTGGTGCAAAGAGCGTTTACACAGTGACATGGAAGACTGAAAACTGTGTTATTGAGCAACGAATAATGCTACTCCATACACTGAGCAGATGGATGAGTGAGGGTTGGCGGGTGCCCAATGAATACGTCTTACGAGAGCGCTTAACCCCAAATATGAAATTCAGAGATGGCGGTGTGATTGTTTGGTCCCGTTTGGCCTCGGATGTCTGTTTGTGGTGACACGAACATCGAACTCCGAGGGGTATTTGAATATTCTGCAAAATGCAAAGCTTCCTGCTTTGTGGAGTTTCTACGCTGATACTAAAACTGCGCAGTTTGTGTACAATTCCAATTGATGAAATACTCTACTCTTGTGGAAAGTATGCTCGGTATGATTTTCTGCTACTATCGCAGCTGAAGGAGGTCCTACATCTTATTAAAGTGGTCGCCGTAGCTGTTTGTTCCTCACTTAATGGTATTCGTTGACTTCTTTCCAAGCAGCCTGTGAAGAAAGGTAAGCGCTTCCATTTTATTATGGCAAGTGTAAGGTGATGAACTTTGGGAAGAAGCGATCACAGGCGTGAGCTATATTGTTGAAACTGAATTTCAGGAATCTAATGAGGCCAGGGACCTCTGGTAATTATGGACAGTGAGTTCACGTTTAGTGGACATATTGCTCAGGTAGCCAAAACAGCACACCACACACACATCACATTATGTGGTTGTTGGCACTCCACCCCCCCCCCCCCCCACCCCCCCCCCCCCCCACCCCCCCCCCCCCCCACCCCCCCCCCCCCCCACCCCCCCCCCCCCCCACCCCCCCCCCCCCCCACCCCCCCCCCCCCCCACCCCCCCCCCCCCCCACCCCCCCCCCCCCCCACCCCCCCCCCCCCCCACCCCCCCCCCCCCCCACCCCCCCCCCCCCCCACCCCCCCCCCCCCCCACCCCCCCCCCCCCCCACCCCCCCCCCCCCCCACCCCCCCCCCCCCCCACCCCCCCCCCCCCCCACCCCCCCCCCCCCCCACCCCCCCCCCCCCCCACCCCCCCCCCCCCCCACCCCCCCCCCCCCCCACCCCCCCCCCCCCCCACCCCCCCCCCCCCCCACCCCCCCCCCCCCCCACCCCCCCCCCCCCCCACCCCCCCCCCCCCCCACCCCCCCCCCCCCCCACCCCCCCCCCCCCCCACCCCCCCCCCCCCCCACCCCCCCCCCCCCCCACCCCCCCCCCCCCCCAAAAATGGGTTGAGTTGGCGAACTTATGGCAAGTCCAAGAATTTGGCTGGTACGTCGACAATTTACGGGTGATATCCTTTTATACGCTTATAAATTATTCAACTTTTTTTTTAATTGTTACAATACGTACAAGTTAAATTTTGTTTTACATGAGAGAGCAGCTATGAAGACGTGCATATGATTAGTGCAGTATTAACAAAAGATCGTGCGAACTAAAGACAAAGGCAACCGACAATTGTTGAGTTGAAATGCTAATTCTCTTCAACTGAATTTCATTAACATTTGAAATTGTCATAACAACATTCACTATATATTTCTTAGTTTTAACACATTCAGGACAGATGTTATTTATCGTTCCGACAGAACTTCTTATTACTGATGGGCTCAACTCACACAAAGTTTCAACCTTTGGTTGAAACTTTGTGTGAGTTGAGCCTGCCGGTCATGTAATTGAAAAATTGGATAATAGTATTTAGTTATGTAGATATTCCTGAGCAACATATGATTTTGCTTGAGTCTATACAGCATAGTTTTTGTGAGAGGGGACAAGAGAGTTACTACTAATGATATCAAATGACTTAAGTCCAGTTAGGGAACAAACTTAACAAAACAATGATGGTAACAATATCCAATGTAGCCGTAAGTTTGAGGTTATTTGGTGTGAATTGGAGGCTAACATAATGAAATATATGTTGCTGTGCTGCTACAGACCAAGCGGCTCAGATACAGGCGACGTAGAAATGCATCACCATTTTAGCGTTATGGGTACTGAAAGAGTGATAATTATGGGTGACTTTAATTTTCCAAACATTGATTGGGTAAATGACAATTTCATGATACGAAAGAAGAGGAATTTATTGAATTGTTGCAAGAAAACTTTTGCAAGTAGCATGCGAAAGAGGGAACTCGAGGTGAAAGAGTGTTGCATATTCTCATAGAGTCAGGATTCTCTGTTAAGAATATGGCTATTTTACTACCAGTTGGCGACAGTGATCATGCTGTGCTTTCTTGGGAAGTATTTAATTGTATTGATGCTCCGATAAAGATGGAAATTATGATTGACTTAGAATAATACTATTTTTGGTCCCATGGTATCAGTTACTGAATGGTAAAAATGTCAGCAATGCATGGGATTCTTGGAAAAAGTGCTTGAATGAGGCAGTATCTCAATGTATCTCTAGTGTCCAAAGAATAAATAGGTTGGGAGTGAAATGGACATGCAACCTTATTAAGCACGAGCTCCACAAGAAGATGATGATGGAAAGAGCATCGTGAGCAGAACAGAGAGAGGGGTTATGAAATATATAAAGCTCAGGCTGAAAAGTAACGAGTATTGTGTGTAAAGCTAAATTGGAGTATGAAAAGAAATTGGCCATGCAAGTTAAAGACAATCCAAAAGAATTTTATCATTATGCCTCAAGCAAAAGAAAGAATGATGTGAAAGAATAACTTGATTGAATGCAGATGGTACTCGAGTGTCGAAAATTAATGAGATTGTTCAATTGATGAGTGCTCACTTTGCTAAGATATGCCAGGTGTATATAGCGTGTTGCACGCTACTACTACATTGGATGAAGAGTTAGAGGTGAAGGAAAATGAGGTTGAAGGTCGCATAACCTGGATAAAATTTTCACTATAGGGACAGATGGAATATCAGCACGTTTACTAAAAGAATGTTCAGCTGAATTGGCTAGGCCTTTCAGATATTTCTACTCGAGTCTCAATTCAGGTATCTACCACAGGAATGGAAAAATGTATAATAGTTCCATTGTACAAGGGTGTGTAAAAACTGATGTGTGTGACAACCGACTTATCAGTATCTCTGGTGTAAGAGTGAAGATTTTAGAGAAGTTGGTAAGACCTCGCTTACAGCAATGGGTAGATAAACATGCTATACTCTGCAAGGAACAGCATTGGTTTACTAAAGGAAGGTCACGTTTTAAAAATTTGCTCATATTTTATAAAAGATGTTACAGCTCAGTTGTATAAAGGAAATGGATACATTATGAGAGTGTGAAATTTTTCTAAGGCACTTGATAGGATCCCATACGAAAGGCTGTTGCATAAACTGGATAATATCGGACTGGAATATAAATTCTTGACTTGGATCAGGGGATGGTTGACAGACAGATCAAAAAGTGGTATACAGTGGGTGTGAATCTGCTGAATTTAATGTGACCAGTGGTGTACCTCAGGGTTCAGTTCTTGGGCCATTATTGTTCAATCTATACATTACTGACATCAGGAAGGGTCTAACATCTGATGTGCAATTGTTTTCCGATGATGCGAAGATAGGCAGGGCAATCAGGGATGCTACTGATAATCAGAAATTACAAAATGATTTGAATAGACTGGAAATCTAGGAAAACGACAATGGCTGTCAGTTTAATGTTAGTAAGTGTAAAGTTATGCACTTTGGCGTGATTAGAGTTTCAGCAGCATAGTATATTAGCGGGGTTATACTACAAGAAACTGAGGGATCTGCGTCTATTGGTGGATAGAAATTTAAAGTTCAAAGGTCACATAGCAAACTTTGCAAATACAACTTAGAGGATAATTACAATGTTGAAGGGAACTTTGACATGTAAGAATAAGGGAGTGATTTTTCCTCTTTATAAGACTTTGATAAGACTGCATCTAGACTATCGTGAGCAGATTTGTTCTTCCAGGTTCAAAGGGAATAAATATGCAGTGGAAAGAGTGCCAAGAAGACTTACAAAAATTATATCCGGATAATAGGATTTAGGTTATGAGGACAGATTGTATGTGGATTACAGACTCTGGTCAACGGAAGAAAGAGGGGGTGATATGAAAGAGGTCTATAAACTTTTGAATGGGTGTTATAGGATATCAACTGAAGAAATGTTTTGTTACACGGGGCATTCCCGGAATTTAAAATTGGTCACAGTCAAGAAAGAGGTAAGCGCTAGGTTTCTCTCTCAAAGAGCAGTGAGCGAGTGGATTAGTTTGCCTTTAGAGGTAGTGAGGCATCTAGTGTGAATGAATTTAAGGGAAAGTATGACAGCTGGTTTGGGTGATTTATAGCCTACTTCGATGAGTCGTTGATTCCTTGAATATTTCAGATAATAATAATAACTTGAAATACATGTAGTCCTATTAATATATTTTATTTTTAAACTCTACGGATTACCAGATCATTCAAAATGTTTGCGTTGCTTCTGGACCAGAATGTTCTGAAAACCCAAATCTCTAAACAAAATTTCTGATTCACATTCTTCTTACGTTTTTTTTAATTTCGAGGAAGTGAATGATCTCAAATTACAAACAAATCACTTGAAATATAGTCCAATGAACTGTTAGACCATAGCATGATCTAACAGTTCTGGTTGACTACCGCATTCCATAATATGAGATAGGACTTCATAATCCTTCTCCTCCATCAATGAAACTGGCAATGACAAAAGTTGAAGCTGTTACCCAGCGGAAGGATCGAATTTCCACACAGTCTGGAGATCTTGGTGAGCCTGAAAGCAGAAACACAGCCTTTGTTACTTTTATTTTTCTGACATGCAAAAACATCATGGCGTTCTGTTTTTCGCGCAAATTCAGTAACACAACATGGAGGACATCTCCGCTTACTAATTTGTGTTAATTATTCATTTCACTTTTGATCTCCTGTATGCAAATCTTGAATATGTTATTCCTTTAATCGATTCTTAGAACTAGATCAGGAAAGAAACTGTGGTTACAAAATATAAATAAATAAATAAAAATTAAATAAATCATTGCCAGCCACTGCAGACAATGGAACGCTGCCAATCTATTCGTCACAACTCAATACAATCGCAAAGCAATAAAAAAGTGAATAAACAAGAAAGGGAAATTCCAAGCTGGAATTACGTTTCGAAAAATAAGATAAGAAAATTTTCAAAACTTAAATCAAGTAAAACGTGACAAGGAAAAGATTAAGAACATTCTTCTAAAATGATATCTTGAAACAAAACTGGTTACGATTTATTAACGAATTAAAAGAAAGAATTATTGCGGCAACGTAAGAGATCACTTGCCATTTCATTTTAAAGTAAATCAGCATCGGTTTTATCGAACATCGATAAAAAATTTCCAGAAGCTGTTAAGCGCATTTGTTTCTGGAAATTCCACAGTCAATGGTGTGCGTTGAAGAACAATTAACCCAATACGAGCGTAAGGAAATAATTTTATAGAAATAACGATAACAAATGCACATGAGGATATGTCGAGCAAATGGAATTCTTTAATACTATTAAATTTGAAGTTATAATCTTTGCCACCTGTCATTTAAATATGAGATTAAACAAGACTGTCAACAAATGCGATTAAAGTTCTTTTTGGTACTTTAGAACGATATTTAAAAGTAACAAAATTTTATTAGCTCATAATAAGGATAAACTTTCTTCTCACCTGTAACAAGTAGGCGACTTGTTTTCCAAATTCTTTTCCCTTCTGCAACATCTCCCAGTTATGTCCTGAGAGAGCCAATCCCATTGATATGAAGTTACCAAGCTGGCTTCCCAGCAGGGAGTTGGTTCTTTCTTTCCACTGGCTCAGCTCTGGGACAGCAATAGTGTTGAAAGATCCATCCTCGTTTGATTCCCAAGAAACTTCGTACTTGCAGAAGTCTGCAGTAATTTCACTCTACAATTTCACAGCCTGCGAACAAAAAAAAAAAAAGAAGAAGATATTATTCGGCAATGTGATATTATTATTATTATTCGTGACACCTCCAAGGAGTCTGAAGACTCATCGCGGTAGGACTCCTACCGCGATGAGTCTTCAGACGGAGTACAAGAAATGTGCTTGCTGTTTTATAATAGTGAAAATGGAGTTGTATAAGAGAAAAGGATTCTCTGTAATGTGTTGTGTTTACATTTTGAGATACTTGAAAGGATTCCACACAGAACTGTCTTGCATATGTTACAGTAAATGGTGACGGATGTAATTCTGGTGACTTGGAGTAGTGGGTGGCAGATGGACAGATATCGAAGAGCTCTTTATGACAGAATGCTTCCAGAAGAAGACTGTTGACGAGTGGTGTACAACAGAACTAATTACATCAATGAGAAAGGAGATGATTTGTTGCTAAATATTCAGTTGTTTACTGATGATGAAACACTGAGTAGAGAGATAGTAAATGCGGTTAATGCAGAGATCATGCAGAAACACTTAAGTAGATTAGAAGTATACTGCTTGAAAATAAGTTAACCGGCATCCCATGAATAAGGTGCCCGTGCAATGTTAGGAGTCTCGTGTTTGTAGCCGGTATAAATTGTAAGAATATGATGTTGCAAGGACAGTGTCCTATGTCCGAGTGTAATTGCTGCACAAAGGAGTTGAGAGTTTGAAAGAGGATAGGATGCCATGTTGTGGGCCTATCTGTTCGGCAAACTGTCCATCCTAGGTGAACAGTTAGTGATATCATACTGAGATGGAAACGGAGGAAGTGAAGGACAAATGCTACCCGCAGTGGACGACTCACCACACTCACCAAAGGTAACCCTAGAGTGCTACGAAGGAGAATATGTAAAATCCGTCATTCGTCGCCCGACATGTTGAATGCGAAGTTCCAATCATCGATTGAAACATGAACCTGCACAGAATCAAACTCAAAAACATAGGCTTCCTATGATAGGACCGCAAACTGCAAGTCCCAATTTCCAAAACCAACATATAGCTGTCGCCTTCAGTGGTGCAAAGAGCGTTTACACAGTGACATGGAAGACTGAAAACTGTGTTATTGAGCAACGAATAATGCTACTCCATACACTGAGCAGATGGATGAGTGAGGGTTGGCGGGTGCCCAATGACTACGTCTTACGAGAGCGCTTAACCCCAAATATGAAATTCAGAGATGGCGGTGTGATTGTTTGGTCCCGTTTGGCCTCGGATGTCTGTTTGTGGTGACACGAACATCGAACTCCGAGGGGTATTTGAATATTCTGCAAAATGCAAAGCTTCCTGCTTTGTGGAGTTTCTACGCTGATACTAAAACTGCGCAGTTTGTGTACAATTCCAATTGATGAAATACTCTACTCTTGTGGAAAGTATGCTCGGTATGATTTTCTGCTACTATCGCAGCTGAAGGAGGTCCTACATCTTATTAAAGTGGTCGCCGTAGCTGTTTGTTCCTCACTTAATGGTATTCGTTGACTTCTTTCCAAGCAGCCTGTGAAGAAAGGTAAGCGCTTCCATTTTATTATGGCAAGTGTAAGGTGATGAACTTTGGGAAGAAGCGATCACAGGCGTGAGCTATATTGATGAAACTGAATTTCAGGAATCTAATGAGGCCAGGGACCTCTGGTAATTATGGACAGTGAGTTCACGTTTAGTGGACATATTGCTCAGGTAGCCAAAACAGCACACCACACACACATCACATTATGTGGTTGTTGGCACTCGGATTACCTCGGAATAGAAGTATTCGAGTTGATCCTGAGTCTAGTGGCAAAGATTTCATCAGTCGATGAATGTTCCCTATGACAACATGCTGATGATTTATGGACTTCAAAAACTAGGTGATTTGCGAAAAAGAGGAGACATGGTAGAAGCATTTGAGTTATTAAAAGGGGTTTATAGGATTGACACTCAAGACCTTTTTTAACTACGTGGCATGAAGGAAGAGAATTCTTTTACATTCAGATACACACACGCTAACACAATCAGAAAATTGTGTTAGTGTGTGTGTGTATACTAGGGTGTTATTACTAGATTTTCGGCTTGGAGGATGGTGAATGGGTTGACAGACGTGATTGTGAATGCTTCATCAGTGATTGAGTTTAAGCAACGTATGACAGGCATTGCGTATATCAGAACCCTCCTACCATGAGTCATCGTCTTCCATGAGTCCATACAGACAAGAGAAGTAGGTAAAACGTATAACACATTCGCTGTGTGTGGAATGTTTCTAAGAATTAAACATTTATATAAACATTTAACTACAACATATGTAAATGAACATTGACGGAGTTTTAAAGAGGTATTGTGTTAGGATGCCATGTTGCAGGCCTATTGGTTCGGCAAACTGCTGACATATTGGGCCATCCCAGCTCGCCATTCAGTGATACCATACTGTGAGGGAAACACCTTGAGCCGACTGCAAGTGCTGACTGAAGTGGACGACCCACCATACAAAAAACAACAACAACATACAAGAAACATTTAATTACATTTAGCTACAACATCTGTAGCTAAAACCAATAAACGTAATCAGACCAAACTTTAAATTGAGACTTTTGAAGGCATGGGGAAATGATTTCCGCCAAAAAAAAAAAAAAAGATTTAGTACCAAAAATCGCCGATAGGGTGATTTTCGACGCTGGCGGAGCTGAAAGTAGTCAAATAATTGCAGTAAATACAGGTAAAAAGGATTATGCAAATCAAATTTTGCTGTGCGTACGCGACAGCAGTGCCGCCAATTCCACTTAAAAAGGGATTGGGAACGTTCAGGATGTTATTCAAGTGACTATCAGGTTATCAGTCAGTTCTTTCCGACGCCATCGCTGCCTCGATCCCCGGACATCACTCGATATGATTTTGGCTGCGGAAGTATTTGAAATCCGTTGTGTATGTTGGTGGCGTTCCCAACTTGCATATCTTGAAAGAAAACATAAACTTCTTACGCTCAGCTGTAGAGCATGTCGCACACCGGATGCAATTTGTTGTACACAAGAAAGGTCAACACATTGAAAATCGTGTATGTGGTCCAGGGGACCCTGATTCTGATGAATAAAACATTATTTCCTATGAGTTCAATCACTACATTTATTTCTATGTCTCTCGCAAGTTGTTGTTTTAGTTTATTATTATTCTTATTATCATTGTAACGTGGCACATATCCAGCTGGAATGAGTGACGCGGCTGTCGCTTACACCGTCGAAATGTTATTATTTCATTTTATCTGCCTTTGATGTAATTATCCGCTTGTTTTCGGCTCCGCAAGCGCCAAATTTTTCCCCTTTCGGGGACTTTTGGTACTAAACTTTTTTTTTTTCACTGAAATAATCTCCCCGTGCCTTCAAAAGTCTCAATATAAAATTTGATCCCAATTCCGTTTATTGGTTTTAGCTGCAGATGCCTCCAAAGAGGGAAAGTTATTTTATGGCCACCTTGTACAAACACTACTTTCCAAGATTCTCGCAAATTGTTTATTCCCATACATTCGGTTGAAAAGTTTTGGTAAACTGCAGAGTTTGAAATGACGCCAGGAAGCAAATTATTTGAGGTTCACAGAAGCATGAACTTCGTTGCATCAACTAATAATTAGTCGGGAGATAATTGTCCAATTACCTGTTCATTTAGTAAGGTTCATACCACGAGACCACATAGGGTATTACACGTCTCATTGCGTTCTCCATGCACCGAGCACATCGACACTCGCTTATCCTGTCAAAATTACGTGAATCTTGATTCCTCTTCTCAATCTGAACTTCCAGCTAAGTGGTCGCGATGTGGGCTGCGATTGCGTTAGTCGACAATTGATATCCAGGCAGAATATTAGATTTTAATTTCAAAATAAGATTCTCTTCGATATTCCCTTTGAAAATCTACGATTTTAGGTTGTTTTAAACAAATTGAAATCTCTCGCAAGGTCATTCATCTACGGTCGTAGTAACGCTTTTTCGTTGGGGTTACAAAGGCTGAGGAGGACACCTGTAGAATGATATTGTACCAAGTGTCAAATTTTCACATTGTAAACGAAGCTTGGATACCAATTTACGAAGGAAGGCCCTAAAAGCTCTCTAAATGGGGTGATCGTATCAATTCGGATCCAGTTTACAAGAACGAGATGTGAGTTGCCGCTAGAAAGTTATCATCATCATCAACGGTTTATTTCTTAGAGTTTGCTGAACTGGAAATGGATTATCATAAAATATTCAATAGTCTAATTGCTGTTAACAATTTATCATATTGCATACATTAGTTGAGAAACGCATTTCGGTATTGAAAATGATGTACAGGTCTCTTTGATTTCTGGATGGTTTCCCTGCTTTGGGGTTAATATTATACTTCCTTCTCTGTGTGATAGCTATACAGGGTGTTCAGGATAAATTTGACAGTTTCGTAAGGAAAAAGAAAATCTTCTTTGTATCTATTAAATTTAATGAATTGACAAAAAAACATTACAGGCAGAGTTAATTACAATACTATCAACAAGATTTACTCAAAATAACCACCATTAGCATCGATCACAGCTTCAATTCTGCTTCGGAACCTCGAACAAGCTGATGCTACAGTCTCCCTGGGAAGGGCCGCAAAAACTGTTTTAATTTTATCCATTAACTGGGCTTTTGTATTACTGGAAGTGCGATTGGTGTCTTTTTCAACTGCGCCCCATACAAAATAATCCATGGGGTTAAGGTCTGGGGAGTTTGGAGGCCAAACATTTGGACTGGTGAAGTCGTAGAAATTTTCAGACAACCATTTTTGACTTTTCCCAGAGGTGTGGCAAGGGGCCGAATCCTGCTGCCATACATACGGCCTACCATTGGCTACCCTTGTTATCCAGGGCTTGACTACAGTTAGCAACTCCACGAACAAAGCCCGAATTCCAATGCCAGGGTTCTTCAACACCTGTTCCTGCAGATTTGCGAGGAATTCTGCTGTACGAACGCAATCAGATCGTCTGCTAGGGATCTTTCTTCTTGCTACATCCTCGTAGTCACCATTGCAAGTCTCTAGTTCATGCCTGATTGTTTTTACTGTATTCAGGGAGCATTGGGCAGCAGTCGTAATATCCTTATTTTGATGGCGGGCACGAATCATCATGATACAAGTTATTCTCTTCCATGATTCAGGTGGGTTCCAGCTATCCATCCTTTCTGACATCTTGTATGTGAATGAAGAAGGGTCCAAACTTTTAAATGAAGAGAAGTGTGTGTTAATACATGTAACTTACGGAAAAATATAATTAATTATAAATATGTCAAATTTATCCCGAACACCCTGTATGTACACTTTCTTTTCTTTTCTTGTATACCCTTTTTTAATAGTCGAGCACATTCATATATGTTTTCTATTTGTAATGTAGCTTTTTAAGACAAAGAGAAGATAAGTATTATCATTATTATTTCAAAGCCTTGTTATTATACAAGAAAAATTCTGATTCCGAATGTTTGATTATAAATTTTTGTTACACAAAAAATAAAAATTTATTTAATTTCTTATAAAACTGCATGTTTTTCTGTTTTATCTCAATCATCATAAAATTTTATATCCTCTTCATTTCTTTGCATGTTCATCATTATTACTTGGATAGGTCAATGAACACCATATTGTGAGGAACAAACAGCCCCTTGCGCCCACCTTAATATGATGTAGAATTTCCTTTCGCTGCGATGGCTGCACCAATCCTATGGAGCTTAATTTCCATAAGCGTCCCATAGGGATCAATAGCGAATTTGGACCATTCTTTCTGTAGGGATATAATCAAGTCTTGGACTGTTGTAGGACAGACGTCCCTTGACTACATCTGACTCTTCAGTTCATCCGGCAGATGTTCAGTAATGTTAAGATCATGGGCTCTGTGGAGGTCAGTTAACAGTAATGAAGTTCATGTCCAAAAACCACGCAATTACAGCAGCAACCTTACGACACGGTGCACTGTCTTACTGAAAGAGACAATAGTCAGTTCCTTACAACTGCCACAAAATTGAAAGCATTACATTGTCCAGAATGTTCAGATACGTCTCAGCATTCAATATTGGTGATACCACAAAGAGAGGGTAGAGGCCAAACCAGGAAAAACAGGACCATACCATCACACCGCCATTTCCGAATTTCATACTTGTGGTTACGCACTCTATTAGCGTTCACCGGACATCTGCCACACTCAAACCTGCGTAGCAACCTACGATCACGTTCTGTGAGTATGGTGGGTCATCCACTGCAGTCGGCTCACGGAGTTTCCCCTCTCAGTATGGTATCACTAAATGGCGACCTGGGATGGCCCAATATGCCAACAGTTTGCCGAACCAATTGGCCTGCAACATGGCATCCTGACACAAAACCTCTTTACAACTCAATCAATTTCCTTATCGGAACGATTTCACGCGCACTCAGTTGAGCTGACTTGGAAGTATCATATTCCTCTAACTCATACCGCCTACAATCATGGGACTCCTTACATGGCACAGTGCTCCTTGCCTATGGGGTGTTCGTTGACCTCTTTTCAATCAGTTTACTTTCGAAAAGTTCATATTCGCACTACATTTCCTGGATTACTTAAACCAACACTACCGAGAGCAAATAAATGGAACTTTTATTTTCTATTCGCCAGACTTGAACTTGTCCCTTTTTTCTATTTCGAGATTTTCATTTTCGGTGACTACCACCGATCAAAGATAAGCGAAGGTTCTATTTATTCATTTCCTGATGTCCCTCTAAAACAAACATTCGAGTCAAAGCGAAGTAAGGGTTCCAGTCAGAAGAGCGGTGGTCTCACGCTGTAATTAATCTCCCACCTGGGATTCGAACCCGCAGTTTATTGGGTAGAGAGTGGGGAAGTGTTCACTCGGTCTAATAACCCAGGCAGATTTTCTAGGATGTATTTCCCCACCACATTCTCTTCTTTCAGTCGCAACCAAAAAATTACAAAGTGTGAAATCCAACCAGCAAGTTATAAGCAATTGCGTCAAGGTGAAGCAATTGCTTATAAGCAATTGCTTCACCTTGACGATTTTAATCATAATTATTCATCTGAATTTTTTTTTCCTAAAAGAAATGTTTTTTCAAATCGTTCTTCTAGAGGAAAAAAATGCTGTGGCTGGCTGTTGTGTGGATAACATTTCAGTTTGAGCCCTGGGGATTCTTACTAGATGCCCTGCAATAATACAGATGGTGGAAGGCTTTAATTAAACTTCTAAACATTACGAAACAATAGCTCTTCACATTTACTGTATGCCCTATCTTCTTGCAAGATAATTTAAATGATAAACTAGTGTCATTGGAATTGAAGCTAATGGGGGGAACCAAATCCAGTCGAAATACAAAGTGCAGTATTTATAAACACTATACAGAGATAATAATATTCTTTGAGAAGTAGGAGGTATTCCCCACAGTGCAGATGGAATAATTAGAAACCAACTATACACTGGGATTATGAATTATATAAATGCAGTAGTGTTTTTTATTCAGATTTCTCACTGAAGTTATTATTATGTATCATATAAAGAAGACGGTGTAGCTGTTATCGGATAATTAAGAGATTCAACGTATGACTTCCGAATTTGTCTAAATCTGCAATAGAGAGAAATAATCTCATTTACTGTTGCGATACTCTTTAAACTCTGAAACCATTAAACACTTTCAAAGAAAGTGCCAAGAAAATGAGTACAAACACTCATTTTCAGTTGAGAAGACCTGATAAAAGGTCTTTGCATCCTAGACGAGAATAGAACACTGGTCTCTGCATCCGAATGCCATCGTCTATACTAATGATTGAGCTACAGAGGATGCTACAAAGCTGTAATTGGAATGCAGTTCAGGATTAACCAACTTTCAGCGAGTTTTTACTTTAGTTACCTCACCAATCTTTGTGATTCTGTGATCAGGGCATCCCACAAAGACCAGGATTCACGGCAGCAAATGACAGAAGAGTGTTTCGAAAGGAAACCAAAGAGATAGTCCTGCGTCCTACAAAATTCCTGTACAAGGATCTCTGTTCTCTCTGTGCGGAAAAATGAACCTGTGTTCTTCGCTATAATGAAGTAAGATATCGCGAATCGGATCTGCTATGGCAAGTTCGTATGCTTCTATAGCATACGAACTAATGCATAGTTCGTATGCTATGGCATACGAACCAGACCTATGGCAATAGGTCTGGTTCGTATAGAACCAGACCATCAATAGGTTAATATTATAGTGTGCTAAGCTATCGTTGCCTTGTTTTGAGAAAAAGGGAGTTGTCAACTCCGTGGGAGGACGAGATCAACATGTCGAACTTCTTTCCTGCAAAAACTCATTATTATTTTAATGGAGGAAGGGATCAACGTGTTTGTGGTGCCTCCCTTAACATTCGGTGGAAGAGCTATTCTGGAGAAAAGGTACTGAAACTCAGCTCGTGTGCTAGAAAAAACTTTTTATTTGTTAGGACCATGTTAATTTCTAAGCTTGTGAAAAACAATAGCAGAGATTTGGGTCTAACTTTCAATTCCTATTTCAGTAACACCATATTCCCACAGTTCTGGATGTCCCATTACTTTCCTGGAATGCAGAAAACCTGTGACAGCCAAAGACAAACAAGAACGTGTTGAATTGTTCTGATATTGTCTTTTGTTGTTGTTTTCTTAATTTTTATTTTTTTAAATTGTGTACCCAACATAATGTATCCCGTTTAAAAGAACTCTCCTTTAATCAACGAATGTATTTATTGTTCTTCAAAAGTCGCTACAATGTCATGAAGAAGATCTTTGGATTGGCATGCCTGAAGATCTTCAGTTAGATCAAGTCCTTCGTTTCGAAATCTTCTTAAGTGGGCAGCAGACTCTTGGAGTGCTCCACTGACAATTGCTTGTTGATGCACCTGCAAGGAATTAAAATTAATGAGTCGTTTTATGAAATACGTATCAACGTACATATTATTATCAAAATCGAAATATTCTTTGTAATTCAGTTTAAAAATAACTGAAATGACTTCTTTGGAGATGGCAGCTTACTATTCAGTTAGACTCTGACTTCAACATGGGGCGTACGCCCCCACAGGGGGTAATTTAAATATTGGGGGATTAAAATTGATGTTACATTACTCACCTCATCACCGATATAGTCAAAAAATCACTATTGTCGGCGATAAATTATCGATATTGCAACTCTGACTTTCCGAGAAAAAAAGCTAGCAACACTAGATAACTAATGCAGCGGATCAACTGCACAAAATAGCCTGTGACATATTTAAAAGAAACTAAGTTTCCATCTTGGATATCTCGGCCAATACTAATGGACTTAACTGTTCTGGCCATGCGGTATCAAGATGAATTCTCAAAAATGCAAAATGATGATTCTATTAGAACTTTATTCAACATAAAAGGAATAATAGCATGGCTTTGTGATGAGACAGAAACGAAATAACGAAATTCAACTAGGTTTTCAATAAAATTACTGTTGCACTTCCCGTCGTCATATTTAGTTGAATGTGACTTATAGTGCTGTAAATGACTTGTTACGGAAAAAAATAAATCGCCTAGATATCACAAACTATGGGGATTTGAGAATGCAATTGAATAAATTGCTCATATAAAAACTCTTTCCAGCAGACATGAAGCTCAAGGATCATATTAACTTGCATTTTATTTTACCGAGTTGAGTTCAATTTATTTTTTATAATATACAAAGTGTAGCATGAAATTTATATTCATTTATATTCTTGTTCCTTTTTTATTTGAAGTACCTATTGTTGGATTCTGAATGAAGAGAAATTAAAATTATTAATACTCCCTTCAGAATCCCACATAATCCACCATGGCAAAGGCTACAATTGTAAATATTATTTAATGTAAATCTCTTGTTATAAACTATTTATTCATATAATTACCTTTGAGTTTTTTTATTTAATTAATTAATCTAAGATATATATTAATAATGGATAGGACTCTGTATAACAATAACGTTCAGATTATTCACTGAGATTATTAATAGTAGAAGAATTTGTATTCATCATATTTAATTATATATTATTTGAATTGAAAAATATCCTTTTATTTTATTTCTGTATGTGAAGGTATAATGTTATG
The DNA here is from genome assembly GCF_054136105.1 of Typopeltis vanoorti. Taxonomy (NCBI): domain Eukaryota; kingdom Metazoa; phylum Arthropoda; class Arachnida; order Uropygi; family Thelyphonidae; genus Typopeltis; species Typopeltis vanoorti. The sequence goes on from NC_143567.1 coordinate 100,256,601, forward strand.
TAATACTTATGCTTATGTACTGCTCTAATTGTTGTCATGGAGATGGAGTTAAAAATAGAAGGCGCGAGCGTGTGGCGCGTGAGTTATGGAATTGATATGAGCTAGATGGTGAGAACAGGTTTTGGCGGGAAAACGGAGTGAAAAGATATAAACAGGAAGCGAGAGTAAACAGGAGAGTGAAGAGGCAGTGGGTCAGCAGTTGGTCGGCAGAGTTAGCACTAGAACTAGGGAATGAGTACAATTGGAGCACTCAAGACCGTAATGGCACTGAGAACAGTACAATAGAGGTGAGGAAATAATTTATTGGCAGCACGGAGTTAAATAAGAGGCTGTAGTACAAAGAATTAAGTGCTGTGATCAGATTACGAAGGATCGAAATGTAAATTGACAACTCAGAATATTGATATGGAATCCTGAATTTAATGTTGTATTCCAGATCTTTCAAGGAAGATAAATGAAAGCTGATTCCATTGTAAAGTAGTATATGAGGAATAAGTGAATTTTCTAGTGCTAATGTGTCTGCATATGTGCTGAAATTAAAGATTAAGTTAATTTAAAGAAGATTACTTTTGAAATGTGTAGCTCCAGTGTGTTAATTATCCATAGTTTTGTGTATACCTCAGTGAATAATATGTGCAAAGATATATTCCGGTAAGAACAGTAGTAGTTTATAGCATTTTAGAGTGACGTTATAAGAGCTATCTCTTTCTGTTAAATCCTAATATTAACTGTGGGTTTTTGCTGAGGTTAGCTGAAGCTAGAAGATTAATAGTCTTCCCCCCTTAAGATAATAGCTATCTCTAGACTGAACTATGTGATTTCTAACCAAGGGATAGATAAAGAATACAATTGTTAAAATATTTGCTGTGAATTTCAGTGGTGATGATTTTTGGAACTATTTGTGTCTATTTGAGAGAAATTAGATTTTGAAGCTCAGTGTTTAATACCAAAAGTTAAGTGAATGTTATGTGTAGTTGAACTGAGTTAATTTTGCATTATCTTGTATCCAAAGTATGCTTATGTATATATTATATAACCGTGCATTAAATGTTTTGCTTTATTGATTTCAATTTGTTGTTAGCCTGATTCTTTTCCACTGCACTGTTCATAAAATTATCGGACCTAGCGGGAACCTAAATTATTAAATGTAAAATTCGGCCTATATGCAAACATTAGACTGCTAAAGTTAATTAATATTTGAGTGCACTATTTTGGATAGATCAATCTGAATATAGGGTGGCGCAGTAGAATAGAAATTTCCCTATATTCGGATTAGTAATCAACATACAATTAATTAACTTTAATAAGAACAACTTTGAAACAAGATGGCGGATCAAAAGACAGGAAAGGCGATCCAACACTATTTATATTATACTTTGTCAGAACTTGGTTAACTATTATGCTAGAGGTGTCATCAAAATCTTTCAGGCGTTGAGGTGGGGCATGATCCAAAAAAGGTTGGGAACTTGTGAGTTAGAGCAACATTAGCTTCGCTGCCCGTAGCCTACTGGCATTCGGAAATTGAGCTTTCTTAAGATGTTTATCATTAAGAAAAAGTTTAAGAAAAAAATTTTGCCATAGATTTCTTTCTCACTTACAGAAATGGTTTATGATTCAAAGAAGTTAATCGAACTGATTTTTATTACATCAGTTCAGTAAATGTATTTAGGAAGAGAAAGCGCTGATGAATATCTGAGATCAACCCTCTCTAATTATATGGCAGTGGAGATCATAACTCTCTTATAAATTTCTTGCTAAACTCCTTGAAACATGTAATCACCGCTGATATCAGATTTTAATTCAATGAAATATCGTCCAGAACTGCAAATTCATATACATTGACTGAAGATATTTTCTGGAAGAATGCGTCTCATCTTCTCTAACTTAAAGTCATTAATTTCAATGCTAAGCATTCTCAAAGCATTAAATGCATCAATTCTTCCTGAAATGCTTTATTCTAACTTCGACCTATTATACTTAGTTTTATCACTTCGGATATGTGCCTTGTTACGGGACCAGAATACCCGGTCAATCCAGATCTCAATACAAGTTTCTGATTCATGTTTTCCTCTCATTATGGGTGGTTAGGGGAAGTAGCAGTTTCTTAAACAATATTATGCAAATAAAATTATAGAACAGAAAACGTAATTACAGTATAATTACCCAAACTAACTATTTCATACCTTCCTCACATGTTTCTGAGAGTACATACTTTGATGTCGGTCCTATACAAAGGTACTCAGAATATTCTTTAAAGGGAAAGGATGTACTTACTACAAAGTGGTCCAGTAGGTCTGGTTGATTACTGCACGCCATAATATGAGAGAGGACCTGATGATTCTTGTCCACCATCAACGAAACTGGCAACGTCAAAAGCTGAAGCTGGCACCCAGTGGAAGGATCGAATTTCGACACACTCTGGATATCTTGGTGAGCCTGAAAGCAAATAAGACAGTCTTTTTTATTTCATTTATTTTGCAATATTTTGTTGAAGATATGATGCGTATGAAAAGCATATTTTCTGCATTCCCCTTCTTTCCGCAGCACAGCATCGAGGATAATTCGAAGTTTTCATTTCTAATTCTAACTTTAGTTATTTGAAAAGACCTAGGTTCGAATCCCGTATAAAATGCGATGAACCTTTATGTCAGGAGAATTTGACAGTTTACATGTTTTTTGTACAGCACAAAGATTCAGTACAAAATGCAGAGTACTTAATTCTTTGTAAAAATAATTATACATTTCTTTTAAACAAACTAAACATTTATCCATCGTATTTACATATGGATTAGCACGGATGTGCATGGAATTCACCGTACAATGCAGTAATAAAACACACAGTTCTTTGTTTTTCTTCTTTTTTTTAATAATAATAGTTTATTATCTCTCAAATAATTACATGAATATACTAAAATTTAGGCAATAATGCAACTTTTTCTTGCAAAATAGTTCATCAAAAATTATAATTACTCGTAATATCTTTATCATTTGTAGAATTTCTCATTGACACATGAGTAAAAAGCGTGTATTATTACCATTAATAATAATCATAGTAATACTTTACACTTAATAACTCACAAGTTAAACAATATTACTTATGTTGCGGTTTACATAATAATATTTTTTTAAATTTAGATATGTAAATTAAGTATATAATTTTAAATATAAATATATAACTGAAGTATTACTATCACATTTTCTGTTTTCTACTAGTATTCATTACAGAATGTTAAGTAAATAATGTTAGATAAATACTACTACTGGGATATAACTCAACTGCACCCTCGAAGCTTTGTAATTAGCTTCGAGGGTGTAGTTGTTTGGTTGCTGTGTTGGAAGTAGGCAGATGTTTAGGAGGTCAAATGAATGATCTGTAGGTCTGATCAAAGTGAAATTGCCGATATATCCTGTGTTATTGAATCTGTCTTGATGGTTCACATTCTTTTTTATTGTGGGCTTCTTTTTGAACTATTTAGGAGGCTTTTTTTTCACAGTGGCAGCCTTTCTATGTCTTCTGTGCTTTTAATTTGTATTGGCTTTGAAGTTTGTGACTTCCTTATGAATATCTTGGCATCTCTGGTCCACAAAAATTGGTAATTTTTGTCCATTTTTGCTTTTCTTGCTTGGTACAACAGATTCTGGTTGAATGGTGTTAAATATTCGGATAGGAAGATTGGTGTATTGTCTTGCTATGCGTTCAAGTCCTTGGCAACTGGTTTTTTCTGCCTGCTGGCTTTTATGAGATTGTCTCTTGTGGACTTGCTCTTAAGAGGAATTATGACTGGTGCAGGTCGTGGCAAGCCTTGGTTTTTGCTCTTCCTAGGAATTCGATTTAAGGTCAGAATGTAGTTAAGCTGTAGGGGGATATCAATTACATGGCCTAATTTTAAAACCACGACACTGAGGTTTTCTGTAGGTGCAGTTTCAGGAAGACCATTTATGACAAGTTCTTTATGTTGTTGCTGATTTAAACGTTCGTATTGTAGTTTTGGAGAATGAAGTTCTTGACGGAGTTCGGATGTCTCTTTCATCAAATTGTGTTGGCTGTCATTTAGTGCGTTAATGCTCATTTTAATGTCTTTTACCGTTTGCAACACTTCTATAACTGCTAAATTATTATGTTTTACCAAATTTTCATATTCGCTAGAATTTTTTGTTATTTGTTCGTTCTGTTTATTAAAGAGTTCTTGCACAAGGTCTACTAAGCTGGTTTTTATGGTATATCTAGACCGTTTCCTATTAGTATATTTAAAGAGTTGAAATTATAGGACTCACCTGCATTTTTTTGTCTGTTGTTCGTCATATGATTTTGCCTCAGGTAGAATCGGCTGCGTCGTAGGTGGCTGCTTTAGGTGCTTCTTTGTTCTTCCTACAGAGTACGCATTTCCGTTCCTTGCGTGTTACATCGGATTTATATTTATGTTGCCCGGTTGTTTCTGAAAAGCCAGCACATTTTAAGTGTAGAATCCTACTGAATTTCGTACAAGTTATATTATTTCCGTTGGACGATAAATCCTCCAGGCATTTCATACACTTCATGACTCACCTTTCTTTCCTTAGGCAGTATGGCGTGATTATAAAGATGGCGACGTCCTTTGTTCTTCGCTCGATGTTGACCACGGTCCTCTCTGTTCCCTTTTCAACACTTCAAAATTTGGTTTCTTCCTAGCCGATCTCGTTGAATTTTATATCACTGTCTTCCAAGTAACCTTATAAGTAAGGTTACTTGGAAGCACTTTCAACTTAAAACAGGAGTTGGAACCACTTTAAAACTATAAAAAAACTGGAGCAGCGATATCACCGTGCTCCCGTTCGTATGCCTACACAGCGCCCTCTTCAATAATAATAATAATAATATAAAAAAAATCAGCTAACGCCTTTTTATTCCCGTATATGGGAGTAGACGAGGCCATTTAGCCCTATCTAACTTTTGGAAACTGAGTGGGCAGTTCAATCTCAACTGGTACCAATCAGAGATAGATGGCCCAAGGCTATCACTATTTAAGTGGTACACAGTGAAGAGAGACGGCTCAAATGTGCCGCCATCTCGTGGTCCCTAACACAATATATTTAATGTCTGAAATAATGTGGGTTCTACGGTCGATTTTCTTGAGTTTACGGGACGAAAAACCCGAGTTTCCTGGAGGAAAAACCCGCTTGTCCGTGAGAGAGATCGATTAACTCGGAAACCGGTCGAAAAAAGGCTTAGAAAAATTTCCTCTAGTCGCCGACTAGACTCGAAACCAAGTCCTCCTTCGTGCGGCCAAGCGCCGTGGTGTGCAAACGCCACATCCACTGAGTTTATTTGTATCAACAACAGCAGCTGTGTACATTTAAAAATAAAAATATATATACAGCTATTTACAATTTGTACATAGGCTGCTAATTCTATTAGGCATTTTCATTTACTCGTTACAATATACTTATGACACCTGTTTTACAATCACTGTTTAAATAAGATACAACATGTCACATGCTCAATTTCCATTTTCCTTATTGTCCTATTGAATTGTTTGAGCTGCTATTTTTGTTGGTATATGTTACATAGTGATTTCAGTCTATTTATAAGTTCCATTATCAGATCAGTCTATTCTCGTTTATATATATATATATACATATATATATATATATATATATATATATATATATTTATATATATATACATACATATATATGTTAGCATTGACATTTTCCATATGTACAATTCGTTTTACATATATCATCATTTTATACCTTTTGGATGATTATTTTATTAACTTAATTTAAATGCACATCTTATTCTTAAAATACATACATTGCTTATGTTTTTATTTACATTTATATATGCACATATTTTGGTAGTATCTCTATATCTCATGCAGATTTTATTTTTTTGTAGGCACTCTTATTTTTATAAAAATGAATTCCATCTTGCTTTAACATTATATTGTTTGCTTAACTTAAGAGGTAAATCTGTAATTTCTTATATACAAAGTTTTCTGAATTGCAGAATTAGTTACAGGTCTATAAATGGATAATGTATAATATATCCTATTAACATTTTGGGTTATTATCATGTTATGAACTTATGTTATCTGCATTTCTTACAACTGACATTTCTACCGTCCTTGTGTCTGTATATACAAGAACATATACATATTTGTGGTAATATATCTTAATCTACATATTTATTACTAGAATAGTATTGACTTATCTTAAGGAGTAATTTGCTATTTACATTTACATTTTTTCCCTTACACAATTGGATATACTTATATATAACATTCTTATCCCTTATATATGGCATACCTCTATATTATTATTAATATTTTTATTATTTTTTAAACTTTTATTTATTTATTTATTTTAATTATATATATATATATATTTTTTTTAATTTATTTATTTTTATTTTATTTTTTATTAGATTTGATATCTTGTTGTCATTATTCCTCTAATTGTGGCGAATGGGCCTACGTTAACAGCACCTTTGTCTGGGATTATGCTTTTTGTTCAGATAGTGGGTTATCATTATTGTTTACCACTAACTACGGGGGTTCCATTATCGGTATAAGTTTTATTTTTCCTTCTTCTTCTTCTCCTTCTTCAATTAGGCCGTTTCTTCCATTGCTGTGTTGTTATGCTTTTGGTTTGTGTAGTGTTTATGATAATTTCCTTTAAATAATTGTTAATTTTTGCTAGTATGTCTGGTCTGGTGTCTCTTCCGTGTATTTTGTCACATCTGTGGGACCATATTGCATACATTGTTATTATTGTGATTATTATTTCTGTTTTTTTTATATCTGGAAGTGAGCTTATAAACCTATGCGGCAAACACTTTTGTAAGAATGTTGCCGCATAGGCATGATAGGTTTTTGTGTGTGCTCTGACTGCTGTTATTGCCCTGCCGATGAGAGTTTTCAGATGGATGTTTAGCAATGCTAAACCTCCAGCTTCAACTTCATGGAAGAGTGTTGATCTGCGCATGGGTTCATACTGAGAGCCCCAGATGTATGTAGCGCAGAGCCTGTGTATTTTTTCGGCCCACCTTCCGTGACGGGGTGTTGTGTATCTTGTACCAGGCGAGATGTTAGGTAGATGTTGCAAACCCGGGCCCTTCCTCTGACGGACAGCTGTCTAGGGCGCATTGCATTAATTTTCTTCTTTATGCCGACATGGAGTTCTTTCCACTGCTCTACGTGTGATTCTGAGCTTCCGATGTTGATGCCCAGAACCGGTATGTAATTATTCACATGTATTCCTGAAGGAATCCTTGGTTGGTTTTCTCACTTTCCAATTATTTTGCAGTGGGATTTTGCCAGATTCACATTCAGTGCCGAGGCTTTGCTGAAGTCTTTTATTATTTTGAGTGTTGTGTCCAAGGATTTTTGTGTTCCTAGTGTTAAAGTGACGTCATCAGCATATGCCAAAATTTTGGCGTCACTTTCTCCGTGTATACGTGTTCCTTTGATATTGTTGTTTGTGTTAATGGCTATAATGAGTGGTTCTAGGGCTAGAACAAATAGAGCCATGGATAGTGGGTCTCCTTGCCGAAAATAACATTTTATTGGGAAAGAGGCTGAGAGATTTTTATTAATGATCAGCCTACTTTCCGCGTTTCTGTACAAAAGCTTAATCGTTTCTTTCCAGTTTATTCCAACTCCTATTCGGTCTAGTGTTTCAAACAGGTATTGTTGGCTAACTGTGTCAAATGCCTTTTGAATATCTAGCCTCATTATAATACATGGATTTTCTGTGAGGCTGTAATAATCGCAAATGCATTGGAGGTGAATTATTGTGTCAAGAATATTTCTTCCTTTCACTGCACATGACTGTGCCGGTGAGATACGTTTATGGAGGTGCTTTTGTATTCTGTTTGTAAGTATTTTAGACATTATTTTGTAATCAGTATTCAGTAGGGTTATGCCTCTCGAGTTTTTTGTCTTGTGACTTCTGTTGATCCCCAACCTTTGGTAGTAGTACAATGTGTCCTGTGTTGAATTTTGCTGGCGTTGTCTGTGTTGTAATCATCGTGTTGATCATTTTGATAAAAATATGTTCAAATTTTGGGAAGTATTCTTTATAGAATTCGCCTGTTAGTCCGTCTTCACCTGGTGATTTGTTATCGGGAGCTGTTTCACTATAAGACGGCATTCTGCTAAGGTGATTGGTGCGTCGATCTCCTCAGCCTCCTGCTGGGTGATTTTGGGGAGGAGTGAAAGGAATCTTTCTCTTTCTTCCTGACTGCTGGGTTTTTCTTGAAATAGTGAAGAAAAGTATTTTTGAACACCACGAATTATTTCGGAGTCTTTGTTTAGAGTTTGGCCTTCGTATGTTATGGTTTTTATTCTCTGTTTTGCGTTCCGTTGTTTCTCAAACAGCCATGCTGTCGAGGTCTTCCCTTCATCATTTTCAATTATTTGGAGACCAGCACGTAGCCACGCCCCTTCTATTTCCTGAAACTGTTTCGCTGTGATGCGGTTTTTAATTTCTTCTATTTCTGTTCTGATGTTTTCATTATTTCTATCATGGTGGTGATACAATTTTGATAATTTCTTCGTGTCCGCATTCTGTTTGTTCCTTTGTTGCTGCTTTTTTATTCTACTAATTTTGATTGCTGTTTGTTTTGTCATGTGTTTAAATTTCTCCCAGGCTGTTACAGCATTTTCTATGGATTCTATTTCCTCAACTATTTTCTCTATGTTATTGTTGAATTCATCTTCATCTTTAAGGTGTTTATTAAATTTCCACAGGGAGAAATTTCTGTTTGTAAACTTATAGTTATCAGCTGTTTCTGTTTGTTGATATTGTAGTTCAGCCATCACCATATGGTGATCGCTGAACATGACAGGTGTGTGTTGTACAGTTTTGACCTTTATATTTCTGAATGTTTGGATGTATATGCGGTCTATTCTAGAGGCGTTTCCGGGTGCAAAATATGTGAATTCCTTCTTTTGGGGTTGCAAGATTCTGAAGGCATCTGATAGGCCACAGTGGGTGAAAACTCTTGTAAAATTTTTCTGCGGAAGTAAGTTTGGGTGTTCTTGATCCTTTTGTGGTTGTTCTATAAAGTTCATATCGCCTGCTATTATTGGGTTATTTTTTGTTGAATATAGTGTCGCACTTCCTCCCAGAAGGTGGTCTTATGATTATGTGTGGCTGGTCCATATATGTTAATTACGTTGTGTATTTTTTTTTTGCCAAAGGAGCTCGACCTCCAGAACTCTATGCCTGATTACGACATTATGGGATAATATTTGGAGGTTACCCGAATTTTTATTAGTGTAGTAACTCCACCTATTCCATTGGTCTGAGCCTCTTCGGCAACGATATGGTACATTGTTTGTAGCTTGTATTTGAAGCTGTTTGATGGGTTAGTGTTGTTGTGTAGTCTAGTGTCTTGTATCATAAGTATATCGGGTCTGTGTGGAAATATTAAATTAACTGTTAGTTGAATCGATGTTTTATTATTTAGCTCATTTACATTTAGTGTAATGATTTTTAGATTGTGAGTCATATTTAGAAAGTTGAAAGTTTTCTAGAGCCTTTTCTTTCCGGACTCTTAGTTAATTTTTTTTTTCTTTGGGCTTTGACTTCCGACTTTTGGTGATGTTAGGCGTAAACTTCATTTTTGCTCTCTTTACTGGGGTCTGTTTAGTATTCCATTCTGATTTCTCTACTTCAGTGCTTCCCAAACTTCTGGATGTCAGGGCACCCTTTGCAAAAATTAAAGTATTTCACGGCCCCCCTCGAAAAAAATCGTAATAGAGAGATATATTATTATAATATTTATTGTATTTATATTCAATACAAAACATACACAGCGAATATTGCAAAAATAAAATGCATATATTACATTTTTTGCCTCTTACCATTTGGTTCTGAAGACGATGCAGGCTGTTCTGGTAAAATATGAAATACTGTCTTTTTTCTTTTGAGTCTGTTTCTGCTTCTTCTGATTGTTTGCAGGATTTTTTTAAATTTTTTATCAGCCACTTATCCATCTCAGGGTTAAATTTTTTAACGTAGAATAGATCAATTAATATTACCACTTACCGATACTTGCACACCACAGACTGATAATATGAAATTAGTGAATATTACCTGAATAAGGGAATCCCTGGACCAGGAACATTTTTCTCTTTTGTGACTTTTCTCCCTTTACGGTAATTAAGCCTAATGCGAAACAGACAGCAAAGACAGGTTATTAAAACGTGCATATGATTGGTGCGGTCTTAACAAAAGACCGTGCAACCCGAAAGATAAAAGCATAGCTGACAATTGAGTTGAAATGCTAACTCTCTTCAACCGAATTCCATATGTAAAACTGCCATAACATTCATTATATATATATATATATATATATATATATATATTACTTACTTAGTTTTAACACTTTTACGAATTTTAACAGGTTCGGTTAAATTTTATTGCTGCCTTGGGAAATCGAACTCACACACATCTAATTAATAACAATAGTCAATACTTTTTAGTTAGATACTGTGTTTGCCCATGCAACATATGGTTCTGTTTCAGTCTATACAGCATAGTTTCTGTATGAGGGGACATGTGATTCATTAATTAGTGTGTTTTTATCCCAGTTGTCTCTAATTGCAAGAGAAATATATTACACAGACTCCTCATACCTTATTCACTGGCATAATAAAAGTACTTGTCTTTATTGCCTCTGCAATATAGTGGCTGTTAGGGAGGGCATGTTGTTTACCACTGCAAGCGAGTTACTATCTCCCCAAATGAACTTGTTTAAGCTTTTTTTCATGTGTGAAGTGTATGCGAAACTTTGATTGGTAACAGAAAACTAGCTCGGATGACAGTGATAATATAAAACGAGTTTTGATATGTATATAAAGTCAATATCAACAGTCCCTGATTACGAACGCGTGATGAAAGGGACAGGAAGATTTGGAGCTTCCCTTGAGAGCATTCGAAGTAAATACAATTAACCACTGCTTTGAAATGGAACATATGAATAAGGAATATTTACTAATATTCATTAAGCGCCAAAATACGCAGGAAGCAAAGTTTGTGAACCAACACAAATGAATTTTTCCATTAAAATATAAAAAAATAACAAAAAAGAAATAATAAAAGTTAAATACGTTTCTTTTAAAATAAAAAAAATCTACTTAGTCTTAAAACATTTCAAATTTGTTTTCATTGTTTCACGGCCCCCCTCAACAAAACCTACAGCCCCCAAGGGGGACGCGGGCCACAGTTTGGGAAGCGCTGCTCTACTTCGTTTTCTACATCCGTTTTACTTTTTTCTGTAATTTGTGTTACCGAGATGGTTTGAATTATTTCAATGTTTGGAAATTCTTCATCTTCAACCAGGCAATTATTATTTAATTCTTCATTTGTGTTATTCGAAGTGATTTTTTTTCTCTATAGTTTCAGGTTTTGTTACTTTTTCTGAATCTGAAACTGACCTTTGGCTGTTAGTCTCCTCGCCCGTGCGGATAATCCCTTCCTTTGCCTTTAGCGGAGAGTTATTTTCATTACATTCCTCTTGCCCGTAGGTGTTAATCCCTGGGGGTGTGTGCTCTCATTAACCCGATTGTCTGCCTCATATTCAATAGTTGAAGTTATTTCCTGGAAGTCTTCTGCTTTTTCAAGCTCATCGCATATGTTCGGTTGACTACCTGAAGGGTGCGCGGCCAACATGGAGGCATAAGTCTGCCCTGGACATTGTTTAATATCGTGTCCGATCCTCTTGCATCGCTCACATTTCGATGCTGTGCATTCTCTTCTTAGGTGATCTACCTGTCTGCATCTGAAGCACACAGGAGGTCTTCCTGGAATGATCACTAAGCTTGGCATTTTAGAAACTTTTATAATGTGCGGGATATTTTCTAGTCTGGCATCGTCATTCGATGTAATGGTCAATCTTTTTTTTTTTGTTAGATAATACATGCGCCCATTCTTTATCTTTTATATTGGATACATTTTCAATACATTCTATTTTACGAAATGATTCAAAGTGCATGCCAACTAATCTATTAGATATTTGGGGGGGGGGCAACCAATGAATTAAAATATTAATTTCCTAGATCTCACAATGGGGATAATTTCACATGTATGGTTATTAACATTAAGTGATTTTAATTTAGCAAAATTTTCTTTCATGGAAACATGTTTAAATGAAATTATGAAAATATAACTGAACTTTAAGGAGCCAAGGTGCCATACATCGGAACCTCTTACCTTGCCTTTCAAACTTTCGATGATATCCAGTTCTGTATATGGGGCGCCAGAAGGATCACACTTTAGGATGCAGGCCTTGCTCCAATCTAGTTCATCTGGGAGATTCAACGATGAGAGAACATCTGAATTGAAATCCTTCATTGTACTGGCAGCAGGTGACTGAGAGACGGTCGCTGATGCCTGTTCCATTGTGTTATGTAGACTTGTTACTGTAGAGACTGGGGATGTATCCTTCAGAGGTCCAGTAGTCTTGGTACTTGAAGAGGTATTGCCAGATAAAACATTTCCTTCTGGTAGTTGAAAGTTAGTAAGTAGCCTTAATAGGTGAGCTTGTAATATCAATTGATGATTTTTCCGCGATCGACGACATGCTGTATGGTAGTGTCGTGACGACTTTTTTCTGTCGTGTTCTAATTACCATCTAGTCCAAGTCACTTTTATAATTAAAATAACTAACTACGAAGTGATCACCGATCCAAAAGTAGGGAAATTTATATTTATACTGCGCCACCCTATTCTTAGATTAGTCTATATAAATAGTAGGATCAATTCTAAATTAAGTTAGCAGTCATCTCATTAGGCCGAATCATCTATCATCATTTTTACTTGGGGTTCCCGCAAGATTCGAATGTTTATGAACGGTGCAATAATAAGGAATTCAGGCAAACACAATATTTAGATCAACAAAATAAAACATTTAATATATGATATGGTTAACAAATACAAGAACTCTATTTTAAAATGGAACTATACAATTAACTTAATATATCTTCTTAAGTCATTCATGCCAAATCTATGTTCTATATTCCATATACAATTCACAGTCTCAAAAACACAAATCTTCTTATCTCAAGTTAATATAACAACTTCACAATTAATCAGTCTTCACAAATCTATTAGCTCAATGTTTATATTCACAGCAGGCAATAAACTACGTAAGCAATATTCCATGCAAATATATTCCGGTCCTTGAGCATCGGAGATATATTACAGTTAATGCTAGAATAGACAAACTTATACAACTACTCTTACCAGACAAATTCTTCAACACATCAAATTATTGAGAAAGCACTTATGAATTATCTTAATTAACGTTAGCGGAATACACATAACAAATATTCTCCATAGTTTAAACTGTATTACTGTAAGTCGCACTTCACTATTCGAAACAACAGTAATTAGGTACTGATATCTTTTCTTGTTCACTTTTCTCCAAGTAATCAATATAACCTTTTCCTAGGGCAACATAGAATTTAATCGTAATCCAGATTAACTAGAACTAATCAGAATTTTCGCATTGACTGTCCAGTTTCCTTTCATCTGATTACGGTATCAACCTTTCTTCATAACAACAGCAGATTTCGCTTATAACATTAAACTTTATGTTTCACTACTTATAGGTTCACTTCCGAACACTATACTCATAAATTTCTGCCCTGAGGATTATATAATCTTGGTTCCGCAAAACTTTCTCCTCACTCTTAATAATTCTTCTCTATATCCCCCTTATCTATGACCTTCACTCCCCTCTCTATATCTCCCTATCTGACCTTCACTCCCACCTTACGTTCGAACGCCACGTTCTTCTCCACTCGTGGTTGTTTACGCGTGCGTCTCCATGACAATAGACTAAACGTAAACATTTCGCTAATGTAATGTATGGTCTATTACTACTACTACATGAGTGATTACATAACATTAAATATTTCTCAAATAAGAACAACAGAATATTTAAGCTACTTCTTCAACTTATTGATTACGTATACAGTTAAATATAAAATAACACTTTACGATACATCATATATATTTGGTTACACAAAATTCTATACATTTTATTATTCTATAAATTAATAATAGGTCAGGTTTTGAATAAATATTTAATTAGTAATTCTCAATTAAGGAATAATAATTAATTTTACATAAGCCATGATTAATATTTAATAAGCAATGTTAAATGTGAATGAAAAATAATAAATTACATAACATAGCTTCATTCACAATTTAACAGTAGCAGACGGTACGTTGAGGGCACGCCATCCACTGAGCTACACAGGCTCCCATAATAATAATAATAGAATGATTTTATATTAACATACATAATGTTTCAATTTTTGTCTTTTGTGTTTTTCTTTCCGTAATTTTTTATAGATTCTGTATTTAATACAGATATTTTACTTCTCTACAGAAATTCAGTATAGAAGTTACTGAGTACATTCTTTTTGATATAGCCTTAAGTTCTGCCCATGCTTCCACGAAGCTTCTGCAGAGCTTATCTGAGGAAGATAATAGATGGCGGGGGGATTCGTGGTTCTGTTTTAGTTTCGACGCGAGCCAGGTGTAGATTTAACAGTTTATATATATGTGCTTGGAAACGAATATATGAAGACACACACACGATTATATATATATATATATATATATATATATATATATTCGTGTCTTGTGTGTGTGTGTGTGTGTGTGTGTATATATATATATATATATATATATATATATATAGATAGATATGCTTTTTTCCGGATAACGTGTAGAGGCGAGTAAACGCGCCGATGGGCTACCACTGCATTAGCACGCTTCAACTTTTTTGAAAGGGGAAGTTGGATTTGGATATTTGGATATTACAAGGACATCGTATCGATGTCCTTGTAATGGTGTTTAAAAGGGAATTCGTGATGATTGTGTGTGTGTGGGGGGGAGAAACAGGAATTTCTCTAATTTTCTTTCTCGCTATAATGTTTATATAGCGCCTGTTTCAGCTCTCTGTATGTCCCTAGGTTTCTGTCGTCGAACGACAGTTTGTTTATCATGTCAGGTACGTAGAAGTTTCGGGTGGCTTTTCCGTAGTGATTACTTATACGTAATGTAATTTGTTGACTGTGGTTTTGTCATCTGATATGTTGTTCTGGTTACTATGTAGATCGGACTCAAGTAATATTTTAACCTGACTGTTTAGTGGCATAAGTGTTTCATCATTAATATTTTGTTCTGTCCTTGCTAGCCGTATAATTGTGGACTGTTCTCTCTGTGCCTCAGAATTTCAGTTTTAACATTTTATTTTGCAACAATTACAATCTGTCAGGTTTGTAGTCTGCACAGAATGTTTACGAGGTAATTGCGTATCTTAAAATATTTTCACATAATGCTTTATAGATTAGGATTTTTTTTTGTATGTGGAGGGGTGTCTTTTAATCGATATAGTTTGCTTGATATTATCCTGAGTTTCTTGTGTAGATAATTTGTATGGCTCTTCCAACTTTGATCAGCATCGAAGTGAACTCCGAGATAACGTGTTTTCACCTTTGTAATGGTTGTGGATTTAGAATCAGCGCTTTCTATGCAGGAGGATGATGTCGGACAGTGAGACATATAGTTTCTATGGGTAGTGTCTGGGGATTTTTGAATATCATTAGCTTTGCTTTCTGGTTTTATATATATGCCGTTTCAGCAAGCCAGTTTGTGATCAGATGGATATCGTGTGGTATATTTGAGTAAGCTCTATTTACGTGGTCTTCATATTGGAAGGTTTTACTTTTTAGGAAGGAAAATGGCTTATGTCGTGTGTGTATATGTTAAAAGAATGGGTAATAGGACAGCTTCTTGCGATACTCCACAGGTTACGGTTACCTCTTTGCTGTGCGCTGATCCTATACGTGTGGCGTGCTTTCTGTTTTCCACGTATGCTTTGAACCACTGGAGTAGACGACTCCGATTGCATGTGTTAGTTTGTTCAACAAGGTTTTGTGTGTAAGTGTGCCAAATGCTTTTCTTAATTCAATAAAAACAACTAACACTATTCGGTTTTTATCTAATGCAGCGTTTATTAAGTCTGTGAAATCTTCCAGTAGTGTTGCTGTTCCTTTATTTTTTTTTTGAAAACTATATTGTGTTTTTGGGATGATTCGGAAATTTTCTGTGTCCGGAGAGTTTGCGATACACAATGAGCTCCGTGATTTGGTTGATTACAGACAATTTGGGGTTTGAGACTGTAATTATTTGTAATGTTTCTTTTTTCATGTTAATGCAGTCTTTAGTGTTTCGAGTATGTGCTCCGTTTAGTTGATTTTATTTAACGGTTTTAGTAAAACAGGATATAGGATAGTCGAGTGTCTTTGGAGGTCTTTAGTCTGATTCGTTGTATTCCTGGCCCTTTGTTGGGGTTAATTTGTTGAATTGCAAGTGACAGTTCTTTTATTACTGTGGGGATTAACTTGGTTGATCGCGGTCCTAGTGGAGAACATTTCTTTGTGTGAGGAGAGAATGTTCTCTGTCGTTTTTGGACAAAGTTTGCAAAGTGCTGATTAAAGTTGTTTGCCAACTATTTGAGGGATTTGGGCTCTCAAGCAAAGTTATGTTTTATTGTTTCTAAGGCAGTGGTTCTGTGTGTATTTCCAGCATTTCATTGATCAGGTGCCAAGTTTCCTTTATGTCGTGCTGAACTGTCGTTAATTTGTTTCTATAATAGTTTCTTCTTGCCGTTCTAATCTGTGTTGTTAAAAGATTCCGTTTTCTTTTGTATTCAGTTTGTAAAGCGATATTGTTAGGTAGCCTCTTACGTTGTTTCCATAGGGCATCTTCTCTTTGTATGTCTATTAATATGGTGTGTGTTATCATGGATTTCCCTCTTATTTGTGAATGATAATCAGAAAGTTAATTTACATATATAATTGATAGCTACATAAGTAAATTAATAATATACGTTGCAGTTCACATTTTTTTCTTCAAAATTTGAGAAAGTATGATTATGCACTATATTTATAGATACAATTAAAATATCATATTTCCTACTATTTCGTACAATCATGCAGCGGAAAGTAATAAATTCATTATTTACAAACATTTATTATTATTATTGTTTTATTACTTTCTATTTTCATATATTACATTATGCAAAGTAATATTTATATATTATATAATAAGATTATTACACTATATATAGTAATATTAATATTTTACATAATAATATTATTACATTACATTTAGTATATTATTTCTGGGACTCCCATGTTACATTACATTTAGTAATTTTAATCTCATCTCATCTTCCTTTTCCCTCTTTTACCTTGCGGTGTCGAGGGTTTATTGATCATCGGATCTCAAACCGTTCACAGGATAAGGTGGTCAGCCCTATGCCCCGGTGACTGTGTGCGCAGTTCAATCTCCACTGGTCCAATCAGAGATAGCTGGGATGGCTCTACAAGTGCCGCCATCTCTTGATCCCTTACCCAATATATTTAATGACTGAAATAATGTGGGTTCTACGATCGATTTTCTTGAGTTGTTCCCGGGAGAAAAAAACCAGCTTGCCCGAGTCAGAGATCGACTAACTCGGGAACCGGTCAAAAAAAGGCTTAGAAAAATTTCCTCTAGTCGACGACTAGATTCGAAAGCAAGTGTTCCTTCGTGCGGTCAAGCGCTGTGGTATGCAAACGCCACATCCACAGAGCTACACAAGCTCCCATGTAATTTTAATATTAGTATTAATTGAATTATATTTTATTCTATTAATATTTCGTTTTTTTATTTCATTTAAAATGAGGTTTATAAAAGACTAAGAACATTATTTGAGTAATTAAGTATGTCTGAGTATGCGTGTGTCTTACATTAAAGTAAAGGAATAGAAATGATATATTAATGAATGAGTTTCCTCCACTTTGCTCCAATAATATTCATACGTTAGATTGCGTGCATAATAGGGTAATGTAGTTTATGAAACGGAAATGATATATTTATGAAAATAAGTTCGATGCTCATATTTGTAGTAAATGGATAATGAGTGATGAGGCAGATTTATCTACTGACTTCGAAGCTTGGGTTAGTTTTTCTGAAGCCAGTGGGATTAATGATTAACTGAATTCTTTTTTCTTTTTTGCTTAGCGTTTGTTACTGTGGTTAATGCGTTTTATGTGAAATGTATGGTAACTGTTGCAGTTCTAAGGTTGCTGATACAATTTATACAAACTTCTATAACGCCTGGTTGTGAGGAGGGTTGTGTTTGTTCCAGTTAGGCGGTACATTTCTCTGTTATTGCGGTATGCGTTGTTCAAATAGTGTCTTTGTAACAGCACGTAGTGTCTTAGATTCTTTATACTCAGGATTCTGTGTTTCGCCATTAGGCGTTCGGTTATTTCCTGGTGTGTATTGGATCTCCAATGCACCGTTGAAACGATTCTTCGGTGAAGTTTTTCTAAATTTGATAAGTGAGTGTGTGCGTAGACAGTTATACCGTACCTTAGTATTGTTTCACAAATCCCATGATATGAGTTGTTTTTTTTTACTTTGGTTGACACCATATCTTTTTTTTCGAAGAGATTTGCAGCAGTAGTACGTTGTTTGCTATGAAGGTATTCTGTGTTTAGTCTATTTAAGTTTGTTCTTAATGTATAACCGTGGTATTTAGCGTGTGTTTCGGGTATGATTTCGGAACATTGGCAGCTTCCATGGTTAATGCAATGCTATGTGCGACTTTATATTGTTGGAGGTTCAGGGTGCATAATTTTAGGGTTCTTTATGATTAGTATTTGCGTTTTGGTGTTGTTTACTATAACTGAATTATGATAGAAACAGTCAATTATTTTGTTTAGGTCATGTACTGCGTTGGAGAGTGCAGTGGTTATGCCTGTGTGGACTGTTGGTAGTGCTGTGTCGTCTGCGTATTGATATATATTTGACTTTGTAAGGCCAAGGGTTGAATGTCATTTATTTATATGTTGGTCAGTGTTGGCGATAATATTGCTCCTTGAGGGACTCCATGTTGTATTTGTTTTCTCCGGATGTGCCTATTTTTGTTACTTACGTTTTGTCTGTGAGTTAATTCCGACTGAGTGTAATTGGATAGCAGTATTTCATGGACAAATATATCAGAAACTTTGGAAAGATCAAGAAATATGAGGATAGCAAATTTATTTTTATCAAGAACACTTTAATTAGTTCGTTTGTGATGTCCTCTAATAACATGGTTGTACTCTTCGTTTTCTGGAAACCGTACTGCTTTTGTGAGATGGTGATATATTTCTGTAAGTAGTCTTGTATTCTCTTCTGTATTACTTTATCAAGAAGTTTAGAGATGACAGGCAAGTTAGCTATTGGTCTGCAGTTGTGAATGTCGTTTCCTTTCCATGTTTGTAGATAGATGTTGTAACTAGAGATGTTTTCAGTTGTTTGGGAACAGCTCCAGTGTCGAATATCGTCTTCACAAATTTCAGAAATACAGGAGTTAGTTGTTCAAAATCTGTTACGAGGTCTGTGAGTCTGATTTCGTCAATTCCTGGACTCATATTTTGCTTTAATTGTGGGAGAGCATCTTTCAGTTCTAATTTGGATACAGGAGGAAATACACTATTTGCTGTTCAAGTTGGGTTAACAGCTTTGGATTGGACCTAATGGGAAAAGTATCTTTTTGAGTTGTATGATGTTGTTAATGAAGGCGCCTGACCGACATTTTCGTGATAGAATCTTATGAGGAGGTTTTTCCTTTTTTGGGGTGGGGGTTAATAGTTCATTAAGTGTAGACCATGTTTCTTTCATATCGGCAATGCATTCCCCGAATAGTGTCTTTTTTGCGCTCCCTACTAATTCTATTGTATGGAAGGACAAGATCCAGGCATAACTAAAATAGTAATAGACAACGAGATTTTAGAACAGATGAATTCATTTAGCTACCTAGGATGTGTGATTATATATGAAAATAAAAAAGATATAAACCTAAAAATTGCGAAATATTTGAAAATATCATGTGAAATTAACTCTATATTTAAACCCAACCTACTTCAAAAACAAACCAGACTAAAAGTATACATTACGTTAGCCCTACCAATCCTATTGTACGGAAGTGAAATCTGGAAAATAAAACAAAACAACAACAACAAAAAAAAAAGATTAAAAACAGCGGAAATCAAGTTTGTGAGAAAAACTGCAAAGTATACCCTATTCGTACAATTTGTGCAATGTTTGTAAGTGAAAGTCATTGGGTGACTCTTTTACTCTCTTCCATAGAATGTATTTTATTGCTATGCTGTTAAGGGTGTCCTCATTAATCCATGGATTATTTAATGCGATGTCTCTTGTTACTTCATTGTTTTGTTGCTTTACTGTATATTTCTGTAAACAGAAATTTGAAGTCATATAAAGTTATTGGATCATTTATAGCAAGTAGTTCGTTCCAGTTTGTCTTTTATAAGGTTGTCATCGATGCTTTTTAGTATGATAGTAGCGAGCTGTTTATCTAGTGTTAAACAGGTTTGAAATGTGTTATATGTTGATAATGTAATGGTGGTCTTGTGGAATGACGTTGCGATGAAGTAGTGGTCAACTAAGTTTGGAAAAATGACGTTGAGATAAGATAGGGGTCAACTAATAATTATAACAATAATAATAATAATAATAGCAGATGCCTGTGGAGTCCAGTGGAAATGGGGATTGTGTTTGCAGCGTCCCATAGTCCATTCTAAGTTCGATTTCAGTTGTCCAGTATAATGACTTTTTCTAGTCATTTTTGCATCCAGATCCTAAGTTAGTCGATCCTTCACCCAGACAGGCCGAGGTTCTTCTCCAGCCAATTCTGTTTTTTTATTCCAGCAACCGCTCAAGAAAATCTACAATTACAACTAGCATGTTTCAGTCAGTACTATATAACAATATGGTTGTGAACGTCAATATTGTGGAAGTTGTCAACCAACTCGTTTGTTCCTCAGATTCTTATGAAAATAACCGATAGCATTGGGCCAGTCATCTGTTGTAATCTGTGTTGTTAGATTATTTCTTTTCCTTTTGTATTCACTTTGTAATACTATATTCTTAGGATACCTCTTAACTTCTTTCAGTAGTACATCTTTTTTCTATATCAAGTAATGTTTTTGTCATCTATAGATTCTCTCTGTTTCGAGAGCGTATTTTTATTTTTTTCTCCATCGCGTTATAAATGATATTAAATGTAAGTTTAAGGTTTGTATATGCAGCATAAGCAGAGTCTCAAGATGTGGTCTGCATCCGGTCTGATTTTCCATTTTTGTCATTTACTACAGTTTCGATTATTATGCTATTGTGTTGTTTTGTAGTTTCAGCGAATTTTCAGTCTTATAGTTCAGGATGTAGCTGTAGTGCAGCGATATACCGTTATGGTCTGGTAGTTTGTACCTTATTACGGCTGCTGTATAACTGTTTGGAAGAGCCCGTATATTTATTTGGTCGATACAGGATGAGGCGATTATGTTTTTGACTATCTCTTCTCTTGTATACGACTATGTAGATGAGTTAATTTATATGCTGATAGGAGGTCTAGGTATTGTGCAGTTTTATTATTTATTTTCATAATGTTTATATTTATGACACCTATTATTATCAGGTATTCTGAGGCGCCTTCCTGCATGGTGGAAGACCCTATCTGTTTACTTCGTCAAGAAATATTTTGTTGTTCCAATTGGGTGATCTGTACATAGTGGTTAATATCAAGAAGTTGTCTTGTTTGATATTCTGTACTTCGACGCATATTTATACGTGTATTCTAATTGATACTTTATTTCTGTTACATCTAATTTTTGCTTACTAAATATTATTACTCCACTCCTTCGTTTATTGTATCTCCATGTTTATTTTGTTCAAAGTTTGGCATTTGGTAACTGGTTGCATCTTCTTTTTTGACGATATTTCTGTAAATAGTAAAATATTTATGCTGTCTATATCTTCCTTCAGATAAGCTGGCAGGATCACTCAATATTTATGAATGCTCCTGATGTCGATGTAGAGAAAGGACAGTACATTTCTTTGGCCAGTCTATTCTAGTTTCCATTCAGGTATCAACTTTAGAATGTGTAAGCTGTCATATTTTGGGGTGATTATATCTGCTTGGTGTCCTGAGTTCCTGTGAGTTGGTTTGTTGTTCCCTTCTTTAACACGTGCATTGTCAATCACGCGATATCGCGCGATGCGAGTTCTCACCAATCGGCCGGTCACGCGTTATCGCGTGAACGTCGCTAACTTAATAAAGAAACTTAGAAAAATTTGCCCACCACACGAAATTCCAATTTTCAGCTTGGCAATGAAAGTGTTAAGACTCGTTCCTTTTAATGTGGCAGCCTGTTCGGATTTTCAAAGGATTTTATTTGGATTAGCTTTGCATCTTACATCTTGTTAAGGATTATTTTGCTGTGCTTTGCCCATATAAACTGGTAGAAGATTTCTGTGTTTTACTTACCTTGTAGGGTAGAATAGTTTCTGAAGATGTGTTAAATACTCTGACAGGTAGGTTAGAGTATGGTATTGAGCTCTATTGAGATGCTTGGCTATGTTTTATTTATTTATTTATCTTGCTGGCTTTCTTGTGGTTATCTTTTCTCGGGCTGTTTTTCAGTCGTACTACGATGTGGGTAGGGGGTTCTGGCAAACGTTCTCATTTCCTTTTTTGAGTTAATCGATGAACTGACTAGCCATCTTTTGGTTCAGTCGGAGAGCAAAATGTCTGGATTAATTGAATTACCATTTCTCTTAAATGTTCAATCGATGCAGTTTCTGAAAAACCCCGTCTAGGAGAACATCACTTTTATGCTGTTATTTTAGGTTTGTAATGTTGTTTTAGAGAATTTAGTTCTTGGCGTAGTTCCGTTGTCTCTTTAATTAAGTTATGCTCTCTTTCCGTTAGCAATTTTACGCCGCTTTTAATTTCTCTAACTGCCAGCATTACTTCTTCTACAGAATTGCTATTAAATTTGATGAACTCTCATATTGCTTAATTTTTTCGTACTTAATGCGGTATATTTGTCTAGTAGTTCTCGACTAAATATGATGAAGCAGTCATTTAAGTTCTACAGTCTATTTTCAAGTAACAGATTCAAAGTGGGCTAACCTAAGATTCGGTTATTATAGTCCTTGTTCTTTATGTCCTCTGCTGTAAGTTGCTGCGTTGGTAGTTGGTCGTCTGCTGTTGTTTTCTGCATCGGCTGTTTTCTCCTTGCTGTTGAAGATGACATCACATTATGATCACTTCTATACATCACACTTTGCATTCGATTTTCGCTGTCATGTAGTCTCGAATAATCCTGAACAGAGAAAGTCCATATTTCTCTGGTAGTTACTGTGTTATTTTCTTTCCCTCGTAATTCTTCGTGACATTTATAGCACTTCCCTTCTTTCTGCATTTGGCGATCCTGGCATTGCTATGATGGCGACTTCTTTTGTTCTCCTGTCGCAAGGTTGGCCACCATTTCCTTCATGCTCTGAAAACTTATAACTTACATACTACTTGCCAGATATTAACAACTTTTACATCAATACTTTCCGCCTGATCATCGGAATTCATTGATACACTTTGAATATTAACCCACACACACAAAAAAAAAAAACTTTAGAACTTTAAAAATGGGATCGTTGAAATAGCGTCCTTGGTACTATGTGCTATAGTTCGCCCACCACTTCTAGGTCCCTTCTTGGCTTTGTGCCAAGAATAGTCGATTCATGCTGAAGGGGAGAAAGAAATGAAGGATGTACGAATTGGTCGCCAACACGAAATCACGTGCTTTCTTGTCTGTCGCTGTACTAGTACTAGCTTGATTTTTGTTGTTCTCTTTTTGCATTATTTTTTTATTATTAATTTGTATGATGGATCCAGTACAGTCAACAAGTTCTATTGTTACACGTTTCAGTAGCTCTTGCAAAAGAATATTGAATAATGTGCTGACATTCTGCGAAAAAGAATCGTCAGAAGGCCGTCTTCTTGTTCCCCTTTCTCAAGTCATAAAACGTGCAAGTGCAATTGCGGGCGTATCGGGGTCGACTGTTAAAAGAATTCGTAGGGAATCAAAAGGTGAAGGTAAGGCAAAATTTAAATCTCCTAAAAAAAATAAAAATAAAAAAGCGCCAGAGTAAAACCATCGAAACCGTAGCTTTGAATGATTTTGATGTAGACGTTATAAGAAGAGCTATTCACGAATTTTACGTATTCGAGAAAAGAGTGCCAACTGTTCCGAAATTGATTCCTGTGCTTAAAGAAAAAATTAATTTTCCTTGGAAAAGAGAAACTTTAAGGAAAATACTTCATGAAATCGGATTTTGTTTTAAAAAGTCCCATGAAAAGGAAACTTATCATGGAGCGAAGTGACATTGTTTTATGTAGAACGCAGTATTTGCACGTATTAACACTCTACGTACATTTTTCCAACTGTTATACAAGCAAAATAGTTACACTTTAAAAACAACAATGTTCGTAAAAGAAAAGCTAAATTTTCCGACCTGTAATAATAAACAAACTCAGTTTGTTTATTATTACTTCCCAGAAGACAGACTGATTACCCTATTATCGGAATGGATTCTCCTTTTTCTGACATGCGCAGTAGTTTCGAGGGACCTCAAATCGGTGGGCGAACTATACCACCACCACCACAACAACAATAATAATGATAATGATTATTATTAGAGTTATTTTCCTATCCACTGAGCATGACCTTCTCGTGGTGAGGGTTCTACGTACGTTCTTTTTTTTTTCTCAGTACAGTTTTCCATGGCGTTAAAATTGAAGAGCTGCAAAGAAAGATTGTCACCCCTGAATTCCAGGAAGAACAGGAATGAGAGAAAGACAACAGTACAAAGCGAAGACTGACAGATAAAATCAATTAAATGCTAGACAACTCGAACTAAGCAGCATAGTCATAAGTGAAATACAGTGTATGTGAAATAAGTGAAATAGCGTCCTTGGTACTATGTGCTACCACCACCACAACAAAACAATAATAATAATGATAATGATTATTATTAGAGTTATTTTCCTATCCACTGAGCATGACCTTCTCGTGGTGAGGGTTCTACGTACGTTCTTTTTTTTTCTCAGTACAGTTTTCCATGGCGTTAAAATTGAAGAGCTGCAAAGAAAGATTGTCGCCCCTGAATTCCAGGAAGAACAGGAATGACAGAAAGACAACAGAACAAAGCGAAGACTGACAGATAAAATCAATTAAATGCTAGACAACTCGAACTAAGCAGTATAGTCATAAGTGAAATACAGTGTATGAAAAAGCAGACAGGAACATCAGCTGGGGAGTAGAAAATAAATAAAATTCCAGAAACAAATTCACTGATGTGTATCACTATAGCTGGTCGTAAATCAGTAAGAAAATATGAATACACGCAGTTAACTCGGTAGCGCAATAAAAAAAAAATGATTAAACGAGAAATACGAATTCCCAGCGGAAAATGCGTTTAAACGAGGAAAAATTTAACGAGGAAAAGATGAAAATCACCATTTTTTTATTGTTACTTAAGAACAAAGCTCCTAAGTTCACTTCAAGAAGAATTAAAACAAAGAGTTATTGCGACTGCAAACGCAAAACTGGTTGCTACTTCATCTCAAAGTTGAGCAGCAACAATTTTATTAAACATTGATAGAACATCTGGAGAAATAATGGATGACCGATTTTTGTGACTTATGAGGTTTGCATACAAATATCGACTAAAGCAGGCTCAAAATATCTGAAAATAGTTGTAAAGTTAAAGATACCTGCTTGTTCATTAATGCCAGCAATAATGTACAAGCAGGGATCACATAGGTAGGGATCAGATAGACGGCAGGAATGAAGCTATACGACAAACGGGGTAACAATACCATGAAAATATCATCTCGACTCCAAAATGAGGCAGAACTATTGGAGATTATTTTCTTCATTTTTTGTGTGTTTTTTGTTCTCTGACAAATATCCTTGTTAACTAAATGTATATCTAATAATGGTTGTACTTCATATCAAGAACAACTGAATATCTTTGTTGTTACTGACTTTCGAGTTCAAATGATTATATAGATCTCTCATTTTATGCTTTGAAAACGATATTTAAAGGAGTAAAAAGTTTATTAGCTCATTATGAATAAATTTCCTGCTCACCTGTAGCAAGTAGGCGACTTGTAGTCCAAATTCTTTCCCCTTGTGCAACATCTCCCGGTTATGTCCAGAGAGAGCCAATCCCATCGATAGGAAGTTACCAATCTGGCTTCCCAGGTGGCAGTTGGTTCTTTCTTTCCACTGACTCAGCCCTGGGACAGCAGTACTGTTGAGGGATTGTTCATTGTTTGATTCCCAAGAAACTTCGTTTTTGCAGTTGGTTTCAATCAGTTCACTGATCAGATTCAGAGCCTGTAAAAAAAAACAAGATCTATCTCAGCTTGCATGCGATTGCTGGAACATCTGCAAACGCTGATTCTTTCAGTTTATTCTATTTATACATTTATTCAAACATTTCAATAACTTTCCGAAATTATACAGTTATGTGTAATTTTATTGATAACTTGGTACAGTACAGCAATTTGGAGTTAAGATTGAAGCAACTGCAGCTGCGAGACAGTATATATAATTGTGAGTTTTCTTCTGGACAGACAGAGAGAGAGAGAGAGAGATGGAATTGAGTGAATCTATGAGTTGGCAGTGTGGTTTCTGTTCTTTAAAGAGAATTTGGACCTCTGTACGCACAACTATGGGGAAAATATATTAATTTAGGGCCCGTGAGCGATGTATCTGGGTGGTCTGAAATGTTCTGGGCCTTGACCATAGATGGCAACACTATCGGCAAGATTTTGTTTCTAAGTTGGTACCTCTGTTATAAGCATCCATGTGAAATTGCAAGTCATTCTATCAAGTAATTTGTTTTATACAGCTGTTCTAAAGCAAAAGTGTTGTCTATATCTTATTTAAAGACGTTTTGTTTATTAATTATCTAGAAAAGAGTAAAACAATAACCGGGAAATATTATTCTGATCTTTTAACCAGACCAGACGAAAAAATTTGTGAGAAAAGACCCTGTTTGCAGAAGGAAAAAAAAAAATCATCTTTCATCAGTATACCATTCCCTAGATTGGGCTCCCTCTGACTTCTGTCTCTTCCCAAAACTAAAACTCTTCTCGCTGGTCAGCGTTTTTCTTTGAATCAAGAGGTGATTGCAGCTGTAGAGGGGTATTTTGCAGATCTTACTGACAACCACTGCAGGGATGCCATAAAGTCGCTGGAGCATCGCCGGAATAAATGTATTAGTCTAAAGGGAGATTATGCTGAAAAATAAAAATAATTTTAAAATTATAAATTCCTTTTTTCATTGTTAGGCCGAGAACTTTTCCGACCACCCAAGTATGTTATAAAATGAAGATACACGAAAAAAGTAAAGGAAGTTCCTTCAAATTGAATGATAATATCAAAATAAAAATGAAAAGAAATGAAAAGAGAAAATAAAAAAGAGAGAAAGAGAGAGGGTGAAAGAACGAAGAAATAAAGAAAGGCAGCAAACGAAACCAAAGTGAAAGGATGCAGAAAGGAAGGTACGTTTAAAAATAAAAGAAACAATGAGGGACAAGAGAATTAAAAAGAAAAAAGAAACAATATAAAATGTTAAGCAATAGAAAACTTCTAAACAAAAAGGAAGGAAATAAAAATGCGGAGGAAGAGAAAAGGCCAATGAACAAAGAACGAAAAGGAAATAATGTAAACGAAATGACGAAAACACAAAAAAATTGAAAAATCAAGAACTATGAAAATGAGTGGAAAAGTAAACGAGAAATGACAACCGAAAGAATGAAACGAAAATGCAAAAACAACGAAAGGAAAAGCTAATCAAAAAAGACAGAACAAAAGGAAGAGAAAGATATAAGGCGCACAAGAAGAAGAAGAAATGCAGCGGTAAAATTTGTCGAAAACCGTTCCTCGAAAGATAGCATACCGAATGGCAAATCACCGAACGACAGTTCATCGAAATGGAAATTCGAATAAACACTTCATCGAATAACAATTTAAGGAATGGCAATTCGTTGAAAAAGTAATTTATCGAATAAACAATTTGTGAAACGACAGTTCTTCGCAAAACAATTCGTCTCAAATGCAATCGGTAATTTTTCTATGAATTATGAAAGAATTCATTGAAAGATGGGTTTTCTTGAAAACTATTGTTTTAAAGTGTTTGGTAAGAATACTTAACGTCATCCGAGATGTAGACAACATATGTTAGGCGATCGCTGAGAATTTATAATTATTTTGTTGTTTTTATACAACATTTTTTATTCTTTAAGCGCACCTACTACTTCACTGTGTAGACAGTGATTTATCTCTAGATAAAAATGTTCCTTCTATCTAATTTTTTTAATACCTAACATCTTGGATGACGTTAGGTATTCTTACCAGACACTATAAAACAATAGTTTTCAAGGAAACTCATCTTTCGATGAATTCTTTCATAATTAAATCTCAGTATTTTAACACACATCTTACCTATAAAATTTCATCAAGCTTCATCGGAATTATTAATATCATTTAGAAACTGCTTTTACGAAACTTTTCTAATAAAAGTGATCCTGTTGGATCTAACACTGAACCACACAGACGTTTTGTGCGTTTTATAAATTCCGACGTTTGTGCCTATTCTGCTAAGTCAGAGAGTTATTACAGTAGGAAATGCCGACATATTGTCCCTTTGTAGGTCCGAATATAATTAAACTGAAAATTGGAACGGTTCGACAAATTTTTATAAAATTTTCATGTACCAAATCGAAGGTTCGAAAAAGATTCAAATACCAAATTCATCCCATGTGTGTGTGTGTGTGTGTGTGTGTGTGTGTGCGCGCGCGCGCGCATTCGTCACATACTAATACTACTGTTACTACTAATAATAATGGATTCAGTGCTCTTCACTGAAGGTGAGTGTTATCCGGTCCAATATGGCGAAATTTTGATTTCGGGAAACTCGGGCGTTTCATCCAATAAATCGGTCCCCATCAACAGACATAAAACATTTTCGGATATTTTATTATTCTGTAATTATTTCCCAGTAAAATAGCATTGTTATCCCAGCAACCATTCGGTTGGGAATAAAGGAGGAATAAAGTGGGAGTAGCAATAATTATTATACGTAATAGGTGTGTTTAATTAGAAACGTAAGGATTCCGTGCGACGAAGCATCCATGATGATATACGGGTGCCAGTGAACGAACCATCAGGAATGATTATTATTAATGTATTACACTGCAATTTGTAGAATGCTGATGTGAATGATAGAAAAGATAAAATTGACAAACATACCCTGATGATAATTGTCGTGTATTTCGTCAAACACGATGTTTATCAATGAATTTTCTCTTCGTACGATTCCCCATCGTTGCGTTTTGATGAAGATGATTTTATTTGTTCTACTATTTGATTGCCGTATTTTATTTCATCTTTCATTTCAGTAATGGAGAAAAATGAAGGACCGCTGCGTAGAATAATGGGAAATCTTAAAACAGTAAAAATTCTATTAACATGAAATTAAGTTCATTATTACTTCAGTGTTAATAAAGCAATTGCATTTGAATATCAGATGAAGTGAGTGGGCAGAGTGGGACGCTTTTTAATAAATTTTTTTTTATTGAAATACCATAGAAAATATCAGTGTGGATCGCACAGATTTCTAGTTTTAAGACACTTAGATTTGAAAATGTGTAAAAAATCAAATAATATTATCAGACATAAAAGGACGTCACATCCCTCGCATTAAATAAAAATTTCCTAAGTTCTGTTTGTGTATTTTTTTTATTTTGAGTTTATTTTAAAATGCTGTATTTATATTTCAATAAAATCATATTTGATATTTTGTTACGTTTTTTTATCCATGAACACAAGGGGGGATAAAGCTAAGAATAATGATGAGTTGTGAATACGGGAGTATTTCTGGAGATGAGGAAGCGATTGATGCAGTTTGTTTTTTTTAAAAAAAGGTTAAAATGTTCTCTAGGAAAATAATAAAATAAGAATAATGAGTAAAGAAATGGAAAAACTTCGGTTTTTGAATTATGTTCATCATATTCTGATGAGCCGCGTTTGGAAGATCATTCTAACTTCTGAAGGCTGCCAATGGTCGGCGGACCATAGGTAGGAAAATGCTGCGCTAAACGAAAATGGGATTGGGCTCAGTTGTCTTGAGTTGTAAGTTCTTCTATTCGCTTTGCTTTTTATTGGCAAGAAAAACCCAAGTTTCAGGGAAAAACAGGCTAACTCAGCATTGAGTGAAAAGCCCTGAGAAAAGCTCTTGGCGGCCTAGATAAAAATAGAATGCTGAAGTTCTTTTGAGCTGTTTCTTCGAATGAGGGGTAGAATTTCTCAGTTTCTACAATCTTATAGAAAGCAGGTGTAGAATTGAGGAGCATTTTTATTCGCGTATATCATTCGAGCAGAAGTTCGTAGTTTCCACGCATCTTTCCTTACGTAAATATCTACACTGTTAATATGCTTCGATCAGATTGACTTCTTTAGTTTCTTATAACTTCCTTGTCAGCAATAACATGTAGATTGAAAATTTTGTTAATTTTCCTCCTCGCCCAACGTTTGATAGATCGTATGGATTCATTCAAGTGTCAACTTTCCAGAATCATTTCGACTGCGCGGAAAAAATGGTACTTCTGTTTTTCCTAGTGTGATTGCTGTGAATGACTGGCGTGGTTCTCCGCAATAATCGAGTACATCCAGCGAATGATTTTAAGGTACGCTGCTCAAAAACAGCGAACATTAAAATCAGGAAATTTTGACGTGTCATTTTTTTCATCAGTTGTGATATACAAAGAGATTATACAAGATACTTAAGATACTTGGTTACTGGCGCTCTTAGCAAATTTGTAGCTACGCGATTTCTTTACTGTGAGAATTTTCATAAAATATCATGTCAGTGGCGCCCTTCTGACACCTGCACAGCCATAGCATTTCCTTCCTCTGCATATTGGTAATATCTCTTAGCCTTGATGGAAAAATGTTTCTATTATAATAGTCGAAGTATCGCATGATATCACGTGTGATACAACACACGTTAGCGACAGAAGTCAGTAAAATTTGTTTGCTAAGAAACTTTTGGTTGCAGTTAATTGACTGAACAGGTATGCACGTGCACTGTATACTAACACTTCGTTTGTAAAAAAAAAAATCCGCGAAGAATTAGCATGGTGAATACCTTGAAGAGAAAGAAATATGCAGTTTGAAGGACGTTTGGTTTGCCGATTTGGAGTGGGATACTGCTTTTATAAAACTAGAATGCTGAAAAAAAATAGTTGTTTAGACATTCGGGAGGGAGAGAAAAGAGAGAGAGAGAGAGAGAGAGAAACTGCAACTGAACTAACAGCAAGAAAAAAGGAAATAAAAAATGTCACAATTTTTTTTTTTGAAACAGTAGAAAAGAAATTATAGTTTCTTTCTTTCTTTCTTTGATGAAGAATAGAAGCTACAATTCTTCATCTGACTGAAAAGAAGTGAATTATAATCCGTAATTCCTCGAAGAATTCCTTCAAGTTATTATTATTATTAGCATCATCATCATTATCACGGCAACTAGTTTTACGACGCTTCGCTTTTGAGCATCCTTAGGACGATCCGCTTATACGACTCTTTTCACTTATGACCATTGTCCATTTACACGAAACTGCATTCGCCCATACGTCGGTTTTAGCAACAAGATGTTCGTGAATCAAGCAGTGCGCAGTTTTCATGACTGTTTGTTTGCAATGATGTTCCTTCCTGGCCACATATCTGGAGTTTGGTGTTTCGTTGTGAATTGTAAACTACTTATAACTATTATTATTATTATTATTATTTGTTGTTGTTGTTGTTGTTAATAATGGCAGATAAAATTCAAAGTAAAGGCACTATTTGCCCTTTAGTGAAAAAGAAGACGACGCGAAAACCTGTTGCATTACATATTAAGATTAAAATGATTAAATTTAGTAAGGGTAGGACACCGTACACCGGGATAGGACAGAGGCTAAACTTATTTCGCACTACTGATGTTACATTTGTTAAAAACAAAGATAAAGTACTTAGTCAAGTGGAAAGTGCTACACTAGTTAATACTGCAGTTATCCGTAAACGTTAGTTAGCTGAAGGGCTCATTTAGTGAGTACGGGCATGGCAAACCCAAGGAACCTGATGTGGGACCATGCCTTTCGTCATGTAATATACATCTGTTATATTATATGTAGACTGGTCCCTCTCCTTTTTTCTTTCCTTCTTTCTTTTCTTCTTGCTCCTTCGCCCCAATGCTATTAGAGTATTCGAGGGCTAGGGGTGAAACTTTCCTATTTTGCTATTTCATCTTATGTGGAAAGGACCTCTGCAACCTTACCACTTTCTTCTTGGAGTGACTTCACTCCAAAATGCTAATATGATTGTGCCTTATAACTAGGCTGACCATACGTACCGTTTTGCACGGGACAGTACCGGTTTTTTTTTTCATTATTTTCCAGCCGTCCCGTCGTTTTAATGAAAATGTCAATTTTGTCACGTTTTTAATAAAAACTATAAATATACTTTAATATTGGTCGATCATAAATTATTATTCGTAACCTATAATCGTACATCAATATCATGGATACCAGTAATTGGTATAACCATGGAGTCGCATTGTTCGATACTAAATATCGATATCTGCAGTGATTTATTCAGAGAAAATAAAAAATACATGTTGGCAACGCTTGCTCGTCTCAGACGCGGCGTCTGTTCTGCTGTAGCGTCAGTTTTTGTTTTGCTTGTATGCTAACCGGTGGCTTTGTCATTCAATGCCGGTGGTTTAAATTTTTTAAAGCTTTAAGAGACCTTGCAATGTCAAAGAGGCAAAACTGCAGTTTTAATGACGAATCTCCAGAAAGAATTCAAATTTATTAAACTGGACAAGCTGTGTAGTGACGGAACAAATGTGGTATGCCATAATCGTAATATCCATTTTTCCGTTGATCATGGAGGCAGAGGCGACATCAACCAATATCTATAGCCAGCAACATAAGGATGCTGAAAAGACTTTGGCTTTTAAAAACATCAGCTCGTTTATGGTGAGACGTGATGGTGATAGCGAAAGTGATAAAAATGCAGCAAGTGAAGTTCTTCTTGCTTATCATACTGTGGGTCACGGCCCAAAGTTTTCGCGCAAATGACAGCCCCCCCCCCCCCCCCACCCCCCCCCCCCCCCACCCCCCCCCCCCCCCACCCCCCCCCCCCCCCACCCCCCCCCCCCCCCACCCCCCCCCCCCCCCACCCCCCCCCCCCCCCACCCCCCCCCCCCCCCACCCCCCCCCCCCCCCACCCCCCCCCCCCCCCACCCCCCCCCCCCCCCACCCCCCCCCCCCCCCACCCCCCCCCCCCCCCACCCCCCCCCCCCCCCACCCCCCCCCCCCCCCACCCCCCCCCCCCCCCACCCCCCCCCCCCCCCACCCCCCCCCCCCCCCACCCCCCCCCCCCCCCACCCCCCCCCCCCCCCACCCCCCCCCCCCCCCACCCCCCCCCCCCCCCACCCCCCCCCCCCCCCACCCCCCCCCCCCCCCACCCCCCCCCCCCCCCACCCCCCCCCCCCCCCACCCCCCCCCCCCCCCACCCCCCCCCCCCCCCACCCCCCCCCCCCCCCACCCCCCCCCCCCCCCACCCCCCCCCCCCCCCACCCAGATCAATAAGAATTTTGCACCATTCTTCCTGTAGACATGTAATGAGGTTCTGCACTTTCGTGGGGTGGACGTCCTTTAATATCACCCTTCGCTGTATTTTATCCGACCTATATTCAGCATGTTTGGGATAAGGTAAGAGCTTCGAGGACAGAGAAGTGTGTTGACATCCATGTACACAAAAAAGGCAGTCATAGCTTCAACCTTATGTAAAAAGTGCATTATCTCGCTGAAAAAGAGAATGCTCTCTTCTGTAGAAACTCTAGAACGCAGTATGCATTGTATTATGTAGAATGTTCAGATACCAATCGAATTTCAATGTTCGTGGCGCAACAAACAGACATCCGAAGCCAAACGGAATCATACCATCAAACTGCCACCTCCGTATTTCATAGTCCGGATTAAGCACTCTTGTAAGACACGATCATTGGGCATCCACCATACACTCATTCATCCATCTGTTCGGTATAGGATGTGACGTGATTCATCTCTCAATAACAAAGTTTTTCAATCTTCCACGTCTCACTGTACATGCTTTTTGCATTGCAGAAGGTTACAGCTGCATATTGGAACTAGTAATCGGGCTTGCATATTTCAGTACCGCCATTGTAATCATATGTTTTGGTGTTTGTTTCTGTGCTGATTCGTGTTTCAGTCGATGCTTGTAACTTCGCAT
The DNA here is from genome assembly GCF_054136105.1 of Typopeltis vanoorti. NCBI lineage: Eukaryota > Metazoa > Arthropoda > Arachnida > Uropygi > Thelyphonidae > Typopeltis > Typopeltis vanoorti. The sequence goes on from NC_143567.1 coordinate 100,290,875, forward strand.
TGAACATGTCGGGCGATGAATGACAGTTTTTACATTCTCTCCTTCGTAGCACCCTATGGTTGCCTTCGGTAAGTGCGGTGGGTAGTCCACTGCGGTAGCACTTGTAATTGTCTCCCTGTGCCTCTATATCAGTACGGGGTCACTGATTTCTCACATAAGATTGCCCAATTTGCAGAACTGATAGGAATACAACAGGATATCCTCGCACAACCCACCCAACATTGTCTCAGCCTTTTCGCAAGCAGTTCACTACGACATAATTGGCTCGGTCTTTCGAACATCTCATATTCATCCAATTTTTACCGACTACAAAAACATGACTCGTAACATGGCATGTGCTCTTGCCCATTGGGTGTGTCCATTGACTTTTTTTTTTATCAATTTTAATTTTAAGCAGTGCACCTTCCAATCTACCTAAGCCTTTCTTCATGATCTCTGCATTAGTCGCATTTGTTGTCTCTCTTAACAATTTTTTTCACCAGTAAACAAATGAATATTTTCCAACAAATAATTTCCTTTGTGATTGATATTATAAGCCCTTGTAGTATAACATTGGTCAACAGACTTCTTCTGAAAGCATTCTTCCATAAATGCCCTTTCATATCTGTCCATCAGCCACCCTGTAGTCCGTCACCAGTTTATATCCGTCGCCATTTGCCGTATTTTCGGGGGTCCCTGTAATCTCTAGAGAGCGCGTCTTTTGGATGGCGGTTAGAGGAACCCACAGATATAGTGTTGTGTTCCGAATATATTGAATAAGAACTCTTGTACCATCAGGGCCGTAAGGGGCAATCATCTTGATTGTAAGGGAAGTGGCACTCCCGTGGTCTCCTAGCTGGATATATCATCTTCGTCTTCTACTTTCAGAAGATCAACGCCTTTAATCTTTCCTATAAGGGCTTATCAGCAAACCCTTCTTATTCGATGACACGTATGCTATGAGAGTACTCGAGGACTATGTGGTCTTTCCATTTCTGGCCTACATTTATGTCCTTCTATAATCTGCTCTTTCCCATTCAGTATATCCAGCAGCGTACTCAGGATTTAATCTTGAGGGAGGGGAAACCGAGTTAAGTAGACGATTTGAGAATACACACACACACTTCGCATGGCATACAAAGTATGACTGAGCCTCTGCAATGATTGCTAATTCATAAGTAGTATAGAAATAGAAGACACGCAAAACATAAATAAAAAAAATGAATTTTATTTAAGAAGAGATTTTTGGAAAATTTTCTAGTGTTTTTTCTATTTTTCTTTGTGAGCCACTGAATATATCCTATTCCTCCCATTGGTTTAAATTTATAAGAAGGCTAGTTCAGAAGCGTGAAGGTAGCAGACTTACCACTCGACTGTCGATCACCATGCTAGTCACATATTAATGTGACTAGCCTGGCGATGAATTATTGTTCATGGAGAACATTAATTCATTAATGTTCTCTATGAACATTAATGAATTAATTTTCTGCATAAAACATTAATGAATTAATGTTCGTGAAGAACATTAATTCAGGTGAACATTAAAACAAGCAGGTGTTATGATTTGGATTCATAATTCCCTTTACGGAGATCATACTCTAAACAGGAATGGTAAACAATTGATCGACTTTGCAGTTTATTTTCTTTCTATAAATATAAAGACATACATAAATATACTTGGGCGGCAAGAGGATGGAAATCAATACTAAATTACTTTATTTTAAATTAAAAGACATCAAAATTCTCCTCTTCAGATGTTCACAGAGTTCAAGAAGATATGAAATAAGTAGTGACCAGTTCCTCGTTAAAATAAAATTAATATTACTACCTAAATGGCAACAAATACCAAAGAAAGAAAGAAAATTTGAAACATTTGTTTATAAAACTAGATTTATTAAGTGACACATATAATCCAGATAATATAATAAAAACATACTATAATACGATAATATATTATAATAATATACATAATAATAATACTATAATATTAATATAATAATAACAGTAAAATAATATACACTGGCTATATGAACAAAGAATTAACCAATATTTAGATATAATAAAACGAAATGAAGAAATAGAAATAGAATGGCTTAATATAAAAACGATATTACATACAGCAGTAAACGATAGCTTAAGAAAAACCAAAAAAGTCAATAAAAGGAAAAAACTGAAGATATGGGATGATACAATCAAAGAAATAATCAAAATGAAAAACGAAGCCTACGATAAATGGTTAAGCAGTAAAAGATTAGAAGATGAAATAGAATATAAAATAATAAGAGCTATAGCTAAAAGAGAAGTCAGAAACAGAGATAGAGAATCATGGAACAAACTTGTTTCTAATTTAGAATATGGTTTATATAAAATAAGACACAATGTACATGACGTTTTGAAACATTTAAGTACAGGTACTAAAGAAAACGTAAAATTAAACACCGATTCGAAATTAGAAGAATTTCTAAATTTCTATACTGAATTTATTGGGAAGATAAATATTTTAAAAAAGATAACTGGCATATATTTAATGAAAATGAAAAGGAAATAACGAAAGAAGAATTGGAAATCAGCCAGAAAGAAACAAGAAATGGAAAATCATCTGGAAAAGAAACGTTTTTCAGAATGAATTGTATAAATATGAAGTAATAAGGTTTAAAGAAAGACTCCTGTTATTTTTATATAAAACCTATTCAAAAAATAAACCACCAATAGAAAGCAATTCTTTTGCAATTATTTTGAAAAATAATTGCAAAAAAGCAATTATTTTTCCTTTTCATAATCATCATGCGTATCAAGTATTTAGGCCTAGAGTGGCCTGTTCCCGTCTTAGAAGTCATCCTTGAATCTTTTAAGAGGACGTCTTGGTTTCTTTCTCCTTAGGAGAAAGTCAGCCGTAAAATTTTTAATGCTTGTTTTGGTAATCTTTCTGTTTTCATTCTTTGAACGTGTTCCATCCATTTAAGTTTATAATTTTTACCTTTTCCTATTACTGATTCCAGGTTTAATTCTTTTATAATTTCTTCATTTCTTTTGTGATTAAATAGAGTATATTTTGCAGTTTTTCTCATAAACTTAATTTCAGATGTTAGTAATCTTTGTTTGTCTTTTTGTTTTATTTTCCAGATTCCACTTCCACACATTAGGACTGTTAGGGTAAAAAGGTAGTAGAATAGTAAAAAATAGGTAGTAGAAATTATTCTAAAAATCATAGAGGTATAAGATAAGTATTCTAAATTCCTTGTTACAAAACACGTGCAGAATTTTAAATAACAAACTAATAAAATATTCTGAAAACTTTATGTTAAAAGTACAGAATAGATTTAGAAAAGGACGATCATGTATAGACCGAGCCTTTTGCCTAAAATTAATAATAGAGAAGATGAGAATACAATTTACAAACATATATAATATTTATTGACTTTGAAAAAGAATTTGTCAAAGTTAAAAGAAGCATTTTATTTAACATATTAAAAGAAATATAAATACCAAATAATATTGTAAAAGCTATCACAAGTATATATGAAAGTAAGCAAATACAAAAAGATAAAATTATGAGCTATCATATTCGAGAGATAAACTAAAGATTCTACAGGGATTTCCTCTTACACGCTTTTTAATATTAAACTAAATAAATTAATTATAAAATGGAATAAAAATTTCCATCAGGGTATTAAACTTTCTCATACTATTAACTTAAACTCTCGTTTTTCATGATGATGATCAAATAATAATTACAAATTCTGAAGATATCTTACAGAAAGATATTTTGATATTTAAATGAGATACCAAAGAATATGTAATGAAAATAGTAACAGAAAAATAAAAAAATAATGGCCTTTGAAGGACAAGTTCCAGTAAGAACTAAAATAGTAATAGATAACAAGATCTTAGAACAGGTGAATTCATTTAACTAACTAGGATGTATGATAACATATGAAAATGAAAAAGATATAAACATAAAAAATGTCAAATATTTAAAAAAATAACAGGTGTAATTAACTGTATATTTAAACCAAACCTAGTTCATAAACAAACCAGACTAAAAGTATACAATACATTAGCCCTACCAGTTCTATTGCATGGAAGTGAAATCTGGACAGTAAAACAAAACGACAAACAAAGATTAACAACACTAGAAATGAAGTTTATAAGAAAAACTGCAAAGTATACTCTATTCGATCACAAAACAGACGAAGAAATTATGAAAGAATTAAACCAGGAATAAGTAATAAAAAATGAAGAAATATAAACATAAATGGATAGAACACGTTGAAAGAATGAAAACAGAAAGATAATCAAAAGAAACCTTTATTACAAACCATTAGGAAAAAGAAATCCAAGACTTACTCTAAAGAAATTCAACGATGATTTCTGAGGCTGAATCAGGCCAGTATATGACTAAAGTATTTGTTCTTATATTTGCTCTAATACAGGCAACAGAGTTCTGGTTGTAATCCTCTCAATTACATCCAAATCTAAACACATTACTGAGTAGTCTTTTCCCTTATGATTATTCCTCTCCCCCGACTGTTAAATTATGTCTTTTACTGATATCTCCAATACCTTATCAACCATCCTTAGATGCTGATTGGCCTAGATTTTGTTACTTCTGTCGTGGAACCTTATTTTTGCACTGACTAGCCATATCACGTTTTTTTTTTTTTTTGTTTTTTTTTTGCACTCTATTGGCACAATCCGATATTGAGGATAAAAATAAACACCTTGGTCAGGCGACCTGATAATTTCCTAATACATGGGCCGAAATGACATTTTATCGCATGGCTATATTCGCATTGAGGTACTTCAGTATTTTAATCCCCTCCGTTTCTTCAATCTCTATTCCTATCTCAGTCAGTATTACAACTGGCATTGATCGTCGCCACCTAGTTTTCATCCTGCCCTTACGAAATGCTGACTTAATAATTCAACTATTTCTTTGATTCTGTTACCTCTTCAACATGAATACTTTAAAAAATCATACTGCCATAGTCATTCCTCATTTAATTTTGTCATATATTGAAAGAACACTTGAGCATTTCTTTCGATATCATTAAATAGCTTTCCCTCATAATCAACTCTGGCCTTCTTTACCAAACAAATAAGCCTTCTTGCCGGTGCTGAATACAGCTCATAGTATGCTGATCACTTTTTTAAATTATTCCCTCTACAACGTTTTCTTTGTCTGCATCTCCTACGTAAAGATGCTGTTCATTCATTAAACTCCTACTTGATTAATCTTTATTACGCCAGGTAGACATTATTATACTGCTTTCTAGAAATACCACTGACCACTTTTCCCTTCAAATTCTTAATTTTGCTGATGCGGTGATCAAAACCAGAACTGAAGAACCTTGTGAACCCTTTCTATTATGTTGCCCAAGGCAATTGTTCATTAGTGGCTGAATAAATGCCGTTTCCTTTTCTCATTGTGACAAATCTTCTCCCAATCTATATCACCATAGTTGAAATCGCCTATAATATTTACTCAACCTGTATTCATAGTGCTAATTTGCCAATGCTTGTTTTCTACATTCTCCCTTCTACCTATTGAAGTGTAGCAACAACCAGTTACATATTTCACCTGCAACCTCCCTTAATCATTCTTGTTTAGCTGGCTTTGCAACGTCCTGTCTCACAGAACAACACTCTCGTATAACTCGTATTTCCAAATCCATGCAAGCTCATGCAAACTTATATCAATCCTCATTTCCATCAAACTTAATTCCACACCCACAAACTTACTCACGACATAAGGAAACTCCACACCATTCCTCGTGAACAATCCGTGTACTGAAGCAATCCACTACTTTTTGCTTTCTTTCACTCATAATGCTTTGAACACCAACCTCGTCAATCATATTATCGTGCATTTCTTGTTTCAACTGACCTGCGTCTTTCTTGTTATTCTTTTTAGACATGTGATATTCCATCACGAAACACTTATGACAGTCACGGTCTCCAGTTCGATCATCCGGACACAAATGTATCGATTCATGAAGTGAATACATTTCATATACGAAACAGAGAGCGAACAAAATGAAGCCTATTAAAACTGTCCGCCATTGATTTTCACATAGATAATATATGAGGGTCATTTATTGTAGATAAGAGTTTTGCATATAATAATTCTATTTGTTTAGTTCTTATATATAAGAATTTTATTTGCAATTTCTACTCCGTTGATTTTTTAAGATTAGAAATTATAAAGAAAACTTATATTTACTACTTAACAAAATTTACCAAAGACTATGAGAATAGATCTTTTGGCTTTTGAATTGCCTTATATTGGACTATTTAAAAGATTAAGGAACTCTTCATCAACATTAGTGCACTAACTGACAGACAACACAATTTGATGAAAGAGTCATCCGAACTCTGCCAAGAACTCGATTCCCTAAAACTACAATACGAACTTCTAAATCAACAACAAAATAAAGAAGATCTTTTCATAAACCGTCTTCCTGAAACTGCACCTCAGGAAACCTCACAGACGTAGTTTTAAAATTAGGCCATGCAATGGACATGCCCCTACAGGTTAACGATATTTAGACCGTAAATCGGATACCCAGGAAGAGCAAAAAACAAGGCTTGCCACGACCTGCACCATTCATAGTTCGTCTTCCAAGCAGGTCCACCAGAGACAATCTCATAAAAGCAACCAGAAAGAAAAAAACAATTGCTAATCAATTGAAAGCATTGCAAGATAATACACCAATCTTCCTATCCAAATATTTAACACCATTGAACCAGAATCTGTTGTACCAAGCAAGAAAAGAAATAGAAAAAAAAAATTAACAATATTTGTGGATTTCATTCATTTGATCTCTCAAACATCAGCCTACTTCTAAAACATAGCAGTCAAATCAATAAAAATATCTAACCGGTGTCATCCTCAGATAAGCTTATTAAAAAGCTTCGAGGATGCAAGCTGAGACATTACATCTCAACCGATATCAACAAAAACAAAATAAATTATTTATTACATTGAAGTGCTGTAGTTACAGTGCTAAAATATATTAAAAGCAAAAATTGTAAAATATAAGATATTGTTATACTATAAATGCTGTTAAAAATATAATATTTTTCAATTGCAAACTATAAATTACCATCTGTAGTGACTATTATTAACACATTATACAAAAAAAGGAAACATTGTATGAAATTAAATTCATTGTTAAAAAAACAAAAAAACAAAACTAGAAAAACATGTTTTGTAAATGCATAATATGCAATCATTATTTTAATAATAAAAATCATTGAATTAAAAAAAATTAATGCTATTATTATTTTTATTTTATTTTTTTAAATATTATGTACTTGCAAGTATGTGATATATATATATATACAGGGTGTTCGGGATAAATTTGACATATTTATAATTAATTATATTTTTCCGTAAGTTACATGTATTAACACATACTTCTCTTCATTTAAAAGTTTGGACCCTTCTTCATTCATATACAAGATGTCAGAAAGGATGGATAGCTGGAACCCACCTGAATCATGGAAGAGAATAACTTGTATCATGATGATTCGTGCCCGCCATCAAAATAAGGATATTACGACTGCTGCCCAATGCTCCCTGAATACAGTAAAAACAATCAGGCATGAACTAGAGACTTGCAATGGTGACTACGAGGATGTAGCAAGAAGAAAGATCCCTTTCTTCTTGCTACAGAGTTGCTAACTGTAGTTGCTAACTGTAGTCAAGCCCTGGATAACAAGGGTAGCCAATGGTAGGCCGTATGTATGGCAGCAGGATTCGACCCCTTGCCACACCTCTGGGAAAAGTCAAAAATGGTTGTCTGAAAATTTCTACGACTTCACCAGTCCAAATGTTTGGCCTCCAAACTCCCCAGACCTTAACCCCATGGATTATTTTGTATGGGGCGCAGTTGAAAAAGACACCAATCGCACTTCCAGTAATACAAAAGCCCAGTTAATGGATAAAATTAAAACAGTTTTTGCGGCCCTTCCCAGGGAGACTGTAGCATCAGCTTGTTCGAGGTTCCGAAGCAGAATTGAAGCTGTGATCGATGCTAATGGTGGTTATTTTGAGTAAATCTTGTTGATAGTATTGTAATTAACTCTGCCTGTAATGTTTTTTTGTCAATTCATTAAATTTAATAGATACAAAGAAGATTTTCTTTTTCCTTACGAAACTGTCAAATTTATCCCGAACACCCTGTATATATATATATATATATATATATATATATATATATATTATTGTTACTATTATTATTATTATTATTGTACCATGATAAACATAGATGAGCTAATACTCACCGAAGTTGCAATAAACGACACAGAAATTTACGCATACGACATAAATAATTATCATACATAATCTACATAAGTTGTAGACCAAACAAAAGAGGAGGTGGCATTGTGGCATTTATCAAGAGAAAAATACAATGTGACAGAAAACCAAACTCACTTCGGACATGCGGAAACACTAATTCCGGCAATCAAAAATAGCCACAATAGTATCAAATACACAATAAACACAAAATACAGACCCCCAGATAATAATCCACTCAGTTTTTTCACGAGTTACAAACATGGTTAAGCGGCATCGAACCGCATACAACACACAGGCTCATCTTAATAGGACACATCAACATAAATACACTTGACCAGGCTTATTCAACCACTAACACATATCTTGATATACTAAGCCAGTACAACATAAACCCTACCATTAAGTCCCGATTAAGAGAACAAATACTCAATAACTCACTAACACAATCATGCATTGATCATATCAACATACGGGCTCCCATATATACATATACATCATCAGTAATTAACGTCAAAATTGCCGATCACTATTATGTCTCAACGTCGTTTTATTACGTTTCCTACCCCCTTCTCACGACCACAAAAGTCGTCAAAACTCGATCATACTAAAGAGCATTGTCGATAACCAAGTAAAAAATACAGACTGGAATTCCCTACTTAAAATAAACGATCCTGTAACATTATAAGAGAATTTTCAACTAAAGTACACAGAAATATAAAAAAGAGTAACAAAACCTACACAAAAGAGGCGACAAACAGACGACAATCCAGCGATAAATGACGACATATTAAATACTATTACTGTAAAAGAAAATCTATGGAAAAAAACTTAAAAAGTCACCCAGTAACACACATTTACAAACCTCATACAAAAACACAAGAAATAAACTAACAACAAAAATTCGTAGGGCAAAAAGACGCTACTACTTCCAAAAATTCATGGAATATAATGACAACATTAAGCAAACATGGGCTACACTCAAAGAATTCTTAATTCGAAAAAAGAAAACTACAGCACAAGATTTTATTGCAAAAAGCTTCGCTCGGAAGGACACCATCCAAGAGGAACTAGCAGACTCATTCAACCATGCTTTCACAATCAACATCGCACAACTCAAAAAAGACAAACTACCAACGATCAACAAAAAACCATCGACACAAAGTCCACAACAAACAATGTATTTTCCACACATAACAAAACAGGAACTGAAAGAAGCAATCCTACAACCAAAGAGCACTCCAGGAATAGACAAAATAAGACTCGCAGACCATATAACACACTTTGAACAAATAAATCCAATAATTGTGAAACTCGAGAACACATATTTGACACAGGCATTATTCCACAACAACTAAAAACTGAAGTAATTACGCCAATATACAATCACGGCAAAAGAAACGATACTCAGAATTACAGACCAATAGCTACACTACCAGTCATCTCAAAAATTCTCGAAAAAATAACACAGACCAGACTACAAGACTATTTACAGAAGTACAATATCATCTCACAAAACCAATACGGCTTTCAGGAAACAAAAAGCACCATTACTTTATTAGAAGACATCGCCGACACAATAAACAAAGCTCTCGACAAAAACAAGTATGCCGTCCTTATACTGCTGGACCTAACCAAAGCATTTGACACATTTGAACATGACACTACTCACCAAACTATACTCAATAGGTTTAAGAGGAACACTGCATACATGGTTCAAGAACTCCCTCTCAAACAGAACACAAGTAACAAAAATAGGTACATGTCACAGTCGGAGTATACAAATAAAATATGGTGTACCTCAAGGTGCCATATTATCACTCACTGTATGCAACATATACATTAACGATGTTCATAACATATCCATAAGAAGTCAAATATTTCAATTCGCAAATGACACTACACTAATAGCAATCCACGCAGACATTAACATAGCTCTCTGCAAAGCACAACAAAACCTAAACGAAATCACAACATACTTCCACCAAAACGCAGTTCTAATCAACGTCACCAAAACACAGATATTGATAATACACAACCCAAGAATCATACACCCGCTTCAATATCGATACATTGTCACACATACCGCTGCATTAACAACAAAAATACCTGGCAATATTCCGAAATCACACTTGTAATACACGCAAAATACCACGGTCTCTATATAGATTCCCACCTTAAATGGATAAAACATATAGAATGCCTACACACCAAACTCCGGATCATCGCAGCAAAACTCTTCCAAGTTAAATACATTATTCCACCCAACATAAAAAAACTCCTATATCACGATATCTGCGGATCCCTACTCAGATACGGAATAACAGTCTATGCAAATGTTTGATAACAGCCACCTAACAAAATTAGAAACACTACACAGGAAAATCGTGTCAACAGTGATCTGGATAGCTTACACGCAACAACCAATATCCGACAAGTACATGACGATATACAGTATTCTGAGCATTAAAAACCTGAAACACTACATGACATTAACAAGGAATTAGTTCAACATCACCTATCGAAACAACAGAGACACATCGTATAACACGACCTACAACAACTCTCTACATTCCCACGCCCTTCAACAACTCATACGGTTCTTTTGTAAGATCACATTAGATACCCACGCAATTCAACAACCTACCAAGAAAGTTAAAACACGTAGATAACTACAGAACATTAAGAAACGAACTCTGGAAAATATACCAACAAAGTTAATAAACCAAAGTTAAGCTTCGAAGTAGGTGGAATTATCTTGCCTCACTCATTTTCAAGCAAATCCTTATAAGCAAATGCAGAAATTTGTTTGTATAATCACTCTTTCTCAAACTTAAAAAATAAATAAATAAAATGAAAATAAAATAAAAAATAAAAAATTATACAAAAAATTCTGTACAATCTTCATTGTTAATATTAGAAGAACATGTGTTGTAAATACATAATATAAAGGCAAAAAGTATTATTAAAAAAATTTTAACTTAAATTAAATGTAAGAATTGCAGCATTTAGTGCTGAACTCCCTAAAATTATAAGGTGCAATGATGTTTATTATACGTATAAATATTTTTGCAATCAATAAATATGTTAGTAATTTTTAGCAATTATAATAATAATAATAATAATTATTATTATTATTATTATTATTTATTACGTTGTAGTCCTGTAGTTACAGTGCTAAAATATATTAAAAGCAAAAATGGCAAAATATGAGATATTGTTATACTATAAATACTGCTAAAAATATAATCTTGTTCAATTGCAAACTATAAATTACCATCTGTAGTGACTATTATTAACATATTAATATTAACACAAAAAGTGTTATAAACACATTATTAACACAAAAAAAGATGTTATAATCAAAAAATTATATAAACAAAAAAATTATTATACAAAAAATTCTGAATAATCTTCATTTTTAACATTAGAAGAACATGTGTTGTAAATACATAATATAGAGGCAAAAAATACTATTAAAAATTTTAGTTGAAATCGAATGTAGAAAATGCAGCAATTAGTGCTGAATTCTGTAAAATTATAAGGTGCAATGTCACTCAAGATGTCTATTGTATGTGTAAATATTTTAGCAATTAATAAATTGCTATTACTATTAAAAATATTATTATTATTATTATTATTATTATTATAACAAAACAAACATTCGTTTTCTACAATAATACACACAAAAAGAATGTGCTTTGCCACCCAACTCACTAACAGCAATAATCTGACACGTAAACGGAAGTAGCGATATAATTTGCCTCAATAAGATTGCCCAGCGACATTTATTTCGCTTTTTTGCACTTTCTCTTACTTGTATCAAATCCATATTCTATTAAATGCATTCACGTATTCAGGTTCTACAGCTAAGGACACACTCTAACGACTGGGATGCAATAAAAAGAATCCTCATTTCTTTTGCTTAATATGAAGCTGGTAAAATTCTTAATTTCTGTGGTCGTCGACTGAGAAAATATAATTCGTATTTCCTTTTTTGTTCGTGCAAATCAAACTTTGTATTCCATAGGCCCTTTTATATACAGTAGAAATGAGATATCCGCTTGTCTGGACACCACTGGATACAAGTCGAGTCTCCAACCAAGACGGCTGTGGGTTTGAATCGTACAATACAAATTAATACAACGCTGTAATTTGCACTTTCGTCAGAACTGAAGACAATTGGAGATAACTGTTTCACTTCTTCCAAATTCTCGAAATTATGTGCTAATTATCATGATTAACCTGCGCATTGATTATACTTACTGCTCTATTATACAAGCTTAACATTCATAGAATTTTTCTATAAATTTTATGCTTCCCATTGTAATATCACCTCGATTGCATTGGTGACATGTGCATTGGAAATTATTGCACGGAGTTTAACATGTTTTTGGTACTGTAATTGCTTCTTTCTTACGCTGTTGTTAACATATTTCTTCATTTTTCTTGCCTTTTCTTTAAGAGTATTTTTTCTTGAAATTTATAACACTTGCTACATTTCTGTGAGGCGAATTTCCTTTATTTTCATCAAATACAGGAAATACTATTTTTTCAAATACTCTTCATTCAGTTCACATATTTTCATTCTATGATAAAATCTTTTTCATTCTTCTAAAATTTTTCCTAATATTAATTTACTTTACTTGAGATATACTTTACGAAGACAAAAAAATTAGAAAAAAAAAAGACCCGTGTATTATGGAAAGTAAAGACTTGAACATATATGCTGCCATCTATCATTAAAAATCATAAACTTCTTCGAATACTTAGTTTCTGAAGTATTCTGGAAATTACTCAAGTGGTCTCATTCTATCTGGAATAAAATAGTAAATAAAAATTAAAGCTAAAATAAAAATATAATGAAATTTTATGATAAATTTAAACATTGGAAATAAAATAAAATTGTGAAATACAACAAAAATTATAAATAAAATAGCTAAAATTGAAAAATTATGAGATAAAATAACAAATAAGAAATAAATAAAATTTGAAAAAAAAAAGAAAGAATTAAAAATTATGGATAAATAATTGAAATTTGTAAATAAATTGAAAACGAAACAAAATAATACAAAATTTTGCAAAATAAGAAAAATATTTGAGAAATTCGTGAAAAAAAATTTAGCTATTTCTCAACCAGTTGTGTATTTTTATATAAAAAGTTATATTTAGATAATTAGTCACGTTTCGTAATTTTCCTCTCTCTGCAATATAATACAGAGACTCATTTCTCCATCCTCAAAGCCACTTGGATTTCTTACGAAACAGTTAAGTCCTTTAAATGTTATATCCGCTCCAAATAGTTGTTTGAATCATTGTGATGCACCGCATTATAACACGTGAATACTTTAAAGATAGGAATAGAATGTCAGGAGCTTTGATTATATTTTTAACTTCACATTTGTAACCATTCAATAAGCAATGATCGAAGAAATGATGTGTTACTTTCTTTCTTATATAATGTACCAAAACTTAATAATAATCAAGTTTTGGTACAAAACTTAATTGGAATCACAAATTTGTACGATGAAAGAATAATCTAAAATTGAAATTATGAAATCATGAAATAATAAATGAATGAAGTAGTAATGATCGTTACTTATTATACAAATCCAGTACTTTTGTGCTTTCAACTGTTGGCGAATGCGAACACTGAAAAACGAGACGCACGCAGAAAACTCTTCTCACTTCAATTCCAAGCGAAGACTAAAGAAACTTTTTCTTAAGCCTTTCTTCGTCTTCCACCGGTACCTCATATTAGTTCATCTCAGCACAGCCAAAAGGCTTTTTTATTAGGAAACTTGGGATACTCGTACCTTAAACGCAAGAAAATCGATCCGAATCTGCACTATTTCAGACAAATAATTTAATGTGTTAGGGTTAGGGGACCACGAAATGGCAGCGCCTGTCCTTCTCTCTTGAACAAATATATATATATACACACATACATACATACATACATTATGAACACTGATGCTGAGGCTGAAATTCGAAACAGCAGCTCTTGGACTGCAGAGCCAATAAGGTGTGCTGGCCCGGGTTAGAATATTCACTCTCCAACAAAAAGGGTTGTAGCAAATGCTCCTCCTGTCCAGCACACCCCTTTACAACATGACGCATCAGTGGACAGAGAGAAGAGAATGGAAATGGACTGGTCGTAAGCAAATGGTTAGCTTTTAGAGTTGTAGCACATCAGTATTTATTAACAGGAGGAAGCTTTATCAAGAAATTTTATTAAAATACGCCTAAACTTAAGAAAATCTTTCTTGCATTAAGGAAGTACGCAATGAGTTTCTCTAATTCCTGTTGTTGTTGTTTAAGTGCTGTCGACTCATGTCCATAAAGAGATGAACTCATGATGTCCACTTATCTCACTTCCTAAAAAGAGATTCATTCTTTCCTTCTTCACACACCCCATTTCTGGAATTGCATTCGTGCTAGGGGAGGGGGAATATTTGCTGTCTGCTACCCAAAGAGATTTCACTTTTGTGATTGTATTCCAAAAGTTCAGAAAGAGGATTTTTTTGAGGATTTTTCTATCTTTGCAAACAAAGGAAAGCGGAACGACTTATTCCCACATTTTTCTCATAAAATTTAAATAGGATGTTTAAATTTCTTATTCCAAATACGAGACAACACAAGAAATTACCAGGTTAAAGGAAACTACAGTTTGACAAAAAGAAACTATCGTCCGAGTATTAAAATGAACAAAATAAATAGATTATCTTTCCTAATGTACAAAACGCTCAATAAATCGAATTAACTTACGTTGACATTCCACAGACAGCATGCAGGACTCAGCAACAAGTTGTACAACAGATCTCCAGTTAAAACCAACATCTTGTCAATTTTTCAACTCTACAAGATCCTCTTTTGGACCAATCGCATCAAAAGATTGAACAGATCAATGGAAGTTTCCTTGATTTCTACGCATTACCACACTCTTTTCGGTTGTCTGCCAGAAATCTTCAGAGACATTTGTTCTAGTAACGCAGTTCCACCGCACTGATACAAAGAGACATGAAGCACCACTGCTAATCATCTGTTGTTGTGCAACACATCTAACACCTGTCATAAAGAAATTAGGATAACTGGAAAACTTATTTTCTTTAATTATTTTAGAAACGTTCTTCCATCGCATGCTAGATTGCGTCTGCAATCCGTCTTTTCTAAAGCACTGATAATTCTTAGACATTATTATGAGCAACAAGAATCCCTGGAAAGCGATTACACAAAACAAGTGATAAATGCAATGCTTTTTCTCTGGCGGTACGCAGCACCGGCACCTTTTTTCTTAAGATTTTGAAAACTTGCGATTTATTGACAGCAAAATGTATTATAAATATTCCGATAGATGGTACTGTGTTCACGAATTTAATTTTCAATTTTGAAGTTGGTGCCCTGCTTTCCTGTTTCATTGGTTGGTACGCAACCGGAAACAGGAAGTTGTGTTCTCCTCCGATTGCTTTCAACATCAGCTTATCAGTTCTATATTCACTCTGCAAAAGGCAGGTGTTGTACATTGTACATTGGCATAAGATACTTTATGCCAATGATTAAAAATAAAAGAAGTCTGAAGGAGCAGAAATCGTTGAATCTACTTGTGATCTTGTAAAACAGAAAACTAGCACTGAAAATATACTTGGTGAAGAGGATCACGAAACCAAGACCTAAGATCAAAAGGAAGCGGATTCTGATAATGATTGGCCCGAATGTTAGACACTTCTGCGTGAATATCCTCCAGAAAATAAAGTCCTCGACGTACTACTTCCTCTAAAGCACATTTTGGGCACAATTGCAATATCTTCCAGTGAATTTGAAAGGAATTTCTCTCAGATGAACCTTATAGTAACTTCATCTAGGTCATCTCTGCTTGTACGGACAACTTCTGCACTGATGTTCTTCAGGATAGTAGGACCTCCTCTCACTCAGTTCAATCCTAATCCTAGCATATATGAGGACTCATGGCTGCTTCGAGATCGTCATTCTACAGTTGATACCAAAAGCAAGAAGCGATCTAGGGACGACGATGGTATATCGGAGGATATGCTAATGGTGTGAAAGTTGCTGTAATAACATCTTCATGGTGAGTACGCACCTTTTTTTTCAGGAAAAATCACTGATACATGGGACATATTGCCAGAAATTTCCAGTTTTGTTGGAAAACAGAGTAAGTTTGCTATCTTTCATTTTTATAGCTATTTGTGAATATATACATCGCACTTAGTTTCTGGCTTTGTTGAAAACGCTGCTTATAATTTTCCTTTGGGATTGTATTCCTCATTGTCTGCTGTGATATGGATTCCTGGAGTTCCTAAAATATCCGTCTTACAACACGAAATTTCGCTTTATAGAACAAATGCAAGTCATAGACACTCAGTTCTGGAAGTAAGAAGACATTCTGCATTAATAAACTACCGAATTACTGTTCTTGAGTTTCGTTTGATATGCTTCAATCTAATTTCCTTCTTAATTATTCGCATGTCACGTCATTTTGACAGCATATGGTCATTCGAGTACCTCAGTGGGTTATTGGAGTGAAGTCTTCTGCTAGACGATGGTGGGATTGCAGATGCCCTTTCCGCACAGAGTTAGGAAAATCACAAATATCCATGCCGGGATTCCAACCCGCAGCCTCTTGGGGGAGAGCTCTTTTTTATTTGGTCAGAAATTGTATTCATGGAGTGTACATAACCTGGACAGAGAACTGCAAGTTACCAAGTATGTCACAGTCTGCTATAATTATATATTTTATTACTTGAATTACTTGTTCCAGTCGATTATGCTACGTCGACAAAAGTATTTAAACACCTTACGTGCAATGCAAATTTCGGATCTTACCGCATGCAAATATTCAAGGACTATCTCAGTACATCATGTAATAAAAAGTGGGATTTGCTGCATGTTTTGCTCTGTACTCGATATCGAGATACGACATTCAGCTGAAATGAGAGATTTCAAATGTGGGATGGTAGTTGGATGTCATATCAGTGGTCTTTCTGTCTGTGACATTGCTACCCGTCTCAGTATACGGAAATGCACAGTGACTTATGTTGTCGCAGATGGAGAGTTGATGGTGCCACCACATCAGAAAAACGCCTGGAATACTAGCGACATCTACTGACCGAGATCGACGAGCTCTGTCTGGAAATGTTGGAGCATCCCATAAGTCATCAGCGGTGGACCTCGTAATCAACCTAGAAAAGGCTGCAGGGACATCTGCCAGCACAAGAACGCTACGGATAGAGATGCATGACTTAGGTTACCAAGGTAGAACTGCTGCGAAGAAGCCACACATCACACCACCCCACCACCAGTCCAAACAACGTTTGGACTGGTGGTGGAGTGATGTGGGGTGCAATCTTTGCACACCATTCCTTCAGCGTAAATAATTGGAAAAAGGCCACCAAAAGTAAGTGTCCAAATACTTTTGTCAACATAGTGTATAACCAACAATCATGGTAACCAAATTAATCTTAACGTTTTTGATGAAACCAAGAAGCAATAATGTTCCTAATTATAGATCAGACTGAGATATAGCAAGAAAGATTACTAATTGCCGAGGGAAGATTTCCTTGCTCTTTACATGTACGGTTTATTACTACCTCAGAACACATGATTCCTGTCGCAATTCACATAGGAGTTACCCTACCCTACCCAGGAGGAAATATGTGATTTTCTTCGGAATAATTCCCTATAAATGCCAAGTAAGGCGGTAAACCAGGGTTAGATAACAGAGAACCATTTTTTATAAACTAAACATGGACCGTCTTTTTTCGTACCACTTTTGTTCAGGTTACATTGACCTGATGTGAGGTATTATGTGTGATACCTTCGCTTCCTGGTGGCAGTCTCCAACCGGCAATGAATTTCATGTGATGCCAAACGACATTCCAGACATCCATCGCCGAATTGTAATTTAATCACGACCTACTGGTTGGAAAGCGGCCGCACAACAAATGCCATCGATTTAATAGTAATTCTGATCATGTGGTCTTTAACTAAAAATAAAATATAATTAATCAAAATTTAAAATAAGCACTAATATTCATGGAAGCCAGCTGTGATCTTGCCGTCAGAAACTGTCTGTAAATTCATCTGTGCTCTGTGAATCGTAAATTCGCATCTTTCTAATCTGTACCAATTCTTCCTCGAAGACAACCCTATGATTGCTTCGTAGGAAATTGATTTATAGTATCGTAGAGCGAGAACGAAGCGAAACTGATTTAATAATTTTTGCTGCACAAAAAAAAAAAAAAAAAGTCGTCAAAACTAACAGAGAGGTGATGCTTGAAGATGGTGGCAGTGGTGTAGCTAGAGCTTTTGTCGCCCAGGGTGATCCCTGAGTTTGCAGCCTTCTCAATACACATCAAAAATACAAAAAGTCACAACGACGTATTGGAATTAAATTAAAACATAATGTTTATTTCTTAAGTAAACATTTAATTCGAACATTCTAAAATGCTATTTTTCTTGCTTTTCTGTTATCAAAATCGTCGATGACATTGGCGAAGTCTATTTCACAGTAATGTAGGTAATTTTTAATCAGTTTTATTTAGAAAAACTACTCTCACAACTAGCAGCACTTACAGCAATTGTGAGGAAAATTCTCAGTAGTATTACAATATTTGGAACTGAGTTCTCGAGGCTGTATTTTAGAATTAACTGAAAAAATTCAAAAAAGTTCAAAGTACTACCCGGGACGGACGGCCCCCTTCACCTCCCTCTAGCTACGCCTCTCGATGGTAGCAATATATAAAAAAAATACACTCGAAAAGTAATCTTGTGATTAAACAGAATTTTTGTTTGAAATCTACGCAATTTAGCCAGTGTGCGGGCTAAATTGAGTGAATTAAAAAATAATTTAAAATCAAGTATGCTTCAAGATTAATTAAATAAATCTGGTAATTTATCTTAATTATATTAATTATGCCGCTTGTCGGTATGCATCTTGGAGTATGTAGACGGTGAAGACTGAACTGGAAATTTAATAGTGCCTTCGAAATTCGCACACATCTGCAATAGTCAGAGGAGATTATTTTCTAAAAATTGGATTATCTTCTATATATCGAAGGGCATGATGATATTAGCAGAGCTATTGAAATGTAAACTGAGGCTACAGATTAAAGTGACCCAATGCCAAACTCCTTCTGGTTATCCAGAATAACTGAAATATCCACAGTTTGCATGCATATGAAACAAGAATAGAAACATTAAAATTATGACAAATAATGCTATATGTGAACTGAAGATGCTAAGAAAATAATCAGTGAAATGGAAATATTTATTAACAAATTCAGTTACAATTACGAATTACTCAAAAATAAATAAATAAATTACAATAAAATGGATAAAAATGACAACAACAACAAAAACAAAATCTTTAACCCACGCAAGGTACAAATGTATCATAGGTTTTAATAACCTTTCTTGGGAGGGAACCCCACAAAACTAAATCAATTTAATGAATGGATATCAAAGATATAAGACAAAAGGGTGATGCAAATCGATAGCTGGATTCCAAACGAATAGTCAAATTACAAGAAATTGGAAACCAAATATAAAAGAGCAATTAGCAGCGAGGATAAAAAGCGATATCACAGATTATTTATATTGAAGTTTAGCAAAAGAAAAATCTTAATCTTAAAGTGAGAAGAAGAAGAGAAAACAGTAGGATAGAAGTATCTGATTTCGAAATATTCTAATGTGAGAAAATTACACAATTTTGGAATATTTTGGGAATTAATACTCAACGAGAGTGAGATTACCAATTGCTGTCTAACGTAATCAGGAAATAAAAACGCCAACTTTTCATGGAATTTCTCCACGTTTTCTGTTCGGTTTTATTCTTTCTGGCACACTCATCGCCCGTGCAGAGATTCGAAACTAGATCCGAAGGAGTAGAGTGCATATTTGTGTAATCTCCTGTCTGTAAATTATCTGTTCTTCTGGCAGGTTTATGTTTTTGGTGGGATAAAAAATAGCTATCTCAAAAATTCCGGATTTTTGAGATAGCTAAATAGATAGATGGAGATAGAGTGGGAGAGAGAAAACGCAACGTTTATAATCAGACTGGCTTTCTCACCTTCAGCAAGCCGGATGAATGTTCTTTGCGTCTTAGAAGGCATTCTGTTAAACCAAAACTGGATGATTATTGAAATCAACTCAGCTATAAAGTCTCTCTCTCTCTCTCTCTCTCTCTCTGAGTGGATTTAAGAAAAGACATTAGGATCTAGAAAATAAGAATGATGAGAAATACTAATTGGTGAAAAACGTCGAATGTCATGTGTTCTTCTAGTAATTCGTGACGAAGAAAAGGAAGTGGTTTAATATCTGATATCCTCCCCATTCTGGACAATTTTTAAATAATTAAAAGGCAATTTTATTATTTACCTTTTTCCCCTCCAAGGAATAGAGAATTTTGTCCTTGGAGATTTCCAGAAAGTGATTTCGTTATATCATCAGTATCTTAGCACAGGTCAAATTACAAGAACACGGAAATACCTTGAGGAATGCGAATCAGCTGTGGTCATAAGGAGTATATGTCGGCATTGCACTTGGTAAGAAACTAGGGTACCGCTAGGCAAAACAGACACAACAGCTGGAGAACAACTGAAGATAGAGCATTGTAATCCAGCTGTCTAAGCTGGATTACAATGTGACGGCGACGAAACCGTCTGTCTTTTTAAATACACTTTTGATGAACTGTAACAAAATTATGATTGGCAGCCCAAAAGAGAACAACAGCCTACAGAAATGTTTACATGTTTCTATTATTATTATTATTATTATTATTATTATTATTATTATTATTATTATTATTATTATTATTATTATATAGAGGAATTATATATTATATTTATTATTATTATAGAGAGGGCACTTTAGCAGCAAGCGGTTGCTTGTACGCTATTTCGATGCTTCCATATTTTAAGTTGCAAAGTAGATTTTTTCGTGTGAATTAAACTTTAAAGAATATCAGTGAATTCCGTTCTTCAAGACGAGCATATCGATGTAAAAAACTGTAAGTATCTGTTAAGTAATAAGTATATTATAAGTATTCAAACTTCGAAGTATACGTTTGTCAACTACGCGAGAAGGGAACAAAGGAAGACGCCATGTTAGGAATTTATTAGCAAGATCGTCAAACAAGAAATATGAAGTGCTTCAAATGCCATGAAGACTTAACGGGGGAAGAAACCACGTAACATGTAGGAACTGCCAGAGAAACATACATTTTCTATGATTGGGATTGTTGGAGGCCACTTGGCAGCGAAAATCACCAAGAATCGTAAAGAGTGGAAGTGACCGCATTGCATGGCAACAAAGGAATGTCGCCTTCGACCACAGGCGGAAACCAGCTAATGCAGAAAACAACCCCAGGCAGTAAACAACTATCAACAACAGAGGGAATTAAAAACAAATAAAACAACAACGGAAACATAGGTGAGCCGATTTTAAATGCATTACTTGAAAATAGATTACAAAACCTAAAAGAGAGTTTAATCAACTTGGTTGGAGAACTATTTCAAAACATACCTTACAGATTACCGAAAAATGCAACTAATATGGGAATTTATTAAATTTATTAATAACTCAATAGAAGATGTATTACAGACAGTTAGAGGAATTAAAAACTGCGTTAAAGAGCTAACGGAAAGACAGCATAATCTAATAAAAGAGACAACGGAACTACGACAAGAACTAAACTCTTTAAAGCAACAGTACGAACTCTTCAACAAACAGCAGTATAAAAATTATCTAATCATAGATTGTCTGCCAGAAATTGCAACGGAACATCTAAGAGACATCGTAATACAACTAAGCCAAAAAATTGTTGCTCCTGTTGAATCAAAAGATATCCAGTCGTTACATCGGTTACCACAAGAAAAAAAAAAAAAAAGAAAAGAGAAAATATGTCCCGTCCTTCTCACGTCGTAGTGCGACTCACCAACAGCCCAACAAACTACACTTATAAAAGCTAGCAGGATTAAAAAACCAATAGTCATGGATCTGAAAGGAGACCACGACAATACCCCAAAATACTTGTCAGAATACTTAAAGCAATATTAACAGAAACTATTCTTCCAAGCAAGGAAAGTAAAAACAGAAGGTAATTATCAGTTTATATGGATAAGAGACAGAAAACTATTCCTTAGAAAGACACAAGACGTAAAACCAATCGAAATAAATTCCGTATAAGACCTCAACAGACTGCCACATTGAAAGGAATATGGACAACTCGTAAAGAAGGAATAGCACAGCAACATGAATGTAGATCATCAAGCAGACGTAATCACCCCAGAACGTGATAATTGCCACATTCTGAAATCAATTCCAGAACGGAAACAAGTGACAATCCCCCCCTCCCAAAAAAAATGACTATCTATTCTCCACATGAACATCAGCAGCATTCAAAAATACTGGCTGACTCTTCAAGCTTATCTGAAGAAAGATATAGAAGACATAGATATTTTAGTACTGACTGAAGTATCTACGACAAACGAAGAGGCATCCTCCTACCAAATGCCACACTTCCAACAACACAAACACTGCAGACAAACAAAACGAGGCGATGGTATAATAATATTCACCAAACATAAACTAGAAGTAACAGAAATAAATTATAAATTAGAATACGCAGAAAACATAGGCATCGAAATTAAAAACATCAAACAAGAAAACTTGATATTAAACGCAATATACAGACTACCGAAATTAAACACCACAAAATTCCTAGAATAACTAATCAGATGGCTTTCAGCCACGGAAGTAGGTGCCTCAGAATACTTGACAATAATAGAAGACATGAACATAAACATTAGGAACATAAATAACAACACAGAACAATACCTAGACCTCTTATCGGCATATAACATACCCCATCTCTTCTCGTGTATACGATAGTCGGAAATACATCCAACCTTATGAAGCGAGAGTTAAGCAAGAAGGCAAAGCTGGCTGTCTTCAATACAGTCTATGTCCCAATACTCATCTATGGTCATGAGAGTTCGGTAATGACCGAAAGAATGCGGACAAAAATCCAAGCGGCTGAAATGAGATTCCTTGGAGGGGTTGCGGAGCTTACAAGCTTCGAAAGAGTTGGAAGCTCTGCAATTCGGGAAACCCTCAATACTCAACCGTGGCTTCTCCGTGAGATACAGTTACGTTGGTATGAGCACCTGGTCAGATTGCCACAAGACAGGATCCTCCAGCAGGCCCTCCTTGCTAAGCCAGTGGGTCGGAGGCAGCGTGGAAGGTCAAGAACTCGCTGGATAGATTATATCCAAAACCTTAGGTGGACAAGTTTGGGAGTCCCACCAGAACACTTGAGCTTGGTGGCGGAGGATCATGACCATTGGAAGTTCCTCTTGCAGCTGTTTTCCTCACAAACCAATCAGGAAAAGCAATAAATGCTCTATTATTATTATTATTAATACATTATACAGGAGAAAAAAAGAAAAGAAAGAAAAGAATCTGTACAAATTTCATTATTACAAAAAAAAAAAAAACAGAATTAAACCTCTTGTAATTATGTTATCTTATGTGTTGTAAATATGTAATCACAATATGTAATCCTAATTTTAATAATAAAAAAGATGCATTTTTTAAAAGAAAAATATGTAATCAAGTATGTATCATGTGCAATCAAATGTAAGTAACGTATGATGTAATAATAATTATAATTATAATAATAATATAAAATATTTATACAATTACAAAAAAATATTATTATTATAAATGGCCAGCCACAGTTGTATTTAGTTTATAAGTACTCATCCGGTTCAATTAAAAAAAAAATATATATATATATATATTTATTGCTGTTCATAAGAAATTAAGAGGTCACGGAGAAGCTCTTTGGATGGGCACGTCTCAAGGTCATCGACTAGGTCAAGTCCTTCCTGTTGAAATCTTCTGAAGTGAAGACTAGACTCCTCAAGTGCCCCACAGCCAAATGTTTGGTGATGCACCTGTAGAGAATTAAAAAATGAACTGAATTCTTTTATGAAACACATATCGAAGCACATGATATAAAAACCCATACATGGTTGTAATTCCGGAAGTGTAATTTCAATTCCCTTTCCTCTACTGCAGGACAGCTACTTAAATCGCTTCAGTTTCAAAGCCAAGTAGCCTCATAACTTTAAATCCATATAGTGCTACGAAAATATTTTATTTTAAATTCCACAAATTATACTAGATCACTCAGAATGATTACCTTGTTTCTGCACCAGATTGACCTGAAAACCAAAATCTCTAAACAAAATTTCTGATTCACATTCTTCTGTCTTATTTCTAAGTTCGGGGAAGTGAATGATCTCAAATTACAACTTATTCACTCAAAATATATCCAATGTCTTTTCCATATACTTTGTGCAAAATATTATTAAAGGTTAAGAGTATATACATACCATAACATAATCTAAAAGTTCTGGTTGGCTACCGCATTCTTTAATATGAGAGAGGACCTCATAATCCTTCTCCACCATCAATGAAACTGGCAATGACAAAAGTTGAAGCTGGTGCCCGGTGGAAGGATAGAATTTCGAAACACTCTGGATATCTTGGTGAGCCTGAAAGCAGATAAGACCGCCTTTGTTACTTGGATTATTTTGCTGACAATGTGATACCTAAAATCATAATGGTTCTCTGTTTTTGCGCGCTAATTCCATAACACAGGATAGAGGACATCTGCGCTTATTTGTGGTAATTAATGGTATCGCTTTCGGTCTCCTGTATGCATATCTTGAATATGTTATTCCTTTAATCGATTCTTAGAACTAGACCTGTCAAAGGAGTGCGGCTAAAATATTAAAAAAGAGGAACAGCAACTGCAACTATGGAACAATACAAATCTGTATCTCACTACTCAATACAAAAAGATGATTTAATCCAGCAAAGAAATGAAAAAAAAAAAAATCAGATAAGAGAATTCGTATCGTAATTCGCCTTTCGTTTTGATTAACAGAAATAAACTAAACGATCTTGAAAACCAATGGTAATAATTTAAACAATAGAAAACAAGGAAAACGTGACAAGAAAAAGATCAAGGATATCCTTTGAAACTGGTAACTTGAAACAAAACCGGTTACGAAGTATGAGAAAATACAAAGATAGGATTATTGTGACCTCAAAAGCTATAATTTGTTATTTCATTTTAAAGTAAATCAGTTTTATGGAACATCGATAAAAAAAAACCCAGAAGTTGCTGAGTTCATTTGTGTTTCTTGAGGTCAAACACTTTGGGACACGGTTGAAGATCGATTAACCCATTATGAGCATAATGAAATAATTTTGTAGAAATAATAATAAGAGGAGTACATGGAGAATATGAGGAGCAAATGGAATTCTTTAATGGTATTAATTTTGAAGTTCAAATCACTGTCACCTCCCATTTAGATATGGATTTAAACAAGTCTATCAACTACTGCAATTAAAGTTATTTTCGGTACTTTAAAACGATATTTTAAGGTAACAAAATTTTTATTAGCTCATTATGAATAAACGTTTTACTCACCTGTAGCAAGTAGGCGACTTGTGTTCCAAATTTTTTTCCCTTCTGCAACATCTCCCAGTTATGTCCCGAGAGAGACAATCCCATTGATATGAAGTTACCAAGCTGGCTTCCCAGGAGGGAGTTGGTTCTTTCTTTCTGGCTCAGCCCTGGGACAGCAGTAGTGTTGAGGGATCCATCCTCGTTTGATTCCCAAGAAACTTCATACTTGCAGAAATCTGCAGTAATTTCACTCAACAATTTTACAGCCTGCGAACAAAGAAAAACAAAGGAGATTACTCTGCAGTTCTCGTATTGTAACAGATGAATCCTCTGTTCACATACTAATTACATTTTTGTCCATTCCCATAATTATTCAAATGCAGTCATCCCTCAACTTAGTCGGGGTTCGTTCCTTCAGGCAGGATCGCACGTAAGTCGATACATTAAATTAACAGAGATATAGGGGTTAGGGACTTAACAGTAATAAGTATACTGTCATTTTAATTTTTAAACCTTATTATAAAACTGTATTGTGTGTTACTGCTACCTGAAAACAGGAGAATATTCACCCAAATCTTCCTCCACAATCACATCTTCATTATCATCCCTATGTGAAGGACCAGGTTGCAGCTACTCTGGTGTAGCCTTTTTTTAAATGAAAATGTTGAATGTGCTTTGCCAATTCATCTTCTTCTTTTCATCAGAAATTTGTTTATAGCAAGCAAACGCATCATGTACTTTTGTTTCTACTAATAAGTAGCGTTCAACATTGGGATCCCATGTTTTCGGCCATTTTGAGAGCATCGCTAACGGCAGAGAAAATTTCTGCCATACCCTGCACTGTAAATTGTTTAACTACCTCTTCTTGATTCTCTTTTTCCTCTTACTTTTCTTACTCTTACTCTTTATTGGATCTGGTTCTTTCTCTTCTGCAATACGTTGTTCTTACAGTTCGACCAATTCTCCGTTGGTCTGCACTTTCTATGAGTTGAACTATGTCGTCTTCATTCATTTCAAGATTCAGATTTTTTGCTACGTCCACTATTTCTTCACTCAATTTATGAAGGTCTTCATTTTTTTTCCCCAAAAATTCTAAACTAGTTCGCAAAGCTTTCTAATGTCTTTTTCCGTATGCCACTCATACATTGAGATCATTTCGCCCCAAACTACTACAGCAATATTTTTAATAGCATGATAAATATTAAATGCTTTCCACAATTGCATGAATGTCTTTCATTAGCAGAACTGGCTTATGAAAAAGTTCTCCAAATATAATAAACCTTAAATACTACTATAAACTCCTGCTCCATCGGTTGGATCAGTGAAATAGTGTTTGGAGGGAGAAATATGATCTTGCTCTTGGGGTGAAGATCACAAATGTAAGGCGAATGATCTTTAGAATTATATAGAATTAATAATATTTTAAATTCTACATTTTCTTTCGCACAATAGCTTTCCATTTCACTCGCATATCAGTTGATTAAGGCATCCGCAAACAAATTTTCATCATCCACCACTCTTTATATCTCTGCTAGTGAACTGGAAGAGTATGATTATTAAAGTTTTTGAAGGCTCGTCGATTCTAACTGTGTAATATCACGAATGGTTTCAGTTTATATCCAACCACATTACCCCCTAACATAATCGTAATACCGTCTTTAAGAGCTTTCAAACCATGCATAGGTTTTAACTTTTTGTGGATGAATTGCCCGCTTGGGCATTTTTTTCCGAAAAAAGTTGGTTTCATTGATATTAAATATTTGCTGTGCAAATAATTTTCCTCTGTAATAATTTTATCCAATTTCTCAACCAACTCCCTGACAGCCTACTCATCGGAACTTGCAGATTCATCATTTATTAATTTCACATTATGCAGAGCAAAACGCTGCTTGAATCTCATGAACCTACCGGAAGAGCGTTGAATTCGTAGTCGCAGTCGGCTCCTGTTTCCTCCTTCAACATATTGAAGAGACTTAGTGCCTTACGGTTATGGTCATAGTGCTAAGAGGTATGCGCTTGTGGTTCAGGTCCTCTATGCATGATGGAAGTAGCTTTCCCAGTCACTGATAGGATCTTGTCGTTGCTTCGTCACTATCGTTGAACTTGCGACTTCGTGTGAAGATCAATTGTTCGCCTGTTTTTCTGTGATTCTTCACTTGTTTTCTTAATTTAGCGTGTAGGGCCATGTTGCACATAATATAGCGAAATATTTAATGATAAATATACAACTAACATATTTTCCAACACAAATCAACCGACGAAGTGTTGAAGTGCCGACTGCCGAAGGAGGTCGCCGCTGAATGGGCTGTTGCCACTTCACTGATTCATTGTTACTAAATAAAAACCTTTTTACTTTACGCTCGCTTGGGTCTTATTCAAAAGTATAATCGAAAATGAAAATTTTATTTATTCCATTATGGGATCACGGACGTATCTTCGAAAGGACGTAACTCGAATGGACGTAAGTCGAAGGATGACTGTATTTTAATAGCGATTGTAGTGAACGCACTGTATTATCTGACTCATTAGATTCTGATAAGAGTAAATAAGTCTGCAGGACAAGGAATTATCTCTGATAAAAATGCATCTGTTCGTCTAGAGGATTTGGTGATTTTGTGGGTTAACAGGTTCGATTTTGCGGGAGGGAAAACCCTATTATCGCCATATCAGATGAAGCAGATAGAGAGATAGTATTGAGATAGAGAAGGAGCACTACATAGAGAGAACTGCATAACCTTCGAGGAGCATTCTTCATTGTCGAAATTCACTTCATTTAATAGGAAAACAAATTAGCAAAACATAAATAGAGAAAAGAATAAACACGACAAACTAGACGAAGTACACGAAGTGATTCCGTAAATAAACGAAAAAAAAACAAAAGAGAAGTATTACTGGAAGAAGAAATGAGAGAAATGCATTTAAAATGAAAGAAAGAATGAAGAGCAAAATAAATAAAAATATGAAAATACTGAAACACAAAAGAATTAAACAGAAAAAAAGAAAAATGAAAAAGAAAAAATTCGAATCAAAGAAGAATGAAAGTGGAAGAGCATAAAAAAGGATAAAAGATACAAAATGGAGAAATTAAGAAACGTAAAAAATGATTTAAAAGAAAAATGGAAATAACCAGTTATAAGCATGAAAGAAAAATGTAGAAAAGTGAAAAGAAAGAGCGAATTAAGGACAAAAGGTAGAACAATAAAAGAAATGAAACAAGACAGAACAGTGAAAGAAAGGAAAACGAAGAGCAACACAAAAATGGGAAGAGAAAAAGAAGAAGAAATGCAAGAGATGTGAAATGAAAAGGAAAGAACGATGGAGGAAAATAAGAAAGAAAAGAAAAAGTAAAAAGAGGATTAACAAATGTAAACCGAATCTAAAAGAGAGCAGAGAAAAATGCCGTTAAATTGAAAGATGGAAATCGTTAAAGAAAGAATGAACGATGAATATATAAGTGACATATATTGTTAGAGATAATAAAATCTGCACGATTATATTGGGATTAGTGAAGAGTAATTGGTTACTGACATTAAAGCCTATTGCAAAGACTTACTGTGCAATCTTTCCAGGCGTTAATCCTATTTAGCAGAATGCTGTACAAGAAATCGCCTCCTAAAACCAGAAGCTTATTCAGTTTGCTCATTTCAGAAGCTTCTTCATTAACTCGGCTCATATCGAAAGGCTGCATAAGGCGATGGAACGTTTCCCCAGCTTTATAGAGCACCACATTCTCCGCCAGTTGCTTGTTCTTCTCATTACACTCTTCTCATAAAAACTGTCTGAACATTTTCTTGTGGGAGGATATTCCAACTGCATTCACAGAAATATACACCAACAGTGCGACCATTCTGTTGCGGTAGTATTCGTCCTCTAAGATGCTTCTGTTAAAGAAGTTTCAATATAATCAAAACACATTCGTTTGCGATTCTTGCATACGCGCTATTTGAAGCATTGTTTGTGAGAGTAATTTCACATTGTAAGGCAAATATTAATTAATATAAGCAAATAATTTGGCATGAAATATTAGCGTGTGAATTCAGAAAATCACACTATTCAAGTTTACTTCAATAAAATCATTAAGACTAAATTATTTATTGATAAACTGAAACTTACTTGAGTTTAGTGGAGATGGATTTGCAAATCGGATATTTTAGGCTTTGGATTCCTTCCAGTGTTTTGACTATTTGATTGTCCATTTCTGTATGCAAGAAATCTTTCAACAGCAAACCATGTGAGAGTGTGGCAAGGATCTTCTGGATCAGCTCTTTCTGCTTACCAGTTAGAGCATCTTCCAAACAAAAAACTCCGTTTGTTGGTAAGGAAGAACTACTGCTGCTTCGTTTCTTTAGTATTATCTCGTATGATACTTTTCCGATCATCGCAGGTGAAGATTTGCCTCCCATTATACGATACAATTCTAGTTGTGCGCTCGACAAAAGACATTCTTAGAAAAGAAAGCATTCTAGTTCTTACCATTACTTCCATTGCATTGCTATGTAATTAAGGAACTACAATCGAAAATTTGCTGAGGATTTGTGAAATGAAGACCGGATTTATATATTAGGTAAGAGCTCTATTCACTGTTGGATTGGTCTGTCGACGTGGAGAATAAAACTGGAATACAAGATGAGATATCTAATTTTCCTTCTTTGAATAAAATTGAGGTTAAATAAGGCATCGCATATTCTTGCACGCGGAAGAATGAAATCAAAATTGTTAATGCAAACCTTACATAGTAGGAGCGAGAATTCTGAAGGAAAACTTGGTCAATAGATTTTTTGACCAAGTTTTCCTTTAGTTGTAGTCAAATGTTCCTCATATATAATTATATGTCAAAGACTGTTCCGCAGGTGACAACTTGATGAATATTTCGCAAACCACTAATTCTTATCTGCAAATTTATGTCATGTTTAAATTGTTATATTTGCGTTATTTTCCGAACATTTTGATACTGTAATTTCTGGATATCATTTATAGCTATCGTGATATTCCAAAATTAAGGACTTTTAATTTCTTCCCCAATTTTCTAAAAATTTAACCTTCTGGTAATCGACGAGAATTCTAGTTTAACAGCAGTTTCCTTAAAGAACCAGTTGTTGATATGTTAAACTTTTTAAAAATGTAATCGTTAATTATTCACGGAAAGTGTGATTAAAAGAAAGAAAAGGGTGCTGTGCTGATTGAAAACATTGCGTAGCCCTGAGTTATTAATTATTCTTTTGACAAAGCATTTTAAATCACGTGATGCCTTCCTCATTGGGAAATGTACCTCACATATTATTATACATAAAAGATTGTAACTCACATACGATTACAAGAAACAAGTAATTCTAAAGGGTGAATTGAAGCCTTAATTTGCCTTGAAAACATACCCAATATTACTTGGATTCCTGGAGAGTGGTTGGGTCTTTTATGTTGTCCAAAATATACAAAAGATAAGGAAAAACTCCATTGCAAAAAGTTCAGATTCTCATCATTTCTTTGGTAAATTTTGATTGAAGGTAAATTTAAGTTTAATTTATAATTTATAATCCTACAAACAACACTACGGTATAGAAATTAAAAGAAAACCTGATATGTAAGAATTAACTAATGAAATTATCTGCAAAATTCTTTATCTACACTAATACTTGCATTATTCTATGTGGAAATAAAAAACGATGGATTGAGTCAGTACGCAGATTTTGCATGAAGAATAGTGTGGAATTTGTGGATGTACAAGAGTACGTTTGATGAAAAAGGAGGATTGTTGTAAGGTGGCATGCGTTTGATGGATTTGGAGTCAGGAGTTTTCAGAAAGTGTTGATCATTGAAAATTAGCAACTACAGAGTCAGGAAAACGAGAATGATTAAGGGAGGTTACCGGTGAAATATATAATTGGTTGTTGCTTTAATGGCGAATATAGATGACAAGCATTGGCAAATTAGCACGATGAATGCTGAGTTGAGTAAATATTATCGTTGATTTCAACTATGGTACGTAGATTAGGAGACGAATGGTCACAATGAGAGAAGGAAATGGAACTTATACAGCTACTATGGGATAATTACCTGAGGTAACGTAGAAGAAAGGTTATAAGAACTTCGTGAGTGCTGACTTTGTTCGTGGCATAAGAAAACGTTACAATAAGAATTTGGAGAGGAGAAGTGGTTAGTTGTGTTTCTAGAAAGCAGTATAAGAAGGTCTGCCCAGCATCACAAAGATTAGTCAGGTAGGAATTAAATAAATGAAGAGCATCATTAAGTAGGAGATTCGGACAAAGTTTAGATGGAATAATAAAAAGAAAATGATCGGGATATGTATGAGCTTAACTCTGCAGACAAGAATAGTGACCTGTTCGATAAGGAAGACCAAAGTTGATTATGAAGTATAGCTTATTAATGAGCCCGAAAGAAAACCTCAAGCGTTTTTTCAATACATGACAAAGTAAAAGGAGAAATGACTACGGAAGTATGATTTTTAAAAGTACTGATGATGGAGAAGTAACAGAATCAAACAAATAGTTGAATTACTAACTCAGCATTTTGTAGGGACAGCATGCAATCTAGGTGGCGACGACGCAATGTCAGTATGATCCAGAGTGAAAGAAGAATAGAAATTTAAGAAAGGAAGGGACTTAAAATTCTGACGAACCTCAATGCGAACACAGCCATGGAATTAAACGGCATAGCGGCCCATTCATGTGATAGGAAATTATAAGGTCCCCTGACCACATTGTTTATTTTTAGACTCACTACTGGCAGTACAATAATAATTCTCGAACAATCCGCATCTCAGGAGTAGTTATAAAGTACTGGAAAAATTGGTAAAAGAGAGAACTCAGCCCTCGATGGAGAGAACTGTGATACTCTAAAAGCGATAATATGGTTTTGTCAAGGGTAGATTTTGACCACTTAATGTGCTTATGTTTTTATAATAAAGTGAAAATTGAGTTTGTTAAGGCAAATGGCTAATCAGTAATGTGTTTAGATTTTGAGGTATTTGAGAGGGTTCGACACAGAACTCTCTCTCTCTTGCATATATTAGACAAAATACCTGCGGTTGTAAATCTAGTGATTTAGATTACAGAGTGGCTGATGGACAGATATGGAAGAGTAATTTATGGAAGAATGTATCAAGAGCAATGCAAGGGATCAGTTGTGTACTACAAGGGTAATCCCATCATTGACAAAGGAAATGATTTGTTGGGAAATATTCAGTTGCTTTCGGATGATTAAAAAACTGGGAAGAGAGGTATTAAATATGATGAATGCAGAGATCATGAAGAAAGATTTAAGTAGATTACAAGTACACTGCTTGAAAATAAGTCAAAGGATATCCCCATGAGCAAGGTGCACATGCCTTGTTAGGAGTCTCGTGTGTGTAGCCCGTATACATTGGAATAATATGGTGTTGCAAAGACAGTGTCCAATGTTTGAGAGTTTAAGAGAGGCATTCAGATTGAATGCCATGTTGTAGGCCTGTCTGTTCGAGAAACTGTCCATCCTAGGTCAGTGGACGAAACACCACACTCATCGAACCTAACCCCAGGGTGATACGAAGGAGAATATGTAAAAACTGTCATTCGTCGCCAGTAGTATACTAGACAAAATGAACAAGATGAAGATCAAGATCAGATAAGATAAGGAATCGTGACGTTCTTGGGTGATAAGATCATTGACGTTATTGTGTGTGATGCTGTGATGTCATGAGATTCGAATGATTGGAATTTTTCTGGGGAAAATATGTGTCATCAGGTGGTGTTTTTTTGTTCGCGTATGGAATTATGAGTGATATTAGAGATAAGAATTCGTGTCGTGATTAGTGGGACAGTATGAACCAAATAGGGGTAAGGTGAATGGGGAAACGACATCAATGTCATGGATGTGTGTGTTCTTATCAAATATAGATAAGTGAATTAATATATTGGTTGTAAATAAGTGACGTTATTGATTTGATTGGGAAAGGAAGTTATAGTAGTGGATACGGATTCGTTCCGTAGTTGGTGAGACAGTTTAAACCAAATAGGGTTAGGGTGATTGCGGGAAGCGACATCAGTGTCATGGATGTGTGTTGTTATCAGATGTAGATAAGTGAATTCTTTGCATATGGCATTGAGGGTGATGGTTTGATTTGCCTCACATCGTACATGTGACGCTGATCAAAGACGCTGAAGGAAGAATATTACGGAGGGATGTGGACAAAAGAAACAGATGCAGAATATACTTTGAGGGACTTTTGAATGTGGAAAATGCGAGGACTCACAGAGAAGATGGGCAGCCTTCTGAGGGGATGGTGCAGAACACAGTAGAATGAAAGTGACAGAGGACATGAAGAGGATCAAGAATGGAAAATCTCCCAGAGCCTTCCATACCTCCAGTGGAGGTATGGAAGGCTCTGGGAGAAGAGAGAATTGACTTTCTCTGGGACCTGTTCATGAAAGTTTGCCAACAGGAAAATATACCCGAGGAATGGAGGAAAAGTACACTTCCCTCCATCTACAAGGGTAAAGGGGATGCAGAAGACTGTAAGAATTACAGAGGAATAAAGTTGATGTCCCACACAATGAAAATCCTAGAAAGGGTTCTTGATGGATGACTTATCCAGGAAGTGCAGATTGCAAAGGAGCAATTTGGCTTCATGCCTGAACGATCGGCCGCAGATGCTATATTTGGGGTACAACAGATGGAAAGGTTTCGAGATAAGCAACGGGAGCTACGTCTAATATTTATATTGATGTGGAGAAAGCGTATGATAGAATGCCAAGGCAAGAAGTCTGGAGGTGCCTGAGGGAGAGATGGTACAGAGGAAATATGTCAGGTTGGTGCAGGAGATGTACAGAAATGTGAAGACAAGTGTTTCAACCTGCCAGGGAGTGAACGTTTCCCAGTGACAGTAGGTTTGCATCAAGGGTTAAGTCCATTCCTGTTTAATATTCTGATGGAGGTCGTGACGGAGGAAGTGAGAGAAGATGCGCCTTGGACTATGTTTTATGCAGATGATATCGTGCTTTGTGCAGAATCAAGAGAAGAAGTGACAGCCAAACTGGAAAGATATAGGAACGTACTGGAAAAGAGAGGTATGAGATTGAGCAGAAGTAAAACAGTGTATATGTGTTGCAAAGTGGATGGCAGCCAGGAGACAGATCTGACGCTGGAGGGAAATGTCATCAGGAAGGTCAGTAACTTTGGATACTTAGGTTCAACAATGAAAGAGGATGGTGAGGCTGAGAAGGAAGTGGGATGCAGGATACAAGCAGGATATAGGAACTGTAGTGCTATGTGATAAGAGGGTGCCGATCAATCAAAAGGGAAAAATCTACAGGACAGTAGTGAGACCAGCTATGACATATGCTTTGGAAACTGTGGCCCTGAGTAAAAATATCATCAGCAGGATGGAGGTAGCCGAAATGAGAATGTTTAAGTGGATGTGCAGTGTGACCTGAAAGAATCGTCTGAGAAATGATTATATAAGGGGAACGGTGAGTGTTTCGAACTTAGGAGCAAAGATACAGGAGGCAAGGTTGAGATGATTTGTTCATGTGATGAGGAGGGAGGAAGAGTATGTGGGAAGAAAGGTCATGCAGACAGATATGCAGGGGAGGAGGAAGCGCGGGAGACCAAAGACGAGATGGAGGGCGATGGTGAAGGAGGACTTGAGGATGAATGAAGAACTTGGATGTGGCTACAGTCCAAGTCAGGAGGTTGTGGAAGAGACTCACCACAAACAGCGACCCAACTTAAGTGGGAAAGGCTACAGAAGAAGATAAAGTTGGAATTTCGCTGGGTACCCCCATCTGTCAGTGATATCCTGTTGTGTGTTTGATTCGCGTAAAGCATTGAGGGTATTAGTTAGAGATAAAATAGAGTATTCAATCTAGGAATTTCCCAGGGTGACACACATCACTCATTGACATCATGTTGTGTTTTTAGTTGTCTATAGTTGGCAGTATGAATTTTCCAATATAGGCATGGCTTATTTCATTTCTGTTATTGAGTATTGGCATTTTAGTTTAGACTGAAGAGATAGTAGCAGAATTCACCTTTTCTGAATAATTAATTATAGGCTATCATTGCTGTCCCCCACACACACGCACACTACACACTCACACACACACAGATTTTCTTGTCAACTAATGAGTATGGGAATTCTTAGTTTAGAGGCAAGAGATGGCTGCAGCATTCAGACATTATCTGAATAATTAATTATAGACTATCATTGCTGTCCCCTCAAACAGACATTTTTTTTTCTCATATACATAACTCATCCGAATATTTTGATTAGTCTAAAATTTAAGATCTTAAAGTACATTACTTTTTCTAATTAATGTTATCTTTATTACAAAACTTTTTGGCTATTGGAAGTTTTAGTGTAGAGTCAGGAGATGATGTCAGCCTTTAGAGATAAAAAAAGAGTTCTGTTTTGAATGAAAAACCAAATGGAATTTAAAACAAATAAATAAATGAACGGAGATTTTAATGGATTACAAGAACTGTGGTCTGTAGTCTAGAAAAATTCTAATGATAATTTAGATATCCTACATTCTCTCAAGAATGGCTTTTCTGAATGCCAATAGATATTCCAAAATAGTTGAATTATAACCTTATATCCACAGCACAACACACACAAAACACAAGGATTGAAAGAAACGAAATGTATGGAAATAACCTGAAAATCTAGTTCACTTTGTTGCATTAGATTTTCTGTCCATTTCGTACTCTTCATTAATGTAATTCGCACTGGGGGTCATGCTATGTTTTTCCCACGGTTTCTGTAAAAAGTGACATCATATAGTTGAATTGGAAACACAATTTTGTCGTGCCTACGTGTGACATCCTGCATTTCGGTTTGGAATTCTTTGTTAGCAATTTATTATTAGAAAATTCTTTTGCCACCACAAATAAATAGCTATTTTTTATTTAAGTTAAGGGATATTACATCCCATATTGTTTCAAAGCCGAATAAGAAACTCAAAGAGTTTCATGCCGAATATAGAAACTATATAAAGTGCGGCGAGTCCAGGCGTAAGCAAATACCTGGATAGTGCAACACATAACCCATTTGGTAGTGCAACAATGAGGCAACTCATAGCAAGGTTGGAGCAAGCTCCGATCACTGTTATTGGTATTTACTCATAATGTGAAACCCAGCTCCTAGGAGCTGTATTACTGTTCTACACATTATGAGAGAAGGTCACTACCAGACCAGTTTTGAACAGGTCAATTCGTTTAAATACCAAGGATGTAACTGATCACATATGAAATTGAAAAAGATATAAACCTAAAAATCGCAAAATATTTAAAAATAACAGTTGTAATTAATTCTATATCTATATTCTATTTTTCTATAATTCTATATTTCTACCTTTTCACTTATCGAACTTCATTTTCATTTTATTATAAAAAGTAAGCAAGTTTCTAGGACAAAACCAACCCATAACAAACCCACGTTGTCCCTTAACAAATAAAAAATAGCTATTTATTTGTAGTGGCAAAAGAATTTTCTAATAGAGAAATCTAATAATATCCTACGAGAGTAGGATATTCCTCTCCACCGACTGGGAATTATGTCCTTTACTAATATCTCCAATGCCTTATCAATCATCCTTAGATGCTGATTGGACTACATTTTGTTACTTCTGTCATGGACCTTGTTTTTGCACTGACTAGCCATATCACGTTTTTTTTTTTTTGCACTCTATTGGCACAATCCGATATTGAGGATAAAAATAAACAGCTTGGTCAGGCGACGTGATAATTTCCTAATACGTGGACCGAAATGACATTTTATCGCATGGCTATATTCGCATTGAGGTACTTCAGTATTTTAATCCCCTCCGTTTCTTCAATCTCTATTCCTAACTCAGTCAGTATTACAACTGGCATTGATCGTCGCCACCTAGTTTTCATCCTGCCCTTACGAGATGCTGACTTAATAATTCAACTATTTCTTTGATTCTGTTACCTCCCCACCATCAATACTTTTAAAAAGCATACTTCCATAGTCATTCCTCTTTTAACTTTGTCATATATTGAAAGAATACTTGAGCATTTCTTTCGATATCATTAAATAGCTTTCCCTCATAATCAACTCTGGCCTTCTTTACCAAACAAATAAGCCTTCTTACCGGTGCTGAATACAGCTCATAGTATGCTGATCACTTTTTTAAATTATTCCCTCTACAACGTTTTCTTTGTCTGCATCTCCTACGTAAAGATGCTGTTCATTCATTAACTCCTACCTGATTAATCTTTATTACGCCAGGTAGACATTATTATACTGCTTTCTAGAAATACCACTGACCACTTTTCCCTTCAAATTCTTAATTTCGCTGATGCGGTGATCAAACCCAGCACTGAAGAACCTCGTGAACCCTTTCTATTATGTTGCCCCAGGCAATTGTTCATTAGTGGCTGAATAAATGCCGTTTCCTTTTCTCATTGTGACAATTCTTCTCCCAATCTATGTCACCATAGTTGAAATCGCCTATAATATTTACTCAACCTGTATTCATCGTGCTAATTTGCCAATGTTTGTTATCTACATTCTCTCTTCTACCTATTGAAGTGTAGCAACAACCAATTACATATTTCACCTGCTACCTCCCTTAATCATTCTTCTTTAGCTGGCTTTGCAACGTCCTAAGTCTCACAGAACAACACTCTCGTATAACTCGTATTTCCAAATCCATTCAAGCTCATGCAATCTTATATCAATCCTCCCTTCCATCAAACGTAATTCCACGCCCACAAACGTACTTACGACATAAGGAAACTCCACACCATTCCTGGTGAACAATCCTTGTACTGTCGCAATCCACTACTTTTTGCTTACTTTCACTCATAATGCTTTGAACATCAACCTCGTCAATCATATTATCGTGCATTTCTTGTTTCAACTGACCTGAGTCATTCTTGTTATTCTCTTTAGACTTGTGATATTCCATCACGAAACACTTATGACAGTCACGGTCTCCAGTTCGATCACCCGCACACAAATGTATCGATTCATGAAGTGAATACATTTCATATACGAAACAGCGAGCGAACAAAATGAAGCCTGTTAAAACTGTTCGCCATTGATTTTCACATAGATAATACATGAGGGTAATTTATTGTAGATAAGAGTATCGCAGATAATAATTCGTTTAGTTCTTACATATAAGAATTCTACTCCGTTAATTTTTTAATATTAAAGATTATAATTAAAAAACTTATGTTTACCACTTAACAAAATTTACAAAAGACGTCATGAGAATAGATCTTTTGTCTTTTGAATTGCCTTATGTGGGACTACTTAAAAGAATAAGGAACTCTTCAGGAATCCGAATATTTTTTGCTGTCTTTTCAAAACAAAGTCAGGCTTCAAACACGACGAAAATTCGCACTGTAGAATTAGTGCTTTTTGTACTCTTATGTGAGCTACAATTTTTTAATATATAATTATATATTACATACTTCATATATATAATTATAGATGAAGTATGTTTCGCTATGACGAAGGCATCACGTGCCAGAAAATGTATTCTCTAAAGTATATTTCATAATCCTGAGACTACGCAATCAGCACAGACGCAATTTATAATTAACGAATAGTATTTTGTAACCATCGAAGGTTACAAAATCCAACAATTGGTATTTTAAGGAAACTGCTGTTAAATTGTAATACTAGTCAATTGCCAGAAGATTAAATTTTATAAAATAGGCACGGAATTAAAAATCCTTCATTTTTCGACTACCGCGATGGGTATAAACGATAACCAGAAATTACAGAATCAAAATATTCGGAAAATATCATACTAACAACGATTTAAACAGGAGGATAAGAATTTGTACATTTGCGAGATATCACCAAAAAGTTTACTAATACTTAAGTTATTACTCCCCTTAGTACCCCTAATATTTGTATTTATACTGCGCCTTTTGGGATATTTAGTTTAAGATATTATATACAAAAACAAAGAGAAAGAACTCAAATATGTCTGAAAGTGTAACTATGTTGCAGTCGTGACACTTTATCTCGTTTCTTAACACATTAATTTCCTGCGTGATTAGGTTCGTATTTTTCAAGTAGTGCATTGGACAGCAATTTCAGACAACTGTTTTATCATTGGACAAAGGTTTATTAAATTCTATAACATGGTACAATTCAATTTCTGTGATTACTCAATTTAGTGCTAAACTAAATACTTACAAACTAACATTAGCTTATTACAATTAATTAGGCTATGATCTTATAATGAGTATTACGATCATGCCGTCATAACAATTCAACATAAGTTCACTTGACATGGACAAATAAGATTAACTCACACTATTTAACTATTCAAACTAAAGTAGATTAACCAAACCATTTACTGCACTAACACATAACTAGTATTACGATCATGCCGCCATACACATTCAACATGTAAATTCATTTGACATGGACAAATAAGATTAATTCACACTATTTAACTATTCAAACTTAAGTAGATTAACTAAACCTTCTTCTGCACTTACACACAACTATAACATTTTAACTTTATTATACATAACCATAGACATGCAAAATTCTCAGGACACTTAATCATTCACATAACATTAACACTAGCCAGCTTACTTTTAATATATTCTGTCAGACACTAAAGTCCTAGTATAAATTTTCCTTGGTCACTTCAACAGTTCCGTATTAGAATAATGATACTTATCACAGACAAATTTTAGTTAATATTGGATATATTTTACAGTACCTTTCTTTCCTGGGATTTTCATATGGACCTTTTCCTTCTTCTTCGGTGAGGTTATATCTTGATATAACCTCACCGATAATCTGCTTCTCCTATGTTCTTTTTGGAATTGAACTAGGCTTATGCTGGCTTAATTTTTTGTAACTCCGGACAACTTTGAATCATCTGTATCGGCTGTGCAACTCGCGACGTGGACATCTATTTCTCTTTACAGCTCTCCGTTTTTCGTAGTTGTCACTGAAGTTGGAACACAAACAATATGCTTTCTTTTCCTCGACTTTATGGCATTCTTCGCTTCTCACATAGGAAATACGGAACCGAAATTCCGCTCACTTTTGTTTCCGTGTTGTGACGTCGAAGATATAACTCCAATCTCGCCACTCAGGAAAACCCCATGAAATCCGTACGAAAGAGCTCTCGAAGGACTCCCTTGGAACAGAATCAAAACCAAAACCAAAAAAGCCCAGTTGGGGGGGGGTTTCCAACCCTTTTATACCTGCTCTCCTAATGGCACTTTTTTTAACTTCTTTTCTCCGTCCCCTACTTGTTTTTACTTCACCGACCAATTAGGGTGGCGTTTTTCTACCAAACGTCCTTTGATCGGCGAGTCCATACTGATGTCTCAATCCGGGAATCGGCCCTGAGCGATAGTCTGTTGCTTTCCTTTGCTAGCCTCTAATTTAATCCCCTCTCCAAACGTTTTCTATGAACTTACTTAATAACTTAATCTCTAGCCTCTCACATACCATCTCTTGTGACTAATCCTTTTCTGTCTTATTTATTTAACTTTTCTCATTTAAATCATATCACAATATTAATATATTCTTTCTTTTGTTAGTTAGTTTTACAAAAACCTTTATTTTTTTATATATTTTATTGGATGCAAGAATCTTTCTTTTTCTTTTAATTAATTCATCTATTATCTTTTATGCAGGGTTTTTAATTTATTTTATTTATTCTTCATGTTACACCATGATACCTGAGAATTCTATATTCTCAAGATATCAGGTATAACACCGGTCTACATTTCACAAATTCTCAGCTCATTTTCTATTGTGGTACCATAATTACATAGCAATGCGATGGAAGTCATGGTAACAGTTAGAATCCTTTCTTTCATTAGAATTTCTTTCTTCGAGCACACGACTGGGATTGTATCGTATCATACGAAGGGAATCTTCATCAGCAACCACGATAAAAGAATCATACGAGATAATAGTAAAGAAATGAATGAGATCCGCAAATATTTACCAGCACAGGGAGTTATCTGTGTGGAAGACGTGCTCACATGTAAGCAGAAACAACGGATCGAGAAGAGCTTCACCACAATCTCAAATGGTTTATTGTTGAAAGATTTCTTGTATACAGTAAGGTACAATCAAGTTGTGCAAGCATTGAAAGGAACCCAAAGGCTAAACTATCCGATTTGAAAATCCATCTCCACGAAACTCAAGTAAGTTTCAGTTCAAATGGTTGCTTAATAATTAAATATTGATGAGTTAACTCATACGGTTTGAATAGATTTGTTCTCTGAATTAAAATGCCAATTTTTCCACATGAATGATTTGCTGGTATTAACTAATATTTACCTCTAAATATGAAGTTATTCTCATAAACATTGCTTCAAATAACGTGTATGTAATAATCTCAAACGAATGTGTTTTGATGATGTCCAATCTTCCTAACAGGAGCATGTTAGACGACGAATACCACAGCTACAGATTGGTCGCATTGTTGGTGTATCTTTATGTGGATGCAGTTGGAATATCCTCCCACAAGAAGGTCGGACAGTTTTTAGGAGATTGTAACGAGAAGCACAAGCAGCTGGCAGAGAATGTGGTGCTCTTAAAAACGTGGGAAGAATTCCTTCGACTTTTGCAGCCTTTCGATAGGAACCGAACTAATGAAGAAGCTTCTGAGATGAGCAAAATGAATAAGTTTTTGGTTTTAGGAGGCGATTTCTTGCGCAGCATTCTGCTAAATAGGATTTTCATTTGGAAAGATTGCACAGAAAGTGTTTGCATTAGCCAGTGATGTTAGAAACCAATCACTCTTCGCTAATCCCAGTAAACTTATGTATGTATTATTCGTTCATTCTTTCTTTAATAGTTCACTCTTCAAGTTTCATTTCATTTGTTTCTGTTCTATTTTACCTTCCGTTCCTATTTGTGAATCCTGTTTTTACTTTTTCTCTTTCGTTCTTATTTTCCCCATCGATCTTCACTTTTCATTTCATCTCTTTTGCA
Source organism: Typopeltis vanoorti (assembly GCF_054136105.1). Taxonomy (NCBI): domain Eukaryota; kingdom Metazoa; phylum Arthropoda; class Arachnida; order Uropygi; family Thelyphonidae; genus Typopeltis; species Typopeltis vanoorti. Next base: position 100,333,610 of record NC_143567.1, read on the forward strand.
TTTCGTCGCTGTTATTCTTCTTCTCTCCCCAATTTTGTGTTTTCTCTTCGTCTTTCTTTCTTTGACTGTTCTATCTTTCCTTACTTTTTATTACTCTACCTTTCGTTCTTGACTCTTGCTATTTACCTTTTTCTTTCTCATTCATTTTTTACAGAAAAACGGAAATGACAAGTGAACATAATGAAATAAAAATGTCAAAACGAATTTATTTCATTAACTTTTTACCTTTTTTCTTTTTCTATATTCTTGCATTTTCATTCTTCTTTGATTTGCCTTTTTAGTTTTTTCCTTTTCTGTTTTCCTGTTTATTTCTTTCTTCCTTCAGCTTTTATTTTCTTGTTTCTTTTGCTCTTCGTTCTTTCTTTCTTTCTTTCATTTTAAAATATATTTTCTTTCACTTATACTTCCAGTAATACTTTATATACTTCCAGTAATACTCTATTGTTTTCACCTTTTTTTTTAGTTTTTCCGTTACATCCCCTCTTTCTTTTTATTTTTCCGTCACTTTTCATCTTTCCTTCTTTTCTTCTTCTTGTTTCGAAAATTTATTTTTCTATTATCTGGAAGTGAATTTCAACAATAAACAATACTCTTTCAAGGCTACGCAATTCTCTCTGTTCACTGCTACGTCTCTGTATCCATACTGTATCCTTCCTCTCATATGGCTATGTCATAGTGCATCCTTCTGGAAACTCGAGCCTCTTAACACAGGAAACCAACAAATTTTCTAGACGTAGATATGAACTGATTTCAAACATAATGCATGGACTTACAGACTTATTTTCTTCGAAATAGCTATTAATATCTACTAAAATGTTTGAATAAAAATGTGAACGGAAATAAAATCGATATAATTTGTGTATGAATAGAGGATTCGTCTGTTCCATATCTTATTCATATCTTATTCATTTTTTTGGTGTCGCAGGCTCTGAAACTGGTCAGTGAAATTATTGAAGACAACTGCAAGTACAAAGTTTCGTGGGAATCAAAGGAGAATGGATCTTTCAACACTACTGCTATCCCAGGGCTGAGCCAGTGGAAAGAAAGAGCCAACTCCCTTCTGAGAAGTCAGATTAGTAACTTCATATACATGGGATTGGCTCTCTCCGGACATAACTGGGAGATATTGCAGAAGGGAAAAGAATTTGGAAAACAAGTCGCCTACTTGCTTCAGGTGAGCAGAAAGTTTATTCATAATAAGCTAATAAACTTTTCACTTCCTTTAAATATCCTTTTCAAAGTATTAAATGACTTTAATCGTAGTTGTTGACAGCGTTGTTTAATCTCATATGAAAATGAAAGGAGCAGTCATTTTAACTTCAAAATTAACAGCAGTAAAGAATTCCATTTGCTCATCTTCTCAAGGTACATCTCATATTATTATGTCCACAAAATTATCTCATTTCTATGTAATAGCGAGTTGATTGTTCTTCAACCATATCCAAAAGTATTGAATCTCCAGAAACAAAAATATGCTCAACAATTTCTGGTGATTTTTCTTATATTGATAGTATATAAATAAATCTGATGATGATTTATTTTGAAATAAAATAGAAAATTATCTGTTTTACTTCCGCAATAATTCTTTCTTTTATTCTCTGATACTTCGTAACTAGTTTTATTCCAAGATGTCATTTTAGAAGTATGTTCTTAATGTTTTCGATGGCACGTTTCTCTTTGTTTAAATTGCTACCATTGGTTCAAATGAGTGTTTGATTTTATTTCTTAACGTAATTTCCGCTAATAATTCCCCTTTCTGGTTTATTCATCTTTTTCATTGCTTTTGGGGAATAAATAATATTTTTGTATTAAGTTCTTTAAGTTGAGAGGTATCCATTGTTTGCAGTCACTGGCCCTTTTTTTTTTTTTTTTTTGTAATCGCAGTTCTTCAACAGGTCTAGATCTGAGCATCATTTAAAGGAATAACATATTTAATGACTTAAATACATGATGCAGAAAGTGATATGATTAATTACTACTAATTAATTACCAAAAATTGTTCTTCATATTCTAGATGTATACACCTCATATTAAGCGGAGATGTCCTCCATGAGGTGATACGGAATTCACTTCTTCTTTCAACCCTTTTTATAGCCACTTCTTGCTATAGGTGTCTCCTAATTCCGCCCATCTGTTTCTATCCTGGGCTTGTTGGTGCTAAAGAATTCTAATTGTTTTTCGTACGTCATCTGACCATCTTCTTTTAGATCTTCCAGCAGAAATTTCACCTTCATATGGCCGCCACTCCTGTCCATGGACACTTTTGTCCATGTATTGTCCTTGAGACTTATGAAATGTCCCTCCCATTTCAATTTCTTTCGAAGTATCGTTTCTCCAATATCTAAACATTTTGTTTTAACTATTATTTCTTAATTTTTGATTTTACCTCTGAGTCTCATGTTTAGCAGACATGCTTCCATTCTCCTGTTTGTTTATATGTTGTCTATTATATCCTTTCTGATTGGACAGACTTCTGCTCCGTATGTCATGACATGCATACACATTGGTTAAACAGTCTTGCTCTGTTCTCATGTTTTATTTTGCTGTTGAAATATCTCTTTAAATTTCGTAAAGCTGCTTATCCTATCCTGTTTTTCTTTTCACTTCTTCCATGACTCCTTGTTTCGTCAATGTTAATAATTTTCCTAAGTGTGCACATATCAAATTTTTTATTGCTTACTTAACGTTGTGTCTTTCATCGTATCCATTTCGGTTTATTTTAGTTTTCTCAAAATTAATGTCTAATCCAATTTCCAGTAATATATTTGTTAGATCTTCTCTCATTTCTTTAAATGTTTCACATTTAAAGAAATGAGAGAAGATCTAACAACTATATTACATCTAACAACTATATTACCTCTTTACATCGCCTTCATAGTTTTAAAAGAGTTTTGGATTGTATGAACTCATCATCAGCAAATCTTAGTTTGTTTAATTTAATTCCATTAATATTGAATCATCCCTTTACTGGACCGTTCTAAATTGCTCATCATACGTTCCACTGTTAATGCGAAGAATTAGGGAGAAATGGTGTCTTCTTGTCTTATTCCTTGATTTGTATGAAATTTTTCGCTTATTTCATTAAGAATGATAATTGGCTGTAGAATTTCTATAAATATATTCTTTTATGTTAATAAATTCTTTTCCAGTGCCATAACCATTAGGGGCCTTCTATCATTGACAATGATGAGTTTATGCAATCCAAAACGTTTTTAAAACTATGAAGGCGGTGTAAAGAGGAAGCCTGTGTATTCATTGCATTGTACTGACGTTATTTCTGCAACCAGCTTGTTCAGAAGGTTGTATTGAATCAAGTCTTGTTTCTAATCTACTGGTTATAATTCTAGTGAAATACTTATAAATGTCCGATAATAAAGTAAAAGGTCTGTAGCTTTCTAGTTTTAATTTACTTCCTTTTTTATGCAGTAATATAATGTTTACATTATTCCATATTTGGAGTGTTTCTCTTTTTTTGATGCATCTTTGAAGAGGATTTTCAATTCTTGTTTAAGAATATCCCCACCTTCTTTAACCATCTCTATTATTATACCATCCTCCCCAGTAGTTCTATTGTTTTAATGCTTTTTGTTTCAAATAATTACTGATGGAGGTATATAAGATTTTCTTACGTAATCGATTTTTTCTGTTGATTCTGAAATTTTCTTTCGACCTTCACGTTTATACAGATTCATGGAGAAATTTTTTGCTTGTTCTATGATTTCTTGTTTGATATATATATTTTTTCCATTTTGATCTTCAAGAGTATAATATTCTTTCTTCCAAATCAAAGAATATTTCTTAGAATTCAGAGGTTTCCATTTTCATCAATGATTTTTGGGTTCATATCTTTGTGATAATGCTTTTGATTAACAAACATTATATGATAATATTAACATTGTATGGGAGTTAGCCACTAGAGGGCTACATGGTGGTTAGTGTCTGCCGATAGCTCATGAAGAGATAAGTGTAATTTTGAGTAATAATTGGTGAATTTGTATAGTATCTACATAGTTTTGTTTACTTTTCGTATTTTAGCGTGTCTGGGTGATTTTTGTGTGTTTTCTGAGTATTTTAAATAGTAAAGTGATAGATACGATTATCTCTGCACATGGTCTCCATTAAAAGAAATACAAAGATAGCATCCAGGTCGCCAGCTTTGTCTAAAAATTTTAATTTAAAGGATTTGATTCAGTGTACCGTTTGCGAAATGTATGCATTGAGGAGAGCGGGTGGAGTCTGGTTAAACAACGATAGTGGAGTGAATGTGTGCAGAAAGTGTAAAGAATGTGAGGATTTAAAGTGTGTTTCAGATCGTGTGAGTGATATAGTTGTTGAAAGTGAGAATATAAATAACAGTAATATCTGCTACTACCTATTCATAACAGTAATATGAATAAATCGGCAGCTGAAGCGTTGGCAAAAATGTTTACCAAGCAATGTTTACCAACTAATAAACGGCAAACGTATGATATTGAGTGTAAACAAAATAAAAGAGCGAGTGTTGTATGGAGATTTCTTAGTAAGAGGTGTGTTAGTTGAGAGGTTAACAAAATCGTACCAATCTGGTGCGAACGTTAAGGATGTAAGCGAGTCAATTAGAATGCAAAAGCAGCAGGTGAAAGAATTGATAGAGGTAGCAAGTACAAATGATTTGAAAGGAGACAAAATGGCTATGAGTGAGGATGTGAAGGAATTGCTTTAGGTAGCAAAAGAGAAGAGTGAGAGAGTTAGCATGGTGAGTCTAGGACCGCAGTATGACAGTTAAGAGTATAGAAGGAGGGCCATAATTGCAAATGGCTTTATGCGTGGATTATGCTGGACGAGTGGTGTGGAATTTGTGGATGGGTGAGTGAGTTCGATGGGCGAAAGGATTTATATAAGGTGGATGGTTTACATTTGAATGGATTTTGTGTACAGAGACTTGAAAAGATGTTGTCGAATGTAGTGGAAGTGAATGTGCAGAATCAGGAAAACTAGAGTTATTGAGCGAGAGGGAAAGTAGATATGCAGAATTTAGGGAAACAGTTGAGTGTATGAATGTGTGTAATATGCCCAAGCGAGTTGGAGTTTAGGATGAATACTCCTTTGGTGAATCAGAAAAAAAAGTGGCAAAATCAGCTCATCAAATCACTTGGTTGCTGAAAATTACTTTAACAAGCAGAGTCAAACAAGTTATTTTTTCCTCTGTATCGAGCCTTGATAAGACCCCACTAAACTACTGTGCCCAGATATGGACGCCAGGGTTTCACCTTGAAGGGGAAGAGGTGGAGAGGATCCAGAGACGAGTGACCAAGATGATAGCAGTTCTATGGAATGAACCTTATGAGAACAGGTTGAAGATTTGTGGGTCGCAAAAATTGGTTGATAGGCAGAAAAGAGGTGATATGATTGGGACATTCAAATTACTGATGGGTTTCTATAAGATTAATCCAGAAGATATTTTTGAGAATAGAACTGGTTGTGTGAAGATTAGGGGCCATACATGGAAACTGGGCAAGAATGTGGTTAGCAGTGGTGATAGAGCTAGGTTTTTTACTTGGAGAGTGGGAAATGAGTGGAATAAGCTGCCAGAGTCTGTTGTGGATGCTATGACTGTGAATGAGTTTAAGGCGAGGTATGATAGATACTGTGTGAATGTCGAATAGTTGTTCTTGACATGATGTTAGGGCCTTCGTCGATGAGTCTGTCAACACCTTGGAATTTCCCGAAATAATAATAATAATAATAATATTATTATTATTATTTTTTGATATTTATCTTTATTGCCTTATTTATTGCTGTTATTTCAAGAGTTCCACTTTTCCCTTCTACAATTAATTGTTTTCTCTTTTCACTAAGGTTTGTTGTTTTTTTCTGATAATTTCTTGGCCCAGCTCTTTTGTTTCCTTTTAAATTTTGTGGGATTCAATAAGAATGTTTCTTATTTTTTCATCTTCCTGGTCAATGCCTATTGCTGTGTTTGATATAATTTGCATATTATCTTTTTCTTTTCCACTGATACCTTGAAGATATCCCTGTCTGTATGAGGTGTTTCAGCTTTTGAAGTATTTTCCCTTTTTTTCCGCTACAACTTTCTCATCTTTCACCGGTATTTCTATTTTCCCCAATGACCATTCTGTGAGCAGATGTGATGCCAAAATGGTTTAAATCACTAACATCCATGAGAATATGAATGGTTGAAGACAGTATGAAGTCTATTTCATATTTTGTTGTCCCATTCGGGCTCACCCAATTCCATCTTCTGTCGGGTCTCTTCTTGAAGAAGGTATTCATAGCTTTCAAGTTAGTCAGTTGCAAGAAATTGATCAGCATATCTCTCCTTTCATTCCGAAAGCCAGGTCCCTATATCTCTACACATGTTTCGTTATCATCCCTCTTAATTCCCAATTCTGAATTGAAAGATCCCATGGCTATTGTATATTGAAAATTATCCTCATCTATTACTATTTTGGGTTACAGAATTACTGCGTAAAAAAAAGAACACCATAATGTTTTTGCTTATCACATTGTCAGTAAAATAATCCAAATAACAAAGCCGGTCTTATTTCCTTTCAGGCTCACCAAGATATCCAGAGTGTGTCGAAATTCAATCCTTCCACTGGGCACCACCTTCAGCTATTGTCATTGCCAGTTTCGTTCATGGTGGAGAAGGAACATGAAGTCCTCTCTCATAATATGGAATTCAGAAATCAACCAGAACTGTTAAATCACGCTATGGTATGTATATACTCTTAATCTTTAAGAATATTCTTAACAAATTATATCGAAAAGACATTGGATATATTTCGAGTGATTTGGTGGTAATTTGAAATCATTCACTTCTCCGAAATCAAAAATATGCAGTAAATTTTGTTTAGAGATTTGAGTTTTCAGGATATTCTGGTCCAGAAGCAAGGCAACATTCTGAGTGATCTTGATCATCTGGAATTTAAAATAAAGTATTTTCGTAGGATTACGCGCATTCGAAATTATGCAGCTATTTAGCCTTGAAACTGAAGAGACTTAAGTTAGCCGTCTGCGGTAGAGGAAAGGGAAACTAAATTACACATGTGGAATTAGAACCATGTATGTTTTTTTTATAATATGTGCTTCGATACGTGTTTTAAAAGAATTCAGTTCTTTCTTTTAATTCATTACAGGTGCATCACCAAACAGTTGCCGGTGGGGCACTGGAGGACTCCTCTGGCCACTAAGTGATCATGGACGTCTCCATGACCACTTAGTGTCTTATGAACAGCAATAAATATTTCTTTTGATTGAAATAGATGAGGATTTATAAACTAAACACACTGTGGACAGCTACACAATTTGTTTATTTGTTTTATTTTTATCTTTCTATCGATATCAAAAATATTTACATATATACAAAAATCGCCTTGATTATAGTAACTAAATACTGCAGATTATAGTTTATTTCCGCATTAGATTTATATATAAAACTTTTTTTAAAAAAATAAAAATCAATACTTTTATTAAAATTATGATTATGTGTTATGTGTTGACAACACATTGTTCTGAGTTTTTAAACAATAAACTAAAATAAAAAAAAATAAAAATTTGAACATTAATTTTTTTTTTCGTATAATGTAGTAGTACTAGTTCCTGCAGTTGGTAATTTATAGTTGCAGTTGAATAAAATTCCATTTTTACAGTATTTATGCTACAACAATGAATTATATACATTTACAATTTTGCTTTAATGCATTTAATTGCTGTAACTACAGCAATTAAATGTAATAATTTTTTTCTCTGTGTTGATTTCGCATGAAATATAATGTCTTAGTTTGCATCCTCAAAGCCTTTTATTAAGCTTATCTTAGGATGACAGCGGTTAGTTATTGTTTATTGGTTGGATTGCTGTATTCTACAGATTATAGTTTATTTTCCACATTAGATTTATATAAACAAATTTAAAAAAAGAAAAAATATTCAATAATTTTAAATGAAAATTATGATTATATATCACAAATTGTCCACGCGGTTAGCCTACTGGCTTTGCGCTTCACAACCACATGACTGGGGAAGGAGTGTCCCAGGTTCGATTCCGTCAAAGACGTGAGGAATTTGAGGATCTTCCTCAGCCATAGCCAATTTAACCAGTCTTGAGCGCGGGCAGTAGGGTTTTCCACCAGTTTATCTGGCATTTTTCATCCCGCAAGCAGGCACACTGTCCCCCGTGAACATACGCTACTACAGCCAAAATATATTCCCCCAGCGGCAGGCTAGGCGACAGGTCGGTTGGGAGTGGTACCAACAAGAAGTTACATCTAAGGAACACGTGGACTCTGCATAGGAAGCGGGAATAATACATAGTGAAAGAAGAAGAAGATCATATATTATGAATTGACAACACATATCGTTTTGGTATTTTAAACGATAAAATATGTAATGTCTCAAAAATATGTAATATCTCTGTTTGCGCCCTCAAAGCTTTTTACTAAGCTTATCTGAGGATGACACTGGTTAAGTATTTTTATTGATTAGATTTCTGTGTTGGAAGTAAGCTGATGCTTGATACGTCTGATTTCCACTACACTCATAGGTAATAAATTCTTTCAAATGCACACTCAGGAACGCTCTCAGGGACTCACTCACCCATGCACGATAATTTGAAACATGACGCGTCACTGAACTGGAAAGCCTGAACTAATTTATTGCATTTCATTAAGTTTCTATGGTGAGTAATTCTTGTTCATTGAATGTCCTAAACGCTCTCTTCAGGCTATTATAGTTTATAAGGTTCCTGTATTCGAAAGGTAGTTTATTTAACATGTCTGGGATGTAGGTGCTTCTGGTGGTCTTTCCTTATTGATTATTATATTTATATGGTATATAATTATGATATAATTAATTGTCTGTTATACGGCATGTATTTCTGGCAGTCCTGAACTGAACTGAACTGGAAAGCCTGAACTAAGTGTTTTCATGCGTCTTTTAACCTGTATTCTTTGTCATTTATTGTTCGGAGTTTGTTTCGAAGGTGGTTTAGGTGGCTATTCCAATTCACATCTGTGTCAAAGTAAATTCCATGATATCGTATTGTTTCAAACTGAGTGATAGTAGTGTTTTTACTGTTCTGTGTGGTTTTTATGTTGGAAAATGGATGTTGGATAGTTATATAGATATCATCAACTGTTTGAGTCAGTGAATTTCTGAACATCATTAATTTTGTGTTACTGAGATTAAGTGTATGGAGATTTTGGTGAGCCAGTCAATGAGCAGATTTATGGGATGCTGCATATTTGTTTGGGCTATGCTTCCATTATTATGGACGGAGTTTCTAACTGTATAGTTTGCGTATATAAGTTCTTTCCTTCGAAAGGTAGCTGGTTAATATCATGCATATAAATGACCAGATGAGTGTGATATGTTTTCTGTTTTGAAGGTAGTTTCTACATCACGTGTGCAGAGACCCAACCATTCCAACATGTCTTAGCTTTCTTAATAGCGTTTGATTTGTGAGCATGTCAAAAGCTTTAGTTAATTAGATAAAGACTACCATTACAATTTTCTTTGCATCTAAGGCGGTATTAATATTAATTACTTCCGTTAAAGTCTTCCAACTGAGAAGTTGTTCCCTTATTTTTCTGAAAACCATATTGTGTTCTGAAGATAATATGAAAGGTCTCTGTATGTGTTGCGAGTTTCCTTAGCACGATCCACTCCATAATTTTTGGTTGTGTTGCTATAGGTCTGTAATTTTTGATTAAATTTTTTTATTATTTGTATATGGGTGTGATTATGACAGTCTTTAACATATTTGGCTTTTGTCTGGTTTTAAATATTTTATTTATTAATTTTAGCAGGTAGCGCCTGGGCTAATTACGTGTTGCTTGATATCCTTAGGTCTTATACCATTAACTCCTTGGCTTTTGTTTGGTTTGATTTGATGTATTACAGAGAGATAGACGATATCTACCTATCAATCTGTATATTATATACCAAAGCGGAATAGTCAGGGTGTGCTGTTTGCGGTGCTCATCCACCAAATAGCAATAACACCGATGTTATATTTTTGTATTTATTCCAGTTAAAGACTGCCCTAATTGTTTACACACTTCGCGTAATTACTAAAAGTAATCACATTACAGAAATCCCTCGATTAATGCGCCCCGATTAGTGCGTTTTCGATATCCAAATTCGATTAGTGTGCCTATATACATCTTAAAAATAAATAATACGGATTTTAAAAATTTTTCTATTTATACATTTTTATGGCTAACTATTTAAAAATTACTCACCAGAATGAAATAATTTAGTTACCGATTTATAACATTTTACAAAGTTATTAACTACTTCCATGTACACTATGTATACTATGTTCCAAATTTTTACCGCCAAAATTTGTCGTCTGCTATAGTACGCCCACAGATTCAACACCCTTCGACACTTCTCCGCAAAAAAGGACAATCCATTCCGATAATAGGGTAATCAATCCTTCTTCTGGGATGAGTTGTTTATTATTACAAGTCGGAAAATTAACTTCTCTTTTATGAACATTGAAGTTTTTAAAGTGGTAACAATTTAGCTTGTATAACAGTTGCGAAATTTTATCAATAAAGCACGTGATTTCGCGTGTTGGCGACCAATTCGTACGTCCTTCATTTCTTTCTCCCCTTCAATGATAACGTCTAAGAATTAATTAAATATCGTTCTAAAGAATTGAATGATTCCTACCTGCTAAATTTAGATGGAGAAGATCCCGAAGAATATAAAGAAAATTTAACCACTGATAGTCCGCCAAAAGAGATTTCACAGAAACAATTTGAATATATTTTTCGTACAATCGAAGTTTTTAAGCAGCAATGCTAGAGACTGACCCTGATGAAGAGAGAAGCAGTAAAATTTGCAGAAGAGCAGAAGAGGCAATAGGGCCATACCGTCGGTTGTATAAAAAAAAAAGAAACAAAATGCCCGCCAAACTACGTCAGCTCAATTCTTTGTTAACAAGTAGAATAATAAAATTTATATTCTGAATATGTTTTATTGTCTTTGAGCTTCATGGTTTTCCTTTAACCAGGCCCTGAGACATACTTAATTATTTTATTAAAAAAAAATTAAGGGTTAGAAAAGAAATTTGAGGAACGAATTATACGTTTTCCCTTAAGCTATTATATACGATTAGTGCGTTTTCGATTAATCCGCCTGTTTTAAAGAACTCATTAGGCGCACTAATCGAGGGATTGCTGTATACTAATGCTTTATGAAGAGGACACTTTTAGAAGTGTAAACATTGCATCGCATTCGGAATAATAGCCCGGATGTGCTCTCAGAATCCATTCACCTTTGAGCATCCACAGGCTGTGACTGGTTATTGTGTCATCCAAACCAATTCAACGTTGTCGTTTGCCATGAGTTGCTGTTTTTGTTTTCTCAGCTGCATCTGTTTTGCGTGTGTGAACTGAGTGGCAAGTTTTTATATCTAATTGTGTGACAAGTTTTTAATATATAACTTTCGATAATTTATAACTTTTGTAGCCTATATTTACAATTTGAAACAGTATTGTAGTCGAAGGAGTTAAGCCTCGTCCCCCTCTTCTAAATTTTACACCTTTAAGTAATTCAAATATACCAACCAAATATAGCATCCCCCTTCATTATTGTTGTCTAATATACAGCATCTTAAAATAAACACATTGCCACCCACTTTGCTTTGGTTAAAATTAATTGATAAATTAAAATCTTCAAAGTTCTCCTGCAATTAATTGGATTGGACGAATTAAGATGAGCACTGATGCCCTATGCAGTCTTAGAACTTTCATTCCTCGATAAAAATTGAATAATACGGTCAAGCTGACATGAAATTTGTAGTGAGAGTTATAAAATACAGGAATCCCTTGATTAACGCGATTAATTAATCCGTCGATGTTACTGCATATATGAAACTCGCGTAAATCAAATGTAATTATCAATGACAAAAATTACAATTTGTAATTTTTGCCATTGATTATTACATTTGATTTTGCCACTGTATTAATGAATAGTTTTATATTGTACTCTTTTAGGAAAGTTAAAAAAATGAATGCAAAGTAAATGTTTAATAAATGCTTGTACCTACGTTAGTTACTGCCATTTTTTATCAAAAAAGTTATTAAGGGTCGTTTGAACAGTTTTAGCTTTTTCTTATCAGCATAAATTCTATGATAACAAGCAAAATGACTCTCTAGACCCCTCTGCAAAAACAAGCATTCTTCGATTAACATCTGGATCCATTACTTGCTGCTTATGCGATTGTAAACTGCGAAATATTCCATCCAGTTCTTTGATTATTATCTCCTTAGGAACCTCATCTTCACATTCCATTTGTTCTTTATCTTCATATGCGCATTGTTGTTCAATTTTAAGAAGAACTGAAATCTTTTTGAATTTGAATGCAATAATTCTCTAACATCTTCTGCATCAACACCATCAAAACCAAAGTCTTCACCAATTGCAACGATTATTTCTTCAAACCACGTTGTTCACAGGATTTTGAAAACCACCAAAGTCATTAGTGCATTCTGGCAAAAGGTTTTTCCGAACAGCTCTCATGCAGCTAGAAGAATTTGCTCCCACGAGTATGAATGTTTTCAATAGCGTGTTTAATTTTAATTTTTTCCCAACTTCTTAGAGCGTAATCGCATTTTCTCCCGTTGTTGTTGTTTCTACTGCCTTTGAGAATGTCTTTTTAAGAAAATAGGCTTTGAAACTTACAATGCCGCCCATGTAAGTTTGTAGTTGTAGTAATCATGTCGTATTTCGTAAAAAAAAAAAAAAAATAAAACTTTCACATTCTCACACAGATCATTAAGACAATTTGGATGAAATTATTTTTTGAATGAAAAAATTTACGAATAACGTAATTTGTAAATACACCAGAACAATTGGCGCTTGTAATACACCCACTCTTAATGCTTAATGGGAGAAATGACGACGTCATGCTCACGGCTTTTTTTCTCTCGGCCAGGAAACATTCCTCGAGACTTGCATGGTTTTGTGTGGTAAATTTAAAGTAGCGTTAATTAAAACTCTTGCCGCGTATATAAAGGGACTGTCGCAATTAATTTCCTGCATTAATCAAATCCCGAGTTAAGCAAAACAAAGTTAAGCAAGTGATACCTGTATATCCAGTAGAAGTGGCGTTTGCAATCTACAGCGCTTGACCGCACGAAGGAAGACTTGGTCGCTCAAATCTAATCGCCGACTAGAGGAATTTTTCTAAACCTTTTTTCGACCTGTTCCCGAGTTAGTCGATCTCTGGCACGGGCTAGCGAGTTTTTCGTCTCGTAACTCAAAACAATCGCCAATCGAATTCACACTATGAAAAAGATGTGAAAAATATTGTGTTAGGATTAGGGACCATAAGGTGGAGCCAATTGCTAGCTGACGTCTTCACTGCGTACCGATTAATTAGTGATAGCCTTAGGTCATTTGATTGCTGCCAGTGGAGACTGAGCTGCACACTCAGTCTCCAAAAGTTAGATAGGGCTCAAACGGCCTCGCCTATTTCCTAAACGAAAACAAAAAGGCGTTAGCTGATTTTTATATATATATATATATATATATATATATATATATATATATCTACTGCAACTCATTTCAAGCCATCCGATAAATGTATTTTCATTTTTTTTTTCCCCAGACCATTTTCCACAGTGTTGAACTCTGAATGGCCCTGTATCATAGTATCAGCAAAGCATTCAGAGTTCAACAAGCATAACACAGCAAACTAAATATTTAAAAGAAGAAAATACTTGCATTTCGTTAAAACCACAATTAGAGTGTATTAAATATGCAAAATTATATAAAGTAATGAAATATAACACTAAGAATGTATCAGATTATAAAATGGTAAAGAAGTATAACCGTGTAGTAATGTAATGTTATTCAAATTTTATTTAAGTGAATTGAAGATCAGAATTTTGTATTATACCATTCAGCTATGGTTAACCAGAATATTCCACTGCACAAATTGTAAGAGTGGGTCGAAAGGTTGATACGTGCTGGCGTAAGCGCCCGAGGCTGCGTAATACAAGGAAATAGATGTGCGTAATAGCAGTTCCGTGAATCCTATCACAGGAAAAATGCTGACATCATCAGAGATCGAGAATAGCATAGCGCCGCACAGGAATTTCACGAGAAAATAGAGGGCGCCATGTAAGAAAAAATATAAGTGATTAATGAGGGGAGACGGAAGGCTTTTTTCCCCCGGGATTCGTGTCGTGAGGGGGTCCGAATGAGGTAGTGGTTGGTAGTTCGTGCAGCAGGCGAGGATGATTGGCAGCGGGAAATTTGAATCAGCCAGTCCATGAAGCTACGGGCAGAGTTCCAGTGCGACGCAGCTAACGCTTTCATTGCAACCGGTGCTATGTCGTGGATGTTCTCTTAAAATTCTCAGATGATGAAGGTAGCCATAGAGCGGATAGAGAATAGCCCACATTGCAGGAATCTGACGCTGCACTTGATGCAGGAAAGGAATCATACCTCGGGAACTACTAAAGCAGTACTAACCCGCAGACCCATTCCATGACAGTGAAGTAATATAAACTTTGTTACTATAAACATTTTGGAGCTTATTGGTACGAAGAACTTTGGATACGAGAAGTGCATAATATCAGGACAATTGTAACCTGCGAATTCTTTAAGTGACCAATACTGTAGGCTATAGCCAAACGTCCAGATTACTTAAATGGTTTTGAATAGCATTGTAAAGAGAGAAACCACGAACCATATATTGAGGTTAATTTAACTTGGTGTCCTCAAGATTATAAAGGGTGATTTCAGAGGAATGAATTGTATTAATGAAGTCTGTCTTTAGCACTTTGCCAGATATTAACTTCAGCCTGCATCAGGCTGTGCTTGTGTGAATTGAGTTTCCTATCTTAACCTTATGTATGGTGTTAACCTTAGTAAGAGTGATTTTATATAATTGTGTATTGCACTTAACGTTGTGAATAAACGTGTGTTGTTTACCTGAAACTGAGTTTTGCCTGACTAAGAGCGTCAACCCACCACTCTAAAATTTATGAACCTGTCGCTGGAGGGTAAAGTTTAGTGGAGGGATTTGGCCACGACTGTCTGAAAGAGTAAGGGAATAAATATATTGGATTATTGGAAATGTCTCTCTGAATAGTGTATTAAATCATTATAGGGCATAGACTGGCGTAGTCAATAAAAAAATATAAATTCGTTTATTTCTAAAAAAGGAGATATGACCAAAAATCCAGACTAATACGTAGAGAAGTTGCATAGTGTATTTGATACTCAAAGTATTATGGTGATTTGCATAAATAAAATGACACAACAACGGTATATTTTCTTGTAGGAAATAAACCATGTCACGCACATCTGACTTTGAATCCTTATGATGGCAACGCAGTTTTCCCTGAAATGTAGCAAAAAAACAAGTAATGTAGCAGTCCAACGTTTATTATTATTATTATTATTATTAGACAAAGAGCGCTGTTTAGGCAAACGGTTGCATGCACGCCGTTATCGCTGCTCCCGTTTTTATAGGATTAAAGTGGTTTTAACTCATATTTTTAATTTGTGAGTGCTGCTATTTAATTCTAATAGTTATGCTGAAGACATGGACGTTTAAGTCATCAAATCGGCTAAATAATATCCAAATTTTAAAAGTCCAAAGGTCACAGAGACAGCGAAGGTCAAGCACAATAAGCTGTAACAAGTGCAGTGAGCCATTAAGTGACGAAGGGCCGAATTGCTCTGGATGCGGTCGAAGACCACACTACCTACTCTGAGATCTCAGAAAGCACGTGGAAAGCAAAAGGAACTGCGAAATGGACCGAATGGCGCTGTCTACAATGCCGTGAGAAAATGAAGAACAAAGAACACACACCAAGCAAGCAAAAGCATCGATGAACATCAAAGTAAGCTCTTCCTGATCCTAAAATTACAGATAACTTTGATTCAGTCAAACTCAAAACATTTGAGGAGTATGAACGTTACGTACAGTTCAATAACATGACCCTTTGAAGAAATGTTAGGAACTGTGTGAGACATAGAGACGAAATTAACTGTGACGACAGACACACAAGAAAACCTTAAGCACGAAAATGAAGAATTACGGAAAGAGGTAAACACCCTGAAATGCGAAATCGAACACAAACTACAAAAAGAACTAAAAAAGTACTTTAAATACAGGGAATACCAAAAGACAAGACAAAAGACTTAAGTAACATAGTGCAACTGATCAGCACCAAAATTGGCATTCCACTAATAATCACAGACATCGCCTCTATTAACTGAGGCCCACAAAAAAACAAAGAGACCACCAATCATCGCTCGTTTTATCAGCAGAAGTTCCGAGAGAC
The DNA here is from genome assembly GCF_054136105.1 of Typopeltis vanoorti. NCBI lineage: Eukaryota > Metazoa > Arthropoda > Arachnida > Uropygi > Thelyphonidae > Typopeltis > Typopeltis vanoorti. The sequence goes on from NC_143567.1 coordinate 100,349,923, forward strand.
CGGATTCTTGTACCAAGCAAGAAAACAAGGCTGCCAACATCGATCCCAACTGATAAGAAACTTCCAACATCAATCTATATATCTGAACACTGTACTCCATACTTTAAAAATCTTTTATACCAAGCAAGGAAAACTAAAACAGTGAAAAACTACAAGTTCCTGTGGCCTAATGATTCACAGATATTCATGAGACAGAATGAAAACACTCGTGTTTATATAATTGCAAGAGAATCCGACCTACACCGGCCATTATAAAACATCAACTCTCCACTTTCTTAATAACAAGATTAAAAATCACCTTAAAACTATATAATGGGGATCTCAAATCTATGAGAACATATCCATTCAGACCACATAAACTTCAAGGTCTTTGACACGTTGAAGAAATGGACAGATAACATTTCGACTAATACTGACTTCACTATCATACACAAACATAAGAAGTATAAAGAAACATTGGCTTACATTGATAACCGTGCCCAACTACACCTTCACAAACATAGATGTGCTAATGCTGACCGAAATTGCAATAAACGACACAGAAATTTACGCATACAACATTAATAATTACGAAAGCTATAACTTGTGTACACCAAACGAAAGAAGGGTGGCATCGTGCCATTTATCAAAGAAAAAATACAGTGTGACTGAAAAACAGACTATTTCAAACATGCGGAAACACTAATTTTTCAAATCATAAATAGCGACAAGCATATCATCAAATACACAATAAACACAATATACAGAACCCCTGATAATACTCTTCTCAGCTTTCTGCATGAATTAGAATCATGGCTAAGCGGCATTGAACCCCTTACAACACATAGGCTCATCCTAATAGGACACATTAACAAAAATACTGTTGACCACGCCTCTTCAACCACTAACACATACCTTGATATACTAAGTCAGTATAACATAAATTCTACCATAAACTCCCCGACGAGAGACGAAACACTCAATAACTCACTAACAAAATCATGCATTGATCATATCAACATACGGGCTCCCATCCATACAAACACATCATCAGTAATTAACGTCAAAATTGCAGATCACTATTTTGTCTCAACTACGTTTAATTTCGTTAACCTCCTTCCACTATTACAGAAGTCGAGAAAACTCGATCATATTAAAGAGCATTGTCGACAACTGTAAAAAATGCAGATTTGAATTGCCTACTTAAAATAAATGATCCTCTAACTTTATATGAGAACTTCCCAATAAAGTTCAGCGAAATATACAAAAAAGCAACAAAGCCTACACAAATGAGGTGACAAACAGACAACAATCCATGGATAAATGGCGACATACTAAATACTATTACTGTGAACGAAAATCTATGGAAAAGACTAAAAAAGTCACCTAGTAACACTCAAGTACAAATATTATATAAAAAGACAATAAATCAACTAGCAATAAAAATTCGGAGGGCGAAAAGACACTACTACTTCCAAACATTTACAGAATATAATATGAAGCAGACATTGGCTATACTTAAAAAACTGCTGACTCGAAAAAAGAAAACTTCATCACAATATTTTATTGTAAAAATCTTCGGTCAGGATATAAACCAAGAGGAACTAGGAGACTCATTCAACCACGCAATCACAAACAATATCACACAACTGAAAAAAGAAAATCTCAAAAAAAGAAAAACATGGTCGCAAAATGAAGAATTGTGGAAAGAGATAAACCCACTAAAATGCCAAATCGAACACAATACAAAAAGAACGAAAAATAGAACTTCGAATAGAGACAATACCAAAAGAAAAGACAGAAAAGAAACGAAATCTACCAACGATAAACAAAAAATTACCAACACAATGTGAACAACAAACTTTGTATTTTCCAGTTGTAACAAAACAGGAACTGAAGGTAGCACTATTACAACTAAAACCAAAGACGACTCCAGGAATAGACAAAATAAGATTCATTGACCTTTTAACACACGTTCTAACCCAAATCCAATACTTTTGAGACTCGTGAACATACTATTCGACACTGGTATTATTCCACAGCAACTAAAATTGCGATAATTCTGATAGCTGATTTATTTGGAGACCTTATACACAGCAGCCAATATCCGAACCGCTTATGGCGATACAAAAAACCCTGAGCATTAAAAATATGAAACACTGCATAATGGTACTAAGAAATTAATTCAAAATTGGCTATCGTAACAACAGAGGCACATGTCACATAACACGACCCGCAACAACTCTTTACATTCCTAGACCCTTCAGTAGCTCATATAGTTATTTTGTGAGATCGCATCTGATACCCACGCTACTCAACAACCTACCAAGAAATTTAAAACATGTAGATAACTACAGAAATTTGAAACACATAGATAACTACAGAACATTAAAACACGAACTCTGGAAACTATACCGACACAAGTAATATAGCATTAACACTTACGTACACATGAGAAATCACCAGCATCCAACGCCTACATTCCATCCATAAACAGTACCAAACTCCATAAATAGTGAAGGCCAATCCTACGCTCTTCATGAAAGCTAACCTAGCTTCGAAGTAGCGGGGATTAGTCCGCCTCATTCAACTAAATCTCATAATCATAGGCTTCAAATTATTGTAATGCATATGTCAGTACCATGTATAATGATAAACACTAGCTGTTGACATCCTTAAGAATAAAATTAGAACTCATTTAAAAACTATATAATGCAGATCGCAAACACAGGCGAACATATCCAGTCAGACAACATAAACTTCAAGGTCTTTGAAGAAATAGTCAGGCAACATTTCTACCAATACCAACTTCACTATCATACACACAAACATAAGTATAAAAAAAACACTGGCTTACACTGATAACACAGCTCAATTATACCGTGATAAACACAGATGCGCTAATACTGACCGAAGTTGCAATAAACGACACACAAATTTATGCATACAACATAAATAATTATCAAACCTACAACTTATGTAGATCAAAAACAAAATAGGTGGCATTTATCAAAGAAAAATACAATGTGAGAAAAACAAACTCGCTTTGAACATGCGGAAACACTAATTTTGGAAATTACAAATAACCACAATAGTATCAAATACACAATATACAGATCCCCAGAAAATAATCCACTCAGTTTTCTTCACGAGTTATAAACATGGCTAAGCTGCATCGAACCCCCGTAGAACACATAGGCTCATCCTAATAGGAGACATTAACATAAATACGCTTGACCACGCTTCTTCAACCACTAACACATATCTTGATATACTAAGTTAGTACAACATAAACCCTACCATTAACTCTCCAACAACAGAAGAAATACTCAATAGCTCACTAACACAATCATGCATTGATCATATCGACATACCGGCTCCCATCGATACATACACGTCATCAGTAATTAACGTCAAAATTGCCGATCACTACTTTGTCTCAACTTCGTGTTATTACTTTTCCTACCCCCACCCCTCCCACGACCATAAAAGTCGACAAACCTCGATCATACTAAAGAGCATTGTCGATAACCAAGTAAAAAATACAGATTGGAATTCCTTACTTAAAATAAATGATCCTCTAACATTTTACGAGAATTTTCAACTAAGGTTCATAGAAATATACAAAAAAGCAACAACCCATACACAAACTAGGCTACAAACAGACAACAATTCATGGATAAATGACGACATACTAAATACTATTACTGTAAAAGAAAATCTATGGAAAAACCTTAAAAAGTCACCAAGTAAACCACATTTACAAACCTTACACCAAAAAAAAAAAAAAACAAGAAATCACCTAACAACAAAAATTTGTAGGCCAAAAAGACGCTACTACTTTCAAAAATTCATGGAATATAACGACAGCATTAAGCAAACATAGGCTTCAGTCAACGAATTCGTAACTTGAAAAAAGAAAACTTCAGAACAAGATTTAATTGGAAAAAGCTTCGGTCAGGACACAATCCAAGAGGAACTAGCAGACTCATTCAACCATGCTTTCACAAACAACATCACACAATCAACAAAACACTACCGACACAAAGTCAACAACAAACGATGTAATTTCCACCTAACACAACAGGAACTTCAAGAAGCAATCTTACAACTAAAACCAAAGACCACTCCAGGAATAGACAAAATAAGACTCACAAACCTTAACATATTTTGAACAAATATATAAAATAATTGTGGAACTCGTGAACATAATATTCGGCACTAGCGTTATTCCACTTTATCTAAAAACTGCAGTAATTACGCCAATATACAAACACGGCAAAAGAAACGATACTCAGTACTACAGATCAATAGCTACACTACCAGTCATCTCAAAAATTCTAGAAAAAATAACACACACCAGACTACAGAACTATTTACAGAAGTACAACATCATCTCACAAAACCAATACGGCTTTCAGAAAACAAAAAGCACCATTACTTTATTAGAAGACATCGCCGAAAGAATAAACAAAGCTCTCGACAAAAACAAGTACGCCGTCCTTATACTGCTGGACCTAACTAAAGCATTTGACACACTTGAACATAACATACTACTCACCAAACTATACTCAATAGGTATAAGAGGAACACTGCATACATGGTTCAAGAACTACCTCTCAAACAGAACACAAGTAACAAAAATAGGTACATGTCACAGTCGGAGTATACAAATAAAACACGGTGTACCTCAAGGTGCCATATCATCACCCACTCTATTCAACATATACATTAACGATGTTCATAACATATCCATAAGAAGTCAAATATTTCAATACGCAGATGACACTGCACTACTAGCAATCCACACAGACATTAACACAGCTCTCTGCAAAGCACAACAAGATCTAAACGAAATCACAACATACTTCCACCAAAACGCAATTCTAATCAACGACACCAAAACCCAGATGTTGATAATACACAACCCAAGAATCATACGTCCCGCATCACTATCGATACATTGTCACACATACCGCTGCTTTAACAAAAATACCTGCCAATGTTCCGAAATCAAACCTGTAACACACGCAAAATACCTCGGTCTCTATATAAATTCCCACCTTAAATGTACAAAACTTATAGAATACCTACACACCAAACTCCGGATCATCGCAGCAAAACTTTTCCAAGTTAAAGACATTATTCCACCCAACATAAATAAACTCCTATATCACGGTAACTGCGGATCCCTACTCAGATACGGAATAACAGTCTATGCAAATGTTTGATAACAGCCACCTAACAAAATTAGAAACACTACACAGGAAAATCGTGTCAACAGTGATCTGATCTGGACACCTTACACGCAACAACCAATATCCGACAAGCACATGGCGATACACAGAATACTGAGCATTAAAAACCTGAAACACTACATAACATTAACAAGGAATTACTACAACATCACCTATCGAAACAACAGAGACACATATCTTATAACACGACCTACAACAACTCTCTACATCCTTACACCCTTCAACTACTTATACGGTTCTTTTGTGAGATCACATCAGATACCCACGCAACTCAACAACCTACCAAGAAAGTTAAAACACGTAGATAACTACAGAACATTAAAAAACGAACTCTGGAAAATATACCAACAAAGTTAAAAAACCAAAGTTAAGCTTCGACTTAGGTGGGATTATCTTGCCTCACTCGTCTACAAGTAATCCTTATAAGCAAATGTAGAAATTTGTTTGTATAATCACTCTTTCTCAAACATAAAAATAAATAAATAAAAAAAATAAAAAATAAATAAAAAATTATGCAAAAAATTCTGTATAATCTTCATTGTTAATATTAGAAGATCATGTGTTGTAAATACATAATATAGAGGGAAAAAATGCTATTAAACTTTTTAGTTGAAATCGAATGTAGAAAATGCAGCATTTAGTGCTGAACTCTGTAAAATTATAAGTTGCAATGTCACACAAGATGTCTGTTGTATGTGTAAATATTTTAGCAATCAATAAATTGCTATTACTATTAAACAATATTATTATTATTAAAAATATACTATTATTATTATTATTATTATAACAAAACAAACATTCGTTTTCTACAATAATATGCACAAAAAGAATGTCCATTGCCACTCAACTCACTAACAGCAATAATCTGAGACGTAGACGGAAGTGGCGATATAATTTGCATCAATAAGATTGCCCAGCGACATTTATCGTAAGAACATTAAACATCAATCCTGTTAAGAATCCAAGAGGTTTTTTTTTCGCTTTCTTGCTCTTTCTCTTACTTCTATGAATATTCTAAATATCAATATCAATATTCAAATCCATATTCTATTAAATGCATTTATGTATTCAGGTTCTACCGCTAAGGACACACTGTCTAACGACTGGGATGCAATAAAAAGAATCCTCAATTCTTTTGCTTAATATGAAGCGGGTAAAATTCTTAATTTCAATGGTCGTCGACTGAGAAAATATAATTCGTATTTCCTTTTTTGTTCGTGCAAATCAAACTTTGTATTCCATAAGCCCTTTTATATACAGTAGAAATGAGATATCCGCTTGTCTGGCTGCACCGTTGGATACAAGTCGAGTCTCCAACCAAGACGGCTGTGGGTTTGAATCGTACAATACAAATTAATACAACGCTGTAATTTGCACTTTCGTCAGAACTGAAGACAATTGGAGATACTTATTGTTTCACTTCTTCCAAATTCTCGAAATTATGTGCTAATTATCATGATTGACCTGCGCATTGATTATACTTACTGCTCTATTATACAAGATTAACATTCATAGAATTTTTTCTATAAATTTTATGCTTCCCATTGTAATATCACCTCGATTGCATTGGTGACATGTACACTGGAAATTATTGCACGAAGTCTAACATGTTTTTCGTACTATAATTGCTTCTTTCTTACGCTGTTGTTAAAATATTTCTTCATTTTTCTTGCCTTTTCTTTAAGAGTATTTTTTCTTGAAATTTATAACACTTCCTACATTTCTGTAAAGCGAATTTCTGTATTTTCATCAAATACAGGAAATACTCTTTTTTCAAATACCCTTCATTCAGTCCACATATTTTCATTCTATGATAAAATCTTTTTCATTTTTCTAAAATTTTTCCTAATATTAAATTTACTTTACTTGAGATATACTTTACGAAGACAAAAAATAATAATCATAATAATAATAAAAGACCCGTGTATTATGGAAAGTAAAGACTTGAACATATATGCTGCCATCTATCATTAAAATTCTTAAACTTCTTCGAATACTTAGTTTCTGAAGTATTCTGGAAATTACTTAAGTGGTCTCATTCTATCTGGAATAAAATAGTAAATAAAAATTAAAGCTAAAATAAAAATATAATGAAATTTTGTAATAAATTTAAACATCGGAAATAAAATAAAATTGTGAAATACAATAAAAATTAAAAATAAAATAGCTAAAATTGAAAAATTACGAGATAAAAAAACAAATAAGAAATAAATAAAATTAAAAAAAAATAACATAATTAAAATTCATGGATAAATAAATGAAATTTGTAAAAAAATTGAAAACGAAACAAAATAATACAAAATTTCGCAAAATAAGAAAAATATTTGAGAAATTCGTGAAAAAAAAATTAGCGAATTTCTCAACCAGTTGTGTATTTTTATATAAAAAGTTATATTTAGATATTTAGTCACATTTACTAATTTTCCTCTCTTCGCAATATAATACAGAGACTCATTTCTCCATCCTCAAAACCACTTGGATTTGTTACGAAATAGTTAAGTCCTTTAAATGTTATATCCGCTCCAAATAGTTGTTTGAATCATTGTGATGCACCGCATTATAACACGTGAATACTTTAAAGATAGGAACAGAATGTCAGGAGCTTTGATTATATTTTTAACTTCACATTTGTAACCATTCAAAAAGCAATGATCGAAGAAATGATGTGTTACTTTCTTTCTTATATAACGTACCAAAACGTAATTGGAATCACAAATTTGTGCGATGAAAGAAAAATCTAAAATTCAAATTATGAAATTATGAAATAATAAATGAATGAAGTACTAATGATCGTTACTTATTATGCAAATCCATTACATTTTGTGCTTTCAACTGTTTGCGAATGCGAAAGCTGAAAACAGGTATTACGAAGCCTATCAAACCCTGTGGAAGTGGCTTAATTTAATGTGTTAATGTGTTAGGGTTAGGGGACCACGAAATGGCAGAGCCTGTCTTTCTCTCTTCAACAAATATATATATATACACATTATGAACATTGATGCTGAGGATGAAATTCGAAACTGCAGCTCTTTGACTGGAGAGCCAATAAGGTGACCTGGCTGGCCGAGTGGTTAGAATATTCACTCTCCAGCAAAAGGGTTGTGGGTTCCAATCCCACGTTGGGCATTAATTTTTGTGATGTCCGTCACTTGTAAATACAAACAAGTAGTGCAATATCTCAAGGTTAACTGGTACACCATGGGAATGGAAAATTCGTTGCTCAATACTGACTTCTATTAGTGCAGAGATCAGCATTAGCTCAAACTCATATACTTATGTAAACGAACGCACATACATTAGCTGAGACCAATTTTCGGAATTTTCCACTCATAAATTCTTTCATTTGTTTCTGCATGAGGTAGTACCCAAAAGTTCGGGGAATTTGACCACAAAAATTACCTACCTAAATCATACTTTCCACATTGTTTTACGAAATAAATTCATTGGGAATGTGTACGTAGCATTCCCAGCGGTTTTGTTTTTCCATGATTCCATAAATACCTCGAAGTCAGAAAGCTTGGCTGTGTTCAGCGCATCCAACGTTTCTTCGTGGATCTTCGTAATTGTGTTACCACGACCTTTCAGCTGGGAATTTACTCTTTCGGAAGAGGAAATAATTCAGGTAGGCGAAGTCAGCCGAATAGGAAGGATAGGAATGACTGTTGTGTTTATGGAAGCCAGAAATTCGGATGAGTCACCGTGCTACAAAACCGTAGTTGTTCTTTCACTTGTCTGGATGTTTACGTCAAATGTTTTCAAATTCTCACAATAAAACCTGTGATTGATGGCTTCACCGGAGGGAAAAATTCTTTGTGGACAATGCAAAAATCTGCATTGGTTTCACATTCACATTGCTCCTAACGTGACGCGCTTGTTTTTCGGAACTATTGCATTTGGAACTTCTACTACGACGTCTGCTGCTTAGTCACAGCTGCTGCCCCAGTACTTTTTTTTAGTAGAAGCAAAATTTGATGCAGATTCTTTCTTCTAAAAATCCGTCATTTCAGTTGGAGAAAAAAATCGCCGAGCCACTAAAACACCGCGTTACATAAAAGCACGTAACTCAAGAACGCAGCCTCTGAGATTGTCTGTGTTGGCATACCGATTCACAAAGGGTATTGTTCGTCTCTTAGACCGGCGGAAGGCCGTACTACAGCCGTTTCATGTGCTATTCAAATTCTCCGAACGTTTGGGTTTAAATAAAATGTTTAAATTTCTTAATGCAAATACGAGACAAGACAAGAAATTACCGGGTTAACGGAAACTACAGTTTGACAAAAAGAAAGTATCGTCCGAGTATTAAAATGAACAAGTGAAATAAATTATTTAAGCTCTCTCCTAATGTACAAACGCTCAATAAATCGAATTAACTTATGTTGACATTCCAGAGACAGCATGCAGGACTCAGCAACAAGTTGTGCAACAGATCTCCAGTTAAAACCAACATCTTGTTCATTTGTTTCAACTCTACAAGATCCTCTTTTGGAGCAATCGCATCAAAAGATTGAACAGATAGATGGAAGTTTCCTTCATTTCTACGCATTACCACACTCTTTTCGGTTGTCTGCCACAAATCTTCAGAGACATTTGTTCTAGTAACGCAGTTCCACCGCTCTGATGCAAAGAGACATGAAGCACCACTGCTAATCATCTGTTGTTGTGCAACACATCTAACACCTGTCATGAAGAAATTAGGATAACTGGAAAACTTATTTTCTTTAATTATTTTAGAAATGTTCTTCCATCGCATGCTATATTGCGTCTGCAATCCGTCTTTTCTAAAGCACTGATAATTCTTGAACATCATTACGAGCAACAAGAATCCCTTGAAAGCGAATACATAAACCAAATGATAAATGCAATGTTTTTCTCTGGCGGCACGCAATGGTACGCAGCACAGGCACCTTTTTTCTTAAGATTTTGAAAATTTGCGATTTATTGACAGCAAAATGTATTATAAATATTCGGGTAGATGGTACTGTGTTCACGAATTTAATTTTCAATTTTGAAGTTGGTGCCCTGCTTTCCTGTTTCATTGGTTGGTACGCAACCGGAAACAGGAAGTAGTGTTCTCTTCCGATTGCTTTCAACATCAGCTTATCAGTTCTATATTCACTCTGCAACAGGCAGGTGTTCACGTGAGTTTTGAATTAATCTAAGTTAAATCAGTGCAATCATTGTTCAAAATGAGTACAATAAGTACATTGGCATAAGTCACTTTATGCCAATGAGTAAAGAAAGAAGGCTGAAGGAGCAGAAATTGTTGAATCTACTTGTGAGCCTGTAAAACAGAAAACTAACACCGAAAATACACTTGGTGAAGAGGTTCACGAAATCAAGACCGAAGATCCACGTGCTCAAAAGCAAGCATATTCTGATAATGATTGGCCCTTTTGTTGGACCCTTTTGCGTGAATATCCTAAAGAAAATAAAGTCCCCGACGTACTACTTCCTCTAAAGCACACTTTGGGCACAATTGTAAAACTTCCAGTGAATTTGAAAGGGACTTCTCTCAGATGAACCTTATAGTAACTTCATCTAGGTCATCTCTGCTTGTACGGACAACTTCTGCACTGATATTCTTCGGGATAGTAGGACCTCCTGTCAATCATTTCAATCCTAGCAAATATGTGGACTCATGGCTGCTTCGTGATCGTCATTCTGCAGTTGATACCAAAAGCAAGAAGCAATCTAGGGACGACGATGGTATATCGGAGGATATGCTAATAGTGTGAAAGTTGCTTTAATAACATCTTCATGGTGAGTACGCACCTCTTTTTCCAGAAAAAAAGCATTGATACATGGGACATATTGCCAGAAATTTCCAGTTTTGTTGGAAAACAGAGTAAGTTTGCTATCTTTCATTTTCATAGCTATTTGTGAATATATACATCGCACTTAATTTCTGGCTTTGTTGAAAACGCTGCTTGTAATTTTCCTTTGGGATTGTATTCCTCATTGTCTGCTGTGATAGGGATTCCTGGAGTTCCTAAAATATCCGTCCTACAAAATGAAATTTCGCTTTGTAGGACGAAAGACTACTGTTCTTGAGTTTCATTTGATGTGCTTCAATCTAATTTCCTACTTAGTTATTCGCATGCGACGTCATTTTGACAGCATATGGTCATTCCAGTACCTCACTGGGTTTTGGGAGTGAAGTCTTCTGCTAGAACGTGGTGGGATCGCAGATACCCTTTCCGCACAGAGTTAGGAAAATCACAAATATCCATGGCGGGATTCCAACCTTCAGCCTCTTGGGAGAGAGAGCTATTTTTTATCTTGTCAGAACGAACGTGCAATGCAAATTTCGGATCTTACCACATGCAAATATTCAAGGACTATCTCAGTACGTCTTGTAATAAAAAGTTGGATTTGCTGCATGTTTTGCTCTGTACTCGATATCGAGATACGACATTCAGCTGAAATGAGAGATTTCAAATGTGGGATGGTAGTTGGATGTCATATCAGTGGTCTTTCTGTCCGTGACATTGCTACCCGTCTCAGTATACGGAAATGCACAGTGACTTATGTTGTCGCAGATGGAGAGTTGATGGTACCACCACATCAGAAAAACGCCTGGAATACTATCGACATCTACTGACCGAGATCGACGAGCTCTATCTCGGAATGTTGGAGCATCCCATAAGTCATCAGCGGTGGACCTCGCAATCAATCTAGAAAAGGCTGCAGGGACATCTGCCAGCACAAGAACTCTACGGATAGAGATGCATGACTTAGGTTACCAAGGTGGAACTGCTGCGAAGAAGCCACACATCACCCCGCCCCCACCACCAGTCCAAACAACGTTTGGACTGGTATCTTTGCACACCATTCCTTCACCGTAAATAATTGGAAAAAGGTCACCACAACTAAGTGACCAAATACTTTTGTCAACATAGTGTATAACCAACAATCATGGTAACCAAATTAATCTTAACGTTTCTGATGAAACCAAGGAGCAGTAATGTTCCTAATTATAGATTAGACTGAGATATAGCAAGAAAGATTACTAAATGCCGAGGGAAGATTTCCTTGCTCTTTACATGTATGGTTTATTACTACCTCAGAACACATGATTCCTGTCGGAATTCAAATAGGAGTTACCCTACCCAGGAGGAAATGTGTGATTTTCTTTGGAATAATCCCCTGTAAATCCCAAGTAAGCGGGTAAACCAGGGTTACATAACAGAGAACCATTTTTTATAAACCAAACATGGACCGTCTTTTTTCAAACCACTTATGTTCAGGAAACAATGAGCTGACATGAGGTATTATGTGTGATACCATCGCTTCCTGGTGGCAGTCTCCAACCGGCAATGAATTTAATGTGATGCCAAACGACATTCCAGACATCCATCGCCAGGCGGTAATTTAACCACGACCTACTGGTTGGAAAGCGGCCGCAAAAGAAATGCCATCGATTTAATAGTAATTTTGATCATGTGGCCTTTAACGAACAATAAAATATAATTAATCAGAAATTAAAAGAAGCACTAATATTCATGGAAGCCAGCTATGATCTTGCCGTCAGAAACAGTCTGTAAATCCATCTGTGCTCTGTGAATCGTAAAATCGCATCTTTCTAATCTGTACCAATTCTTCCTCGAAGACAACCCTATGATTGCTTCGTAGGAAATTGATTTACAGTATCGTAGAGGGAGAAAGAAGTGAAACTGATTTAATAATTTTTTGCTGCAAAAAAAAAGACGTCAAAACTAAGAGAGAGGTGATGCTTGAAGATGGTGACAGTGGTGTAGCTAGAGTTTTTGTCGCCCGGGACGATCCCTGAGTTTGCAGCCTTCTCAATACACATCAAAAATACTAAAAAAAAGTCACAACGACCTATTGGGAAATAAATTAAAACACTGTTTATTTTTGAAGTAAAACTTTAATTATAACATCCTGAAATGTTATTTTTATTGCTTTTCTGTTAGCAAAATCGTCGATGACATTGGCGAAGTCTATTTCATAGTAATGTAGGTAATTCTTAATCAATTTTATTTAGAAAAACTCCTCTCACAACTAGCAGCACTTACAGCAATTGTGAGGAAAATTCGCAGTAGTATTGCAATGTTTGGAACTGAGTTCTCGAGGCTGTATTTTAGAATTAACTGCAGAAATTTAAAAAGGTTCAAAACCAGAATTTCTGTTTGAAATCCACGCAATTTAGCCAATTTGCGGATTAAATTGAGTGAATTAAAAAATAATTAAAAGTCAAGTATGCTTCAAGATTAATTAAATAAATCTGTCGCTTGTCGGTATGCATCTTGAAGTATGCAGACGGTGAAGGCTGAACTGGAAATTTAATAGTGCCTTCGAAATTCCCACATATCTGCAATAGTCAGAGGAGATTATCTTCTAAAAATTGGATTATCTTCTAAATATTGAAGGCATTATGATATTAGCGGAGCTATTGAAATGTAAACTGAGGCTACAGTTTAAGTGGTCCAATGCCAAGCTCGCTCTTGTTATCCAGAATAACTGAAATATCCACAGTTTGCATGCATATGAAACAAGAATAGAAACATTAAAATTATGACAAATAATGCTATATGTGAACTGAACACGTCAAGAAAATAATCAGTAAAATAGTAATATTTAGTAAAAATTTCAGTTACAATTACGAATTACTCAAAAATAAATAAAAAAATTATAATATAATGGATAAAAATGACAACAACAACAACAAAAAAAAATCCTTAACCCACGCAAGGTACAAATGTATCATAGGTTTTAATAACCTTTCTTGGGAGGGAAACACACATAAACAAATCCATTTTAATGAATGGATATCAAAGATATAAGATCAAAGGGTGATGCAAATCGATAGCTGGATTCCAAACGAATAGTCAAATTACAAGAAATTGGAAACCAAATATAAAAGAGCAATTAGCAGCGAGGATAAAAAGCGATATCACAGATTATTTATATTGAAGTTTTGCAAAAGCAACAATCTTAATCTTAAATTGAGGAGAAGAAGAGAAAACAGTAGGATAGAAGTATTTGATTTCAAAATATTCTAATGTGAGAAATGTACAATTTTGGAAATACATCTTATGGGAATTATTACTCAACGAGAGTGTGATTACCAATTGCTGTCTAACATAATCAGGAAATAAAAAAGCCAGCTTTGGCATGGAATTTCTCCACGTTTTCTGTTCGGTTTTATTCTTTCTGGCACACTCATCTCCCGTGCAGAGATTCGAAAATAGATCCGAAGGAGTAGAGTGCATATTTGTGTAATCTCCTGTCTGTAAATTATCCGTTTTTCTGGCCGGTTTATGTTTTTGGTGGGAAAAAAATCGGATTTTTGAGATAGCTAAATAGATTGATGGAGATAGTGGGGGAGAGAGAAAACGCAACGTTTATAATCAGACTGGCTTTCTCACCTTTAGCAACAAAGCCGGATGAATGTTCTTTGCGACTTAGAAGGCATTCTGTTAAAGCAAAACTGGATGATTATTGAAATGAACTCAGCTATAAAGGCTTTCTCCCTCTCTCTCTCTCTCTCTCTCTCTCTCTCTCTCTCTCTCTCTCTCTCTCTCTCTCTCTCTCTCAGTGGATTTAAGAAAAGACAATAGGATCTAGAAATTACGAATGATGAGAAATATTAATTGAGGAAAAACGTCGAATATCATGCGTTCTTCTAGTAATTCGTGACGAAGAAAAGGAAGTGTTTTAATATCCGATATCCTCCCTATTATATTTATAGACAATTTTATGGACAATTTTCAAATAATTAAAAGGCAATTTTATTATTTATCTTTTCCTCCTCCAAGGAATAGAGAATTTTGTCCTTAGGAGATTTCCAAAAAGTGATTTCATTATATCATCAGTATCTTCGCACAGGTCAAATTACAAGAATACGGAAATACCTTGAGGAATGCGAATTAGCTGTCGTCATAAGGAGTATATGTCGGCATTGCACTTGGTAAGAAAGTAGGGCACCGCTAGGCAAAATAGCTGGAGAACAATTGAAGATAGAGCATTGTAATTCAGCTCTCTAAACTGGATTACAATGCTCAGTAAATGCACTGATTTACAATGATCAGTAAAGGTACTGAGATTTAGCTCAAGTCCTGCGATCATGGTTTTTTTTCTGTTTCGAGACCAAATCAATTTTCAGGCCTGTGAAAAGTAAACCCTGTTACGTGCATCTGGTTTTGAATCCTTGTGACGGTGACGAAACCTTCTGTCTTTTTAAATGCACTTTTGATGAACTGTAACAAAATTATGATTGGCAACCCAAAAGAAAACAACAGCCTACAGAAATGTTTAAATGTTTCTACTATTATTATTATTATTTATTATATTTATAGAGAGGAATTATATATTATATTTATTATTATTATAGAGAAGGCGCCTTAGCATCAAGTGGTCGCAAGCACGCTATTTCGATGCTGCCATATTTTTAGTTGCAAAGTAGATTTTTTCGTGTGAATTAAACTTTAAAGTATATCAGTGAATTCCGTTCTTCAAGACGAACATACTCATGTAAAAACTGTAAGTATCTGTTAAGTAATAAGTAAAATATAAGTATTCAAAGTTCGAAGTATACGTTGGTCAACTACGCGAGAAGAGAACAAAGGAAGTCGCCATATTAGAAATTACAGGAAGATCGTCAAACAAGAAATATGAAGTGCTACAAATGCCAAGAAGACTTAACGGGGGGAAAAACTACATAACATGTAGGAACTGCTAGAGAAACATATATTTTCTATGTTCGGAATTGTTCGAGGCCACTTGGCAGCGAAAATCAAACAAGAATCGTGACAAGCGGAAGTTACCCCATTTCATTGCAACAAAGGAATGTCGCCTTCGACCGCAGGCGGAAAACAACTAATGCAGAAAACAACCGCAGGCTGTAAAGAGCTACCAACAACAGAGGGAATTAAAAACAAAGAAAACAACAACGGAAACCCAGGTGAGCCAAATTTAAATGCATTACTTGAAAATAGATTGCAAAACCTAAAAGACTGTTTAATCGATTTTGTTGGAGAACTATTTCAAAAATATACCTTACAGATTACCGAAGTATTCAACCAATATGGGAATTTATTAAATTTAATCATAACTCGGTAGAAGATGTATTACAGACAGTTAGAGAAATTAAAAACTGCGTTAAAGAGCTAACGGAAAGACAGCATAATCTAATAAACGAGACAACGGAACTACGACAAGAACTAAACTCTTTAAAGCAACGGCAGTATAAAAATGGTCTAATCATAGATGGTCTCCCAGAAATTGCAACGGAACATCTAAGAGACATCGTAATACAACTAAACCAAAAAATTGCTGCTCCCGTTGAATCAAAAGATATCCAGTCATTACATCGGTTACCACAAAAAAAAAAAAAAAGAGAGAAAATATATCCCGTCCTTCTCATGTCGTAGTGCGACTCACCAACAGCCCAACAAAACTATATTTATAAAAGCTAGGAGGATTTAAAATAAAACCAATAGTCATGGATCTGAAAGGTGACCACGACAATACCCCATTATACTTGTCCGAAAACTTAACGCCTTATTATCAGAAAATATTCTACCAAACAAGGAAAGTAAAAACGTAGGCACGACAAAACTGTGTTTTCAATTCAACTATATGATGTCACTTTGGACAGAAGTAATGGGAAAAACATAGCATGACCGCCAGTGCGAATGACATTATGAAGACTATGAAATGGACAGAAAATCTAATAGAACAAAGTCAACTAGATTTTCAGGTTATTTACAGAAATTTTATTCTTGCAATCCTTGTGTTTGTGTGTGTTGTGCTGTGAAAATGTAGTTATAATTCAAATATTTTGGAATATTTATTGACAATCAGAAGAGCCATTCTTCAGAGAATGTAGGAAAATCTAAATTATCATTAGAATTTTTCTAGACTACATACAAAAGTTCTTGTAATCCATTAAAATCTCCGTTTATTTATTTATTTGTTTTAAATGCCTTTTGGTTTTTCATTCACAAAAGAACTCATTTTTTATCTCTAAAGGCTGACGTCATCTCCTGACTCTACACTAAAACTTCCAATAGCAAAAAAGTTTTGTAATAAAGATAACATTAATTAGAAAAAGTAATGAACTTTAAGATCTTAAATTTTAGACAAATCAAAATATTCGGATGAGTTATGTATATGAGAAAAAAAATTTGTGTTTGAGGGGACAGCAATGATAGCCTATAATTAATTATTCAGAAAATGTCTGAATGCTGCAGACATCTCTTGCCTCTAAACTAAGAATTCCCATACTCATCAATTGACAAGAAAATCTGTGTGGGGGGGGGAGGGGGAACCAATGATAGCCTATAATTAATTATTCAGAAAAGGTGAATGCAGCTGCTATCTCTTCACTCTAAACTGAAATGCCCATACTCAATAACAGGAATGAAATACCACAAACCTATATTGGAAAATTCATACTGCCAACTATAGACAACTGAAAACGCAACATGATGTCAATGACTGATGTGTGTCATCCTGGGAAATTCTTAGATTCAATACTCTATCTTATCTCTAACCATTACCCGCAATCCCATACGCATTCAAAAACACACTACATGTCACTGACCCATATGTTCCCCAGAAAAATTCCAAACTCATAACATCAGGATTCCTTATCTCTAACCATCACCCTCAATGCCATATGAAAATCAAACACACAACAGGATGTCACTGACAGATGGGAGTACCCAGGGAAATTCCAAACATTCCATTATCTTATCTCTAACCATCACGCTCAATCTTCTTCTTGTTCTGCAACCTTTCCCACTTAAGTAGAGTCGCTGTTTGTGGTGAGTCGCCTCCACAACTTCCTGTCTTGGGCTGTAGCCACATCCAAGTTCTTCATCCTCAAGTCCTCCTCCACCATCTCCCTCCATCTCTTCTTTGGTTGTCCAAGCTTCCTCTTCATCTGCACATCCATCTGCACGACCTTTTTCCCACATACTCTTCCTCCTTCCTCATCACATAACCAAACCATCTCAACCTTGCCTGCTGTATCTTTGCTCATAAGTACGTAACTTTCACCGTTCCCCTTACATAGTCATTTCTCAGATGATCCTTTCTGGTCACACCGCACATCCGCCTAACCATTCTCATCTTCGCTACCCCCATCCTGCTGATGTTATTTTTCCTCAGGGCCACAGTTTCCAAACCATACGTCAGATCTGGTCTCAGTGCTGTCCTGTAAATTTTGCCCTTTAGATTGATCGGTACCCTCTTATCACATAGCACTCCAGTTCCTCCATCCTTCTTGTATCCTGCATTCCAATTCCTTCTCATCCTCACCATCCTCATTCATTGTTGAACCTAAGTCTAAAGTCACTGACCTTCCTGAAGACATTTCCTTCCAGCTCCAGATCTGTCTTCTGGCTGCCATCCACTTTGCGACACATATATCTTACTTCTGCTCGATCTCATACCTCTCTCTTCCAGTACTTTCCTCCATCTTTCCAGTTTGACTGCCACTTCTTCTCTTGATTCTGCACACAGCAAGATGTCATCTGCATACAACATAGTCCAAGGCGCATCTTCTCTCACTTCCTCCGTCACCACCTCCATCACAATATTTACAGGAATGGACTTAATGCAGACCCTTCATGCAAGCCACCTGTCACTGGAAAGCTTTCATTCCCAGGAAGGTTCAAACACTTGTCTTCACATTTCTGTACACCCCCTGCACCAAACTGACATATTTCTTCGGTACCCTCTTCTTCCTCAGACACCTCCAGACGTCTTGCCTTGGCATTCTCTCATACACTTTCTCCAGATCAATAAATAATAGATGTAGCTCCCATTGCTTCTCTCGAAACTTTTCCATCATCTGTCGTACCACAAAGATAGCATCTGTGGCTGATCGACTAGGGATGAAGCCAAATTTTCCCTTTGCAATCTCCTTCCTCAGTCTTCCATCAAGAACCCTCTCTAGGATTTTCATTGTGTGGAAGGACATCAACTTTATTTCTCTGTAATTATTACAGTCTTGTGCATACTCTTTACCCTTGTAGATGGGGACAAGAGTACTTTTCCTCCATTCTTCGGGTATATTTTCCTGTTGGCAAACTTTCATAAACAGGTCTAACAGCAGGTTAATTCTCTCTTCTTCCACAGTCTTCCATACCGTCAGCGTCTTTGCTCAGCCTCACATGTACGATGTGAGCAAATGAAATCATCACCCTCAATGCCATATGCAAAGAATTCACTTAACTACATCTGATAACAACACACATCCATGACACTGATGTCGCTTCCCGCAATCACCCTACCCCTATTTGGTTTAAACTGTCCCACCAAGCACGGAACGAATCCATATCCACTACTATAATTTTCTTTTCCAATCAAATCAATAACGTCACTTATTTACAACTAACAAATTACTTCACTTATCTATATTTGATAAGAACACACATCCATGACATTGATGTCGTTTCCCCAATTCACCATATCCCTATTTGGTTCATAGTGTCCCTCCTCACGACACGAATCCTTATCTTTAATATCACCCACAATTCCTTACGCCAACAAAAACACACGATTTGACGTCAATGACACATATTTTCCACAGAAAAAGTACAAACATTCCAATCTCGTGACATCATACACATCATCACACAGAATAACGTCAATGATCTTATCACCCAAGACCGTCACGATTCGTTATCTTATATTGATCTTCATCTTGCTCATATTGTCTAGTATACTACTGGCGACGAATGACAGTTTTTACATATTCTCCTTCGTGTCATCCTGGGGTTACCTTCGGCGAGTGTGGTGATTCGTCCACTCACCTAGGATGGACAGTTTCTCGAAAAGACAGGCCTACACATGGCATTCTATCTGGATGCCTCTCTTAAACTCTCAATTCCCTTTTTGCATCCATTTCACTCGGACATTGGACACTGTCTTTGCAACATCATATTATCCCAATGTATACGGGGTACAAACACGAGACTCCTAACAGGGCATGTGCACCTTGCTCGTGGGGATATCCTTTGACTTATTTTCAAGCAGTGTACTTGTAATCTACTTAAATCGACCAAATCGTATCTACCCTTGACAAAACCATATTGTCTCGTTTAGAGTATCACAGTTCTCTCCATCGAGGGCAGAGTTCTCTTTTTTTTTTACCAATTTTTTCAGTATTTTATCAACTACTGCTGAGATGCGGATTGTTCGAGAATTATTATTGTACTGCCAGTAGTGAGTCTAAAAATAAACAGTGCGGTCAGAGGACCTGATAATTTCCTATCACATGAATGGGCCGCTATGCCGTTTAATTCCATGGCTGTGTCCGCATTGAGGTTCTTCAATATTTTTAGTCTCCCCCTCTTTCTTAAATTTCTATTCTTCTTTCACTCTTCATTATACTGACATTGCATCGTCGCCACCTAGATTGTATCCTGTCCCTACAAAATGCTGACTTAGTAATTCAACTATTTGTTTGGTTCTGTCACTTCTCCATCATCAGTACTTTTAAAAATCATGCTTCCGTAGTCATTTCTCCTTTTACTTTGTCATGTATTGAAAGAACACTTGAGGTTTTCTTTCGGGCTCATTAACAAACTATCCTTCATAATCAACTTTGGTCTTCGTTATCAAACAAGTCACTCTTCTTGTCTGCGGAGTTAAGCTCATGGATATCCCGATCACTTTCTTTTTTTTATTCCATGTAAACTTTGTCCGAATCTCCTACTTAATGATGCTCTTCATGTATTTAATTCCTACCTGACTGATCTTTCTGATGCTGGACAGAACTTCTTATACTGCTTTCTAGAAACACGACTAACCACTTCTCCTCTCCAAATTCTTATTGTCACGTTTTCTTATGCCATGAACAAAGTCAGCACTCACGAAGTTCTTGTAACCTTTCTACTACGTTACCTCAGGTAAGTATCCCTCAGTATCTGTATAAGTTCCATTTCCTTCTCTCACTGTAACCATTCGTCTCCTAATCTACGTGCCATAGTTGAAATCAACCATAATAAAACTTACTGAAACCTGCATTCATCGTGCTAATTTGCTAATGCTTGTCATCTATATTCTCCATTACAGCAACAACCAATTATATATTTCACCTGTAACCTCCCTTAATCATTCTCGTTTTCCTGACTCTGTAGTTGCTAATTTTCAATGATTAACACTTTCTTAAAACTCCTGACACCAAATCCATCAAACGCATGCCACCTTACAACAATCCTCCTTTTCATCAAACGTACTCTTGCACATCCACAAATTCCACACGATTTTCCATGCAAAATCTGCGTATTGACTCAATCCATCGTTTTTTATTTCCACATAGAATAATGCAAGTATTAGTGTAGATAAAGAATTTTAGAGATAATTTCATTAGTTAATTCTTACACATCAGGTTTTCTTTTAATTTCTATACCGTAGTATAGAAATTAAAAGTTTCTATACTACGGTTTGTTTTTAGGATTATAAATTATAATCCTAAAATGTTTTTGGATTATAAATTATAAATTAAACTTAAATTTACCTTCTATCAAAATTTACCAAAGATGATGAGAAGGTGAACTTTTTGCAATGGAGTTTTTCCTTATCTTTTGTATATTTTGCACAACATAAAAGACTCAGCCACTCTCCAGGAATCCAAGTAATATTGGGTGTGTTTTCAAGGCGAAGTAAGGCTTCAATTCACGCTATAGAATTAGTTGTTTCTTGTACTCGTATGTGAGTTACAATCTTTTATGTATAATAATATATGAGGTACATTTCTCTATGAGGAAGTCATCACGTGATTGAAAATGTCTTGTCAAAAGAATAATTAATTACTCAGGGCTATGCAATGTTTTAAATCAGCACAGTGATTTTCTAACCACCCTTTCCTTTCTTTTAATCACACTTTCCGTGAATAATTAACGATTACATTTTTAAAAAGTTTTAAATTTCAACAACTGGTTCTTTAAAGAAACTGCTGTTAAAGTGAAATTCTAGTCGATTACCAGAAGGTTAAATTTTTAGAAAATTGGGGAAGAAATTAAAAGTCCTTAATTTTGGAATATCGCGATAGGTATAAATGATATCCAGAAATTACAGTATCAAAATAACACAAATATAACCATTTAAACCTGAGATAAATTTGCAGATAAGAATTAGTGCTTTGCTAAACGTTCATCAAGTTGTCACATGCGGAACAGTCTTTGACATATGATTATATATATGAGGAACATTTGACTACAACTAAAGGAAAACTTGTTCAAAAAATCTGTTGTTAAACGAATGATGAATAATCATTCTTTTAACAGAATGTTAACAGAATACTAATCAGAATTTTCGCTCCTACTATGTAAGGTTTGCATTAACAATTTTGATTTCATTCTTCCGCGTGCCAGAATATGTGATGCCTTATTTATATTCAATTTTATTCAAGGAAGGAAAATTAGATATCTCAACTTGTATTCCAGTTTTATTCTCCACGTCGACAGACCAATCCAACAGTGAATAGAGCTCTTACCTATTATATAAATCCGGTCTTCATTTCACAAATCCTCAGCAAATTTTCGATTGTAGTTCCTTAATTACATAGCAATGCAATAGAAGTAATGGTAAGAACTAGAATGCTTTCTTTTCTTAGAATGTCTTTTGTCGAGCGCACAACTAGAATTGTATCGTATAATGGGAGGCAAATCTTCACCTGCGATGATCGGAAAAGTATCATACGAGGTAATACTAAAGAAACGAAGCAGAGCAATAGTTCCTTACCAACAAACGGAGTTTTTTGTTTGGAAGATACTCTCACTTGTAAGCAGAAAGAGCTGATCCAGAAGATCCTTGCCACACTCTCACATGGTTTACTGTTGAAAGATATCTTGCATACAGAAATGGACAATCAAATAGTCAAAACACTGGAAGGAATCCAAAGCCTAAAATATCCGATTTGCAAATCCATCTCCGCTAAACTCAAGTAAGTTTCGGTTTATCGATAAATAATTTAGTCTTAATGATTTTATTGAAGTGAACTTGAAGAGTGTGATTTTCTGAATTAACACGCTAATATTTCATGCCAAATTATTTGCTTATATTAATTAATATTTGCCTTACAATGTGAAATTACTCTCACAAACAATGCTTCAAATAGCGCGTATGCAAGAATCGCAAACGAATGTGTTTTGATTATATTGAAACTTCTTTAACAGGGGCATGTTAGAGGACGAATACTATCGCAACAGAATGGTCGCACTGTTGGTGTATATTTATGTGAATGCAGTTGGAATATCCTCCCACAAGAAAATGTTCAGACAGTTTTTAGGAGAAGTGTGGAATGAGAAGACCAAGCAACTGGCGGAGAATGTGGTGCTCTATAAAGCTGGGGAAACGTTCCATCGCCTTATGCAGCCTTCCGATATGAGCCGAGTTAATGAAGAAGCTTCTGAAATGAGCAAACTGAATAAGCTTCTGGTTTTAGGAGGCGATTTCTTGTACATCATTCTGTTCAATAGGATTGCCGCCTGGAAAGATTGCACAGTAAGTCTTTGCAATAGGCTTTAATGTCAGTAACCAATTACTCTTCACTAATCCCAATATAATCGTGCAGATTTTATTATCTCTAACAATATATGTCACTTATATATTCATCGTTCATTCTTTCTTTAACGATTTCTATCTTTCAATTTAACGGCATTTTTCTCTGCTCTCTTTTAGATTCTGTTTCCATTTGTTAATCCTCTTTTTACTTTTTCTTTTCTTTCTTATTTTCCTCCATCGTTCTTTACTTTTCATTTCACATCTCTTGCATTTCTTCTTCTTTTTCTCTTCCCATTTTTGTGCTGCTCTTCGTTTTCCTTTCTTTCACTGTTCTGTCTTGTTTCATTTCTTTTATTGTTCTACCTTTTGTCCTTAATTCGCTCTTTCTTTCCACTTTTCTACATTTTTCTTTCATGCTTATAACTGGTTATTTCCATTTTTCTTTTAAATCATTTTTTACGTTTCTTAATGTGTCCACTTTGTATCTTTTATCCTTTTTTATGCTCTTCCACTTTCATTCTTCTTTGATTCGAATTTTTTCATTTTCATTTTTCTTTTTTTCTCTTTAATTCTTTTGTGTTTCAGTATTTTCATATTTTTATTTATTTTGCTCTTCATTCTTTCTTTCATTTTAAATGCATTTCTCTCATTTCTTCTTCCAGTAATACTTTCTCTTTTTTTTTTTTGTTTGTTTATTTACGGAATCACTTCGTGTACTGTACTTCGTCTAGTTTGTCATGTTTGTTCTTTTCTCTATTTATGTTTTGCTAATTTGTTTTCCTATTAAATGAACATTTGGTGCAACAGCTTCATTCCTTGAAACAAGCCCTTTTTTAGACGTGGATTTCGCTCCGCCTGTGCTTATTCCAACGCAACTTTTCGAATCAAGCTTGTTTTGATGCATAAAGGTATTTATACTGTTGAATATTTCTTCTCCTGTTGTATGTTCTGGCAAGGGTTGGCAATATAAAAGGTCATCATGAATTTTTTGATTTTTTTCGTACCTAACGAACACTAGAAGATTTGCAAAATTTGTAATGTCGGTGGATTCCTCTACCTGCAACGCATAATAACGACTCTTATGTATATCGGATAACAATGTTTGTTTTATATTTTCAGCCATTTCAGTGATTCTTCGATGAACGGTACTATTTGAAAGGCAAATCCTATCAAAAGATCTTTTTGCATTATCTCCGATCATAATTTCCGCTATTAATTTTGGTGCAGGCTTGACGAAAGTTTCACCATTTGTTTCCGCTGCACAGCTTTTTGCTATTAATAGCGACACACGATATGAAGCTTCTAAAGCCTTCATGTTTTCACCTCCTGACACGATCGACATCACTTTTTGATATTCTTTTAAATTTTTTAGTTTATTTTGAAAAAATTCGACAGGTTTGTCCTTGCATTCATTATGTTTCGATTCAAAATGGCGATTTAAATTACATGGTTTCATGCTTTCATTTTTTAAAGTTTCACTGCAAATTACACATAATGGAATAGGTTGCTCTTCATTTCCCGTCCATGAAAATCCACATTTCAAGTAATTTATATCGTCCTTACGAAGTTTTCTCATTTTCTTCCTAGTTAGTTCTTTAGAGATGTCAGACGACACAAACTTATCAATTTCAATTGATCCAGATGCAATATCAACATTTTCTTGTTGCTGACAGCTACTTGTATCTACTATGTTCCTCTCTTTTGCGCATTTTAAAAATCCAGTCTTTAACCAGTCATCCATACTTAAGAATTTGAAAGCTAAAAAAAATTACCGTATTTAACGAACAGTCCTTCAACAAATGGCTAGTGAAAGCTAGTGAATGCAGAACTCGAAACAGACAGCAAGGGTAGGCCAGTAGAGATAAAGCAGCTATGAAGACGTTCATATGGTGCGGTATTAACAAAAGATCGCGCTACTAATTGACAAAGGCAGGCCGACAGTTCAGTTGAAATGCTAATTCTCTTCAACCGAATTCCTTATATAATATCTGAAACACATTCACTAAATATTTCTTAGTTTTAACACGTTCACTCAAACAAAACCATATGTTGCCGGTGCACCATATGGTTTTGATTGTCTACTATGCAGCATTTTATGTGGGAGGGGTCATGCGATTCATTAGTTAGTAGTGCCGTTTTTATCTCAGTTGTCTCTAATTGCACTGTTTGTTGAGAAACATAATACACAGCCTGCAGATGTCTCTGGACCTTATTCAGTGATACAATAGGAACGTTTTACGATCTCAAACTTAAATTTATTCCATGCATTAATGATGCATAGCCGAAAATTGTCACGAACCCCCTGAAGATCTTTCGCGGAATCCCGGAGGTCCGCGTACCACACTTTTTATCAGAAATAATTCCTTGTCCCGCAGACTTATTTACTCTTATCAGAATCCAATGAGTCAGATAATACAATGCGTTCACTAAAATAGCTATTAAAATAGAGTCATCCTTCGACTTATCCGTTCGAGTTACGTCCTTTCGAAGATACATCCGTGATCCCATAATGGAATAAATAAAATTTTCATTTTCGACAATACTTTCGAATAAGACCCATGCGAGCGTAAAGTAAAAAGGTTTTTATTTAGTAACAATGCATCAGTGAAGTGGCAACAGCCCATTCAGCGGCGAACTCCCTCGGCAGTCGGCACTTCAACACTTCGTCGGTTGATTTGTGTTGGAAAATATGTTAGTTGTATATTTATCATTAAATATTTCGCTATATTATGTGCAACATGGCCCCTACACGCTCAATTAAAAAACTAACTGAAGATTCACAGAAAAAGAGGCGAACAATTGATCTTGAAACGAAGTCGCAAGTTTAACGATAGTGACGAAGTAACGACAAGATCCTATCAGTGACTGGAAAAGCTACTTCCATCATGCATAGAGGACTTGAACCACAAGCACATACCTCTTAGCACTATGACCATAACCGTAAGGCACTAAGTCTCTTCAACATGTTGAAGGAGGAAACAGGACCCGACTACAACTACGAATTCAACGCTTCTTCCGGTTGTTTCATGAGATTCAAGCAGCGTTTTGCTCTGCATAATGTGAAAATAAATGATGAATCTGCAAGTTCCGATGAGAAGACTGCCAGGAAGTTGGTGGAGAAATTGGATAAAATTATTACAGAGGAAAATTATTTGCCACAGCAAATATTTAATATCAATGAGACCTCCTTGTTTCGTAAAAAAATGCCCGAGCGGACAATTCGTCCACAAAAAGTTAAAACCAATGCATGGTTCCAAAGCTCTTAAAGACCGTGTTACGTTTCTGTTAGGGGGTAATGTGGCTTGATATAAACTGAAACCATTCGTGATATTACACAGTGAGAATCCACGAGCCTTCAAAAACATTAGGAAGCATACTCTTCCAGTTCACTAGCGGAGTTATAAGGAGTAGTGGATGAATGAAAAATCGTTTGCGGATGCCTTAATCAACTGTTATGAGAGTGAAATAGAAGGCTATTGTGTGAAAGAAAATGTAGAATTTAAAATATTATTAATTCTATATAATTCTCCAGATCATCCGCCTTACATTGATGATCTTCACCCCAAGATCAAGATCATGTTTCTCTCTCTAAACACTATTTCACTGATTCAACCGATGGAGGAGGAGGTTCTAGTAGTATTTAAAGTTTATTATATTTGGAGAACTTTTTCATAAACCAGTTCTGCTAATGAAAGACCCTCATGCAGTTGTAGAGCGCATTTAATATTTATCATGCTATTAACAAAATTGCTCAAATTTGGGACAAAATGATCTCTCAATGTACGTGTGGCATATGGAAAAAGACATTAAAAAGGTTTGCGAAAACGAGTTTGGAAGTTTCGAAAAAAAAATGAAGACATTCATAAATTGAGTGAAGAAATAGTGGACCTATCAAAAAATCTGAATCTCGAAATGAATGAAGACGACATAGTTCAACTCATAGAAAGTGCAGACCAACGGAGAACTGGTCGAACTGTAGAAACAACTTATTGCAGAAGAGAAAGAACTGATCCAAGACAGAGTAAGAGTAAGAAAAGTAAGAGGAAAAAGAGAAACAAGAAGAGGTAGTTAAACAATGTACAGCGGAGGGTATTGCAGAAATTTTCTCTGTAGTTAGCGATGCTCTCAAAATGGCTGAAAACATGGGATCCCAATGTTGAACACTACTTATTAGTAGAAACAAAAGTACATGATGCGTTTGCTTGCTATAACCAAATTTCTGATGAATAGAAGAAGATGAATAGGCAAAGCACATTGGACATTTTCATAAAAAAAAAGAAAAAAGGTTACACCAGAAGAGCTGCAGCCTGGTCTTTCACATAGGGATGGTAATGAAGATGTGATTGTGGAGGAAGATTTGGATGATTATTCTCCTGTTTTCTAGTAGCAGTAACACACAATACAGTTTTATAATAAGGTTTAAAAATTAAAATGACAGTATACTTATTACTGTTAAGTCCCTAACCCCTATAACTCTGTTGATTTAATGTATCGACTTACATGCGAACCTGCTTGATCGAACGGAACCTCGACTAAGTTGAGGGATGACTGCGTTTCAATAATTATGGGAATGGACAAAAATGTAATTTGTGTGTGAACAGAGGATTCATCTGTTACAATACGAGAATTGCAGAGTAATCTCATTTTTTTTTCTTTGTTCGCAGGCTCTGAAACTGATGAGTGAAATTATTGCAGATTTCTGCATGTATGAAGTTTCTTGGGAATCAAACGAGGATGGATCCCTCAACACTACTGCTGTCCCAGGGCTGAGCCAGTGGAAAGAAAGAACCAACTCCCTCCTGGGAAGCCAGCTTGGTAACTTCATATCAATGGGATTGTACTCTAAGTACTCCTCTTATTATTATTTCTACAAAATTATTTCATTATGCTCATAATGGGTTAATCGATCTTCAATCGTATCCCAAAGTGTTGGACATCAAGAAACACAAATGAACTCAGCAACTTCTGGGGTTTTTTTTATCGATATTCCATAAAACTAATTTACTTTAAAATGAAATAACAAATGATGGCTTTTGAGGCCACAATAATCCTTTCTTTGAATTTTCTCATACTTCGTAACCGGTTTTGTTTCAAGTTACCAGTTTCAAAGGATATCCTTGATCTTTTTCTTGTCACGTTTTACTTGTTTTTCATTGTTTAAATTATTACCATTGGTTTTCAAGATTGTTTAGTTTATTTCTGTTAATCAAAACGAAAGGCGAATTGCGATGCGAATTCTCCTATCAGATTTATTCATTTTGTTTTCATTTCTTTACGTGGGTTAAATCATCTTTTTGTATTGAGTAGTGAGATACAGATTTGTATTGTTCCATAGTTGCAGTTGCTGTCCCTCTTTTTTAATATTTTAGCCGCACTCCTTTGACAGATCTAGTTCTAAGAATCGATTAAAGGAATAACATATTCAAGATGTGCATACAGGAGACCGAAAGTGATACCATTAATTACCACAAATAAGCGCAGATGTCCTCTATCCTGTGTTATGGAATTAGCGCGCAAAAAAAGAGCACCATTTTGATTTTACGTATCACATTGTCAGCAAAATAATCCAAGTAACAAAGGCAGTCTTATCTGCTTTCAGGCTCACCAAGATATCCAGAGTGTTTCGAAATTCGATCCTTCCACCGAGCACCAGCTTCAACTTTTGTCATTGCCAGTTTCCTTGATGGTGGAGAAGGATTATGAAGTCCTCTCTCATGTTAAAGAATGCGGTAGCCAACCAGAACTTTTAGATTATGTTATGGTATGTATATACTCTTATGCTTTAATAATATTTTGCACAAAGTATATGGAAAAGACATTGGATATATTTCGAGTGATTTGGTTGTAATTTGAGATCATTCACTTCCCGAACTTAGAAATAAGACAGAAGAATGTGAATCAGAAATTTTATTTAGAGGTTTTGGTTTTCAGGCCATTCTGGTGCAGAAACAAGGTAATCATTCTGAGTGATCTAGTATAATTTGTGGAATTTAAAATAAAATATTTTCATACGACTAGATGGATTTAAAGTTAAGAGGCTACTTGGCTTTGAAACTAAAGCGGTTTAAGTTAGCTGTCTGCAGTAGAATAAAGGGAACTGAAATCACACTTCCGGAATTACAACCATGTATGGGTTTTTATATTATGTGCTTCGATATGTGTTTTATAAAAGAATTCAGTTCATTTCTTTAATTCTTTACAGGTGCATCACCAAACATTTGGCAGCGGGGCACTTGAGGAGTCTACTCTCCACTTCAGAAGATTTCAACAGGAAGGACTTGACCTAGTCGATGACCTTGAGACCTGCCCATTCAAAGATCTTCTCTGTGATCTCTTAGTTTCTTATGAACAGCAATAAATATATATATATATATATTTTTTTTAATTGAACCGGATGAGTATATTTATAAACTAAATACACTGTAGCTGGCCATTTATAATAATAATAATAATAATAATAATAATTTTTTTTGTAATTGTATAAATATTTTATTTTATTATTATTATTATTATTATTACATCATACGTTACTTACATTTGATTACATATGATACATACTTGTTTACATATTTCTCTATAAAAAAACTGAAGCTTTTTTATTATTAAAATTATGATTACATATTGTGATTACATATTTTAAAAACGCATAAGATAACATAATTACAACAGGTTTAATTCTGTTTTTTTTTTTTGTAATAATGAAATTTGTACAGATTTTTTTCTTTCTTTTCTTTTCTTATTTTTTTTCCTGTATAATGTATTAATAATAATAATAATAATACAGCATTTATTAATTTAACAATGAGTTATATATATATATATTTTTAAAATTTTGATTTTTATAGTATAGTATATTTAAACTACAGCACTTAAATATGATATATTGATTTGGATTTTTTTCCCTTTCTTTTTAAATTAATCTTGGATGAGATGTAATTTCTCAGCTTTCATCTTCGGAACTTATTAGTTAAGCTTCGAAGAATTTATTGCCTTTCCTAATTGGGTTGTGGGGGACAGCAGCTGCAAGAGGAACTTTCAATGGTCATGATCCTCCGCCACCAAGCTCAAGTGTTCTGGTGGGACTCCCAAACGTGTCAACCTAAGGTTTTGTATATAATCTGTCAAGCGAGTCCTTGACCTTCCACACGACCTCCGACCCTCTGGCTTGGCAAGGAGAGCCTGCTGGAGGATCCTGTCTTGTGGCATTCTGACCAGGTGCCCATACAAACGTAACTGTGATCTCTCAACACGGAGAAGCGACGGTTGAGTATTGAGAGGTTCTCGAATTGCAGAGCTTCTAACTCTTTTGAAGCTTGTTAGCCCCGCAACCTCTCCAAATAACCTCATTTCTGCCGCTTGGATTCTTGTCGGCATTCTTTCAGTCATTACCCAACTCTCATTACCATAGGTGAGGATGTGGACATAGAGTGTATTGAAGACTTTTCCTTCTTGCTTAACTCTCGCTGCAATACTTCCGAACGGCCAAGATCCCGCAATATTGTGCTTGCTGAGCAATCCGAGTATCTAGCTCTGCGTCCCACTTTCCATCACTCGTGAATATGGACCCAAGGAATTTAAACTTTTCCACCTGCCTCTGCCTTCTCCACCATCCCAGTGCACTCACATGCAGAGTGCACTGGGATGGTTGTCTTGAGACCACAAATGTTTCAGTTTTGGCCACACTGATCTTCATTCCAGCTTCTGTACAAACAGCTACAAACCTATCCAGGGTCCGCTGGAGGTCATCTATGGAAGAGCTAAGCAGAACTAGGTCATCTGAAAAAAGCAGACGTCCAATGCTACATCTTCCAATTCTGACACACTCACTGCCTCGGCTGTGCCTATCAATCCAGTCCATAAATATTATGAGCAGGAGGGGTGGCAGAACACACCCTTGGCAGAGGCCAACGGACTCTGTGTAAAGTTCAGATATTGTGCTATTTACCCTGACAAAAAAACTCCGAGCATTCATACAGGGACTTGATGGTAGCTAATAGTTGGTCATCCACTCTATACTCCTGCACTACTTGCCAAAGGTTGTTCCGAGGAACCCGGTTATATCACTTCTCCAAGTCCACAAACATGTTTAGACATTCTTGGTATATTCCCAAGATTTCTCGAAGACTTGCCTTAAAGTGAAGATTTGGTCAGTTGTGCTTCTACCAGGATGAAAGAAACATTGTTCTTCCTGTAACTTTGACTCAACCATGCTCCTATACCTTCTTTCAAAGCACCTAGCATATACTTTCCCAGGCAGGCTGAGCAGAGAAATGTCACGATAGTTGCTGCAATGTCTCTAGTCTCCCTTCTTGAAGACTGGTATTATTATGCTTGTCTGCCATTAGTTTGCTGCTCGCCCAGATATAAAAGCAGCCTGACACACTCGAGTCATCCAAAAAACGCCGTCTCTATTTAAGGATTTTAGCATTTCGGGTCGAATTTCATCATTTCTAGCAGCCTTGCCCGATTTTAGCGATTTCATTGCCAAATGGACCGCTTCTGCTGTGAGACTAGTCATCTCTTCGATCTGCACCTCCTGGATGTCCACAATTGCTGGGTCATCTGGGTTAAGAAACTCTCAAAGTATTCCCTCCATCTGTGGAGGATATTCTTCTCGGTTGTTAAAAGTGCACCATTAGAGGCCTTAACTGCCCTTGCTGTGCACGATTTCCTCCCTCGATGGCGGCAGATAGTCTGCCAGAATACTTTATTTGCATTTGCATAGGATGAGCCTAGTCTTTCTACAAAGAATTCCCAAGCTTTCTGCCTCAGAGTTTTGTGTCTATGCGTTTCCGGGGGCTTACCTAAGCCATGTTAGATAGGCCTCGTTTTTGTCTGGACAGCGTTTTGGATCTCTTGGTTCCACCGTGGTGTCCTTTTCTCACTGCTTGTCGCCACGCCGAACCGCTTTCTGTCACAGCATGAGAGTGCAGAGGCAGTGACAGAAGATCTGAAATATCTTTATCATACGGCTACTTACATATAGACTATTCACATATTATATTTTTGGTTTAGTAAAGAAAGTTGTTTTATATTGTTTTTTTGTATTTTTAATAATAATAATAATTTTATTGATGTCTCAAATATATACATATATACAATTATCATCTTGAGTGACATTCAGTATATTATTTTACAAGGTTCAGCACTAAGCGCTATATATAATGAGATTTCAATAATAATTATTAAGGCATAGTTTTTTTGCTATTTTTTAAAATAACAATCACAGTAATAATTTACAATTATATAGTTCAGTTTCACAAGTTATATAATATCACATGTTGTAGTTTTAATATTTTTTTTTTCAAAGTTTGAAAAGGTGTGAGTATACAACAGTATTTACACATGTGCAATTAAAATATTATATTTCCTGTTTCTCACAAACATATAATATAACTCATTATTTACATAATTTTTTTAATAATAACAATAATTTATTACATTATTTTTTCATGTTACATAGTAATATTATATTAATGATATTATCACATAGTAATCAGTATCTTCAGTATCTTCTTTATTATTATACATTTTACGGACTGTTTTGTTACATAATCTGCATTCTTTGATTATAAGGATTACGTGTAGATGAGTGAGGCGTTTTTTTTAATCCCATCTACTTTGAAGCTTGGGTTAGCTTTTATAAAGAGAGTTGGATTTAGCCTTCAATATTTATTTTGTTGTTACTGTTTATGGATGGGATGTAGGCATTGGATGCTGGTGATTTGTGATGCGTATATTAGTGTTAATGGTATATTAACTACATTGGTATATTTTCCAGAGTTCGTGTTTTACTGTTCTGTAGTTATCAATGTGTGTTAAGTTTCTTGGAAGGTTGTTGAGTTACGTGGGTATCTGATGTGATCTTTTTTTTTTTTTATTTTAACAATGTTTAATTTTTTTTATTTATTTTTTTTAATAATATATTTTATTGATTGCTGAAATATTTATACATACAATAAACATCTTGTGTGACATTGCATCTTATAATTTTACAGAGTTCAGCACTAAGTGCTCCAATTCCTACATTGGATTTCAATTAAAACTTTTAATAATACTTTTTTGCCTTTATATTATGTATTTACAACATATGTTCTTCTAATATTAACATTGAAGATTATACAGAATTTTTTTTAGTAAGTTTTATTTAATTTTAATTTTTATTTATTTATTATTATTTTTTTTTTTTAAGTGTGAGAATGAATGATTATACATACAAATTTCTGCATTTGCTTATAAGGATTGCTTGTAGATGAGTAAGGCAAGTTAATCCCACCTACTTCGAAGCTTGGGTTAGCTTTTATGAAGAAAGTGGGATTTAGACTTCACTATTTGTGTTGTTGCTACTGTTTATGCATGGGATGTAGGCATTGGATGCTAATGGTTTGTGATGTGTATATTACTGTTAATGGTTTCTTAACTTTGTTAGTATATTTTCCAGAATTCGTTTTTTAATGTTCTGTAGTTATCTACGTGTTTTAACTTTCTTGGGAGGTTGTTGAGTTGGGTTGGTATCTGATGTGATCTCACAAATGAACCGTATGAGTTGTTGACCGGTATGGGGATGTAGAGAGTTGTTGTAGGACTTGTTATACGACATGTGTCTGTTGTTTCGATAGATGATGTTGAAGTAATTCCTTGTTAATGTCATGTAGTGTTTCAGGTTTTTAATGCTCAGAATTCTGTGTATCACCATGTGCTTGTGCGGATATTAGTTGATGCATGTGAGGTGCCCAGATCACTGTTGACACGATTTTCCTGTGTAGTGTTTCTAATTTTGTTAGGTGGCTGTTTGATGTATTTGCATAGACTGTTATTTCGTATCTGAGTAGGGATTCGCAGATATCGTGATATAGGAGTTTTTTTATGTTGGGTGGAATAATGTCTTTAACTTGGAAGAGTTTTGCTGCGATGATCCGGAGTTTGGTGTGTAGGTATTCTATATGTTTTGTCCATTTAGGGTGGGAATCTTTCGGAACATTGGCAGGTATTTTTGTTGTTAAAGCAGCGGTATGTGTGACAATGGATCGATGATGCGGGGCGTATGATTCTTGGGTTGTGTATTATCAACATCTGTGTTTTGGTGCCGTTGATTAGAATTCCGTTTTGGTGGAAGTATGTTGTGATTTCGTTTAGGTCTTGTTGCGCTTTGCAGAGAGCTGTGTTAATGTCTGTGTGGATTGCTAGTAGTGCAGTGTCATCTGCGTATTGAAATATTTGACTTCTTATGGATATGTTATGAACATCGTTAATGTATATGTTGAATAGAGTGGGTGATAATATGGCACTTTGAGGGACGCCGAGTTTTACTTGTATACTCCGACTGTGACATGTACCTATTTTTGTTACTTGTGTTCCGTTTGAGAGATAGTTCTTGAACCATGTATGCAGTCTTCCTCTTATACCTATTGAGTATAGTTTGCTGAGTAGTATGTCATGTTCAAGTGTATCAAATGCTTTGGTTAGATCTAGCAGTATAAGGTCGGGGTAATTGTTTTTGTCGGGAGCTTTGTTTATTGTGTCGGCGATGTCTTCTAATAAAGTAATGGTGCTTTTTGTTTTCTGAAAGCCGTATTGGTTTTGTGAGATGATGTTGTACTTCTGTAAATAGTTCTGTAGTCTGGTATGTGTTATTTTTTCTAGAATTTTGGGATGACTGATAGTGTAGCTATTGGTCTGTAGTTCTAAGTATCGTTTCTTTTGCCGTGTTTGTATATTGGCGTAATTACTGCAGTTTTTAGTTGTTGTGGAATAATGCCTGTGTCAAATATTATATTCACGAGTCTCAAAAGTATTGGATTTATTCGTTCAAAGTGTGTTATAAGGTCTGTGAGTCTTATTTTGTCTATTCCTGGAGTGGTCTTTGGTTTTAATTGTAGGATTGCTTCTTTCAGTTAATGTTTTGTTATGGGTGGAAAATACATCGTTTATTGTTGACTTTGTGTTGGTGGTTTTTTGTTGATCGTTGGTAGTTTGTCTTTTTTGAGTTGTGTGATGTTGTTTGTGAAAACATGGTTGAATGAGTTTGCTAGTTTCTCTTGGTTTGTGTCCTGACCGAAGCTATTTGCAATAAAATCTTGTGCTGAAGTTTTCGTTTTTCGGGATTCTAATTCGTTGAGTGTAGCCCATGTTTGCTTAATGTTGTCATTATATTCCATGAATTTTTGAAAGTAGTAGCGTCTTTTTGCCCTACGAATTTTTGTTGTTAGCTTATTTCTTGTGTTTTTGTATAAGGTTTGTAAATGTCTGTTACTGGGTGACTTTTTAAGTTTTTTCCATAGATTTTCTTTTTCAGTAATAGTATTACTGAAAAAGAAAATCTTGTTGTTGTTGCTTTTTTGTATATTTCTGTGAACGTTAGTTGAAAATTCTCGTATAATGCTACAGGATCATTTATTTTAAGTAGGGAATTCCTGTCTGCATTTTTTACTTGGTTATCGACAATGCTCTTTAGTATGACGGAGTGTTGTCGACTTTTGTGGTGGTGGGAGGGGGGGTAGTAAGTGTAATAAAACGAAGTTGAGACAAAGTAGTGATCGGCAATTTTGACGTTAATTACTGATGATGTATATGTATGGATGGGTGCCAGTATGTAGATATGATCAATGCATGATTGTGTTAGTGAGTGGTTGAGTATTTCTTCTCTTGTTGGGGAGTTAATGGTAGGGTTTATGTTGTACTGGCTTAGTATATCAAGATATGTGTTAGTGGTTGAAGAAGCGTGGTCAAGTGTATTTATGTTAATGTCTCCTATTAGGATGAGCCTGTGTGTTGTATGCGGTTCGATTCCGCTTAGCTATGTTTCTAACTCGTGAAGAAAACTGAGCGGATTATTATCTGGGGGTCTGTATGTTGTGTTTATTGTGTATTTGATACTATTGTGGCTATTTGTGAGTTCCAAAATTAATGTTTCCGCATGTTCGAAGTGAGTTTGTGTTTCTGTAACATTGTATTTTTCTCTGATAAATGCCACAATTCCACCTCCTCTTTTGTTAGGTCTGCATAAGTTGTAGGTTTGATAATTATTTATGTTGTATGCGTAAATTTCTGTGTCGTTTATTGCAACTTCGGTCAGTATTAGCGCATCTATGTTTATCATGATATAATTGAGCTGTGTAATCAATGTAAGCCAGTGTTTTTTTATACTGCTTATGTTTGTGTGTATGATTGTGAAGTTGGTGTTGGTGGAAATGTTCTCTGACCATTTCTTCAAAGAGTCAAAGACCTTGAAGTTTATGTTGTCTGACTGGATATGTTCGCCGATGTTTGAAATCTCCATTATATAGTTTTTAAATGAGTTCTAGTCTAATTCTTAAGGATGTAAAGAGTTAGTGTTTTATATTGGTAGGCTGTGTAAGTCGGATTCACTTGTAATTATGTATACTCGAGTGTTTTCATTCTTTCTCAAAAATATCTGGGAATTCTTTGTCCACAGGAACTTTTAGTTTTTTTCTGTTTTTGTCTTCCTTGCTTGGTACAGAAGATTTTTGAAGTATAGAGTCCAGTGTTCCGTTATATAGATTGGTATTGGGAGTTTCTTATCAGTTAGGATCGTTGTTGTTGGCCTTGTTTTCTTGCTTACTGTTTTACCAACAGATGTCTGTTGGTGAAACGAGAGTGGTCAGTGGCAGTCTCTCTTTATTTTTTTGTGGGCCTTGGTTGATATAGGTGATATCTGTGGTTGCGATTTGAATTCTAATTTTGCTGCCGATCAGTTTCATTATGTTGCGTAAGTCTTCTGTATTTTCTTTCGTTATTCCCTCAGTTTGAAGTTCTTTTTTTCTTTCTTTTTTTAGCTTGTGTTCCATTTGACACTTGAGTGTGTTTACTTCTTTCCGCAATTCTTGATTTTCGCGTTTCAGTGTTTCTTGCGTTTCTATCGCTACCGTTAATTTCGTCTTTATTTCTCGCACGGTTCCTAACATTTCTTCAGAGGTCTCGTTATTGAACTGTATGTAATGTTCATACTCCTCGAATTTTTTGTTAATTTGCTCCATGTGTGCATTTAATAAGTCTTTCACCATGAGTTTAAATGAATCAATAATAATAATAATAATAATAATTTTTTTCACGTTTAAACATTTTATTATGTCTCAGATAAATTACATACATAGATACAGAAATAATTATAATACATTACAATTGTGAATAACAGATACTTGCAAGTAAATACTATTTTAAAATAATAATAATACTTTTTTTTCTCGCTCTGTATAATGTATTATATTCTTTCTTTGGGAGGCTTTTCTAATTTCTTCCTCGAAGCTTAGCAGAGCTTATCTGAGGAAGATAATAGATGGCGGTGGTTTCATGGTTATATTTCTATACTGGTCGTCGCAAGCCAGGTGTTGATTTTACTGTTTGTTGGTACGTACTTGGAAGACTTCGACTGCTATTTCAGTTTAACTTCTTCTTTTTTTTATTTTTTATTTTTGCAAGTAGGGTTGGATTAGATTTGGTGTGTTTATTTCTTTGTGTTATTGTAGTGATGGTTTTTGAGAGGGGATTTGTCATAGGTTTTTTTGTGTGTGTGTGCGTGCGTGTGCGTTTGGGGTGGGGGTGGAGAGAGAAACAGGAATTGCTCTAATTTTCATTTTCGCTATAATATTTATATAGCACCTGTTTCAGCTTTCTGTATTTTTCTAGATTTCTGTCGTCGAAGGGCAATTTGTTTATTATGCCAGGTATGTAGAAGTTTCGGGTGACTTTGCCGTAGTGCTTGTGGTACTTATATGTTATGTAGTTTGTTGACTGTGGTCTTGTTACTTGATATGTTGTTCTGGTTACTCTATAGGTTGGGCTGTAGTAATGTTTTAACATGACTGTGTAGTGGCGTAAGTGTTTCACCTTAAATATTTTTTGTTTTGTCTGTGCATCCTGCATAAGAGTGGGTTGTTCCCAGAATATCAGTTTTACCATTTTATCTTCCAACCATTGTAACCTGTTAAGTCTGTAGTCTGCGCAGAATGCGTATGATGTGATTGCATATCTTAAAATGTTTTCACATAATTCTTTATGTGAAAACATTTTCACATAAAGCATTATGTGAGTTGGGGCAATGTCTTTTAATTTGTAGAGTTTGCTTGTTATTATCCTAATCTTGGTATGTAGGCAGTTTGTATGGCTATTCCAAATTTGAACAGCATCGAATTGAAGTCCGAGATAGCGTGTTGTTTTCACTTGTGTGATGGTTGTGGTTTTAGTTTCTGCGCTTTGTGTAGAATGAATGTCAGATAGTGAGATATTTAGTTTCTGTGGGCAGGGTTTGGGTTTTTTCGAATAACATTGGCTTTGTTTTTTCAGGGCTGATATATATGCTGTTTTCGGTTAACCAGTTAGTGATATGATTGATGTCATGTTGTATATTTGTGTAAGCGATATTTGCGTTGTTGTGAATGGATACTATGGCCATTTCGTCTGCGTACTGAAAGATTTTACTTTTTAGCGGGAGTTGGCTTATGTCGTGTGTGTATATGTTAAATAGAATATGAGATAGCACAGCTCCTTGCGGTGCTCCACAGGTTACATGCCGCAAGGAAGTGTCACGCGTACAGCAAAGATCGTAGACATGTGGTGTGCTTTCTGTTTTTCATGTATGCTTTAAACCACTGGAGTAGACGACCTCCAATTCCGATATGTGTTAGTTTAACAAGGTTTTATGTGTTAGTGTGTCAAATGCTTTTGTTAGGTCAATGAATACCACTAATGTTATTCTGTTTTTATCCAATGCAGCGTTTATTAGGTCTGTGAAATCTTCCAGGAGTGTTGCTGTTCCTTTATTTTTTTTAAAAGCCATATTGTGTTTTGGGTATGATTTGAAAAATTTCAAATCATACCCAAAACACAATATCGTATGTGGAGAGTTTATGATGGACGATGAGCTCTATGATTTGATTGATTACAGACAGCGTGGCGATGGGACTGTAATTACTTATAATATTTCTTTTTCCATGTTTGTGTATGGGTGTGATTAATGCATTCCTTAGTGTTTCAGGTATGTTTCCCGTTTCGAAGATTTTATTTGACAGTTATATAAATATAAAGCGTCGATAGGCTTCATTTCGGCGATGAAAACATTATTTAAATTAAACGGATAATAATTTGGTCTAGCTACTCACTGATGAGATCTCAATAAAGATCGAAACCGGTCTGGGTAGTGACTTCCCACCATAATGTATAACATCATACATCTCCTAGGAGATGGGCTTTACATTATGGTAAATACCAAGACTAGCGATTAGAACTTTCTCCAACTTTTCTACGAGTTGCCCTAGTTTGTACTACGTATTTGGACTACGTGCTTTGGCTTACGTTAGTATTCCCCGATACTTTTATAGTTACTATATTCGGCATGAAAATCTTTGATTCCGATCTTTGAGTTTCTTATTCGGTTTTGAACCAATGTCGGATTTATTATCCCCTTAATTTAAATAATTATTTAACAGTTTTTGTATAACTGGAAATACGTTGGTTGAGTATTTCTTGATGTCTTTTGGTCTGATTCCATCTATCCCCGGTCCTTTGTTAGGGTTAATTTGTTGAATTGCCAGTGATAGTTCTTCTTTTGTTACTGTGCAGAACCACATCGACTGGGTTGCTCGAAGCCCTAGTGGAGAATGTTCGTTTGTGTGAGGACAGGTTGTTTCTTGTAGTTTTTGGACAGAGATCGCGAACTGCTGATTAAAGTTGTTTGCCAACTGTTTGAGGGATTTGGGGTCGCAGGCAAAGCTGTGTTTTATTGTTTCTGAGGCAGTGGTTCTGTGTATATTGTCTAGCATTTCATTAATCAGATGCCAAGTTTCATTTATGTCATTCTGAGCTATTGTTAATTTGCTGCTGTAATAGTTTCTTTTTGCCGTTCTAATCTGTGTTGTTAGGAGATTCCGTTTTCTTTTGTATTCAGCTTGCAAAGCGATATTGTTCGACGACTTCTTAAGTTGTTTCCATAGGGCATCTTTTATTTGTATGTCTGTTAATATGTTGTCGGTTTTCTATGGATTTTGTTTCGCTTGGGGACGTATTTTTATTTTTATTAATGCTTTGTTATATATTTTGTTAAATGCAAGTTTAAGATTATTATATACAGCTTCAACAGAGTCTAAAGATGCAATCTACATCCAGTCTGTTTTTCTGATTTCATCGTTTACTATTGTTTCGTTTAGAATGCTATAATACTGTTTTGTAGTCACAGTGAGTTTTATGGGTTCTGGTTCAGTGTGTAACTGTAATGCTGTGAAATAATGGTCTGCCAGTTTGCATGTTATGACGGCTTCTGTGTGGCTGTTTGGAGGGGCCCTTATATTTATATGTTCAAGGCAGGATAAAGTTGTATTTCCGAGTATCTCTTCTCGTTTATGCGACTATATGGATAGGGTATATTATATTATATTATATGTTATGTTATATGCCGATAAGAGGTCTAGGTATTGTTCTGTGTTGTTATTTATGTTCCTAATATTTATATCCATGTCTCCTATTATTATCAAGTATTCTGAGGCGCCTTCTTCCGTTGCAGAAAGCCATCTGTTTAGTTCTTCTAGGAATTTTGTAGTGCTTAAGTTGGTGGTCTGTATATTGCGTTTAATATCAGGGAGTTTTCTTGTTTGATGTTTTTAATTTCGATGCATATGTTTCTGCGTATTCTAATTTACAATTTATTTCTGTTAATGTTTGGTAAATATTATTATACCACAGGCTCGTTTTGTTTGTCTGCAGTGTTTGTGTTGTTGGAAGTGTGGTATTTGGTAGGTGGATGCCTCTTCGTTTGTCGTGGATACTTCAGTCAGTACTAAAATTTCTATGTCGTTTATATCTTCCTTCCGATAAACTTGCAGGGTTAGCCAGTATTTTTGAATGCTTCTGATGTTGATGTGGAGAATAGTTAGTCCTTTTGTGGGGATTTTCACTTGTTTCCATTCTGGTATTGATTTCAGAATGTGGCAATTATCATGTTCCCGGGTGATTACGTCTGCTTGATGGTCTGCATTCATGTTGTTGTTGGTGTGCTGTTTCTTCTTTACGTGTTGTCCATATTCCTTTCAATGTAGCAGTCTGTTGAGATCTTCGACGAATTTAATTTCGATTGGTTTTGCGCCTTGTGTCTTTCTAAGGAATACTTTTCTGTCTCTTATCCATATAAACTGGTTATTTG
The DNA here is from genome assembly GCF_054136105.1 of Typopeltis vanoorti. Taxonomy (NCBI): domain Eukaryota; kingdom Metazoa; phylum Arthropoda; class Arachnida; order Uropygi; family Thelyphonidae; genus Typopeltis; species Typopeltis vanoorti. The sequence goes on from NC_143567.1 coordinate 100,391,794, forward strand.
TTTCTGTTTTTACTTTCCTTGCTTGGTAGAATAGTTTCTGTTAATATTGCATTAAGTATTCGGACAAGTATATTGTCCGAATACTTAACGCAATATTAACGCAAGTATATTGGGGTATTGTCGTGGTCTCCTTTCCGATCCATGACTATTGTTGTTTTAATCCTGGTAGCTTTTATAAGTGTAGTTTTGTTGGGCTGTTGTTGAGTCGCACTATGACGTGAGACGGACGGGATATATTTTCTCTTTTCTTTTTTTTTTTATGGTTACCGATGTGATGACTGGATATCTTTTCATTCAACGGGAGCAACAATTTTTTGGCTTAATTGTATTCCGATGTCTCTTAGATGTTCCGTTGCAATTTGACCATCTATGATTAGACCATTTTTATACTGCCGTTGCTTTAAAGAATTTAGTTCTTGTCGTAGTTCCTTTGTCTCTTTTATTAGATTGTGCTGTCTTTCCGTTAGCTCTTTAACGCAGTTTTTAATTTCTCTAACTGTCTCTAATACATCTTCTACCGAGTCATTATTAAATTTAATAAATTCCCATATTGGTTGAATACTTCGGTAATCTGTAAGGTATGTTTTTGAAATAGTTCAACAAAATCCATTAAACACTCTTTTAGGTTTTGTAATCTATTTTCAAGTAATGCATTTAAATTTGGCTCACCTGTGTTTCCGTTGTTGTTTTCTTTGTTTTTAATTCCC